>NW_028327179.1:70662518-71287518 GCF_987537825.1 Furipterus horrens | reverse complement strand
ACTGGTGCAGCCACTATGGAAAACAGTATGGAATTACCTCAAAAAACTAAAAATGCAACTGCCGTTTGATCCAGCGATTCCACTGCTAGGATTATACCTGAAGAATCCTGAAACCCCAATTCAAAAGAACCTATGCACTCTTATGTTCATAGTAGCATTATTTATAATAGCTAAATGCTAGAAACAGCCTAAGTGCTCATCAGTAAATGAATGTATCAAAAAACTGTGGTACATTTACACAATGGAATACTATGCAGCAGAAAGGAAGAAGGAACTTGTACTTTCCATCCATGCTATCAGAGCATAGATGGAAATGGAGAGTATTATGCTAAGTGAAATAAGCCTAGCAGTGAAAGAAAAATACCATATGATCTCACTTATAAGAGGAACCTAATAAACAAAACAAACAAATGAGAAAAATAGAATCAGAGACATGGAAACAAGGAACAGACTGACAGTGACCAGAGGAGAGGGGGGAGAGGAGGTGAAAAAGAAGGGGAAGAACCTAGTCAAGGAACATGTATAAATGATACCTGGACATGGACAACAGGGTGGGGTTGACTGTGAGAGTGGGAGGTGGGCAGGGCAGGGGAGAGCAACAGGGGGAAAATTGGGACAACTGTAATAAAACAACAATAAAAATAAATTAATTAAAAAATACATCTATGTATGTCCATAAGTAAATAAAAATTCTATTTTCCTTTCCAATAGATTCTATCTCAGAGTTATTGCCTGTGAGCGGCAGGCAGTGAGACCGCCCCCCACCCCCCCAGTTTGGTTACAAAAGTACCATCGATAGTTCAAATAATTTCATATGCACTATCATTAAGTAATATATGTTTATAGGGAGCAAATCATTGTTTATTGTGGATGCAAAGTGAGCCGAAAACATGCTATTGAGTAGCTAAAATCCATTTGAGGAGATAACAAGAAGGGAAAGCTTGCTGATACCTGCAGGAAAAAGCAAGTGTCCTTTTTTTTTTTTTTTTTTACAGTTAAAACAGCATCTATTTTATTTTCAAGCAATAATAATTACCAAAATTCCAGTATGACGGGGCCCTCCTTGCTGTCTCCTCACACAGGACTGGGTGTTGGAAGGAAGCTGTTTCTGGGGAGGTTTCAGGGGAATTTTGAATCTGACATCCTTGAAACCAAGAAATAGTATATTTTACTTTCCAAATAAAGGGAAATATTTTACCTTAGCCCTCAATTCATAAAGTATCTACTGTGGAAAAATCCATGCTGACTCTGTACAATTCTCCTCATACACAATTTACTTCAAGTGAGAAGAGGGCCTCACTATTAAACATGTGATTTTTAATGTACTCTGCATTATCTGAAGTGTTCAAGAATTATAAGTCTAGCTGATGCGGCGGCATGTGGTGGTGAATAGAATTGATGGGATGGGAGAGTAATCTCTTTCATGTTTTATTTGGTGGATAGTGCCTAGAATTTATTGTAAAAGAAGGAGCAAGTTCCAGGAGCTTTTATTGTTTGACTAACAGACACACAAAACCAGGTAGAGCCCCTCTAGAAGATGATGGCTAAGTTTCACTGCTGTTTACCCTTTGATCCTTCATCTTCTAAGCACTTAGTGTATTTTCTTTTCTAGATACTAGACTTTTACTTTGATCACAGATGCAAGCTATGTGTGAATAAATAAATGGATTATCTTTTAACACCGCCTCCTCCTCCATATTCCTTTAAATAGAAAAAAGCACTAAATATCTCTTCAGTAGCCTATTTGGCCAACATTGTCACACCTGTGGTTTTTAAAACAGATTGCAACTTGGTATTTTGGGGTCCTTTCTTGAATTACAACTAATTCTTCTAAAGAAGTCCTATTGATATTGTTAAGAGTCTCCAAAAGGTGAGGATGGTAACTAGACTGAAGGCAAGTAGGAGAGGTCTTCAGCAAACTGAGCACTTCTTGTTTGCAGGATGGCTTCTGTTAAGGCTTCATTCCTGATGGAGTTCCAGGGGTCCTCCTTCCCTCTGACTTGAACCATATTGCAATTCTTCATGGAAAACAGACCTTCCCAAAGAGCAAAGCCACCTCCCAACTGCAAAGCTACCTCCCAACTGCAGAGCCTTGGTTTTGATAGCTATCAAATTCCCTCCTAGTCTGTGGTTTACTCCCACTGGAGAATTTGAAAACCCTTTGACTGCTTGAAAGACACCCCCACCACCTATGGTACCCATTGTGAAGGCTCCACCACAGCAATCCACAATTCGACAGGGGCAGGGATCTTGTGCTACACCTCCATCTTGACTCTGACACGTGGGTTATGGTGGACAGTGGGCAGGTGTCTTGTTGAGGATAAATGGTGCAGAGAAGACATGACAGAGAATAAACCACATAGTTTGGCCAAGGACTTCACTGGACATACAATATTTCCTCGCTTATCGCGGGTATTACGTTCTAGACCCCCTGCGAAGTAGGAACCTTACATTTATTCTACACCCTTAAACCTATGTAACTTTAACAATATATGGATACGGTACCGCAAAATCCTTCGATACAGCAAAAAATTTGTGATAAATAATTAAATATAATGTTTTTTAAAATCCCACGATACAGTGAGGCTGCGATAAGTGAACCACGATATAGAGAGAGACTACTATAAATAAATAACATTTTCATTCTTTTACAGTTTACAAGTCATTGCTTTGTTGTTCTCACTGCAACACCATTAAGTATTTACAAACATTATATCAATTCTACAGGAGACAAAGCTAAGACTAAATATTTGTTCAAGGTTGCACAGCTCCCAAGTAACTGAGTTGGGATTGGAACCCGGATATCTAATTTTTTATCCTATATTCTTCCCATTTCAAGATTTTTGTTTTTCACTAAATTCTAGGCACTGTCCACCAAATAAAACTTAGTGAAGGTGATCACTCTCCCATCCCATCAGTTCTATTTACCACCACATGCTGCTGCATTGACCAGATTTTTCTTTCTTTCTTTCTTTCTTTTTTTTTTTTTTTTTGCCTTCTGCTTTTGGGTTTCTGTTTCCTTAGCACTATCAAATATCAATAATTTGTAGAGAGTGGGTACTCAATAAATGTTGCTCGACTGGTTGGCTGCCCTCTAGAAACCTCACCCAAACCTGGTAATGTTTTGCAATAACTTGAGTCAGACTTTGCTTATAATTGTAACCTTGGTGATATTTTACATGTGGCTTTGCATAGTGACACAACCAGTAATTATGTACAATTTTTGATAATCCTTTCAAAATTTTCCCAATACCACTCTCTTATACTGTTAGATAGGACAAAGGTCCCAAGGTCTGGGTAGTACTAAATGTTATTACTAAATGTTATTCTTGATATATGCTAATATGTAGCACAGTGTTTTACAGATGCAGCTGTAAACAGGACGAGGATGATCCTGACAGGAACTTGAACAGGATAAATGTAGCAAACTGCAAAGAAGAAATCAACATGTAACTGACCAAAAGAGTCTATATAAGCAGTGGCTAAGAATCTCTTCAGAGAGACAGAGCTCTGGATATGAATTTCCTGTCTTCTTTACTTGCTGCAAGTTAAATAAAACTACCCTGCCACAACTATGTCACAGAGCACCCCAAGCGGTGAACCCCTTGAATTTGGTAATAATATAGTTACACAAAATTATAGAATTCATGTAACCTAGGAATTCTGGGGAGAATTTAAGGCGTTACACAAAATAGGTATAAATATGGAATGATCATTATATGAATGCAAGTAGTAATGTTGTAGTGGTATTGTTGATAACCGGTTATTTTATGATTAAGTGAAACAAAACAAAATATTCCTCCCACACACAATTCTACCTACTATGTGAAGATTTCTACCCCTTTCTCATTTAATTTCTAAACTTGCTTTTCTTCTGCTTATTAATATTATAATCTTGACCTTCCCAATTAACTGCACCAGAACCTGATTTTTAAAAGTTTTTCCCTTTATATTGTTAGTTCTTAAGTTACTTGTATGCTTATAAATCTATTTTCCTGTGGATGTGCTATATATGTCCTCAATTAGATTTTTAAGCTTGTCAGGGTAATAGAGTTTGAGAGAATCACAATCTTAGAGTCTCTTTGGTGCAAGATTATCATTTTGCTGGTAAGTTGAGCCTTAGATAAATTAAATGACTTGGTAAAAATAACACATCTAACTGACATTATTTTAGAACCCAAGTGTCCTGATGGTCAGGTTCATATTTGATTCTTTGTATGATATGTTATGTATTTTGCCCATATGATGTATAATGAGATGCTAAATAATCAGTGTTACTGACTGATCACTAAATGGTTGTACTAAATAAAAACTTAGTAATACCATATTATTTAATTATTTCCATACTGGAAAACTAGTATATGTCGTTTAAAAGTATAGCTTACCTTACTTCTGAAAAAACTACCAGTATTAGACAACTAGTTTTTTGTTTGTTATTGTCTCGTGTTCAGTGAACATACTGGTCTCAAGTAATGTTCTTTATGGCAGTAGGAAAATGTCAAGAACCATTTATATTTTAAAAATAATTGTTTTTTAAACCAAATAATTACCTAAACTACTGGTTACTTGTAGTTAGGTGTAGCCTACATGTAGTCCATTTCCTCAGCTAGATTTGAAAAGGTTCACACAAGTAGCAGCTCTGGAGAAGGCCAACATAGATCTCTCTAGAGCTACCAAGGTATTATTAAAGAAGCTTGTTTCTAATTCGTCCTCCCTCCTGAATATGCTGTGAGCATAATTTGGTTCTTACCAACCTCACTTCCAAATTCACTTCTGTCACAACTTCAAATGCACACATTATTGAAACACTAAGCTTCTTACTTATGTATCACCTTTTATCATGCCTCTGTCAAGACTTTTAAAATTTATTGATACTTTTATTATGGCCCAGAATGTGGTCAATATTGATAAATGTTTCATATACACTTTTTATTTTTGAGTGAAGTGTTCTGTGTCAATTAGGTTTAGTTATTGAATAGTATCCTATTATTTCTTCAAATTTTTTTTTTTTTTTTTTTTTTTTTGTACCTCCTGGCTGGTTTGTCTCAGTGGATTGAGCGTCGGCCTGCGAGCTAAGTGTCACTGGTTCGATCTTCCAGTCAGGGCACACCAGAGAAGGAAAACTCTGACTCCAAAAAATCTCCGCTGCCTTGCGGCATACCTCCTCAGGGGAAAGGCTAAGGGAGTAAACCACGACAGAAAACCCGGAGCCGGAGTCCCTAAGGCGGTTTGACGTTGTAGTCAACACCGGCAACTCCTGCGGCGAACCTGAAGCCAAGCTGTATTGACTCTGTCTTTCCCCTTGGATCCTTCAGCTGCGAAGAGAGGGGGGGTCTGCTGCATGGGCAACAGCTGGCCCTCCATATCACCCTGCCCAGGCTTTGTAGCTTCACTGGAGAGGACACTCCAGCGTCATCGCAAGATGTCGACTCAACACGGGAGGAGACAGATACCGGTTATAAGCTCATCCGATTGGCGAAGGAAACGAGCGCCAGGGGTCTCCTCTGACGGTGGGAGAGGTCATCGCACCTCACTGGACAGCTACCGCCCGCCTCAAGCTGGGAAGCCCCCAGCCAATTAGGTGCCGTCTCGCCATGGCTCGCCTGCCCCACTGGGTGCGTGGGGATCAGAGAGGCGTCTCTTGAAAAGTGGGCCACAAAACACTCGCACCAGGCAATTCCAAGCAAACAACAAGAAAGAAGCCTCCAGCTCTTCGCCTCGCTAGCTGGAACATCAGGACCATGTGTCCCGGACTTACTGCAGACCTTCCGTGGATCAATGGTGCCAGGAAAACCGCCGTCATCGACAGGGAACTGGCACGACTAAACATCGACATTGCGGCTCTACAGGAGACCCGGTTGGCCGACAACGGAACTATCAGAGAAACCAACTACACCTTCTACTGGCAAGGGAAGTCTCCGGACCAACCGAGACAGCACGGTGTTGGGTTCGCTGTGAAGAACACGCTTGTTAACTCCATAGAGCCACCCACAGGAGGCACAGAGAGATTACTTACCCTCCGATTGTCAACAACTTTCGGCCCAGTCAGCATTCTTAGCGTGTATGCCCCAACCCTCTGCGCCACCACCGAAGAGAAAGAACAGTTCTACCATGCACTGGACGAAGCGTTATCCAAGATCCCCAGAAGTAACGCTCTTTATCTCCTTGGAGACTTCAACGCAAGAGTAGGAGCTGACCACATGGCCTGGCCCACCTGCCTCGGAAACTTTGGGAGAGGAAAGATCAATGAGAATGGTCAGCGACTGCTTGAGCTTTCGTGTCACCACGGCCTGTGCGTGACAAACACATTCTTCAAGTGCAAAGAGATCCACCAGGTGTCATGGAGGCACCCCCGCTCCCGCCACTGGCACCAGCTTGACCTCGTCATCACCAGAAGAACGGATATTGGCAGCACCCTCCTCACCCGCAGCTACCACAGTGCAGACTGCGACACGGACCATGCCCTCATGGTAAGCAAGGTGCGCATAATGCCGAAGAGGTTGCACCACTCCAAGATGAAGGGTCGCCCACGCATCAACACCAGTTGTGCCAGCAACCCAGTTAAGACCCAGCAATTCATCAACAGGATGGAAGATGCACTCGGCGAGGGAATGGCGGCAGATGACATTATCAAATCCAATTGGCCACGTCTCCGCGACGCCATATACAACTCCGCCATTATTGCTTACGGGAAGAAAGAGCGGAAGAATGCTGACTGGTACGAGGCTCACTGGGAAGAAATGGAACCCGTGATCGAGGCTAAGAGGAAGGCCCTACTGGCTTACAAGGCCACGCCCACTCCCAGTACACTTCAAGCTCTACAGGCTGCCAGGAACAAAGTCCAGAAGACCGCCCGCCACTGTGCCAACACCTATTGGCTAAACCTGTGCAGAAGCATCCAGGAAGCCGCCGATATAGGCAACGCACGAGGAATGTATGAGGGTATCAAGAAGGCAACAGGCCCAATCCCCTCCAAGATCGCCCCCCTTAAGTCCAAGACAGGTGAGGTCATCACTGACCAGGAACAGCAAATGCGGCGGTGGACCGAGCACTACCTCGAGCTGTACGCAACGAGGAACGCCGTAACAGACACTGCTCTTAACTCCATCCCAGACCTACCAGTCATGGAGGAGCTAGACACCCCACCTACTGCGGCAGAGCTCGGCAAAGCCATCGACCGCCTCGCTTGGGGGAAAGCACCAGGAAGCAACGGAATCCCTCCAGAAATCCTAAAGAGTGGGAAACCAGTCCTGCTACAGCCGCTCCACCATCTACTCTGTCTCTGCTGGAAGGAGGGTTACATCCCCCAGGATATGAGAGACGCCAACATTATCACCATGTACAAGAACAAAGGAGACCGCAGCGACTGCAACAACTACCGGGGCATCTCTCTCCTCAGCGCCGTCGGCAAAGTATTCGCCCGGGTCGCTCTTGCCCGCCTGCAGACCCTTGCTTCCCGCGTCTACCCAGAGACCCAGTGTGGCTTCAGAGCTGGCCGATCAACAGTGGACATGATCTTCTCCCTACGCCAGCTGCAGGAGAAGTGTCACGAGCAGCATAAACCACTCTACCTCTCCTTTATCGACCTCACGAAGGCGTTTGATCTGGTCAGTCGAAGCGGACTCTTCAGCTTGCTACGGAAGATTGGCTGTCCACCACATCTGCTTGCTGTGGTCATGTCCTTTCACGACAACATGCACAGCACGGTGTCCTACAACGGCGCAACCTCTGAGGCCTTCCCAGTCAGCAGCGGAGTAAAGCAGGGCTGCGTCCTCGCGCCTACGCTGTTCGGAATCTTCTTCTCCATGCTCCTCCAATACGCCTTTAAGGACTGCAGCGAGGGTGTCTTCATTCACACCAGATCCGATGGCAAGCTCTACAACCTGGCCCGTCTACGAGCCAAGACCAAAGTCAAAGAGGTGCTCATCCGTGAGATGCTCTTCGCCGACGACGCAGCCTTGACCTCACACTCCGAAGAGGGACTCCAGCAGCTAGTCACTTGCCTTTCCCACACATGCAAGGAGTTCGGACTAGCCATCAGCCTGACGAAGACGAACGTTATGGCTCAAGGCACAGGGACTCCCCCATGCATCACCATCGACGGATACACCCTGGAGGTTGTCAACGACTTCACTTACCTCGGGTCCACCATCTCGAGCTCTCTGTCAGTTGACTTGGAGGTCAACCGGAGAATCGCCAGGGCAGCCACAGTTATGGCCAAACTGAACCGGCGAGCGTGGAACAATTCCAGCCTCACTGAGAAAACCAGACTGCGCATCTACCAAGCCTGCGTACTCAGCACTCTCCTCTATGGCACTGAGACATGGACCACCTACGCAAGGCACGAAAGGAAACTCAACAGCTTCCACATGAGGTGCCTGCGACGCGTCCTGCATGTCGCCTGGCAGGATAAGGTTCCCAACACCGAGGTGCTGAAGCGAGCCAACATGAGCAGTTTGCATGCAGTTCTTAGTGAGAGACGCCTCAGGTGGCTCGGCCATGTCAAAAGAATGGATGCAGGCCGTATTCCCAAAGACCTCCTCTATGGCGAGCTAGCAGAAGGCCAGAGGATGACAGGGCGCCCAAAACTGCGGTTCAAAGACATCTGCAAAAAGGATATGACACAATGCTCCATCAATCTCAACACATGGGAAGTTCTAGCAGACGACCGCCTAGCCTGGAGGCTCGCGGTCAGGCAAGGTACGTCACACGCAGAGGCTGCGCGCAACGAGGAGGCGGTCCAGAAAAGATCGAGGGGGAAGCAGCGTCAACAGCAGCAACAACAGCCATCTGCCTTCACCTGTACCAAGTGCGGCAGGGATTGTCACTCCCGAGTCGGACTGCACAGCCATTCTCGGCGGTGCAGATAGACTCTCAAGAAGCTACGCCATCGTCTCTCGAGACGGACGGCTGCCGATGACGATGATGATGATGATGTCAAGACTCTACCTGAAATGTTTTGCTACCTATCTATCCTTTAAAATTCAGTTCAGTTTTTTCTTTTTCTATGAAATCTGCATTAAATCCTTTAGCCAAACCTGGTAATTTCTTCTTCTAGATTCCCACATAAAGTTTCCCATGGGTTTTTGCCATGCACCATAGTGGTAAGGTGTACAAATTATAATCAGTGAATCCTGGGTTTTGATCTTGGTTCTCGCTCCAGTTAACTTGGACAATGTGCTCTGGAAACTTTGGCTTCTTCATCTATATATTGGAAATAATAACGGCACCTCCCTCATGGGACTGTTGTGAAGATTTAATGAGATGGTGCAGATAAAATTTTTAACGCAGGCTTTAGCAAAGGTCTCAATAAATGTTAGCTATTATCTTCACATTATAATACCAATCTACTCCTTGAAGAAATAGACTATGTCTTAGTTAGCTGTCCGACAAATACAGAGTCTGGCTCATAAATGCTTTACAGAGCTTTATTGAAGTGCCTAGTGATTAAATGACTCTTTCATTTCGCATCCCTAAAAAGGAGCCAAAATATTGAATTAGCTACCATACAGAGTTTAGAGATTGCCCTAAAGTGTAGCTCTGTGGTCCAGAACAGGAGAGCAATCACTTTCCCCATAAAATCTCAAATAATACAAATACTCCTACTCTTTCCTACTCCATATTCAGTCACCACTTATGTATCTCTCTAATTAATTTCCTGCTCTTTAATTTCTCAGTCAATGTAGGTTCAAGCCTTTAGCATCATCACACCATGTCCCAGATGAAGCACAGGTCATGGAGAGTGCCTAAGGTGATCCTTTAGGGTGAGGCAAGGAAAGTCTAAAGCTTCTGCTTGTTTCCATTAACTTATTTGAACTATTTTTTACATGATATGTCATCTATGTATGTATATGTGCGTGTGTGTTTAGATACCACTCCCTTTCCTTCTTTCCATGAGTAACCACTATCCTGAATCTGGTGTTCATCATTCTCATTCATGTTGGTTCTTTTTCAACACAAAACGTTTATATCCATTTAATACAGTACCTAATTCAAATGTATTTATAGAATGAATTAATGAGTATGATTTCTTTTCATAGTCTTGAAAACAACATAAATAGAGAAAATAAGACTAATTTCTTTCTTTGAAAAATTCCTAATGGCAATATAGTTATGGGGCATGAATGAAAAATTAAGTCAGGTTCTTGGCCTGGAAAAATGAAGCAACACAATGAACAGATTTTCTGGTAGTAAGTGAAAAGATAAATTTAGTATCTTTAATTCTTTACCATTAATATCTGGTAATATTTTTAACTATTATTTGGACTCAGTAATGGAAAAATAGCAGTGTAGAAGGAAAGGGAATTTGTCATTTGTGTTTTCCCAAGCCAGACAAATTCAAGTCTAATCCAATGAATCGCAGGAGTACCTGCCTAAATTCCTTCTTTGTTTTTTTGGGGGGGTGTTACAGTGAATCACATGCCCTTTGAAAATGGCTTGTATCATGTCTGCAGTTCCATATCTCATGAGATTTCTTCCAGTGTTGTAGCTCTACCATCTTTCCTAACATTCCCCTCATGGAACATATGGTCCAGTGATCATGTCATCCAATCTTCTTGTGACTTTAGCTGCATCCATTGCAGGTAGGGGCTGGACAATCCTGGGTCACTGTTCCAGGCTGTGTGGTGAGGCACTCCATTTTCTTCAGTTTTGTCCTTTGAGCTGCTTCTGATGAATAGAGCTATAGCAGACACTGTAAGTGCTCTGATCAGATGTTCTTGGATCACTGACTATTTCTGTGAGTTAGTGGTTTTTTTCTCAGCTTCACAGAACCTACAATTATTCTTTCTTATTGTGATATTGGGGCTGCTTTGCTAGCAAGCCCTGAGATGGGGTATGAAAACCCAGCTCCCTAGCCTCAGGTCAGAACAACTCTGAGATGTAATTAACATTCCAAATTTCCCCAATCCCAATTTCCTTTACCCTCTTTCCTGGGAGCGACTGATACATGAGAAGTTCTCAGAGTAGAAACCCGAGAACAGTGATAGAATAGACAATAGGTTTTGCAGATGACAGAGCTTTGGTGTCCCAGATTCTGGTAGGAGGCCAGTTATCAAACATCAGATTGAACTAGCCTTTAGGTTAAGCCCCAAAATATTGATTTGGATGTTAACCTACTCTTGCTTCAGTATAATTAGCTCAGGGAATATAGTAGGGCTAATTTTACAGGTGATTTAAAATATGGAGAGGAACAGAGTGAGCAAAGACAGGAACTCACCCAAATTGAGCTTCACACTGTACAAAGCAGAGAGGAGAAGGAAAGAGAATTTTAGACTACAGGAAGTGGTCCATGTCCTAAAGTATTAAAACTTTAGGACATTATATTCTTGTTGTGAAGGACTGGAATTCAACATATATTGTAGAAAGATACCTCTACAGAACAATATGTGATAAGTACAAAATAAGTGGCACAAATGAGAAATGTTTTCTTTATACATATGAAATAGAATGTGGCAAAAGAACAGAAATAATAGTGGTAAAACCAATGAATTACTGAAGTAGTAATTGGTGAAAATTTATTGTGCACACATCAAAAGGACTGTTTGCAAACTGGGAGCACTTAAACCAAAAAATGGAATGAGGTACTTGGGAGTATTATCACAAAGCAGTTAATATAGTGAGAAAGTGATAACTTTATTCTTAACAGTGATGGGCTATATTAGAATTTTCTTAAGTGATATCTATTGGGGAAACATTTCAAGTTTTGCTTATGATTTCCAACATAAGCAAGAGATGACACAAGTCAAGTTAGCCTTGCAAAATAAACTGAGTTAAGCTATGCTTGTATGACTGAACTGATTTTGCCTGCTCAGGGATTTTTCAATGTTGGTCTCTGTTTTTGTTTTGTTTTGTTTTGTTTTTAAATTTTAATAGATATAAATTATGCTGAAACAGTGGATGAAAGGAAGAAACATAAACTTTAAAATTCTATTCCTCTTATGCATTTCTTTCTTATTTTTAAATATTTTATTTATTTATTTTTAGAAAGAGGGAGAGAAACTTCGATGAGTTGTCTCTCACATGCTCCCAAGGGGGGACCTGGCCCACAACCCAGGCATGTACTCTGACTGGAATCAAACTGATGACCCTTTGGTTCACAGGTCAGCACTCAATCCACTGAGCCACAACAGCCAGAGCCTTCTTATGCATTTCTTAATCTGGTATGCTGCCTATCTCATGACTGAAGTATGAATTTAAAGCATATTACAATGTTAAATTATTAATATTTATTTTTAATCATAATATTTCAAAAGAAAGTACAGATTCTAAAGAGAAATGTATATGTGATGGCTTCTATAAGTTCATATACTAACTGCTTCTTAGATAGGATGGCTTATTTTAGGAAACAGTTTCTTAATTTCATAGTATTTGACATAGTAGGATAAAATAAGGGATTCATGTATAGCAGAACATATTACAATAAATTCTTTTTAATGGTATTGAAGAAATGGATGTCTGCATTACAAGAGAGTGATTTCTTTCCATAAGAAGACATCATATTTTCATTTAAACACTTCTGTATTTTTAATTTATAGGAAAATTAGCTGTATGATTTCTGCTAATAAGTGTAATAATTCTGAGCCTCAATTGCATTATCAATTAAAAAGGAAACAGTGGCAATGTTTATCTTGTGTGTTTTGTGAGAATAACATAAAGTATAAATGTTGGACACTTTTTTAAATATATAAAGTATTGTTATTTATAATTCACAGTCTGATGAAAACTAAAGTCTATCATTCATCTTCACTCTGCTAACTGTAATGAATATATAAAATATTTTTATGAATGTTTAACTTTTTATTCAAGTGAAACATTATGAATATATTTCCCCCAGTTTATTTTGACATTGTCCTACCTTGTAATTTTAGTGGTTAAAAAGGTCTTTATACCTCGTGACATCAGTAACTTGTCATTCATATTTCTTCTGGTTGTATCTCTAATGTACTCAAGTCTAATAATCCATAAGCAGTTCTCCAAAAACATTTTTTGGGGGCTTCTATTACATACTGGCACTCTCCTAGTCATTAGAGATGTAGCAATTAACAAAACAGACATAGAGCTTATTATTTAAAGGAGAAACATGTAGCAAACAAATAATCACTCAAATAACAATGTAATTATAATTATGATAAATGCAATGAAGAGACTGTGCACAGTGATTTGAGTGTACAAGTGAGAGGTCATTCTCAATGGGTCTTTTACATTCCTGCACATCTTGCAAGCTGAGTGACTACCCTTTGCTCTGGATTATCTTTTAAGAGAGTTTGCATCTATTGAAAACATTTCAGTTGTTTTCATGTCTTTTTCACCGTGAATAACGCTGCATAGGGGTGCATATATGTTTGTGAATCAATGTTTTCAAATATCCATAAGAGGGGTTCCTGGGTAGTGCAGTAATTCTACTAACTTTTAGAATTAAAAAACTACATTTGATTCAGCAATGAATGAGGGTTTGTCTTTCTCCACAACACTTGTTATTAAACACTTGTCTTGTTTATAATAGCCATTCTAACAGGTGTGAAGTAGTATCTCATTGTAGTTTTGATTTACATTAGTGAAGTTGAGCATCTTTGCATATATCTGTTGGCTATTTGTAAGTCTTCTTGGGAGACGTGTCTGGGTACTCTGCCCATTTCTCAATTGGTTTGTTTGGTGTTGAATTGTATGACTCCTTCATATAGTTTGGATATTAACTCCTTGTCGGAGCTGTTGTTTACAAATATCTTTTCCCATTTGGTTGGTTGCTTTTTAATTTTATTGGTCATTCGTTTTCTTGTGCAGAAGCTTTCTAGTTTGATATAGATCCATTAATTTATTTTTGCTTTTACTTCCCTGTCTTTGGGGTCAAATTCATAAAATCTTCTATAAGATTGAGAACCGTAAGTTTAGTTACCTATGTTTTCTTCTATGTAACTTATTGTTTGGGGTCTTAAATTTAGGTCTTTGATCCATTTTGAGATAACTTTTAATATACGGGGATGAACAGCAGCCTAGTTCTATTCTTTTGCATGTGGCTTCCCAATTGTCCCAGCACCATTTACTGAAAAGGTTTTCTTTTCTCCATTGTATGTTTTAGCTCCTTTGTCAAAAATTACTTGCCTATATACATGTGGGCTTATTTATGGACTCTCAATTCTGTTTCATTGGCCTGTGTGCCTCCGTTTATGCCAATATCATGATGTTTTAATTATTGTCACTTGATTGGATAAAGAAAATGTGGAACATATATACAATGGAATACTACTCAGCCATAAGAAAAGATGAAACACTGCCATTTGTGGAAACATGGATAGATCTTGAGAATATCATGCTAAGCAAAGTAAGTCAGACAGAAAAAAGTCAAGAATCATATGATTATACTCATATGTGGGTGAAAACAACAAATGAACAAACAGGACAAATAAACAAACAAAAATTCATAGACAAAGACAACAAAGTGGCGGTTACCAGAAGGAAAGAGAGGTAGTGAAGGGTACAGGCGGTTGAGAGTATAGTGACAGAAGGAGAATTGACTTTGGGTGATGGGCACACAATGCAGTATACAGATGATGTATCATAGAATTATGAACTTGAAACTATATAATTTTATTAATCAATGTCACCCCGATAAATTTAATTTCAAAAAAAGTAAAAGAAAGTTTGCCTAGCAAACAGTCTTGGGAGATAGTGTCTCCCTCCAAAGCAAAGCACAGGCTTGCTTAGTGTCCATTATCAAAAAGATTCTGGTTTTCTAAACTCAAGGTTCCACTTCTGTATTGCATTCAATTTTGTGTGCACTTCATCTGAATCTATCTGTGTTGCCACATGAGATGGAAACAAGAGAAACTAATGCAAATATGCTGATGCTCTTGTTGCTTGATGTGCCACAAGTAATAAAGGCTTTTGTTTCTGAGCAATGGAGGGGGATCTCTTGTTTTCTGACAGCATACATGAACTGACCAGCTAACATGTTAGCACCTAAAAGCAGAAAAGAATCACAAAACTGTTACAAAAGTGGATCAATTCTAGTAAGTGACATTAAAGTTTTTTTAAATGTTTATTTATTGATTTGAGAGAGAGAGAGAGAGAGTGAAACATCAATTTGTTGCTCCACTTATTATGCACTCATTGGTTGCTTCTTGTATGTGTTCTGACCAGGGACTGAACCCACAACCTTGGAATATCTGGACAATGCTCTACTCAATTGAGCTACACAGCCAAGGCTTAAGAAGTGACATTTAAGGACTTCCGGCCAAGATGGAGGCCTAGACAGACACGCTGTGTCTCCCTCCACTACTAAGAAGAAATACAACTACCTCAAAACTAGAGACAACCAGAAATTACATAATATCGAGCTGCACAGAAGTCCAACAAACAAAGATATAAAGAAGAAATATTCATCCAGACAGGCAGGAGGGGTGGAGCTGGGGAAGAGAGGATGCAGTGTAGAGGCGGCAGCAGTGGCAGCAGCAGCAGGCAGGCAGAAAGCGCAGCCACACATTTCAAAAAGTAGGGAGAGACACCTGGGGAGTGCTCCCAGCACCAGACCAGACTGTTGGGGTCATGGTCCCAGCACCAGGGAAAACAAAACCTCATTGCTTCTGACTGTGCAAACAAGTAGGAGTTGGAGTGTAGGAAGAAACTGCTGGTCTCTCAGCAGAGGCCACTGGTTTAAAGGGTCCCCATGGTCCTAGATTGTCCAAAGATTCACCCACTCTGGGTACGGCAGCCAGGGCAACAGCTAGAGAAGCGCCAGTTCCATACAAAGTGGGAGAAGTGCCTGGAACAGGGGTGAGTGCTGAGCAGGTGGCATTGTTCCCTCTAAGACCCCTACCACACATAAAGCCCCACAATGTGGTGAAACGGGTCGCTCTGTACTGATGAATACCTAAGGTTCTGCCCCTTACAACATAGCAGGAATGACAGCTTACCTAAGACAGAGAGGCAAACAAACACAGAAGCCTGTCAAGATGAGGACACAGAGAAGTATGGCCCAAATGGGGGAATGGATCAAGGTTCCAGTGGCAGAACTAAGCAACGAGGAGATAGTCAACCTAACAAATGAGGAGATACCCAACTTAAGAGATACAAAGTTCAAAATACTGGTGATAAAGATGCTCATAGACTTGACAGATATGCTTAAGTACGGCAAATGCATAACGGAAGAAGGGAAGGCTATGCTAAATGAAACGAAGGAAAATCCACCCAAAACGTATGGTGAAGGGAAGGAAACTTGGGTTCAAATAAATGATTTGGAACATAAGAAAGAAACAGTCAACCAGTCCAGAATGAAGAAACAAGAACTGAAAAATGAGGAGAGGCTTAAAAACTTCTGGGACAACCTTAAACTTGTCAACATCCAAACCATAGGGGAGCCAGCAGGAAAAGAGGAAGGGCAGGAAATTGAAAACTTATGTGAGAAAATAATGAATAAAAACTCCCCAAATTTGAAGAAGAAAATAGACATACAAGTCCAGGAAGCACAGGGAGTCCCAAACAAGCTAGACCCAAAGAAGAACACACCAAGACACATCATCATTAAAATGCCAAAGGTTAAGGATAAAGAGAAAATCTTGAAAGCAGCAAGAAAAAAGCAGAGTTACCTACAAAGGGGTGCCTATAAGACTATCAGCTGATTTCTCAAAAGAAACTTTGTAGGCAAGAAGGGACTGGCAAGAAGTATTCAAGGTGATGAAAAGCAAGGACTTACAACCAAGATTAGTCTATCCAGCAAAGCTATCATTTAGAATGGAAGGGCAGATGAAGTGCTTCCCAGACAAGATAAAGCTAAAGGAGCTCATCATTACCAAGCTATTATTATATGAAATATCAAAGGGACTTACTTAAGAAGAATAAGATCAAAACTATGAACCCTGAAATGACAACAAACTCACAACTATTAACAACCGAATCTAAAAAATACAAACAAAATCCAACTAAGCAAACCAGAATAGGTACAGAATAATAGGTTTGGGGATCATTTGGAGGATTATCAGCTGGGAGGGGGAAGGGAGACAAAGGGGGAAATGTTGCAGGGATTAAGAAGCATAAATGGTTGGTACAAAATAGACAGGGGGAAGTTAAGAATAACATAGGAAAGGGTGAAGCCAAAGAACTTATATGCATGACCCATGGACATGAACTAAGGGGGGTGGAATTTCTGGGGGAAAGGGGGGTACTGGGCAGAGGGGAGCAAAGGGAAAAAATTGGGACTACTGTAACAACATAATCAATAAAATATACTTTGAAAAAAAGAAGTGACATTTAAGCCTCTAGTGTAGCCTTTCTCCAATTCATTTTAAAAATGTATTTTATTTTACTACAAAATGCTTCAAAAATGCAGGCAATAATAGAGGTTGATATATAAATAACTACATAGCCACAGACAACCTTTGTCAAACATTAATTAGCATTGTGACATATTTGCTTTAGATCTGATGTTTATAACTAAAAAATTACACGTACAATTGAGGTTCTCTGTGTCTTCCTTTCTCATCTCATTGTCCTCTGTCTATCCTTTTCTTCCTAAAGGTAAACACTATTGTTACAGAGTGACAGGGTCTTCTTTCACATTGCACCTTGGTGTAAAACCCAATAACTATTGTTGAGGAAAACAGGTCTTTATTTACAATATTTCAACCTGGGGAGTGCAGTGAGCACTTCAGCTCAGAGCTCTATTCTCCCATGGGACCCAGCACTTCTCTTGCTCTACAAAAGGCTATAAGCCAAAAACATGCCCAGAAGTTCCCCATCCCTTATCTGTCAGCTCTCTCCTTCAGGATCTGGGGTACGATGTCATCAGCCTCCATATAACAGTCCAGGAAAACATATGCTGTTTTGCACTGGATCACACATGGTTCTCTTCTCTTCTATTTCAAAGCCACAGGATCCTCTCTTTCCTTCTAAAACCACATGATTCTCTCTTTCTATCTCCTTGCAAACCACGTGGAGTTCCCTCTCTGCAAACCACATTGGATCTCTCTCCTCTACCTCCTTGCAAATTGTGCGGATCACTCTACTCCCCCAAATGGCTGCTGCCTTATTTTTAAATCCATGACTGTGGCCTGTGAGGTAGTGGATAGGGTAACGGGTTCTGACCATTCATAGTATCCTGCGCAGGCCCTGTATGCTCTTCCCTTACCATTCTATGGTCAAAACCCTCCCATCTTCTCGAGGTCTTGGAAGAACCAAAGTCATTTGGATAACTAAGACAATAGCTACTAGCCATAGTTATTCAAAGGAATCTTGAAAGCTGTCCCCTTCCCACATCCCCCAACGACAGGCTCTGGGAAATTTCGGGGACCCCACTCTGTAACACTATCATGAATTTAGTATTAGTCTATGCTGCTTATTTCTTCAATAAAATATTTTATTTTATCAACAGTAGTTTACATGTAAATGGATGTACAAGGTGATTAAGAATTTCAGTACCCAAGTACATATTTCACTGTGCAAAGACTGGACAATATTGCCAATGATAATGAGAGCTTTCTAGAGAAGATTAAACTGCTTCTGGGTTATAATCTGGCTTCAGCATTTCTGTGAATTTACAAGTGTCTGTTAAGGAAAGTCAGGTGCCAAGGCAATTAGTGAGTCCTAGAAACACTCGGTCACCACAATAGGTACTAAAATGTTGGTTAGGTTTAATATATATTACAGGAAGGAGTTAAAGAGGGGCATGGGCTTGTATGTTCTCATCCTAGGTTCTCAATGGCCAACTGCTTACTGTCAGGATTAGGTTGAAGCAGTGTACTTTTGTGAGGTGAGATGAACATCCTCAAATTGCCTAGGCAGATGGTCCCTGTCCCATAGACATGGAGGAGAGAGCAGTAATTTCATCCATACATGGTCAAAACAAGCCAAGTAGAGATATAGATCTGAGCCAGGATCACCTTGGTGCTCAGCCCTTAGATTACAAAGACCATAAAAGGACAGCAGGCATTTTTTATCTTGATGGCCCTCAACATGTCCTATTTCTTGATGCATGCTATACTCCAATCTGGACATGTTCCCCTCTTTGCCAGGTACATAGGTTTCATTTTGGTGTCTCCCTTTGTAATTCATCTGGAGATGCCTTTTGCACTATGTGTTGAATCTGTTTGGGATCTCCTATTTTGTGTCAGATTTCCTTTTTCTTTTTTTTTGATCCAACAACTTCCTCTTTTTAAATTTACTCATATTTGTGGAACATATTGTCCAGAAGCTTCTTGAGAAAAGATATCTAAGAGGTAAATTTTTGCAATTGTTTATATCTGAAAACATCTATTTAACCCTTATCCTTGATTAATAATTTGGATATGTTAGAATTCAAGATTGGAATTAATATTCATTCAGAATTTTAAAGGCATTGTTCCACTGTCTTAGAATTTTGTCCTGTGTGTGACCTTCTCTTTGTCCTCAGTATTCCAAAGTGTCACATAAAGTTACTTTTTTGGGTCCATTTTCACCTATTTTATTGAGCCTTATTCATCCTTCCAATCTAGGAAATTGGGTCCTTCAGTTCTGAGAAAGTTTCTTAAGTTATTTTATTGATGATTTTCATTCTTCCACTTTCCCTGTACTTTCTTTCTGCTAACTCCAGTTATTTGTATGCTCTACCTCCTGGGTTGGTTGGTGCTCTATTTTATACAAATCTTTTGTTTCCTAAATTTACACATCTTTTCTTTTTTGTACTCCTTTTCAGGTAATATCCCTGACTAATCCGACTATCGAGTTTTTCCTGTTATCCTCTCATGTGTATGAGTGTTTGACTAATTAGTTGAACTTTACTTTAGGAATACCCGATTGGGTCATTTTATGGTTCTCGTTTGGTCAGAATTCCCAGAGAAGACTCTACTAATCTCTTGCCAGAGGTACAGGGTATGTAAAGGCCAGATACTTCCTGTTTGGGATTTGTGAACCCAAGGCATTTTAGGAAGGTCCATAGCATGAACTAAGAGAGGCCATTTATATGGAAAAGCCACTGGAAATGGCTTGGGTCGGCCTGCAAGTTGGGTAGGGCAATGTCTCAAGGAATCACCAGGATGGGGTGAACAGTGTTAGTCAGGTTGATGGAGACTCAGATGTGGTACCTCCCTGCCAGCTCTGTGGGGTGAGGGCTCAGCAATGGAACAATGGCCTCTGCCTGCACTTCTGTCTGGGAGAAAGCTGTCTATCCAGCTCTTGTTTTGAAGCCAGATAATTCAGTTCATCCTTGTATGTTCTGGTACCTTTTGAGCTGCTGTCCCCATGTTGGAGCTCAGAGTGAGTGAGTTTAAATAAGTCCATGTTGGCCCTTTAAGAGGAACTCCTGAGACTCCTGAGCTCTCCATCTCAGCCAACCACAATTTTCACTGAAACTTCTTTTCCCAATACTGGAACCGTGGGCTGCGCAGACTGGTAGAGGGATGGGAGTTATCCCTTCCAATTTTAAACCTCCACACATGGGTAAGGACCAGCTCATTCCACATCTCCAACCCTCTTATCAGTCTCAATGTGGTTTCTTCAGTATATCCTTAGTTGTAGAACTTCATTTCAGCTAGATTTTTGGAGGTTCTCAATGATGGTTGTTCTGTAGTTTAGTTGTTATTTTGATGTGGTTGTGGGAGAATGCAAGTACCATTTTCACTGCTGCCATCTTCACCAGAAGCTTATTTTATATTTTTTGTATTTTATTTAGATGGTGTCCACTTTCCTCAACTAAATTATAAGCTTCATAGGTTATGATATAAGTCTCTTGCATTCACAGTGCCTAGCACAGAACTTGGCTCAGAGTAGGTACTTAATAACTATTTATTTAATGAATGAATAAAGTTGATATCTTAAAGAAAACTAGAAGCTATAAGTTGAGGACTGAAGGCCTATGAAAATAAACTTGGTAGACTGGAGGAACAGAAAGACAAGAGCTGTGGCTAGAGCCATGTAAACCAGTGGAGGTAGTACTAGATGAAGTCTGTGAGATCAACAGGGGCCAGATCACAGGAGGCCTTTTTAACACGTTGCATACCAGGGTACTTAAATGCCTTTTAGAAATGACAAGAATTCTTGCCACCTGTGCTCAATGTATTAAGCAATGATAAAAACATGTGACCTTTTTTTAAGGGCAATTTTAGTAGGGAAGTTAATACCCCAAATAGGATGTGGAGAATAAAATAGAAGTGGAAAAAATAGATGAGAGGAGCCCAGTTAAAAGGTCATTGACCTAGTTTAGGCAAGGCCTGAGGGTTAGATAGAATAAAAGGTAATAAAGATGGAGAGAAGTATCAAAGTATATTTTATTTTATTTTTAAGTATGTTTTATTGATTATGTGATTATAATTGTCCCAATTTCCCCCCTTTTGCTCCCCTCCACCCAGATCCTTTTCCCTCCATAAATCCCTCGCTTAGTTCATATCCATGGGGCGTGCATATATGTTCTTTGATTTCTTCATTTTCTATAATATTCTTAATGTACCCCTGTCTACTTTGTACCTACCAATTATGCTTCGTAATCCCTTTCCCTTTTCTTCCATTCCCTCCCTTCCCCCTCCCAGCTAATAACCTTCCGAATGATCTCCATACCTATGATTATGTTCCTGTTTTTATTGTTTGTTTAGGTTTTTTTTTATTGTTGTTCAGTTGTTGATAGTTGTGAATTTATTGCCATTTTTTAAAAGAATTAAAATATTTTTAATAAGTAAGAGAATCAAATAATTTGCAACCAGCTTATAAAGAAAACAGGCAGCTTAAAAAGCTACTCAAAATCTTGATGAAATAAAAACTTTTTTGTATATTTTATTGATTATGCTATTACAGTTGTCCCAACTTCTTTTCCCTTTGCTCCTCTCCACACATTAGCCCCCTACCCTCCAGTAATCCCATATTCCTTAGTTCATGTCCATGCGTCATGCATATAAGTTCTTGGCTACTCCATTTCCTACACTGTTCTTTACATTCCCCTGTCTATTCTGTACCTACCACCTATGCTTCTTAATCCCTGCACCTTTTCCCATTTCTTCCCCTTCTCGCTCCCAGTTTATAATCCTCCAAATGATCTCCACATCTATGATTCTGTTCCTATTCAGGATGTTTGCTTAGTTTGTTTCTGTTTTTGTTTTTTAGATTCTGTTGTTGATAGTTGTGATTTTGTTGTCATTTTACTCTTCATAATTTTGATCTCCTTTTTCTTAAATAATTCCCTTTAACATTTCATATAACAAGGGCTTGCTGATGATGAACTCCTTTAGCTTTACCTTGTTTGGGAAGCATTTTATCTGCCCTCCCATTCTAAACGATAGCTTTTCTGGATAGAATAATCTTGGTTGTAGGTCCTTGTTTTCATCACTTTGAATACTTCTTGCCAGCCCCTTTTTGCCTGCAAAGTTTCTTTTGAAAAACCTGCTGGTAATCTTATAGGCATCTCTTTGTAGGTAACTCTCTTCTTTTCTCTTGCTGCTTTTAAGATCCTCTCTTTATCTTTAGCCTTTGACTTTTATAATTGTGGTGTGTCTTGGTGTGGTCCTCCTTGGGTCTAGTTTGTTTGGGACTCCATGTACTTCATGGACTTATGTCTATTTCCTTCAACAAATTAAGGAAGTTTTTCTTCATTATTTTTTCACATAATTTTTCAATTTCGTGTCCTTCCTCTTCTCCTTCTGGCACCTCTATGATCCAGATGTTGGCATATTTAAAGTTGTTCCAGAGGTTCCTAAGCATCTCCTCAATTTTTTTCAATTCTTATTCCCTCATCCCATACTGGTTGACTATTTATTTCTTCCTTATGTTCCAAATCATTGATTTGAATCCTGGCTTTCTTTCCTTCACTTTTGGTTCGCTGTAGATTTTTCTTTATTTCACTTTGTGTAACCTTCATTTCTTTTTTTATGTTTTTGTCATACTCAATGAATTTTTTGAGCAACCTGATCACCAGTTTTTGAACTCTGCATCTGATAGGTTGGTTATCTCTGTTTCATTTAGTTCTTTTTCCAGGGTTTTGTTCTGTTCTTTCATTTGGGCCATATTTCTTTGTATTCTCAAGTTGTCGGCCCCCCTGTGTTTGTTTCTGTGTATTAGGTAGAGCTGTTTTGACTCCCTGTCTTAGTATACCTCTTTAATTTTATTGGGCAGAACCTTAGGTGTTTCCCAGGACTGGGCAACCCACTACACTACTTTGTGGCTCTGTGTGGAGGGAGGGCTCAGCGAGGGGACAATGACACTGCCTGGCTTCTGGAGGTTTGCCTGGCACTTGCCCTGTTTCCGATCACTTCACCCATTTCCTGTATGCAACTGGCACCCCTCTAGTTGTTGTCCTGGTCGTAGTTTTCAGAGTGGATGGGTGTGCATACATTCTTGGACTGTGCAGGCCCTTTAAATGGCCTTTCCTGTGAAACTGGCAGTTTTTTCTGCTGCCCCAAACCCCAATGGTTTTTACACACAGAAGTTATGACTTTATCTTCCCTGCACTCAATCCCGGGCTGTATTCTCTGGCTTGGATTGGATTCACTTGCTCCCAAGGTGTCTCTCCCAATTTTTATCCACCACATGTGAATGCGGGACCACCTATTCTGTTGCCGCTGCTATCTCTCCACACCACATCGTGTCTCCTCACCTCTGCATCCTGACTTCACATCTCCACCCCTCTTACCTGTCTGCATGAACGTGGCTTTTCTAGTAGTTCTGCGTGTTGCTTTGAGGTTAGTTGTAATTCTTCTTGTGGTTGTGTGAGGAGGTGAAGCATGTCTACCTATGCCTCCATCTTGACAGAATATATTTTGGAGGGCACAAAATTTGATGATTGACTGGATATGGGAAGTGAAGACAAAAGAATAGTCAAAAATGACACTTGGGTTTCTGGCCTGATCAACTGGGTGAACACAGATACTATGTACTAAGTGTAAAATGACTGGGGGAAAGAGGAAAATATCAACTTGGAGTGTTTTGTTTGAACTTAAGACACAGAAGCAAACACAGAAAGTTGTCAAGATGAGGAGACAGAGGAGTACAGCCCAACAGTGGGAACAGATCAGGGTTCCAGTGGAGAACTTATGAAGAGGTAGACAATATAACAGATTCACAGTACAAAGTTCTGGTGTTAATGATACTCACAGACTTGACAGAAAAGATTAAGCATATAGGGAAGAAATGAAGGCTGTACTAAGTGAAATGAAGGAAAATCCGCACTAAATTAGTAGCAAAGGAAAGGAAACTAAGATTCAAATCAATGAATTGGAATATAAGGAAGAAATAAACAGTCAACCAGTATAAAAGGAGGAAACAAGAATTTTCTTAAAATGAGGAGAGGCTTAGGAACCTCTGGAACAACATCTAAATCAAAGTGGTGCCAGACGGAGAAGATAAAGAACAAGAAATTTTAAAATTATTTGAAAAAATAATGAAGAAAAACTTCTCTAATTTGGGGAAGGAAATGTACATGTGGATCCAGGAGCACAGAGAGTCCCAAACAAACTAGACCCAGGGAGGACCACACTAAGACATATCATAATCAAAACACCAAAGGTTAAGGATAAAGAGAGAATCTTAAAAGCAACAAGAGAAAAGCAGAGTAACCTACAAAGGGGTACGTATAAGACTGTCAGTTGAATCTCAAAAGAAACTTTGCCGGCAGGATGGGACTGGCAGGAAATATTTAAAGTGATGAGAAGCAAGGACCTACAACCAAGATTACTGTATCCAGAAAAGCTATCATTTAGAATGGAAGGGCAGATAAAGTGCTTCCCAGAGAAGGTAAAGCTGAAGGAGTTCATCACCAAGCCATTATTATATGAAATGTTAAAGGGACTTGTTTAAGAAAAAAGAGATCAAAATTATGAAGAGTAAAATGACAACAAAATCACAACTATCAACAACAGAAGCTAAATAATAAAAACAAAAACAAACTAAGCAGACAACCAGAGTGGGAACAGAATCATAGTTAGGGGGAGCATGTAAAGGGGTGTTAGCTGGAAGGGGGAAAGGGGGAGAAGGAGGGAAATGGGGCAGCAATTAAGAAGCATAGTCAGAAGGGGCAGAATAGACAGGGGGATGTAGAGAAGAGCTTATACATATGACCCATGGACATGGACTAAGGAGGGTGAAACTGCTGGAGGGAGGGGGGTGCTGGGGGGAGGAGAGCAAAGGGAAAAGAAATTGGGACAATTGTAACAGCATAAGCAATAAAACATATAAAAATTGCTTACTTGAACAAAAAAAAAATTAAACTAAGAAAACAAACTAAACTGAAACAAAACAAAGTGTATTGCAGTGATTTGCCTGACTCCTTATTTAAACATTCAGACTTTTTGTTAGAGTATAGCAACAACAAACAAACAAACACCACATGTTCCAAAAAAATAATATAGTAAAACACAGTAAGAATGTGAAGATATTGTCTCCTTAAACACTTTGACATTCACACCCACTTTGAAAAATAAAATAAACAGTAGAAACATTGGAGGCCTGTATAAATGCAAGTTCTCTTGAGGATGATTAGTTTGTTTCTCTTGGTTGATAAATGCATAAGACTTCACCACATTATAATTAAGTGTTATAATGTTCTTATGGATTACATACCCTAATTCATAGATCACCCAATTATCTGTGAGACATGAAAGTCAATATTTATTTTGTACATTCTGGTAGACACTCTCAACATGTTAAAGCCACTAAATTATAGAGTAAATTGCATTACTTTATTAGTATTATAATTCTGTCATCTTACAAAAAATATATATGTAAACTTGGACTAGTATAATGATTATCTCTGAAACAATTCACACACACAAACACAATTATAACATACCAATTAGCAAAAATAATAAATTTGAATAATATACATAAGTATAGGCTCGCTCTGTAACAAGTTACATTAAATTTCTTCCTATATTCTCTTCTAAACACCACTGAAGTTGGTTTTATGCACTAAAAATATTTGGAGCTTTAAGAGGTCACATTTTAACAAACGAAACTCCTAAAAGAATTTCATCTGTAGTTAAGTATATCCCACATTTAATACATTGGTGATGATTAGATTAGAGGTAGGTTTTTTATTTTTTATTTTTTTAAATTTTACACTTGTTTAGCACCTAAAATAGAGTGGCTATCTTTTAAAAAGTGCAAGAAAAATTATCTAGAGTGATTTTTTTTGTTTGTTTTCACAGTTGAATAGTGACATGAAAAAAACTAAATTTAATTTATGTTCTAATTATAATTTTTAGTTATACAGAACCAGAGCAAATTGGAGTTCCCTCAGTCCTAAGTATTATTACAAGGAAAATGGAGAATTAAGGAAGATGGAGATATTGTTAGGTGTGAGGCCCAAGAATAGGAACGCCCCCAGTTCTAATTAGAAAAACAGAACCCTAAGTGCATCTCAGACTCCTGGAGACCAGACTGCCTTCAGGACCTGGAAGATCACTTCAGAATGGGTCAAGGCTGCTGTGAATACAGGTTATTTGTTCATCTCTTCATTTCACCAAACCCTACTCCATGATTAGCCATTAAAATGACTCAACTCCTTTCTGTCCTTTCTGCTCCTGCTGCTAGCACTTCCAAAGTTATAAATCAATTAACTCATTCTTACTCTTCCCCCCAGTTGTTTGAAAAAGCAAAAGTAAGAAAGATAAGCCAGAGATGGAGGTGCAGAGGCAGGGCAACTTGGATGTGGGGATGCCAGGCTGCAGGGCCGAGAGCCTGGGGTGGGGTTCAGTGGGCTGGAGGACATAGAGGAGGATCCTGCTTGAGATGGGGTGGTTTCATTAGCCACCCCTTGCACTGGAAAAATCTAGGCTGGGGACATTGCCCAAGAAAGCTCTTATTAAGCGTGTCAAGAAGCAGATAATGCTAATACAGAAAACTAAATCAAGATATAGAGGTATTGGGTTGAAAATTTATTTTGACCACAATATTATCTAATCATGGTTTAAAATTAGCTCTTGTATAGCATAGGAAATATAGTCAATAATAGTCTATTAACTATGTATGATGTCAGATGGGTGTGAGATTTATCAGAAAGATACTTATTAAGCTATGTAATGTCTAATCATTGAAGTGTACACCTGAAACTAATTTAATAATGTATGTCAACTTTAATTGCAAAATAATATAAAAAAATAAAAATAAATAAATAGTACATCAACTTGTTTTGCTTACCACTGAGTCCAATAAAATCTTAGACAGTGTATTGGAATCTATTATTATTTAAAATTTTAACCATTTGCTTCTGATATTTTTATTATCTCACATGTTGAATTATTAAAATAATTTTAAAAATTTAATTATTGTGAGAGAGAGATAGAGATAGAGAGAGAGAGAGATCCATCGATTTGTTGTTTCACTTATTTATGCATTCATTGGTTGATTCTTGTATGTGCCCTGACCAGAGATCAAACCCACAGAAAAAAAATTTGTTAACTAATGTTAACTACATTTATTGTGGTGATCATTTTGCAATATGTACAAATGTTGACTCTTGTACTCCTGAAACTAATATATTGTTATTTGTCAATTATATCTTAATTAAAAACAGAAAAAAAAACAAAATAACACTTTATTTTTATTTAAAAAGAAAAAAGGTAAACCAGAGTAGATGTGGGTGGAGGAAATTAAATGACACCCAACCTGTCTCTTCCACTTTCCTGAGAGTTTTGCTCCCTCATAATCCCACTGGTTAATTCTTCGCTGTGTCTCCAGTTCAAGCTTATAAGAAAGAGAATCTGGTTGATAGTATCTGTCATCTCTGCTGGGTAAAGACCTCATTCCCTATGACCTATGCTCTTAGGTGCCTTTCTCTGGCCAGATAGCTGATAAAATATTATTTCTGGGTGTTTATCAAGTTTCTCTGGAAGAGATTAACGTTTGAATCAGTAGACTGAGTAAAGAAGATCTCCCTTGTTGATGTAGGTGAACATCACCTGAACTGTTTTGAGGGCCTGAATAGAAGAAAAATGGAACTGCCTTTTGACCTAGTGTTCCCATTTCTGGGAATATATCCTAAGAATCCCAAAATACCATTCAGGAGAAATATATGCACCCCTATGTCCATAGCAGCATTATTTATAATAACCAAGATCTGGATAGAGACCAATTCCCCTCAGTAAATGAGTGAATGAAAATGCTCTTACCCTTTGTGACAGCGTGGATGGACCTGGAGATTATTATCCTAAGCAAAATAAGCCAGTCAGAGAAAGACAAATACCACATGATACACTAATATGTGAAATCTAATGAACAAAATAAGCTCATGAACAAAATATGACCAGAGGCATGGACACATAAAACAGACTGACAGGTCTCAGAGGGGAAGGGGTAGAGGGGGACTGAAAGAGATTAGCGAAAGAACATATATGCATATAAGCATAGCCCATGGACACAAACAACAATGTGGTGAATAGGTGGGCTGGGTGGAGGGGGATAAAAGGGTGTTAAATGGGGGCATCTGTAATAGTGTCAACTATAAAAAATAAATAAATAAAAATGTGATTTTAAAACCAAGCAAAAAAATATATGCAAATCAAGCATATCTGCGTATCTGAGACAGGAACAAAAGGCTGTTTCTACCCTTGTAAGTTACAGAAGTTACATTTCATAGAATTGTACTGCATTTTACAATGCTCATCTTCACAAATAAAATCCTATTGTGAGGTAAACAGAATTTTGAGGAAGCTGAGATTCTTTATAATTAGGACATATCTTTACTGTCAGTTGCATATTCAGAATTGTTTCACTAGATTCTGATCCTACTGGGAGAAAAGAAAGGGCTTCTGAAGGCTTCTTTGGCTGAGCAGGAGGAGGCTGGAGCCTTGATCTGGAACATCAGGGCAGTAGAGGGGGAAGAAGAGTGAACAGGAGGAGAAAAATGCAGTATTTCTTTTCTGCATGGCTCACAGAAAAGATAAACTACCTTTCCCAGGCAGAGAAGTGAAACTGTAGGGGAACCAGCATTTCAGTGGTTAGTGCAAGCCCTGAAGCCAGTGTAGGCAGAAGTATCAGTGGCCTGAAATGTCTTTAACCCCAGCTTGACAAAAATACAAGACGCAGAGGGAAGGGTGATGGAACAGTGGAAGCAAGATGATGACAAAAATGAAGAGTTGGCCAAATCTTTGAGAGATACCAGTTGTATTTTTGTTATCTTTACAATTTTTCTCTAAAAATGCTGTAAAATGAAGTAAACAAAGGAGTGAGATGGTAATGTAACTGAACACAGGTCTGGCTGCCCACCGATTCAAAAGTCAATGCTCGAGAGGTAGGTGTTGATGTAAAGAAAAGTGATTTTATTCAGGAGCCAGCAACCTAGAAGGTGGGGGACTCTTGTCTCAAAGCCCATTTCAGCACCTCAGGCATCTTTGCTAGTTTATATAGGGGAGCCATGGGAAGAGGGTAACTAAGGAATTTCTGACGATGTGTAGTTTCTCAGCTCTGCTCTTGGGTGGTTTCAATGTTATCTCCTGTGTGCGTCATCACGTATTTCATTTCACTGCCAATATCTGGGAACAGGATGTGCAGCCAGTGTTTCTGTTGGTTCTGATATGAGTTACATTCACTTGCCCAGTTTCTTGTGGTCAGGGTCATTCTTCGGTTAAGCAGGAACTGCAACTGCTGATGTCTATAAAAAACTTATAAGGAAACTTGTAATATATAAATCTTCTATGAGTTTGTTAGTACAAACTATTCTATAATTACCACCTGATTAGTTTATTGTGTTTACTGCAATCACTGTTACAAGTAACTAAGGGAGACCATCACAGTGGCCAGTGAAGGCTTCTCTGAGAAATGACATTTGAGCTGAGGCCTGAGGGGTGAAAATGAGCCAGCCAATTGATGGGATGGGGGGCAGAGGAGGGAAAGAAATGGTCCAGTTTCTGCTTACACTTTAATAGTACTATTGTAACAGAACCCTTGGGCTGCTCCAATTTGAAACAGAACCCACAGGCTGTTTAGTTAGGGACCCGATTGCCCGCTGCCAGAATTATAACTCTCAATACCAGAGTTTAGTGAAAAGAAAAATAACTGTTTATTTAATAGTTATATCATCTTCATCATCAGCAGCCGTCCGTCTCGAGAGACGATGGCGTAGCTTCTTGAGAGTCTATCTGCACCGCCGAGAATGGCTGTGCAGTCCGACTCGGGAGTGACAATCCCTGCCGCACTTGTTACAGGTGAAGGCAGATGGCTGTTGTTGCTGCTGTTGACGCTGCTTCCCCCTCGATCTTTTCTGGACCGCCTCCTCGTTGCGCGCAGCCTCTGCGCGTGACGTACCTTGCCTGACCGCGAGCCTCCAGGCTAGGCGGTCGTCTGCTAGAACTTCCCATGTGTTGAGATTGATGGAGCATTGTGTCATATCCTTTTTGCAGATGTCTTTGAACCGCAGTTTTGGGCGCCCTGTCATCCTCTGGCCTTCTGCTAGCTCGCCGTAGAGGAGGTCTTTGGGAATACGGCCTGCATCCATTCTTTTGACATGGCCGAGCCACCTGAGGCGTCTCTCACTAAGAACTGCATGCAAACTGCTCATGTTGGCTCGCTTCAGCACCTCCGTGTTGGGAACCTTATCCTGCCAGGCGACATGCAGGACGCGTCGCAGGCACCTCATGTGGAAGCTGTTGAGTTTCCTTTCGTGCCTTGCGTAGGTGGTCCATGTCTCAGTGCCATAGAGGAGAGTGCTGAGTACGCAGGCTTGGTAGATGTGCAGTCTGGTTTTCTCAGTGAGGCTGGAATTGTTCCACACTCGCCGGTTCAGTTTGGCCATAACTGTGGCTGCCCTGGCGATTCTCCGGTTGACCTCCAAGTCAACTGACAGAGAGCTCGAGATGGTGGACCCGAGGTAAGTGAAGTCGTTGACAACCTCCAGGGTGTATCCGTCGATGGTGATGCATGGGGGAGTCCCCGTGCCTTGAGCCATAACGTTCGTCTTTGTCAGGCTGATGGCTAGTCCGAACTCCTTGCATGCGTGGGAAAGGCAAGTGACTAGCTGCTGGAGTCCCTCTTCGGAGTGTGAGGTCAAGGCTGCGTCGTCGGCGAAGAGCATCTCACGGATGAGCACCTCTTTGACTTTGGTCTTGGCTCGTAGACGGGCCAGGTTGTAGAGCTTGCCATCGGATCTTGTGTGAATGAAGACACCCTCGCTGCAGTCCTTAAAGGCGTATTGGAGGAGCATGGAGAAGAAGATTCCGAACAGCGTAGGCGCGAGGATGCAGCCCTGCTTTACTCCGCTGCTGACTGGGAAGGCCTCAGAGGTTGCGCCGTTGTAGGACACCGTGCTGTGCATGTTGTCGTGAAAGGACATGACCACAGCAAGCAGATGTGGTGGACAGCCAATCTTCCGTAGCAAGCTGAAGAGTCCGCTTCGACTGACCAGATCAAACGCCTTCGTGAGGTCGATAAAGGAGAGGTAGAGTGGTTTATGCTGCTCGTGACACTTCTCCTGCAGCTGGCGTAGGGAGAAGATCATGTCCACTGTTGATCGGCCAGCTCTGAAGCCACACTGGGACTCTGGGTAGACGCGGGAAGCAAGGGTCTGCAGGTGGGCAAGAGCGACCCGGGCGAATACTTTGCCGACGACGCTGAGGAGAGAGATGCCCCGGTAGTTGTTGCAGTCGCTGCGGTCTCCTTTGTTCTTGTACATGGTGATAATGTTGGTGTCTCTCATATCCTGAGGGATGTAACCCTCCTTCCAGCAGAGACAGAGTAAATGGTGGAGCGGCTGTAGCAGGACTGGTTTCCCACTCTTTAGGATTTCTGGAGGGATTCCGTTGCTTCCTGGTGCTTTCCCACAAGCGAGGCGGTCGATGGCTTTGCCGAGCTCTGCCGCAGTAGGTGGGGTGTCTAGCTCCTCCATGACTGGTAGGTCTGGGATGGAGTTAAGAGCAGTGTCTGTTACGGCGTTCCTCGTTGCGTACAGCTCGAGGTAGTGCTCGGTCCACCGCCGCATTTGCTGTTCCTGGTCAGTGATGACCTCACCTGTCTTGGACTTAAGGGGGGCGATCTTGGAGGGGATTGGGCCTGTTGCCTTCTTGATACCCTCATACATTCCTCATGCGTTGCCTATATCGGCGGCTTCCTGGATGCTTCTGCACAGGTTTAGCCAATAGGTGTTGACACAGTGGCGGGCGGTCTTCTGGACTTTGTTCCTGGCAGCCCGTAGAGCTTGAAGTGTACTGGGAGTGGGCGTGGCCTTGTAAGCCAGTAGGGCCTTCCTCTTAGCCTCGATCACGGGTTCCATTTCTTCCCAGTGAGCCTCGTACCAGTCAGCGTTCTTCCGCTCTTTCTTCCCATAAGCAATAATGGCGGAGTTGTATATGGCGTCGCGGAGACGTGGCCAATTGGATTTGATAATGTCATCTGCCGCCATTCCCTCGCCGAGTGCATCTTCCATCCTGTTGATGAATTGCTGGGTCTTAACTGGGTTGCTGGCACAACTGGTGTTGATGCGTGGGCGACCCTTCATCTTGGAGTGGTGCAACCTCTTCGGCGTTATGCGCATCTTGCTTACCACGAGGGCATGGTCCGTGTCGCAGTCTGCACTGTGGTAGCTGCGGGTGAGGAGGGTGCTGCCAATATCCGTTCTTCTGGTGATGACGAGGTCAAGCTGGTGCCAGTGGCGGGAGCGGGGGTGCCTCCATGACACCTGGTGGATCTCTTTGCACTTGAAGAATGTGTTTGTCACGCACAGGCCGTGGTGACACGAAAGCTCAAGCAGTCGCTGACCATTCTCATTGATCTTTCCTCTCCCAAAGTTTCCGAGGCAGGTGGGCCAGGCCATGTGGTCGGCTCCTACTCTTGCGTTGAAGTCTCCAAGGAGATAAAGAGCGTTACTTCTGGGGATCTTGGATAACGCTTCGTCCAGTGCATGGTAGAACTGTTCTTTCTCTTCGGTGGTGGCGCAGAGGGTTGGGGCATACACGCTAAGAATGCTGACTGGGCCGAAAGTTGTTGACAATCGGAGGGTAAGTAATCTCTCTGTGCCTCCTGTGGGTGGCTCTATGGAGTTAACAAGCGTGTTCTTCACAGCGAACCCAACACCGTGCTGTCTCGGTTGGTCCGGAGACTTCCCTTGCCAGTAGAAGGTGTAGTTGGTTTCTCTGATAGTTCCGTTGTCGGCCAACCGGGTCTCCTGTAGAGCCGCAATGTCGATGTTTAGTCGTGCCAGTTCCCTGTCGATGACGGCGGTTTTCCTGGCACCATTGATCCACGGAAGGTCTGCAGTAAGTCCGGGACACATGGTCCTGATGTTCCAGCTAGCGAGGCGAAGAGCTGGAGGCTTCTTTCTTGTTGTTTGCTTGGAATTGCCTGGTGCGAGTGTTTTGTGGCCCACTTTTCAAGAGACGCCTCTCTGATCCCCACGCACCCAGTGGGGCAGGCGAGCCATGGCGAGACGGCACCTAATTGGCTGGGGGCTTCCCAGCTTGAGGCGGGCGGTAGCTGTCCAGTGAGGTGCGATGACCTCTCCCACCGTCAGAGGAGACCCCTGGCGCTCGTTTCCTTCGCCAATCGGATGAGCTTATAACCGGTATCTGTCTCCTCCCGTGTTGAGTCGACATCTTGCGATGACGCTGGAGTGTCCTCTCCAGTGAAGCTACAAAGCCTGAGCAGGGTGATATGGAGGGCCAGCTGTTGCCCATGCAGCAGACCCCCCCTCTCTTCGCAGCTGAAGGATCCAAGGGGAAAGACAGAGTCGATACAGCTTGGCTTCAGGTGCGCCGCAGGAGTTGCCAGTGTTGACTACAACGTCAAACCGCCTTAGGGACTCCGGCCCCGGGTTTTCTGTCGGGGTTTACTCCCTTAGCCTTTCCCCTGAGGAGGTATGCCGCAAGGCAGCGGAGGTTTGGAGTCAGAGTTTCCCTTCTCCTTAGCCTTTCCCCTGAAGAGGTATGCCGCAAGGCAGCGGAGGTTTTTTGGAGTCAGAGTTTTCCTTCTCTGGTGTGCCCTGACTGGAAGATCGAACCAGCGACACTTAGCTCGCAGGCCGACGCTCAATCCACTGAGCCAAACCAGCCAGGAGGTAATAGTTATATAGATTTAGATTATTTGTGGATTTCTGCTGTTAAGTCTTATGTTCTTTAAAACACCCACAAACATATAGTTCTGCCTCCCCTTGCCAAACCAGGCTAGTTTTAGAAAAGTTAGAGATACTGTTTCCCTACTTCCTAGACACAGTTCAGCTTTACTGGTAGCTGCCAATCATTCAGTTCTGATTGGGGAGGTCTTTCTGTGTTGTGGTGCCCGCCAGCTTTCAATGCAGAACTGCATGGATTCTCAGCCTCCTTATAAACTGCCTTCTCAAAGCCGCATGGTGTTTCCCTCTCAAAACAGCATGGAGAACCTCTTCACCAAGCTACATGGAGAACTCAGCCTCTTTAATCCACATGGGGAGAGAGAGTGCCTTCTTCCTGCAAACCGCATGGATCTCCTCTCCTTCTCAAAAGCACACGGTGAGAGCCCCAACTAAAAATGTCTGCAACTGCTTTTTAAATCCCCGACTGGGTCCTCTCATGCGGTGGGTGTGGTAACCAGTTTTGACCATTCACAGAACTTTACGCAGGTTCTGTAAGCTCTTTCAATACCATCCCGTGGTCCAAGACCCCTCCCATCTTCCTGGGCCCTGAAGCATCAAAGCCATTTGCAACAAAATTGCCAGCCACTAGCCCCAAGCATGCAAAGGCATCCTAAAAGCTGCTTCTTTTTCCCCATCCCCCAGCCGCAAGCTCTGGGGGTTTTTTGGACACTCCCATTCTGTAACACTATGTAACTTTCCCTCACAGCTTACTGTATAAGTGGAATGGTGAACAGCTATAAAAGAGTTATGTGTTACAGAAAGGGGTAGAGTTCAGTTTACATGGACCAAAACATGCAGTAAAGTCACTTGTGACCTAGCCTTATCAATTCAATGATATTTTCTTTTGCCTCATTTGCTTAATTTTTGCCAAACACATTTCCGACATCTTTCTTTTTTCTTCCAAGTTCTTCTTTGCCAAATACTTTGTTTTCTTTTATAGAAAGTCTTAGAAATGATCCAAATCAGCTTTTTCCAAACCTGACTGCAATTCAGAATTACCTGGGGGATCTTGTTAAAAAAGGATTCTTTAGGTCTTGGGTGGAGCGCAGGCATCTGCATTTTGATTCTGATGCAGAAGGTTTAGTATCCTAATCTTGATTAATAATCTCCAAACTATTGGCAAACATTGATTCCAGGAGATGTTATCAGTGCTCCAAGAATAAAGGATTTTCTTATCAAATATGCTTAAGAAACTGTCTTAGATTCTCCTTTTAGCATTTCACCCTAGGATAAAGACTCTGGGACATGCTTAAGTGTTTAATGATAAATAATAGAATCAAATTAGGTATTGTTTTCTTAGTTTCACTAAGAATAATTTCTCCTAAACAACATTATAGAAAACACTGATCTAGAAAAAGGTCTTAATATCCACAAATATATATGTGTATATGTATGTATTCTTTATTATTATATTATAAATTCTATTAAGCATAACTGGGTAAGAGGCTCCTTCAGTTAAGAGAGGCATCTAGTCTTAGTTGCAGGTGAAGCTCTGACTAGCCTCAAAGCTGGTCCCAGATGCTTTCCCCACACCTCTGCTTTTGTCCTTTTTCCAGGCTCTATCTAAAACTTCTATGCTGTCTCTCAAATTTACATTTCTAAGACCAGCTATGCCATATTTCTACCTTTTATAAAACATCTCCACTTGGATGTTTGAGGGTTACCCTTAATGATTTTGACACCAATTCCAATGTGTTGTTTTTCCCTACACCACTGAGCAATCTTCGATACTAGCTGGGAAACCCACAATTCAATCCGAAGATAGCATCAGATACCACACTTGTTAAGGGCTCAGTCCCACGAAATTACTCCCCTCTTTCACTTCAGATGCCAGTCACAAATCAAGGTTGTTACCAGTCTTCTGACCAACTAACTATATAAATCACAGGTTCCCATGATTTTTTCCTAAGTTTTGGTAAATTTGCTAGAGCAATTCATGGAACCCAGGAAATCAGTTTATACACCAGATTACTAGTTTAATGAAAAGCATATTAGGTGGTATGAATCAATAGTCAGATGAAGAGGTACACAGGGTGAAGTCCCAAACAAAGAAGTTTCTGTCCCTGAAGAGTTTGGCACCCAGTAGAGTGGCACATGGTTGTGTTATGGTTTACCAACCTGGAAGTTCTCTGAACCCTGTTCTTTGAGGTTTTCATGGAGGCTTCAGTACTTAGGCATGACTGATTAAATCATTGGCCATTGGTGATTGCCCCAAGAAGTAACTAAAAGGCTTGGCTAAATGGCAATGGTCCAGTGAACATTCCACTCCTTAGACAATTGGACAGTGAAAACAAGGTTTCCTCTTATTATCTCTCTTCCCCTTTCTGCTGTACGTTGCATTAGCATGAGGATGCCAGAGCCTACATGGCCACTTTCTCTACATAGTTAGTGTTAGATCCAGTGAGAGTTAGAGGAGAAATGACAGGAGAACAGGCCATGAGTTTAAAACGTTTATTTGGCCAGCTGCAGCAGGCAGGCTGAGACCCTAAGGTGTCAGCCCCAAACAAAAGTAAGGCAAGGATTTTTAAAGGGGATAAGAGGGGAGGGAGTTGAAGAGACTTTCCGAAGATGGCTTTGGGGGAGTTGGCTCTGAGAACAAAGAAGTTTACTAAAGCAAAAAAGTTACTAAATTCTTGCCAGCAGACTAACATATTTTTGAAGGACACAGCTAATCACTGGTGTCAGCAATTACTGGGGGGTGGGGCAGCAGATTTATTGGGGCTTGCTAAAATTATACCAGAATTTCTGAAACCTAAGAGTTAGCAAACTTAAGTTCTCCACCAGCAACTGGCTAGGGACGTAATATTCATACAGATTCTTAGGTTCAGGGTATCAAGTATGATGTGACCCTCATTCAATATTTGAAATAAAATGACAAAACTGAATCGATTGCTAACCATAGTAAAGGAGGCACAGTCTTTCTGAGAACACTGCCAATCACGTTGCTAATGGAGTTTTATAGGGGAAGTGTAGAGTTCAGGGACTGGCAGATTTACAGAAGTTTAAGGGGTGAGGATCTCATCCACAGAAGCCCAGATACTTGGATAAAGCTGTTGTCAATTGGTTGTCAATGTGGTGTATTTACTGGGGTAAGTCTGTGATTGGCTGACTTTTGAGTAAGGGACTGACATTAACTAGCTGGCTTGTAAAAGCCTTCCACTGAAGTGAGTTGTTGATGTGTGAACAGGTTTCAAGCAGGCTCTGAGTATTACTTATCATCACTATATAAGACAATCAGGCTTTTCTTAAGGGTATGGAAATTTGTTTTTATTTTCCAATTCAGCTTCATGAGTAATAAAGTTGGTATTGTCCTTTTACCATCTTCAGGCTCCTTGTGTGCATTTCTCAACTGCTTAGGAGCTAGAGAGAGGAAAGCTGTGAGTGGTACCCCTAAACCTTCCCAGATGGGGAGGAGTAGGGTTGAAACAGGGTGTTACAGCTGGAAGGAACTTAAGAGTTCCTAAATTTAGAATTACTGTTCAACCACTTCCTTAAGAAGAAAATAGATGAAACATTACCTAAGAACTAGCATCTGTCTCCATTTTCTCTAGAACAGTGGGAAAGTTGACATTTTGGTTTTGTATCCCTATTAAGATGGTTAAAAGGAAGCCGCTCTTTGTTGTCTCTGCCTCTGCATTGATTCTGACTCCAGTGTGCACCAGGGCTTTGCTGCTGGTCACCTTCTCAAAGCTCATGGCACAGGCTTTGAGGGATGCAGTGCTGTTGCTTGGGCCCAGGTCAGGAGACCGTGGTGCTGGTAATGGTGGAAGATACTGCACTGTCCCTTCAGCTTTTGGAGCACTTAAAGAGCCTTTTCCAGAGTCCAATGGGGAAAGCACCATAAAGGCAAAATCTCTGACAGGTTCTCTTAAATTTCATCCCTGCTTCCTTCCTGACTCTCCTTTTAGCATTTTCTCTCTTTACATGTGCTGCTACTGTCCTTTATAGGAAATCCCAAGTTACCCTCAGGCATTGATCTTGCCTCAGGGTCAGCCTTTTCTGTCTGTAGCCTCAGTTCTCCCCATTCTCCCCAACTGAATCATTTGGCCTCATCCAGCCATTCACAAATTTTAATACACTTATAAATTACTCAAAATCTTATGAAAATCCAAATTAGATTCTGATTCATTAGGTCTTGGGTGAAGCTTGAGAGTTAGCATTTCTAACAAGCCCCGTGATGCCCATCCTGTTGGTCAGCCACCTCAGATTGAATAGGAAAATTCTAACATGCTAGGCAAGGAATTCATCAGGACAAAAAGGGAATGATTAAGTTCCATGACACAAACTGGGTATTTGTCACTGAAAATAGATTCTGAGCTGGGCTAGGGCTCTGCACATCAAGTACCTCTTGTGATCTATCACTCCCGTGAACTGTACGCTTTAGGGCTGCATTATGGCATTAAGGGGTTATAGGCATGCTGCCTTTGTAGATTCCTTCCTCCATAAAAATATAAATAATTACACTTAACAATTAAAATCTTTTTCTTGTATTGATTCTAGAGAGAGAGGAAGGGAGGAAGAAAGAAAGAGAAGGATAGAAACATTGATGTGAGAAACATCTATTGGATGCCTCCTATATATGCCTCAACTGGGGACTGAACCCACAACCCAGGCATGTACTCTGACTGGGAATCAAACAGGTGACCTTTTGATTTGCAGGATAATGCCCAACCAACTGAGCCACACTGGCCAGGGCTTTAAAATTATTTTGGTGCAAAGATGAATATAATTTAGACTGAATATGTTATTATATAAAAATATATTTTTTCTGATCTTAAAAGAAACAAAAACTAAAACATTTCCACGGGGCCCTAAAAGTATCATGGGCACTATGGTACTGTACCTACTATGTCTAATAAGTAAGTCAACCCTAATGGGCCTGTTACCTAACCAAAGTCTGTGTACCTGATGTTTTGTAAGGCCACAACTCACAATATAAGAGTTTGGAGTAAGGAAAGCTTTATTGATTGAGAAGGTGCCAACTGAGAATATAGGAGACTTAATGGTGCCTCAAATCCATCTTGCTTGCTGGACTAGGTTAAGTTTTTTTAAGGGGTTGGGGGAATATTTATGAACAAGTGCTTGTGGGGTAGGCTTTAATTGGAGGAGTGTCAACACCAGATCTTTCTGGAAAATTGACTCTTGGCTTCTGAAAATGTTCAGGTTTTCAAGTTCTGGTTATGTTATGGTCCTTTGGTTCCATTGGGAGGTGAGGGAGAATGAGACTTTGGTTCCAGGTACAACTAGAGACCAAAGTTCTCTCCTCTGCCCATGCTTTAGTTGCATGACCAGTAGTCCTGGTTTGCTGTCCCTAAAAAACAACTCAGCACCTCATCAAACAAGATAGGACTATTCTGAGTTGGTTCTGCAGTCATAGACCTACTTGTTGGACCAAATACACACATTTGCTATGAGAAAGTACTTCTCTGAGATGGAGCTGTTGGAGGTGGGAATTAGGTTCTTCCACATTATCACAAGGAAATCATTCCAATAACCCACACATGGGAGATTGTGGAGAGGCAAGATGGTTTATCCATGTGGAGGCAGAAGCTGCCCCCTGGGTTTTTAATGTCCCATCTCCCTACACGCCACCATGTAAAATCAGGGCCAGAAATAGAGTCAATATCCAAAGATTTTGTGTCATATCAGAGTAAAAGCCAGTCCAGCATCCAGCCAGCTCACTGTGTGTTTCCAGATGCAGTCCATTGCTGTGTTGTGGTTCTCAGCGTCCCTTCTGCAGCCTGCTTGTGGAGTCCCCACTGCAATGGGCCATGTGGCTGCTAGGACCACATGGCTATGAAGAGAGTATGTGTGAATGTAGGTCACCCTGGTAAGAGAGAGGGAGAGAGGGAGAAAGAGAGAGAGAGAGAGAGAGAGAGAGAGAGAGAGAGAGAGAGAGAGAGAGAGAGAGAGAAAGTCTTTGTTACCCTGAGAGACAGAGAGACAGAGAGAGACAGAGAGATGAGAGATTCTTTGTTACCCTGGGATTATATTAGCTTGAATATGGGACAGACCAGGTGCCTTTTCAAAAGAATCAGTCAACTTCCCAGGTTTCTGTGGGCTTTGGATGGGCCTACCTCCCAACCAATCCCTTCTTTGTCCAGGTTAGACTGACAGGTCTCTTTGGTCAAGCACCTTCTCCTGTACCATTTTGACTTCTATTGCACCTGTGTCTGCCTTCCCCTGCTCCCATCTGGCAAGCTGGTACCTGAGGAGGGAAGGGAGGGGTGTTAATCCTCTTGGTGGAGCACAATTCTATAATTCCCTGGGTGTGAAGCTGCAGCTTCCTGGCTAAGCAAGCAGCTCCTGCTTTCCAGTTTATTAAACTCAATGTCTAGTTTCCTTTGCTCTCTTTCTTTTATTAATATCCCGCTAAACACCAATGGTGGTAGAGCTATCTAAATTTTTAAGAAAGATAAAAATATTTTAACTGACTTAAATTTGCAAAGCATGTCTCTTTTTGTGGTACTACATTAATATCAACACAGGAATTAACTCAATTTGTTCCTTCTCCTCCCTGCTGTTTCCATATTGTGCTCATTTAGATTTGTCATGAATTAAAGAAAGTGGTATAATATTTTAATGGCTGGGGCATTAATTACAAAAAGAGGAGCTTTGAGACTCTTACCGAAGAAGAAACTTGATTACATTTTTAGTCAAGGATCTGTAGTTTATTCCATCTGCAGGTATTTTGTTCTTACAGTTACAATAATATATAAAACAGATGCAAGTGTGGTCTCTGCAGTTGAAGAGAGGCTGGCATCTTGCCTGTTTAGTTTTTCTTCCATTTCTTCCAGGCCCAGGATGTCTTGGAGGAATACCAGGGACCCAGTTGGAGCCACCAATTGAATCCACAACCTCTTCCACACTTTACATATGAGAAACCAGAAAGTCTGAGTATGATTGTCTTCTTTTAAAAAGATAATAAACTTGGATGTGTTTCCAGGTATTACAAGTAGCTTGCTTATTCTAGAATTAGGATAGAATTAGCCAGCTTATTACCTCCAATATTTGCCTTCCTCGCAGACAGAATGGTTATTCACTTCGTTACTTTGAATGCTTTTTATCCCAGAACCACACCTTGATTTCCTGGAGAAAAGGAAAGTCCGCAATGGAACTATTAAGGCAAACAAAGCCCTGCTACCAAGGAAGAGATAATAATAGCATACAGATACTTAGAACAAGCAGGGTCAGGCTGGGTTCTAAACACTTGACATGTGTTAACTCTATACACTTTTCCTGGCAGTGTTATGAGGTGGGTGGCAACTTATCTGCTCCAAGGTACAGAGAGTTTCAGTACATTGTCTATGGTCCCTGGTTATTTAGTTGTAGTGGAGTCAGGCCATGGACCCAGTCAGTCCACCACAGGGATCTGGCTCTTAATCCCTCTCTTATGGGGATAGCCTGAGAAGTTCTCATTTAGCACTGACATTTTTTGCTTTTGAAAACATTTTCCCCTTTCTTTTTCACTTATGCTGCTTCATCAAGGAATTGAGTAGATTTTCAATATCCTTCCTTGTCTACTGATAATGCTCACTTTACTTTTTCAAAATCCATCTGCAGACAAGAACTTCAGATTGTGATCCTAATTTTTCCTCATTTTTGTGTTAATGGGGAACTATTTTGATCTAGAGCAGTCTTGGGGGCTTAAGGTGAAGTTTCTAGGGGCTCCTGTGGAGTCAGAGCCAGAGCCAGGGTAAGGCTGTCTCCGGTCCTCAGAGCCCTTGTGGTCTATCATCTCATGTCCTTCATGCTTGGATGCTATGTCTGCATTTCAGTACCAAGTTATCCGAAGATGGCCATTAAATCAAGCTGCAACTTCACCCAGATAGCTGTGCAATACACAGAGCTTCTTTCATGACTGAGGCTGATACTTTCCCATCTCTGAATAGCAGTAGTGTTCAGACAGATTGTCTCAGGAGTCAATCTGTTTAGATTTAGTGATGGTCCTATTACTTACTAGCTTAGAGATGTTTAGTAGGTGATTTAATTCACCTGTGCCTTAGTTTTCTTATCAACAAACTGAAAATAATTATAGTAGTCACCTCATTTACCTGCTGTGAAGAATGAAAGAGGTAATACATGTAAAGTACTTAAAACAGTGCCTGGTTCATATTGAAGAATTAGTAAACAGTAACATTTATTATGATGAAATGATTACTAGCAGGAGAGAAGACAAAATGTTTTCTTTTTATCATTTCAGCATATTTTAAACTAGAATTGTAAAGGTATCTTTCACTACCCTGGAAGACCCCCTTTCATTGTATAAGCAAAGGAACACATATATCTCAGACTCAGGTTAAAAGCCCTTGTCCACGTATTTCCTTATGGATAGGTGGCAACAAGGCAGAGACCCAATTTGAAACATTAGCTTCTTGGGAGTTGTCAAATTAACTCACCCCACGAAGCTGACCTATTATGTCTGCTAATCATAGTAGTCTGGGTTATACCACTGAATCACATCTTATTCACTTGTTTCACCTTCACCAGCAGAAAATCTATGTATTACTCCATGGATAGACACACCCAACTCTGTGCTCGATTTTCTTCCTTATCCATTTCATCACCTTAGGTTCCTGACTTTGTCCTGCGTTGTCTGAGATTCTTCCCTTTTATATCTTGGCCTTCCTGCCATACCCACTTTGTTTTTCTTTTCTTTTCTTTTTCTTTCTTTTTTAAAATAAGACTTTTATTTATTTATTTTTAGAGGGACAGGAATGGAGGGAGACTGACAGGGAGAGAAACATCAGTGTGCTAGAGAAATATCACTCAGCAGCCTCTTGCATGTCCTCAACAGCAGACCTGGCCCAAAACCCAGGCATGTGCCCTGCCCAGGAATTGAACTGACAACCTTTCAATTTGAGGTACAATATCCATTCCACTGACCCACACCAGTCAAGGCCCTACTTTCTTTTCTTATAAACAAATTTTGGAGTTTTGCAGTCAAGATAGAAGCATAGGTAGACACACTTTGCCTTCTTGCACAACCATAAGGATTACAACTACTCAAAGCAAACAAACAAAAAACAAACAAGAAATGCCAGGAAATCAACCTATATGAAAACCCAACAACCAAAGATTAAAAGAAGACATATTCATCCAGATGGGTAGGAGGGGTGGAGAGGACTTGGTGTGGCGGAGGTGAGGTGGCTGCAGTGGTGGTAAGTCAGTGGCTGTGGATGGTGGAATGAGCAGTCCCATATTGGTGTATGGCAGATAAAAGCTGGGAGGGACATCTGGGGAGCAATCCCAGCCCCAGGCTAGGCCACGAAGTTCATTGGTCCAGTGCCAGGAAAATAAAGCCTCATGGCTTCTGGCTATGAAAACCAGTAAGTGTTGGGGCAGTGGAAGAAACCGCCTGTCACTTAGAAGAGTTCATTTAGAGAGCCCCCATGGTCCTAGAACTTATGCAAACCCACTCACTCTGGGAACCATCACTAGGGCAACAGCTGGAGGGGTGGCAGTTGATATGGGAAGTGGGTGAAGTGATTGGAAAGGGGTGAGTGCTGAGCAAGTGGCATTGCTCCGCCTCTGACCTCTACCCCACATATAGCACCACAAAGTGGTTAAAGGGGTTGTCTCACACTGATGAATATCTAAGGCTCTGCCCCTTACAACATAACATGTGTAGCAGCTCTACCTAATACACAGAAACAAACAGAGGGAGGCTGTCAATTTGAGGAGATAAAGAAAGATGGCCCAAATGGAAGAACATATCAAAACACCAGAAAAAGAACTAAACTAAAAGAAGATAGCCAACCTATCAGATGCAGAGTTCAAAACACTGGTAATCAGGATGCTCAGAGAACTCACTGAGTATGGCAACAACATAAAGGAAGAAATGGAGATTACATGAACTGAAATAGAGAAAAAGCCACATAGAACCAATAGTGAAGAGAAGGAAGCTGGGGTTAATATCAATGAATTAGAACATAAGGAAGAAACAAACAGTCCACCTGTACAGAAAGAAGAAAGAAGAATTCAAAAAAATCAAGAAGAGAATTAGAAAACTCTGGGACATCCCTGCACTGTGTTCTCTTCTCTGTCTGCACCCTTACCCTAGGTAGTTAATATTCTGAATATTGTGCTAATAATTGTTTTGTTTTTTTCTCTACATTAAAATAAAATATGTATTTACATTAAACTAAAAAATTTATGTATTTTTCCTGTTTTTGAGCTTTAAATAAGTGCAACCTCATACTGTTACATATTTTTTGGCACCTAGGACTTTTCTTCAACATTATTTTTTCAAGATTTACCCCACTTAAGATGTGTGTAGCTATATTTAATCTCCCCACCTCATTTATTTTTCAAAATAGCATTTCATTGTGTGAATGGTTTAACATTCAGTTACACAATCTATTGTTGATAGACATTTGTAGTGTGTCTAGTCTTTTTGTTACTATGAACAATACTCCTAGGAATATTCTTGAGTCTGAGAATAGAATTCTTGGGTCATAGGGTATATATACATCCTGAGCCTTACTAGAGGATGCTAACAAATGAAGCAAAATGATTATACAAGTTTATACTCCTACTAAGAGTGCTTGTGAATTCCCATGTTCCACATTCCACATTTTTGCTAACACTTGGTATAGTCCATTTTGTATTTGTTATCTCAATTGGTGTTATTAAGTGATATCTCATTGTTTTAATTTGTGTTTCCCTAGTTAATAAGAAAGATGACCATATATTAATAACATTTTAGGACATTTATGCTTCCTTTTCTATGAAATGTCAGAATTTTTGTCCTCCCAACTTCATTCTTTAAAATCAGGCAGACATGATAATAATGACCTCCATTAATCTTCTCCAACTGTATAATACTCTGTTCATCAACATTCTTTGTTCAACATCTAGTTCAACAAGGTGGCACTTATTTGACAAATTTTCCAAAAACCAAGTTTCCTGGAGATAAGTCGTAGAAAGTCAATGTGCCAAATAGCTTTCCTCTTCCTTCTGTATGTGCTATGAGCCCAACCATGAGAGAAAAACAATAATGGCAGTTTCATGATAGGACCAGTCTAAAAATTCTGAACAACTTTTCAGAATAAACCCACATTAAGGTTGTGACCATCTAATACTTTTTCAGATTTTCAGTTTCTGTGGGGAAATTTTAAGAAGAACAGTAAATGCCTGAAACAGGAGAGTTCTGGTAGCAGAGCGGGGCTGGGATGATTTGTGTCATTGAGGTGGCTAATTCAAACAGGTGGGATTGAGAAGCATGGATGTTGTGCAGGTACTGGGGCATAGGAGTTAACAATAGAGTTTACACTTGGATAGAAGGGAACTCAGTTGGGAGAGTAGCTGGAGGTCAGAACAAGGAGACCTGAGGCAAATTGTTGAGGGTTGAACTTTGAACTGAGACAATAGTTGTTCTCTGCATTAAACTTTCTACTTTTGATGTATGTGAATGTTTTATTAATCACAGGAGCACCTACATACTTTTGAAAAACAGTAATATAAATAACATATAAACATAAATTTAGTACGTATCATGTATTAAATCAATTAATATTTGGTTTGAATATGTCAATGCCTCTCAAACTTTTATGCATATATGTACTTGTATAGCATGTGCTGCTAAACAGAGAAAATTTATAAAAGTAAATGTATTAAACAGAGTTTTGATAGTTTATTATAAACCTAAGGGTGAAATTGATACTTTGTAGTTTTGATGTTTTGTATATTAATATATTACTACAAACATGCAATTTAAATTAGACACTTCCTTTATGAGGTCAAATCATTGTACTATGTACTTCTTTTTTTTTTTTTTTTTACAACTGCCTCAATTCTAATTGGTCTAGACCCCCTCTGCCTATCAGTTTTTTGGTATGTCTTTTAAAACATTAAAATGAGTGTCATTTGAAAAAAAAAGCACTATTTAAATAATTATAAATTTAAAATTATAGTTGCTAGTTTATTATTCGTATTAAAAAAATTTTTTTTCCTTCTTAATGAAACATCTTTAGTATTTTTTGTAATACTAGTTTGGTGATGATGAACTTTTTAGCTTTTTCTTATTTGGGAAGCACTTTTTTTCTGTCTTTTAATTCTAAATGATAGCGTTTCTAGGTAGAGTAATCTTGATTGTAGGCTGTTGATTTTCACCACTCTGAATATTTTGTGCCAATCTCTTCTGGCCTGTAAAGTTTATGTTGAGAAATCATCTGACAATCTTATGGGATCTAACTTGTAGATAACTAACTGCTTTTCTCTTACTGCTTTTAAGATTCTATATTTGTCTTTAATCGTGGCATTTTAATTATGATGTATCTCGATGTGGGCCTCTTTCGAGTCATCTTCTTTTTTGGGACTGTCTACACTTCCTGGACTTGTATGTCTATTTACTTTGCCAAGTTAGGGAAGTTTTCAGTTATTATTTGTTCCAATAGGTTTTCAATCTTTTGTTCTCTCTCTTTTCCTTATGGTACCCCTATGATATAAAAGTTTTTATGCATAATGTTATTCCAGAGGCCCCTTAAACTATCTTCAATTTTATGTATTCTTTTGTATTTTGATATTTTGATTGGATGTTTCCTATTACCTTGTCTTTCAAATAGTTGATTTGATGCTCTGCTTCATCTAATATGCTGTTGATTCCATTTAAAGTATTCTTCATTTCAGTTATTGTATTCTTCATTTCTTACTGGTCCTTTTTTGTTTTCTATTTACTTTGTTACATTTCCTACTCTTCCCCTAAGATCATTGAGCATCCTTAAAACCAGTGTTTTGAACTCTGCACCTGGTATATTTCTTACCTCCACTTTATTTAGTTCTTTTTCTTAAGTGTTGTCATTTTCTTTTATTTGGGACATGTTTTTTTGTCTCTTCATTTGGCTGCCCCCCTATGTGTTTCAAAGTGTTAGGTAGATCCCAGTCTTGTCAGAGTGGCTTATGTTGAAGTGTCTTGTGGGCCCAAGGTGCTGTTTCTCTGCTCACTTGAGTTGGGTGCTCCAGGGGTGGCCCATATGTGGGTGTGTGCCCTCCTACTGTAATGGACTCTTGATTGTTGTTGGCATATGAGTGGGTGGAATTGACCCTCAGGCTAACTGGCTATGAGGACTGGCTGTGTGACAGAGGACAGGGTATTTTACAGGGATGACCCAAGGATAAGGATTTACTTTAGTAGGGCTCTGGTGTCTGCTGAGTTCACCTTTTGCATGTATCATTTGTGGTGCTAACTCAATGGTGCTCTGGTGTGGTCTAAAGTCGGCCATGTTTGTTGGTTCTATGGCTTCTTGGGAGTGGCTCTGGTGAAGGTCTAGGTAAGCTTATGCCTGTGTCCAGTCTGGGGACACTTGGTAGGAGCTACAAAGTGATCTGTAGTTGGTAGCTTCCTGTGCTGGATTTGAAAATGCCTGGGAGAGAGTATGCTGCAAACCGAGGCTGTTTGTCATTAATTCTGGGCTTGGGACCACTTAGCAAGAGGTATAGGCATATCTTAGCCAGGTGGCTTAGTTGGTTGGAACATCATCCCATGCACCAAAAGTTGTGGGTTCTATCTCCAGTCGGGGCACATACAGGTGGCAACAATTGTTTCTCTCTGTCTCTGTTTCTCTACCTCCCTTCCCCTCTCTCTATAATCAATAAACATGTCCTCAGGTGACGATTAAAAAATAAATAAAAATAAATAAAAAGAGGTATAGAGCATGCCAAGGCCAACTGCTGCTTTTATTTGTAGACCTTTGGGAGTATTTAGAAAAGTCTGCAATGCAGACTTAAGCTGGCCACTTGTGTGAATTAGCTTTTGTAGTTGGTTGGGTGTGTGAACTGGGTAAGGCAGGGACTCAGAGAATCACCAGAGTGGGGAGAAAGCAGTGTTAGCCATATTAATGGAGACTCAGATTTGGCACACACCTGCCCTGCTGGTTGGAGAGGTGGGTAGGTCTCAATGAAGAACAATGGTGTCTGGCAGCCCAAAGAACAATGGAGAGCTGCCCCTCCAGCCCTCACCCTAAGCCAGAGAATTTAGTTCTTCCCTGCTTGTCCCTGGCACTTTTAAGCTGTTGTCCCTTCCCTGGAGTTTAGGTTGAGTGTTTTTGAGCAATTGAGTTCTTGCTCAGGCCCTTTAAGAGGATGTCTGGGTCTACAGCAGCTCTACATTTTACCTGAACTGAGTCCCTGTTGATAGTCATAGCCAGATGTTGTGAGGACTCTTCTTTCCTGCACTGGTGCTCTGGACTTGGGAGTCCAGTGTAGAGCTGGAATTCCTGGTCCTCATTTTGGGGGTCTCTGCAGCCAAGATACCTTTCCTGATTTTTAACCACCACATGTAGGTTTGGAACCAGTTTGTTTTGTGTTTCTGCCCCTCCTACCAGTATCTGCCTATCTTTTTCTTTATATCCTTGGTTATAGGTGTTCTGTTCAGCTAGATTTCAGGTGCTTCTCAAGGGTGGTGGTTCTATAGTTTAGTTGTAATTTTGATGTGAGCACAGCATTTAACTACTCCGCCATCTTGACCAGAAGTGAAGGGTTTCATTTTTTATCTGTTAAACTTGAAGTGCTTATGACATGAAATTGTCAAGTAGACAGCTACTATATGAATTTGGAGTTCAGGGAAAGATGTAAATTTTGGAGTCTATAAATGTATTTCAAATAATAGAATTGGTTAATATTACTTTGGAGTGAGTAGGGCAACAAAAGAAAATGGGGTTCCAGGACTGAACCTGAGATAAGTAAATTTGAGCTGGGGAAAAGAATCCAGCAAAGGACACTGAGGAGTTTTCTGTGACATAGGTAGAATACTAGAAATGTATGGTGTCACTGAAGCCAAGAGAAGAAAGCTAATCAATGAAGGAAGAGTGATCACCTGGTCAAATGCTGTGGCAAAGTGGGGCAAAATTGAAAGCAGATTTAATACCACTGGTGATTTTGAGAAGAGGAGATCAAGTAGAATGGAGGGGTGGGTAATTGAATGGAGTAAACTAAAGTGAGAATGAGGTGTGGGAGTAGAGGTTGTGTCTTTCAAGACATTTTATGGTGCAGAGAAGAGAATTTTAATGTTGCTACTATTTACGGAGCTAAGCATTTTTTCATATACTATTTAAAATGATTACAACAACTCTACAAAGTATTTTACTTTTCATTGTTCAGGTAATTAAACAGAACATGGCAAGAAAAAGAAACTTTCTTAAAGCCACATAACCAGCAATGACAGGTTTGGGATTCAAACCCAGGTCTTTCTTGGTCAAAGTCTTGTCTCATTCTATTATGCCATATCCCCACCAGAGTAGAGGATAACCTCATCGGCATGATTTTCCAGAGCCTAAGAATTCCCTCTCAATATCTGTTCAGAAATATTTTTCCTGAGACTTACAGTGTACCTAAAAAATCATTAATAGAGATTTAAAAATATATCCATTCTTGAAAGTTTTTCAGACTTCTGTTATTAATTAATATGTCAATAACAATGGGAAAGGTAACTCCCAACAGCTTAACGTGGATTTCTGTGGTTTTATGTAGTGTCTGTAAGTAAACTCATGACATCCCATTTTTTCTCTTCAATCTAGAACACTTCTTTGTGCTCTGGGTTCATAGTTTCAACTTGACATTAGAATAGCTTACAGGCACTTAAAAATCAACATATCCTAAATGGTAATCTTGACTTCTACAACTCTTCTTCCATTTGAGTAAGTAAATAGTGACATAGTTCTCTCAGTTGTCTACTGCAGAAACCTAGTAGCCATCCTATAATTCTCTTATATAATTTACCTTAACTCACATTAGATCCATCAAGTGATATTGGTTCTGACATTAAGAGACCTTACAGATTATTAACCTGGAGATCCAAGATGGTGGAGGAGTAAGTGCAAGCTATAATAACCTCCTCCCAGGACTAATCTGGACTTACAACTAATTGTGGAGAAATCATCTGGAATAACCAACTGAACACTAGCTGGAGAGAAGTCTCATAGCCAAGGAGAGACAGAAAATGCCTCTTGATCACAACGTGACTGGTAGGAAGTACAAAGATGTGAAAAGGCTGGCTGGACTCCCATGGTGGCAGCTGAAGGTACTGAGAAACAGCTCAGCAGCCAGGGGTTCCCTCTGATAAGGGCAAGGTCTAAACCCCCAGCTGGGATTCCCAGCCTACAACAACAGAGCGGAAAGTAAAGTAGCATCCAGCTGTGAAAAGCAAAAAGCCACAGGGTTTTTTGCAGGCCTGAAAGAAACAGCTGTAGGAAAAGAGGTCTTAAGCAGATCACATAAAAAATATTTTGGCACCCACTTACCCTGGGCCCAAGCAGAGGGAGGGCAGAGAGGACTAGAGATGCTTGGGGAGAATTTGGGGTGGTGGCTTTGAAGAGAGAATTGAGGGGGCAGCCAACTGTGTCCCAGTGCTGACTCATTCCTGATACTGTAGGCAGACCATTCCCCTCCAAGTGGCATCAGCCTGAGGGGAAGCAAAAGCCCCATCTGCAGGAATTAATCTGCCCCATCCTTGATCCTTAAGCCTGATGGCTGAACACAGGTTGAATAGATTAACAGTTAAAGGAGACAGACAAAGGCAGTAGATCTCTTGTAGTCTCCAACAGACTGCCTAGGCCCAGACTGGTACACGATCTGATGCCACCAGGAAGTGCAGATTAATTTAAGAAGCAGCAACAAACAGGAGTCACAGAAATGAAGAGACAGAGAAACAAGCCCCCATCAAAAGGAAAGGAGAAATCCCCAGAAGTGCTAAATGAAATAGAAATGAGCAAATTATCATACATAGAATTCAAAACATGGATTATAGGGAAGTTCAATGAGTTCAGCGAGCTCAAAGAAAACTACAAAGAACTCCAGGGAAACTACAAGGAACTTACTGAGAATTACACCAGCATAAAAAAGGACATAGAAGCTGTCAATAAGAGCCAGGAGGAAATGAAGAATACAATTTCTGAATTGAAGAACACAGTAGAAGGAATTAAAAGCAGGCTAGAGGAAGCAGAAGATTGAATCAGCGAGCAGGAGGACTACGTGGAAAAAAATTCCCAGACAGTGCAACAAAATGAAAAAAGACTGAAAAAGAATAAAGAGGTTCTAAGACAGCTGCAGGACAACATGAAATGTAACAATATCTGTATCATAGGAATACCAGAAGAAGAAGAAGGGGAGCAAGGGCTAGAAAACCTGTTTGAAAAATGAATGACAGAAAACTTTCTTAACCTGAGGAGAGAAAAAGTCATGCAAATTCAGGAAGCACAGAGGGTCCCAATAAAGGTGAACCCCAACAGACCCACTTCAAGACACATCATAATTAAAATGGCAACATTCAAAGACAAAGAGAGAATCCTAAAAGCAGCAAGAGAGAAACAACTAATAACATACAATGGAGCTCCAATAAGGCTATCATCAGATTTCTCAACATAAACACTACCCGTTAGAAGGGAATGGCAAAAAATATTCCAGGCAATGAAACACAAAGGCCTACAACCAAGAATACTCTACCCAGCAAGGCTCTCTTTCAAAATTGAAGGTGAAATAAGGAGTACCCCAGACTGAAGAAGGCTAAAAGAATACATCTCCACCAAACTAGCATTGCAAGAGATGCTAAAGGGAATGCTTTAAGAAGACAAAGAAATAGAGAGAGAGACAGAGAGGAACACAAGTATAAAGGGGGGAAATGCCAATGAATAAGTACTTATCAGTAATAACCTTAAATGTAAATGGATTAAGTGCACCAATCAAAAGACATAGTGTAGCTGAATGAATTAGAAAGCATGACCCACATATATGCTGTTTACAAGAGACCCATCTTAGAACCAAAGATCTACACAGACTGAAAGTGAAGGGATGGAAAAAATATTTCAAGCAAATAGACCTGAAAAACAAGCTGGGGTACAAATACTTATATCAGACAAAACAGATTTCACAGCAAAGGCCATAAAAAGAGACAAAGAAGGACATTTCATAATACTTAAGGGAAATATTCACCAAGAAGATATTACCCTTGTAAAGATATATGAACTCAACATAGGAGTACCCAAATATGTAAAAAAAAATTTTGAAAGACTTCAGGAAGGATATAGACAGCAATATACTCATAGTAGGGGACCTTAACACCCCATTTAACAGTGGACAAATACTCGAAGCAAGAAACACCAAGGATATTGAGGCATCAAACAACACTCTAGATCAAATGGACTTGGTTGATATATATAGAACTTTTGACCCCAAAGAAGCAAAATATACATTTTTTTCAAGTGCACATAGAACATTATCAAATATAGACCACATGGTAAGACATAAAACAAGCCTCAACAAATTCAAGAAAATTGAAATTATAACAAGCATCTTCTCAGATCACAATGGCTTGAAACTAGAAATCAACCTCAAGGAAAAGACTCAAAGACACCCCAACTCATGGAGAATGAATAACATGCTATTAAATAATAAATGGGTTAACATTGACACCAAGAAAGAAATCAAGAAGCTTCTGGAAATAAATGATAATGAACATAAAACAAACCAAAACCTATGGGATACAGCGAAAGCAGTCCTGAGAGAAAATTTCATAGCAATACAGGCCTACCTGAAAAGGATAGAAGCATCTCTAATAAAAAATCTAACCCTATAACTACCAAAACTAGAGGAAAAACAACAAAGTCCAGAGCAAGTAGAAGGAAGGAAATCATCAAGATAAGAGCAGAATTAAATGGCATAGACACTAAACAAACCATTTAACAGATCAACAAAAGGAGGAGCTGCTTCTTTGAAAAGACAAACAAAATTGACAAGCCTTTAACCAGACTCATCAAGAAGAAAAGAGAGAGGACCCAAATCAATAAAATCGAAATGAAAGGGGAGAAATCACAACTGATACCATAGAAATACAAAAGATAGTAAGAAATTATTATGAACAACTGTATCACAAGAAATTTGACCACATAGATGAAATGGACAAATTTCTGGAAACATTTATTTTATTTTATTTTAAATATACTTTATTCTTTTTTTAATATAATTTCTTTTATTTTTTGGTTTTTCAATTACAGTTGTCCCATTTTTCCCCCATGCTCCCCCCACCCAGCCCATCCCTTCTCCCACAATCATATCCCTCCCCGTTGTCCATGTCCATGAGTCATTTATACACGTTCCTTGACTAGACCCTTTCCTTACTTATCCCTCTTCTCTCCCTCCCCCCTCCCCCCTACTGACTACTGTTCTACTCTTTGTTCTATTTAGTTCGTTTGTTTGTGTTGTTCTTTAGTTTCCTGTATTAGGTGATATCATATGGTATTTTTCTTTCTTTGCCTGGCTTATTTCACTAAGCATAATTCTCTCTAGTTCCATCCATGTTGTCGCAAATGACAGGAGTTCCTTCCTTCTTTCTGGTAACATTTTATCTTCCAAAACTGAATCAAGAAGAAGCAGAAAGCCCGAACAGACCAATAACAACTAGTGAAGTTGAAGCAGTAATCAAAAACCTCCTGGCACACAAAAGCCCTGGACTGGATGGCTTCACAGGTGAATTTTACAAAACATTTAGGGAAGAACTAATTCCTATCGTTCTCAAACCATTCCAAAAAAACCCAAGAAGAGGGAAGACTACCAAACTTTTTTTATGAAGCCAGTATTAGTCTAATTCCAAAACCAGGTCAAGACACAAGAAAGAAAGAAAATTACAGGCCAATATCACTGATGAACATACATGCTAAAATCCTCAACAAAATATTGGTAAACCGGATCCAGCAACAGATTAGAAAAATCATACATCACAATCAAGTGGGATTCATTCCAGGGATGCAAGGATGGTTTAATACTCACAAATCAATAAACGTAATCATCGTCATCGGCAGCCGTCCATCTCGAGAGACGATGGTGTAGCTTCTTAAGAGTCTATCTGCACCGCCGAGAATGGCTGTGCAGTCCGACTCGGGAGTGACACGGTATCTGTCTCCTCCCGTGTTGAATCGACATCTTGCGATGACGCTGGAGTGTCCTCTCCAGTGAAGCTGAAGCTACAGAGCCTGGGCAGGGTGATATGGAGGGTCTGCTGTTGCCCATGCAGCAGACCCCCCCTCTCTTCGCAGCTGAAGGGTCCAAGGGAAAGACGGAGTCAATACAGCTTGGCTTCAGGTGCGCCGCAGGAGTTGCCGGTGATGACTACAACGTCAAACCGCCTTAGGGACTCCGGCTCCGGATTTTCTGTCGGGGTTTACTCCCTTAGCCTTTCCCCTGAAGAGGTATGCCGCAAGGCAGCGGAGGTTTTTTGGAGTCAGAGTTTTCCTTCTCTGATGTGCCCTGACTGGAAGATCGAACCAGCGACACTTAGCTCGCAGGCCGACGCTCAATCCACTGAGCCAAACCAGCCAGAATAAACGTAATACACCACATTAAAAAAAAAAGAAAGACAAAAATCACATGATCATATCAATAGATGCAGAAAAAGCATTTGATAAAGTACAACATCCATTTATGATGAAAACACTCAGCAAAATGGGAATAGAGGGAGCATACACCAAGAAGACAGACAACCCAGTTAAAAAATGGGCAAAGGACCTGAACGAACACTTCTCCAAAGAGGACATATAGAGGGTCCATAGACATATGAAAGAATGCTCAACATCACTAGCCGTCAGAGACGCAAATAAAAACCACAATGAGATACCACCTCACACCAGTAGGAATGGCCATCATCAACAAATCAACAAACAATATGTGCTGGTGAGGATGCAGAGAAAAGGGAACCCTAGTGCACTGCTGGTGGGAATGCAGACTGGTGTAGCCACTATGGAAAACAGTGTGGAATTTTCTTAAAAAAAAAAAAAAATGGAGCTGCCTTTTGAACCAGCAATTCCATTGCTAGGATTATATTCAAAGAATCTTGAAACACCAATTCAAAAGAACCTATGCACCCCTATGTTCATAGCAGCACTGCTTACAATAGCCAAGTGCTGGAAACAGCCTAAGTGCCCATCTGTAGATGAGTGGATCCAAAAAGTGTGGTACATTTACAAAATGGAGTACTATGCAGCAGAAAGAAAGAAGGAACTTCTACCATTTGGAACAACATGAATAGAACTAGAGAGAATTATGCTTAGTGAAATAAGCCAGGTATTCAAATAAAAATACCATATGGTATCATCTAATACTGGAGACTAATGAACAATACAAAAAAAAAAAAGAAAAAAAAAAAACAAGCAAAATTGAACCAGAGGGCATAAGCCTATGATCTCATTACCTGAGTGATTGTCTGCACATATAAGCCTCACTTAATCCTGTCTGCATCGCTGTCTCCTGAGACTCAATGGTTTGGCTCAACTAAGTGGCTGGGTTGGTGAAGTATGGGATAGTCTGCCGTCTTACTTTAAAACTTGTTTTTCTTTTCTATCCTAATGGCTTGGACAGAAAGGGCCCAGAGGTCTGAGAGGGGGGAAACCTAAAATATTCCCCTCAGCCCAAACTAAGTATAGTGGGCAAAAGGGTTTTGGACAAGTGTGACGTGCCTTGCACGCCTTCCTCCAAAGAGGCCCCTTTTTTCCCCAATGTAGGACATTGAAAAATTAATACCTTCCTTTTGTCATCTAGTGGTTATGGGTTGAATGATGCCTTTTAACTCTGTTGCCAAATCTGTTGCCCTCAGAATACAACAAGAATGTCATCGTGTTAAACCAAGCACGCCGTTGTCCTGGGACAGCCAACTGACCCGGAGTCTGCACGATCCTTCCCCATGTGGGAAGGCTATCCTCCCCTCCATATCCCCAGTCTCATTAGGGATTTCTGGACCCAAGGGTAGGTAGGATGGCAACCATGTCCAGCTTGAAGCAGCTAGAGGAGCATGAGATCTTTGCCCATTGTCCTTTATAATATTATAAAGGGTCCTAAGTCTGAGGGAGGAATTATTATTTTCTAATATTGTAAAAAATTAATTAATTAATAAAAAAGACTAATATAGAAAAGAGTGAAGCTGGGGAACTTACATGCACGACCCATCGACATGAACTAAGGGGGGTGGGATTGTTGTGGGAGGGGGCAGTGCTGGGCAGAGGGCTTCAAAGGGGAAAGAAATTGGAACTATTGTAACAATATAATCAATAAAATATACTTAAAAATAAAAGAGAGACCTTACACCTGTCTGCCTTGCTCCATTTTTAGCATCCCACCTTACTCTTACCCATCCAAACTGGGTCTCTTCCACTCCATTATCTCACTTATAACTGTTAATTTTCTTCTAGCACTTATTTTATGTTATTATCATTTGGGTTAATTTTTTTTTTATGCCTTCCCTGTAGAATGTAAGTTTTATAAGGACAGAAACTTTATTATGGTTATTATTGTGTCCCTAGTGTTTATTGTGACTGGAACAATGAGCACATAGTAGATGATGAACAAATATACTGGTACTTAAATGAAAAAATAATAGTGAAGAAATAATTACTCTCAAGACAAGAAAATAGCCCCTGTCAACTATTGCTGAAAAACAAAGTGACAAAACCCACATTCACCAAAGTTTGGCTGTGCAGAGTTTCTAAGGCATTAAAGTGACTGAGGCTGGCTTCCTGCCAGAGGGACACTTTCCTTTCCTTTCCCTCTTCTGGTTAAGTTGTACATTTCTTTGATATGGCAGTAATACAAACACAGCTTACTGTTTTGTGGTTTATAAAACATATTCAGATTTGCTATTTTAGTAAACTGTGAGATGGGGAAAAGCTTTTACAGATGAGAAGGTTGAAGAATAAGATAATAAGGTATAGTGTTGATAAGGACTGAAACCAGTGCTGGGCCTGCACACCTTACTCTGGGTCTACTTTGTATTCCACATGCTGCACTTATATTTTCTATCAAAATGACATCATGCATAGTTTCAATGTACAGCAATGTTGTAAGGTCAATGTCAGGCAATTTGCCTAAGTATAAACCTTTTGTAACCAGGCAGCCAGGACTCCTGCCACCTTTGGCCGTATATAAGCATAACACGAAAATCTGTGGGGAAGGAAAAAGGTTTTTATTTACAAGATACCCAGTTTGAGGGGCCTGGGTGCATGTCTGCTCTTAGCCAACCTTTTCTGCAAAGCACAGAAAGCCAGCCACTCCCAGAACCAGAGTCAGCACCCAGAAATCTTGCCCCATCTTATCTGTCCTTTTGAGTCCCATGGGAGCTACACGAATGGGTCTCCATCCTCAGACTCTCTCTTTCTGGTGCCCACTTGTGGGTTTTAGAGTCACCATTGCCTTGCACAGCTTCCCTTTCTCTTCTGGGGTCTGGGTGCGCTGCCGGATCACTGCAGATGGTCATGCAGGGGAATGCCATCCTTCGGGCATCAGCATCGGAGGTTTCCTGTGCCCCCGGGTTTGAGGAACTTCCCCGGCTTGTGCCTCTTTTAGGGCTAGCAAAGGAAGCAGTCCAGGAAGGATCCAGTGTGCTGAATAGGGTCACAGCATTCCAAGGGCTGGTTACCAGTGAGGCATGTCCCAGTGTGGGACTCTGCCTCAGCGAGCTGGCTTCAGACCATGGAAGGCCTAACCCCTGAGTGCGCTCAGCATTCACTGGTCCCACAAGTGCTCCTGCCTACGAAGGGCAGGGAAAAGGGAGAGTGCTTCTCCACGTGTCCCATTTTAAATCTTACCTCACAAATCCCATGTGCTGGGGGAGTGTCCCTGCATCCTCCAATTTTAGCCAGTATGCACCATATACTCCCAGCTTTTAAAAAAAGTGTATTTTATTGATTATGTCCTTGCAGTAGTCCCAATTTTTTTCCCTTTAATGATGATGTGCCTTGGTGTGTCCCTCTTTGTGTCTAGCTTGTTTGGGACTCTCTGTGCTTCCTGGACTTGTATGTCTATTTCCTTCTCCAAATTTGGAAAGTTTTCCTTCATTATTTTTTCACATAATCTTTGAATTTCTAGCTCTTTCTCTTCTCCTTGTGGCACCCCTTTGATTCAGATGTTGGCACGTTTAAAGTTGTCCCAGAGGTTCCTAAGCCTCTCCTCATTTTTTTCAATTCTTGTTTCTTCATTCTGGACTGGTTAACTGTTTTTTTCATTCCTTATGTTCCAAATCATTTATTTGAACCCCGGTTTCCTTCCCTTCACCATTGGTTTTGTGTGGATTTCCCTTTATTTCATTTAGCATAGCCTTCACTTATTCCCTTATGCATTTGCCATATTTAAGCATATCTGTAAAGTCTGTGAGCATCTTTATCATCAGTGTATTGAACTCTATGTCTATTAGGATGGCTATCTCCTTGTTACTTAGTTCTCCCACTGGAATCTTGATTGGAATCTGTCTCCTCATCTTGACAGACTCCTGTTTTCTTTAATCTCTGTGTCTTAGGTAGAGCTGTTGAACCTGTTACGTTGTAGGGGTGGAGCCTTAGGTATTCATCAGGGTGACCCATTTCACCATGTTGTGGTGCTGTATGTGGGGGAGGGGTCTGAGGGGGAAGAATGATGCTTGCCAGCACTTTCCCCTTTTCAAGACACTTCTCCCACTTCCGTACGGGCCTGGCACCTCTCTAGCTGTTGCCCTGGCCATTGTTTCCAGAGTGGGTGGGTCTGGGGATGTTCTAGGACCATGGGGGCCCTTTAAAGAAGCGAAGTCTGCTGAGAGAGACCAGAAGTTTCTGCCTCCACCCCAGCCCCCACTGGTTTGCACAGTCAGAAGCATGAGGCTTTATTTTCCCTGGCGCTGGAACTGTGAGCTGTGCAGTCTGGTCTGGTGCTGGGAGTGCTCTTCAGTTGTTCCTCCTTACTTTTTAAAATGTATGACTGTGCTTTCTGCCAGCTGGCCACTGCCGCCACCACACCCTGTTCTCTCTGCTCTGGCTCTGTCCCTCTTACCTGTCTGGATGAATATTTCTTCTTTATATCTTTGTTTGTTGGACTTCCATGCAGCTCAATTTTCTGGATCTTCTGGTTGTCTCTAGTTTTTAGGTAGTTGTATTTTTTCTTAGTTGTGGAGGGAGATGCAGCGTGTCTGTCCAAGCCTCCATCTTGGCTGGCCTGGCTTTTTAATCAATGTGGGCTTGTCAGCCATGCTTGTCAACTCCCCAGTGTTCTTGCCACTCCTCCAGCTGCCATATTCTGCAAAGGGGCAAGGCCTCCACTCATGCATAGGAGCACCGAATCTGGACCTGGAGCTGGGCATCCTGCACCCTTCTGTGACTTGCTGACCTACATCATAAATGTGTTTTGACCTCTTTGGCCCTGGCCAGCCTCAGTACAAACTCCCTCTGGCTGGGTAACCAGCTGCTCAGCTTCTGGGGCTATGCTTGCTGTTTACTGTTGTCTTGATGACACGTCCTCCCAAAGCCTGTCACCTCTCTAAGAAATCATGGGTTCTGGCAGGCACTTCCTGGCTCCCCCACCCAGAGTGTCCCTCTGGGGAAGTGCAGGTTCTTTCATTAGTTTGGTGTTCCCCCTCCCTGCTTCCCAGTGATCTGGCCTGACCACCGGTTACACTTCCTGTAGATTTTACCTAGGATTCATCTCGCTCATTTTTGAAAACCAGGAAAGAAAATGAAAACTGTTTTATAACTTACTAAGAACTTTACATGTAATATAATGATGTTACTTCTCAAAATGACCTAGGGAAACAGGTAAAATTGGTTTATTATCCTCATGTTGGAGATAAATTATCTGAATCTTAGAGAAGAAAGGGCTCAAAGTTACCCACTTAAGTGAACATTGATTAAAAGCATGGGTTCTTGGAGCAATACTGCCTGTTTTTGATTCCTGGAGCAACTATTTATTAGCTATGTAAGCATGGATAAGTTACATAACTCTGTGCCCCAGTTTTATCATTTGTAAAATGGGGATAATAATGGTATATACCTCATTAGGTTATTGTGAGGATTCTATTCTGTTAATCTGAGTAAACAATTTTGTATAATGTTTGGCACATATTAAGCTCCCAATAAATGCTGGATATTAAAAAGTGGCTGGGCCAGGTGTTGGATTTAGTTTTTCTGGCTCCAACTCCATTCATCATCCCATCATTCAAGTCAGTCCTACTCTTAGAAAAGCAAATGGGATCGTTTCATTTAGCATAGCCTTCATGTCTTCCTTTATGTGTTTGCCATACTCAAGCATATTTGTCACGCCTGTGAGCATCTTTATCACCAGTGTTTTGAATTCTGCGTCTGTTAGGTTGGCTATCTCCTCATCTGTTAGGTTGGCTATCTCCTCATCGCTTAGTTCTCCCATGGAACCTTGATCCATTCCCTCTTTTGGGCCATACTTCTTTGTCTCCTCATCTTGACAGGTTCCTGTGTTTGTTTGCCTCTGTGTCTTAGGTAGATCTGTTGCACCTGTTACATTGTAAGGGGCAGAACCTTAGGTATTTGTCAGTATAGGGTGATCTGTTTCACGACCTTGTGGCACTGTATGTGGGGGAGGGGTCTGAGAGGAAACAATGCTGCTTGTTCAGCACTGACCCCTTTTCCAGGCACTTCTGCTACTTCCTGTATGGGATGGCACCTCTCTAACTGTTGCTCTGGCCATTGTTCCCAGAATGGGTGGGTCTGCGGATGTTCTAGAGCCATGGGGGCCCTTTAAACAAGGGGACTTTGCTGAGAGACTGGCAGTTTCTTCCTCCACCCCAACCCCCACTGGTTTTCACAGTCAGTAGCAATGAGGCTTTATTTTCCCTGGCGCTGGAACTGTGAGCTGTGCAGTCTGGTCTGGTGCTGGGAATGCTCCCCAGTTGTTACTTTTTAAAATGTGTGACTGTTCTTTCCACCAGCCTGCCACTGCTGCTGCTGCCACTGCTGCCGCTGCCACTGCTGCCGCTGCTACTGCCGCCACTGCCACACCCTGTCCTCTCTGCCCCAGCTCCACCCCTCCTACCTGTCTGGCTGAGTATTTAATCTTTATATTTTTGTTTGTTGGACTTCCTTGTAGCTTGATTTTCTGGAACTTCTGGTTGTCTCTAGTTTTGAGATAGCTGTATTCCTTCTTAGTTGTGGAGGGAGACTCAGTGTGTCTACCTAGGTCTCCGTCTTGGCTGGAAGTCCAAGCATACATTATTTGTTATAAAAAGTTTAGGCAATTGGGTGTCAGGGTGGGTAATTTGGTCACTCGTTAGCAAGGTTGATGGGGGAGGGAGACGGTGGTCCAGAGAGGTTACGACAGATGGAAGTTTGGGTCAGTCCTGTGGTAGGCCCACGTGCCGTGCCTAGTATGGTACTGGGGTGTTGTAGGGACCTGGGGGTTTCTCATTCCCTGATGTGGAAACTGAGGCCCAGAGAGATGCAATAGAGGGAAATAGACCAGAGCCTCATCCCTCTCACACATAGACATTTTAAAATCATAACATTAGGTGAAAAAAATACTTGTAATCATATTAGGTGAAAAAGCAAAATACAAAATATATCTGAAAATGAATATGTAAAGAAAAAAAAAGTCTAATAAGAGCAGGGGCCAATTTACATATGCACTCTCCTAAAACCCATTGATCTTGAGGGAATATATTCATAAGATGTCTTGAGGTACTCAATAGTGAGGCTGTCTGTCCTCTGTAGAAATCAAACTTCTGACCTTGGTCTCAATAGCACTAAGCTCCAACTGAACTAATATGTCTGTTTACACATAGGCATAGCAAACACAGAATCAGCTTGCGAATTATACATATATACACTCTACAGGTTCATATACTTCCTGAATCAACCATAATTTAATTATGTTAGCTGTTTTATTCATAGAAATTATGATACTTGAATTTCACTATAGTGCGAAGCTAGAACAACCCCAACCTCAGATATAATAAATATAATTGCTTTTTTTTCCCACTAATTTACTGGTATTTTTAAAAAATGTGTTTGATATCATTTAAGCCATATCTGCTATTGTCACAACCACTGATAGGTTTCAGATTAGTAAAGTCTTTGAAACATGACTCTACTCCACAGAAAGGAATCTGAAGCCTTCCTGTGGCAAGATTTATGACTGTGACCTTAGACTCTTTCTTTTGGAGTATAGTCATTTTAAGTTACCAGTGATGATTGCTTTGAGTTACTAGGTCAGTATAAATTGCCTAATATAATGTCAGAGTCGTGCTTCCCAAGGGCTGGGCAGAATTAGGGACATGAAACAAAGTGAATTTTAATGTCTGCAGAAGGCCATGCTCTGATACATGAGCCACCCCAGTAACAATGAATTTCCATGGTAGGAGATTTTAACATTAATTTCTAACCTGTTCTACACTACCCATTCTTTAATTCATGAAATATTATGAGTTCATTTTTAATTAGGTGAAATAGTCTGAAACCACCTGGTGAAAGAGATGAAAAGAGTTAAAAGCTAGCTCTATCTATGGGCCAACTTTTTATTAGAATGATAAAAGGAGTGAAGTAATTATAGGAATGATGATACAAAGCTGCAAACAATGCCCTTCAATTCTGTTAACTCACTACTATCTAGAAGTTGGGCTTCTCTTCCCACTGCAGTACGAAGCGGACGCTTTGTTTAATATTCAGATTAACATCTGGATGAACAGCAACAAAGGCAGTTTAAGAGTGTGGTTTTTGATGGTTAAACATTGCCTAGGTTTTCCTTTTTTTGTTACCAAATTTTTAACAGGAGAAAGTGACATTACAGCACAAGAAACCAGACCTTTCTATGATACATTGTATCAAGTGTTACCAACACTAGATGGCACTCCAGGGTTGCTTTTCTAGTATGTTCCTCCAATTCCAAGGCCCTTCAGCTAATTCCCTCCTTTAAAAATAGCAAACATGCTATTTAAACAGAGGTCCCTGCAGTTGTTCTGTAGTTCTGTTCTTATATTTATAGTCATGTAATCAATATGTTGGAAGACTAATTTTTAACCTCAATCCATGGGGAGATCTAATGTTAGTGGAGTTAATGGGTGGAACAGGCTTCATTATTTTAAAGTAACACTAATGGTAAGACAGAGAAGAAAGTGAATGGTTGTAAACAATTGTGCCATCAAACACACTCCTAAAGCAACAGTGCAATGTGATCATTGGACTCTGACCTATTGCTGCTCTCTATCCGTACAGTCATAGTATCTGCTTTAGTCAACTAGACTAAATTGAAATACAGTTGACCTTTGAACAACAAAGGGCTTAGGCAGAGGTGGATTAAATGGGTGTGTGCCTTGGGCCCCTACTTCTGAAGGGCCCTGCAAAACCCCAACTTTACACTTTTTTCTAATGACACCATGTTTGGTTTCATATGTGCAATTTTTTATTTATTTAAAAATATGGTTAACATATATTTTTATTTTCCCTGTCTCACTTTTTTTTAAGGGGCCCAATATTTTCTTCTGCACCCGAGGCCTCAACCGACCTTAATCCGCCTCTGGGGTTAGGGGCACTAAACACTCCCCAAAGTAGAAAATCCACATGTAACTTTTGATTCCCCCAAAACTTTACTAATAGCCTCCTGTTGGCTGAAAGCCTTACTAATAATACAAAGTCAATTAACATATTTTTTATATTGTATGTATTGTATACTGTATTCTTACAATAAAGTAAACTAGAGAAAAGAAAATGTTATTAAGAAAATTATAAGGAAGAGAAAATACATTTAGAATACTGGTGTGTAATTATTGAAAAAAAAATCACACGTAAGTAGACCTGTGCCATTCAAATCTGTGTTATTCAAAGATCAACTGTAGTCTTCTAAGTGACCTTTTAAAATATTTTCTCTTCCAATCAGTGCTGTTGGATTTACTATTCCAAAATAAAAGTTCTTATTTTGTTGACCCTCTGTTTTGTAAGCCTCTTGTCTTTCCTCATTTCCTAATACCTTAGAATGATATTAAGAAACCTTCATGATTTGGGTCCTCTGTACTCCTGGAGCATGTATGTATCCAAACTCCGGGACTGCCATGCAACTCTTTAACCAGAACATTTTTGCGGCTCTATATTACTGTATGTGTGCCATGTTCCTTCAAGAGAGGTAACAACCCAGTGCAGCTTCTGCACTGTATCAGATCCATAGGCACCTAGGGTTTTGGATGGGCTCACCCTCAGGACAGCATTGGGGTGGCATGGCCAGAGCTGAGTGGCAGGCAGCACAAAACGACAAAGGACTCACTCTCCTTTATTCTAATTATATTCTCCCATCACCAAAGGCCAACACTAGGTTGGATTTCCAAACCTGCTTTCTAAGATCATGAGAAAATAAAAAAGATTATTTTATGTTGTAGGTAGGAGAGGCTCACAGTTAATTGAACATGAAAGCTCATTATCACTAGACATATTTCTCACTCTTTCCAAACATTGTTATATTCAAATTAACCTCTCTTGTTCCTTAACCATTTTTGTTGCAGGAACACAGATCTCTGGGTAGGGGCATTTCATGCCCCTCTGCCCAGGTGTCCTGTGACTCAGGAGATGAGCTGATCTTGTCTCCGCCTGTGGCTTTAGGCTGTTCAGGCCACTGTGTCATGGAATCCTGTGAACAAAGAGGTCTGTTGAGTACTCCATCTGCCTCCTTGTAAATAAAGTCTTAAATTGGAGCTGGCCTTGAGGATTAGTGGGTCTTCTTTGTATCCCTGACAGGTGCTATCTAGACCATAAGTTACCTTGGCTGTATTTGACATATTAATGATACATTGTAAGAATTCTTTCACTTGTAAAAATTCTTTTGTTGTTGGCTGTAAAGCTCACACCCCCTGTTCTATTTTTAGTAACTTTTGAAATTCTAATAAAAGGACGGTGAGGCTTCTCACTCTTTGCTGATGGCCTGAGCAAGCCACAGTCCTCCGTTCGTTGCTGGCCACTCATCCTGTTTGCTGGAATGATGTCAGCATCCCTGACCATATTCAACACTTCACATTCTTGTACTTTCTTGACTTCTTTGCTGAAATGATGCTATGTAGAATGTTCTTTTCCTGTCTATTCATCTGGGCCCAACTCTTGTGCATATTCTTTTACAAAATGTTTAACTCTTCTTAGCATAATGAATCTCTTTATATGCTGAACTTCCACAATTCTTAATTTATATGCTTATTATAATAACCTATGACAGTTAAAATTTCTGTACTTATTTTTCTTTTCTAATACAAGTGTAAATTATGGAGGATGTGTATATCCTTGTATTTCCTGTCTAACCAACTGCCTTATGTAACATAGAGGATCCATCAATGTTGAATTTACTGAAATAAGACAGGATAAAACTTGATCAAAGGACCCAGGATGTATGGCTGTATCAGAGATAGTTTATTTTTTGGACTACTCATTAAAAGAAGATTCTTTGTTTTAAATAAATTTTATTTTTATTTTTATCTTTTAATTAGAGTTGACATACAATATTATATTAGTTTTGGGTATATAACATAGTGATTTGACATTTATATAACTTATGAAGTGATCACCCCAAAGAGTCTAGTACCCATCTGATACTATAGATAGTTATTACAATATTATTGACTATTTCCCTATGTTATACTTTACAACCCTGTGACCATTTTTATAGCTAGCAATTTGCACATTTTAATCCCTTCCTATTTTCACCCATCCATCAGCCCTCCTTCCCATATGGCAACCATCAAAGTGTTCTCTGAATCCATGAATTTGTTTCTGTTTTGTTTGTTTATTTATATTGTTATTTAGATTCCACATATAAGTGATATAATATGGTATTAGTCTTTTCCTGTCTGACTTAATTACTTAGACCCTCTATGGCCATCTTTGTTGTTGCAGATGGCAAGATTTCATTATTTTTTATGGCTGAGTAATATTCCAAGTATGTACATATTCATATACATATATACCATTTCTTCTTTACCCACTTATCTATAGATGGATACCTAGGTTACTTCCTTTTCTTGGCTATTGTAAATCTGCTGCAATGAACATATAGATGCATATGTCTTTTTGAATTAGTGTTTTAGATTTCTTCAGATAAATACCCAGAAGTAGAATTGCTGGGTTCTTCTTTGTCTTTTGTAAGAGATTTTGTTTTAAAGTCTATTTTTTTTCTGATGTAAGTGTTGCTACCTGAGCTATTTCTTGTTTCCATTTTCATGAAATATCTTTTTCCATCTCTTTACTTTCAGTTTGTTTCAGTCTTTCCATCTGAAGTGAGTCTCTTGTAGACAGTACGTATAAGGGTCTTGTTTTGTTATCCATTTAGCTACCATATGTCTTTTGTTTGGCACATACAATTCATTTGCATTTAAAGTAGTTGTTAATAGATATGTATTTATTGCCATTTTATTATTCATTTTTTGAACTTTTTCTCTTTTTTTTTAAAGAAGACCCTTTAACATTTCTTTTAATATGTGTTTGGTGGTGATGAACTTCTTTGGCTTTTTCATGTCTTGGAGGCTTTTCATTTGTCCTTTGATTCTAAATGATAGCCTTACTGAGTAGAGTAATCTAGGTTGTAGATCCTTGCTTTATATTACTTTGAATATTTCATGCCAAACCCTTCAGGTCTGCAAAGTTTCTGCTGAGAAATTAGCTAACAGTCTTATGTGAACTCCCTTGTAGGTAATTAACTGCTTTTCTCTTGCTGTTTTTGAGATGATCTTTTACTTTAACTTTTGATTATTTTAATTATGATGTGCCTTGGTGTGGGCCTCTTTGGGCTCATTGCTGTCTTAATTTCCTGGATGTGTAGGCCTATCTCCTTTGCCAGGTTAGAAAATTTTCCATCATTATTTCTTCAAATAGGTTTTCACTTCCTTGGCCTTTCACTTCTCTTTATGGTACTCTTGGGATGTGACTATTTTTACACTTAATGTTGTCTCAGAAGTCCCTTGAACTATGCTCATTATTTTGGATTCTTTTTTCTTTTCTTGTTCTGACTGGATGTTTTCTGCTACCTTGTTTTCCAATTTGCTGATTTTATTCTCTGCTTCATCTACTGTTGATTCCCTCTAATGTATTCTTCATTTCTTACTGGTTCTTTTTTATGTTTTATATTTCTATTTTTATGTTTCCTATTTCTTTGTTAGGAAACTGAGATTATTAAGCATCCTTATAGCCAGTGTTTTGAACTCTGCATCTGGGAGACTGCTTGCTTACATTTTGTTTAGTTCTTTTTCTAGAGTTTTGTCCTGTTTTTTTTTTTTTTTTCCACTTGGGACATGTTTCTTTATCTCCTCATTTTGGCTGCCTCCCTATATTTTTTCTATCTAGTAAGAAGTTCTTTTACATCTCCAAGTCTTGGCAAGGTAGCCTTAGGTAGGAGGTGTCCTGTGGGCTTAGTAATGCAGTCTAGTCTTCCTGTTTACCTGAGCTGAGTGCTCTAGTTGTGCCCCTTGTATAGGTTGTGTGTGCTTTCTTGTAGTTTAGCCTTAATTGTGGTTGGCATATCAATTGGAGAGAACTGGCCCTCAGGCTGATTGGCTGTGAGGACTGGCCACGACTATAGTAGAAACACTGTTATGAAGGGGCTGACCCTACAAAGAATTCACTTTAGAAGGGCCCTTGAGTTTGCTGGGTCCACCCTTTGTGTGTGGTTGTAGAGGTGGTTGGGTGTTGCTCTGGTGTGGTCTGAAGCTGGCCACTGGGTGTGTTGGTTCTGGTGCCTCTTGGAAGGAGCTCTGGTGCAAGCCAAGATTGGCCCCCTGCCTTTGTTCTGTCCTGGGGACATCTGTTAGGAGCTAAAAAGTGATCTGTAGATGTTTGTTACTTGTACTGGCCTTGGAGGTGCATTGGAGAGGCTAAATTGTGAATCAAGGTTAGCTGTCACTACTCCTGAGTTTGGGGCTGCTTCATTAGGGGTATGGGACATGCAGAGGCCTGATGCTGCATGTTTGAACTTTTGAGAGATTTTAGAAAATTGTGAAGTATGAGACAAGACAGGCCATTTGTATGGAAAAGTCACTGGTAATGGCTTGAGTGTGCCTGAGAATTGGGTGGAGCGGGGTCACAGGGAATCATGAGGGCAGAGTGAGCAGTGTTAGCTAGGTTGATGGAGACTCAGATATGGCACCTTCCTGCATCTATAGGAGGAAGGCTCAGCAAAGGAACAATGGCCTCTTCCAGCACTTTTGTCTGGGAGAAAGCTGCCCCTTCAGATCTTCCTGAAGCCAAACAATTCAGTTCTTCCCCGTATGTCTCTCAGGCTTTTTGCTTTTTGAGCTGTTACTCCAGTGCTGGAGCTCAGAGAAAGGGATTCCATCAGAAACTAAGCCCATGTGTGGGCCTTTCAGAGGAGTACCTGGGACTCCAGAAACCCTCTTCTCATTCTGCTGCAACCCATGCCGGGTTTCACAGCCAGAAGTTACCAGGACTTCTTTTCCTGGCACTGGAATCATGGGCTAGGGTGCCTGGTGTGGAGCTGGGACCTCTCACTCTTGGTGGGACCTCCACAGCTGAGATATTTCTCCTGAGTTTTAACTGCTACATGTGGGTATAGGATCAGCTGGTCAGCTTCTCTGCCCCTCCTACCAGTCTCAATGCAGCTTCTTCTGTATATCCTTAGTTATAGGAGTTCTCTTCAGCTAGATTTTAAGCTCTTCTCAATGATGGTGAAGTAAAAAACCTGCATGTTCTGACAGATATGGGAAGGTGTGACACTCTTGGGGATGGAGATCACTTTCTGCTGGACCTGTCACCTGAGTAAGATCTGGGATGGAGACTGGCTATCTTTTTCAGGCAGTGCCAGGACCACTGGTTCCTCAAGCAGGACAGGTTCATCAGGATCATGCTAAGCATGACCAGAGGAGCCAGAGGGCTGTAAGTAGTCATCTTCAGGCTGTGTCCTTGGCATTGGGCAATTAGCTCATTCTGAGCAAGATATGAGTGGTATTATGCCTGCATGACAGCTGGGCACACAGAGGCCACACTAAACAGATCATCAATTCTGCTAGCTGCTGAAGTTGGACAGGCTCAGTGCCTGCACCAGCCCCTTAGCCATCAGAGCCTCCAGAGACTTTCAGGTTTCCATGTAGTCAATGGAGTCATAATGGATAGTCCCATAAGTATTCTTAGGGAAAGGGTCATCTCCCCACTCAAAGGCATCAATCAGTCACAGGTCCAAATACTCCAGTTGGAAGTCAACCAGCATCTTCCAGAGGTCAGGCTGTCCTTTTGGTGGTGCTCAGTATTCCACAGCTTGGAAGTCACAAACTTCCTCCTGACACACTGCCTTGCTGGGTCTAATGTTCTTCCTTTAGAGCCTCCAAAATATAAATCTCATTGTTGTAGACAGCAAGACAGTCAATGTGATGGTAGCCCATACTCAGGGCATACATAATAGCTGCTTTTACATGGCCAGGTTTGCTTGTCTAGATGCCCAGTCTAATCAGGGGCATCTTCTTCCCCCTGAGAAGAATGACACAGGAAACTGCCATTGCCTCATTCTTTCTTACTTAGGTTCAGTCTTTCCTTGTCCGAGGAGGGTTATATAGTTGCTGGCTGGATGCAGGGAACTCCACATGAGTACTGAACATAAATAAGGTGGTATAATCTTGTCTCAGTTCTGAGCCCTGCTAGTGATCCAAAGAGCCTCGGCATCTGAGAATCGTGGGCTGCATGGGAAGTTGGCCTCTAATTTTTTTCCATTTTAAAATGAAAGAAGATAAGTTTGGATATAATTTGTGTTAATTTAATAATGTAAGCTTTAGAATTATTAGAACAAAACAGAATTCTTTAGGAGAGAGAACACCTGTCACTTGAGGTGACTAGTTTTGATGTATGATGACTTGTTAGTGTATGATCTTTGCTTGCTCATTACATTCAGTTGGGCCTATATAAATTGAGATAAAAGGACTGTTAATTTTTATTCCTTAGAATATACAGTGGTTCACTTCTCTATTTTAGAACAAGATGTTAATTATATTTGGATGGTGCGAGTGATTGAAAAGGGAGAGGTTTAAAAAGATGGAAGAAATTAGCTAACAACTGTTGGTATCTTTAATCAGCTGGTAGCAAACCATACACAATTTTATTTAATCTTTCCAGATGATAACTTTGCATTTTATGTTAACGTAAGGAACTCCTTCTCAATCTCACCTCCCTGACCAGTAAACAATGTAGTGCCCTGAGGTTTCATCCCTGGTCCTTTCTATCTTCTGCCTCTAGATGATCTCATCTGGTTTCATGGCCTTTACCACCAAATGCTGACAGTTTTGCTCCTCTAAGCTTCAGATTTACATGTTCAAATATCTACTTGGCATTTTCACTTTCTAGCTAAAAGGCATCTCAAATTGACTTGTCCAAAGTATTATAGAACTCATAAACTGACCTGTAACTCTTCCAGTAAGTGGTGACACCAATCCAGCCAGTTGCTTAAACCAAAAATCTTGGGAGTCATGTTTGATCATTCTCTTATCCTCCTCACTCACCTACAAATCATCAGCACATTCCATTCATTTTATCTTCAAAATGCATCTCAAAATGTCCACTTATCTTTACCTCCACGTCCACTACCCTACCTCAAGTCCACACTAATCTCATACCTGGAGTTATTAAATAGCCTCCTTGCTTCTTCTCTTGCATTGCTACAATCTATTTTCACTGAGCAGCCAGACTGATCTGTTAAAAATAAATCAAGTCCTTTCTCATTCAACACCCTTCAGTAGTGTCTCACTGTTGTTAGAATGCATATCTAATTGTTTATTGCTTACATATCCAGGGGTGCCTCACTCCACTCTTCCCCACCTCAAGGTGTTGCTGCCATGTGGGTCTGATTCCTGGGCATTTAAAAGGCAAAGTCCTTTCCTGTCCCCAGCCTTTGTACTAGGTGTTGTCCCTGCCTTGATTGCTCTGCATGTCACTCTGCTGGTTCATTCTCTTCTCAGTTCATATTTTACTTTCCTGGGGAGGTCTTTCCTGATCACCCACTGCCAAATAGCCATTTAAGTCTTTATCTTATTTATTCCTTTCATAGCACTTTTAACAATTTGAAATTAACTTTTCTATATTCATTGCTTCTGTGTGTCTACCTACACATCTATTGCTCATCTATTAATCTATCATCATCTATCAAACATCATCTATCTTTCTTTCTCTCCACTTAGTAATAAGTGCCCTGGGGGGCATCAGTCTTGTGTATTATATTCCAAGCACATCATCCTTTTTGAACAGTGTTTGTCATATAGAAGATGCTCAATAACATTTTAAAATTGAATAAATGAATAACTATATTCATCCATAGTCAAATAGTGAGTAGACAGCTGAGCTGGGATGGGAACCTGGTCCTTTCTTGCTTCTCACCTTTATTTTTTCTTTACAAGAGCTTCCTACCAACCAGGATTCAGAATTCTCTGCTATTAAAGCAAGAACTATTTTAGCTAAATGTGTTGAAGAATTGCTGTAATGATGTGGTTAATTTGTGTTTCCTCTAAATTATTTTACCTAGACTCCACTTAACTCTCACTTTTCTTTGCTATCATGTATTATTCTATGTATGAAGAACCATTTCCTTTTATTTTGAAAAATATTTTATTTACTTATTTTTAGAGAGAGGGGAAAGGAGGGAGAAGGAGAGGGGGAGAAACATCAGCGTGTGATTGCTTCTCACGTGCCTCCAGTGGGGGACCTGGCCCATAACCCAGGCATGTGCCCTGACTGGGAATAGACCTAGCAACCCTTTGGTTTGCAGGCTGTCACTCAATCCACTGAGCCACACCAGCCAGCGCGATTTCCATACCCTTATGAACTAGTTAATATTCTTTCCAATATTTTCTTTTGGCTGTGTAGATATGACCTAACAGTCACCGCAATAGTGCTGTTGTTTCAAAGGGTAGAGACCTTTTTTTCTTATAAAAAACTGAATGTAAAAAAAAAACAAAAAAAAAAAAACAAACAAACCCCACCTCATGCAGTGTGAGAATGCCTATTTTCCTTGGTCATATTTCATTTCCTCAGCAAGACTATTTTCTTCTGCTTTCCATTGTCAGCAGACAAAAAAGGATACAATTAAATCAAGGAAATCTGGCAGGGCGGATTTTGGAAAATAAAGTGAATTCAGTCTCTGATTTGAACAAAGAACAATTTATTATGTTGGAAAAACACTGCCCTGATGAGATTCATAGTCAATAATGTCTCATGTTAGCTTAGGACACCACTTTAGATCTGCATGTGTGTTTATCTTTGAGAAAGAGCAATGCTTTCACCCCTAAACTTTGAACTCCGGAGAGGATGTGGAGTTTTTAAGGGTCAGCTAGCAATGAGCACCTAGAACCCCTGGGTTGAGGCTTGGGGCCAGAGTCAACGATTTCTGTCCTGAGCTCATTAATTCTGAGTACAAATTTCTGTAAACAACTCGAGCAATTACGTTGAAGCAAATGGACTGCTGGGGTTGGGTAAGGGAATTTTATGAATCAGATGAGTTCTAAGGAGACTTTTGAAATAAAAAAGATATTTTGATGAATCTAATAATTATAATAGTACCTCATATTTATATAAAAACTTATTTAATATTTGCAACCAGCACTGTGAGGATAATTATCTTCTTTATAGGTAAGAGAAGTACAGAGTACAACTTAAAAAGATTAAGTGACAATGAGGATCACACAGGCAGTAAAGTCGGAGTGGACTATACCCCTTTCTAATAACAGGCTGATACTACTAAAGAGGATGAAAAAAAGCTATAGTCTTTTTCATGACTTTTACTTTCACATATTTCCGGATTGTGCCAAACTTTGGAAACTTTTTGGTGATAATTTTACTTTAGAGTCTTCCATATTGAATCATTTTGTGGATCAAGACAAGCTATATGTAACAGTAATAATAATAATAAAGTACAAATCAGTGTCTCCAGAAATAATAACTGCTCCTTGTTGAGAGTTTTGCACATATTATTTTATTGAATCCTTGCATAATCTCATGAGAAAGGCATCATTTGTATTTTCATTTTACATATGTGGAAACAGGCTTAGGTTGGGTATGCACCTAGTCCAAAATCACAGTACTGGAAAGTGGTGGAAATGATTCTAACTTAAGAGCGTCTGATTCCAAAGTGTGTCCACCTAACCTCTATGCTCTAGTACTTCTAACCAGAATGAGAGTAAGGGGTGGGCCTGCCAGGTCACTGGGTGCTGAATTATGACTATTTAAATAAGTAACATGATGTCAGGCAATTCAGATTTCCATATGTGGTTCCTTATGTAATGGACAAAATTAGGTTGGGTGTGCTCCTGCCAAAAGGACTGTTGGAGTGAAGGAATGTAATTTGCTACAGTAAACAACCCATTTCTGTGATGCATGTCTGCCACACACAGGTACAGTTCGCCAGTTAATAGTCATCAATTGAAATTCTTAAATCAAACCTCATACAATGCTGCCTATCAGAAATGGGTAATTTATTTTTATTACCTAATTTTGAAACTCTTTATAACTTCTAAGCAGTATGGTTCAGAATACTGCAAAAGAGAGCTAGAGTTTTAGAAAATTGTAATATTTTATTGATTTTTTAGTAAATTGATTCTGCTGTGTTAAATGGAAATAAATAAGTAAATCTGTTCTTTAATTTTTATTAAGAAAATTACTTCAATCCCCTATTTAAATAAAATGATAAAAGTTGATAAAATGTGTAAAGATTATCAGTTTGAAGGTACACCAAATTATAAATCAGCTTGGGTGGTGGTGGTGGTAGTCCAAATAACTTGGTCTAGCTTTGTTATACAGGTAAGCGGGTGAATAAGTGTGTGTGTGTGTGTGTGTGTGTGTGTGTGTGTGTGTGTGTATAAAACCCTGTATATACAAAAGGGGCTTATTTTTGGTGGCAGTTTGTTTTTTTAGTTATTGGTAGAAGTTTAAAGTCACAGAGGTAGAGAAATGCCTCTTGACTGGGGAAATTATGCTGAGTAATAATTTGGTCAATATGATGGAGGCTTTGGAAGGATGTTTTAAAATGTCTGGCTTAGTGTAGAACTGATGCAAGGTGGAAGTTTCTGAAACAATACACAAAGTGTTAACATTGGTTATCCTAAGGAAGTGAGGATGGAGACTGTGGAAGAATATTTCCTGTTCACTTTAAATATTTTTGTCCAATTAAAAAAAATTTCCATGGGATATATTTTATAATAAAAATAAACTAAACAAAATAGGACATAACATATAACAAAGAACTGATGCAGGGAACATCTAGAAATGAGCATAGGTTTTCAAGTAGGAAAATGACATAACCAGATATATAATTTTGCAGTTACTTTTATTATTTTATTTTTTGTTGTTGAGTATTGCTTTTATTTGTTTCTTTTTAAATGAATTTATTTAACCAATGAGACTGGTTAATAAAATTATGTAGGTTTCAGGTGTACAATTCTATATGATATCATCTGTATATTATAAATTATTCATCATCCCAAGTCAAGTCTCCTTCTGTCACCATTTATCCCCCCTATAGCAGCTAGTTTTAAGATTATAAGAAAAAGTAAATGTGGAGAGAGCAGAATCAGTGGATTGGTTGTTACTATAAAGATGTTGTGTAATTACTTCTAAGCCAGGTATAATTTGGATGCAATATTCTAAAGCCCAGGTGGAGAAGCCATGTTTTCTTCACATTTGAGTATTTAAAATAAAATGATTCGAAGCAATTTAAAATTGATATGCCTATACTAGAAGGAGTTACATTTAAAAAATCCTCACTTGAGGATATGTTCATCAATTTTAGAAGAGGGGGAGATAGTGAGAGAGAAACCTTGATGAATTGCCCCTTCCCCCCATGTGTACCCGGTTAAGGATCAAGCCACAACCTAAGTATGTGCCCTGATCAGGGATCAAACCCACAACATTTTTGGTGTATGCTCCAACCAATTGAGTCACCTGGCCAAGACAGGAGTTACATTTTTATTAACAGCTTAAATCTGTCAATAAAACAATCCATATGTAGGCCCTGGCTGGGTAGCTCAGTTGGTTATAGCATGGTCTAGATAGACATGCCAGGGTTTCAGGTTTGATCCCTGGTCAGGACACATATAAGAATGAACCAAGGAACAATAAATTGCATAAAAGAAAACATAGGTACTAACCTTATGAACGTTGGTTGTGGAGAACATTTTATGAATTTGACTCCAAAGGCAAGGGAAATAAAGGCAAAAATAAATAAATGGGACTATATTAAACTAAAAAGCTTCTGCACAGCATAAGAAACTGACAACAAAACAAAGAGGAAACTGACCAAATGGGAGCTGATATTGCAAACAACAGCTCCAACAAAAGTTTAATATCAAAATATATAAAGAACTCATAAAACTCAACACCAAACAAACAAAAAGTCCATCTGAAATATGGGCAGGGGACCTGAACAGACACCTCTCCCACAAAGACATATAAATAGTGAAAAGATACATGAAAAAATGTTCATTAGCTATTAGGGAGATGCAAATCAAAGCTACCATAAGATACCACCTCACACACGTTAGAATGGCTATTTTCAACAAGACAAGTGATAACAAGTGTTGGAGAGGTTGTGGAGAGAAGGGAATCCTTATTCACTGCTGGTGGGAATGTAGATTGGTACAGCCACCATGAAAATGTTGGGCAGCTCCTAAAAAATAAAAATATAGTTACCATATGATCCAGCAAACCATCTCCTGGGTACTGAACAAAAAAACTCAAAAACAAATATTCACAAAGATATATGCACCCTTATTTTCATTGCAGCATTGTTCACAGTGGCCAAGACATGGAAACGACCAAAGTGTCCTTCGATAGAGGATTAGAAAAGAAGATGTGGTACATATACAAAATGGAATACTACTCAGTCATAAGAAAAGATGAAATGTTGCCATTTGTGACAACATGGATGGACCTTGAGAACATTATGCAGTAAATAAGTCAGTCAGAAAAGCTAAGAACAATATCATTTTACTCATATATGGGATATAAAACTGAAACTCACAAACACAAACAGTAATGTGGTGATTGCCAGAAGGAAAGGGGTTGGTGGGTGAAGGGGAGCCTAATATATGGTGATGGAAGATGGTTTGACTTTAGGTGGTGGGAACACAGTGCAATATACAGATCTAGTATCATAGCATTGTTCAGTTGAAACCTATATGATCTTATTAACCAATGTCATCCCAATAAATTTAATTTAAAAATCTAAAAATAATAAAAAATTGAATCACAAATAAAGAACCAATGAAATAAAGCAACAAGAAAAGTAAAGTACCTAGGAATAAACTTAACCAAGGAGGTAACAGACCTGTACTCAGAAAACTATATAACACTGAAGAAAGAAATTAAGGATATACAAATAAATGAAAGCATATACTATGTTCATGGATGGAAAGAATCGACCTCATTAAAATGCCCATACTATCCAAAGCAATTTATAGATTGAATGCAATCCCTTTTAAAATACCAGTGACATATTTCACAGACCTAGACAAATACTTCAAAAATTTATATGGAATCAAAAAAGACCCTGACTAGTCACAGCAATCTTGAGGAAGAAGAACATGGTAGGAGAAATCACAATACCTGATGTCAAACTATACTACAAAGCCACTGTAATCAAAACAGTCTGGTACTGGCATAAGAACAGCCATATAGATCACTGGAACAGAATAGAGAGTCTAGAAATAAACCCTGGTCTATATGGTCAACTAATATTTGACAAAGGAGGAAGGAACATCAAATGGAATGAAAAGAGCCTCTTCAACAAATGGTGCAGGGAGAACTGGACAGGGACATGCAAAAAAAATGAAACTAGACCACCAACTTACACCACACACCAGAATAAACTCAAGATGGATCAAGGACTTAAATGTAAGCTGTGACACCATAAAAATCCTAGAGGAAAACATAGGCAGGAAAATTTCAGATGTCTCATATTTTTGCCAATATATCTCCTAAAGCAAGGGAAATAAAGGAAAGAGTAAACAAATGAGGCTACATCAAACTAAAGAGTTTCTGCTCAGCAAAGGAAAACATCAGCAAGATGAAAATGGAATGAATCATATGGGAGAACATATTTGCCAATGATTCCTCAGACAAGAGATTGGTCTCCAAAATACATAAAGAACATATACGACCCAACACCAAGAAGACAGACAACACAATTAAAAAATGGGCAAAGGACCAAACACTTCTCCAAAGAGGACCTACAGAGGCTCCATAGGCATATGAAAGAATTCTCAACAACACTAGCCATCAGAGAGATGCAAATTAAAACCACAATGAGATACCACCTCACACCAGTCAGAATGGCCATCATCAACAAATCAACAAACAACAAGTGCTGGCGAGGATTTGGAGAAATGGGAACCCTGGTGCACTGCTGGTGGGAATGCAGACTGGTGCAATCACTATGGAAAACAGTGTGGAATTTCCTCAAAAAACTAAAATTGGAACTGCTTTTTGACCCAGCAATTCCACTGCTAGGATTATACCCAAAGAATCTTGAAACACCAATTGAAAAAATCCTATGCACCCCTATGTTCATAGCAGCACTATTTACAATAGCCAAGTGCTGGAAACAACCTAAGTGCCCATCTGTAGATGAGTGGATCAAAAAACTGTGGTACATTTACACAATGGAATACTATGCAGCAGAAAGAAAGAAGGTACTCCTACCATTTGCAACAACATGGAGGGAACTAGAGAGAATTATTCTTAGTGAAATAAACCAGGCAGCAAAATACAAATACCGTATAATATCACCTGATACAGGAAACTAATGAACAACACAAACAAAAAAAGCAAAATTGAGCCAGAAGCAAGGAGCAGACTAACAATTACCGGGGGGGGGGGGGGGAGAAAGGAGTAAGTAAGGGAAGGGTCTAATCAAGGAACTAGTATAAATGACCCATGGAAATGGACAATGGGGTGGGGATTGACTGTAGGAGAAGGGGTGGGCTGTGTGGGGGAGAAGCAATGGAAAAAAAATGAACCAATCAATAAGTGGAACAACAAATCAATGCTTCTCTTTCTCTCCTTTCCTCTTTCTAACAACAAAAAATAAAAATTAAAAAATAAAACAATCCTTAAGTAAACATTGTCAGAGTAAAAGTGGACAAATGAAAGAAAAAAATGAAGTATACTTCTTCTGAATTACAAATGAATAAAAAAAGAGTAATCACAGCACATGACACATTTTTGCATTAGCCTTCTTTTTTCTTGTGAATCAATCTGATGTGATAGTGGCAGTTTTATTTTTTTGTTTGTTTGTTTTTTGCTGCCATGTTAAGCATTTGTTTACTAACAGCATTTCATTAAGCAGGACTAATTCCTAAGAGCCCATTAGCTTCCAGACAGTCATCAATTCCTGTGACATGTTTGGGATGAGATCATTATTATTATCATTATTATTTTATCAATTATGTTTATTTTGAGAAAAAATATCTATGTAGTTTTAACACTGCGTATTTTCTTTCTGAAATATGGTTTTTATAGTATTTTTGTGATAGTGATTTCTTGCTTTGCCCATGTTTCCATAGACTTTTTGGCTGTCATCAAAACTAAATTCCCTGGGTTTAATTCCCATTGTTAACAAAAAAAGTTAGAAACATCTTTACAAAAATATCCTGATAATTTATTTTGGTTTCTCTGTAATTTTTTTTTATTGGGACTTCTGAAATCTCTGAAGATCATGTGACTGATTTCAGAAGTGTGGGTGGGGTTTCACAAAGGCTCAAAATTTGTCATTTCTTGTTTGTGAGGATTGCTGCCACTAATGAATATGGTGGTTTTTTAGTCACAGTGCTGCAGAAGGAAAGGCCCAGCTTGATTGTAATGGGAAAAGCAGATGTCACCAGAACACAGTGGCAAACGTTAAAGTGAGGGCTTCCGCTCGTGGGGAGCAGTCTGTCCATTACCACTTCCCAACACTTTTAGAATTAGATAAAAAAAAAACCTCATAGAACAACTGTGGAAATCATAAACAATCAAGAGAAGTAAATAAAACATGGTGCTTAAAAATTTCAGGCTGCCCAATAAAAGTAGGAACTGATATTACAGATCCCATGGGGCACAAACAGTTCTGACATGTTTGGATGCCAAAGATGTTTAAAGTTGATCTCTTTTGGCCTGGTAAGATTTTATGCATCTTTGTTGTTCCAGCCCAGGGGTCTAAGGACTAGTGGATGTTTCTGCCAGCTTGAAACTCATGTGGTAAAAAGAATGTATGCATGTGATAGTGAAAAAGTGAATGCATAAAGATAAAGGGCTTTTTTTCCAAGAAACTAATATAATTTCATTGTAATCTGGTTCCAGTGCTTCAAAATAATGCTAAATTAGTAGTTTCCTTAGTTTAAACATTTCTGTTTATGCACCCTAAATATGGCCATTTTCATCTCAGCATTGGTTTTAAATGCTACCTGGTTTTCAGAATGCTCAACCTATTCTAAATTGCTGTATATGGGGAACTAGTTGTTCATTAGAAAAAATATAAAATTAGGAGCTATTTGGATGTTTGGATACTAATTATATATAATGGGACTAACTAATTGATTCATATCAACTTTCTTAACCTACACATTTTATTGATGAGAAGGGAACATTGATCTGGATAGCTCAGAAGTATGCAATGGAGAAAAGGGAGAAGACATAAGTTCCTTCTCTTTCCAGCATTTGTTAAATATTTGCCTTGAAGCTAACATAGTACTATGTAGACTACTTAAGTCCTAGTAGTGATGAGCTTTTCATTACCATAGATACGCTTTTGCCAATTTCCTAGCTATCTGCTCCAGGGTCATCTGGTAAGTCAATAGTGGTTATAAACCTCTCAGCATTGTGATCAATACCTTTGGCTGACGTAATCTAGATCTCTGGTGTAATTTACAACAAAGGGCAGTTTGGGCAAGCTCTGTTTTATTATCTTCAATTCACCTACTGAAATATTTCACTGGTTTATGACTGAAGTTATCTCCAATTTTTGATAGGTAGGGAATTGAAGTAGTCCTGAAGAAAAATGTCAAGTATGAATAGAAAAATATTTTATTGAATTAAAAACAATAAACATTTCTTCTTTTGGGATATAATGTCTGCATACCTATCTCCTGAAATTGTCTAAAGCACCACAAGAATGAATCATATGTGTCTTTGTAGTTACCTATGCATGTCTAGTCATCCAGATGGATTATAATACTAACGATCTATTCCTTATCTTCTAAATACACACCATATAACTAAAACAACACTATACTTAGTCTACTTTTCCTGGAATCTGAATAATCATTAACCATCCATTTGATCAAAACAAGGTCACTAGACATAAATACTGAGGGCCGTGTCTCCTATCGTTGTGCCTTCATGCAACTTCCCAGTAATTTAGACATATTTTTCTCCATGTCTGTTGTATATTCTAGGTCTGAAGGCTAAGCAAGAAAAAAGGAAACTAGTCATTGGGGAGGTGATCAAAGAACTAGTAGGAAGTTTGAAAAACGAAGGAATGGAGGTATTCTTCAGGTATTCTGCACTAAGAGGAGAGGTGCACAATCTCGTCACCATTTCTCATCCCCAACATGCACTGCCGTATCAGTATGCAAGGATAAGGTGAAATCATAGCTGTTTCTATTGTATAAAGCAGGTATGAGGTAAAGAGTAAGGATTTGGATTTAAACATCTATAAGGTCCCTTTCAGACTTAATTCCCCTTTCAATCAACCACCAGCTACATTTACATGGGTTTTTATTGTCAAAGGCTGAAGATAATAATATCCTAATTACCGTGCACCTATGGTGTGCTAGGTACTTTTCCACACTCTTTTTTAGTCACCAAATAATGTTGTTAATTAAGTAGGATTAACCTATCTGACTGAAAAATTTAGGTTGAGTTTCAGTATTTTGCATAAGGTAAGTCAGAGCTTGATCTATTAGCCTAAGAGGCTTCACTTTGGTTATGTTAAACTGTGATGCTCTTTAGTAATCAAAACAGCATGGTGTTGGCATAAAAACAGGCACACAGATCAAGGGAACAGAATAGAAAACCCATAAACAAACCCATGCATATATGGTCAATTAATTTACAATGGAGCCAAAAATACACAGCAGGGAAAGGACAGTCTTTTCAAGAAACAGTGTTGGGTAAACTGGATGGTCACATGCAAAAGAATGAACTTGCCCATTATTTTATGCTACACACAACAATGAACTCAAAATAGTTTAAAGACTTGAATGTAAGACCTGAAACCATAAAACTCCAAGAGGAAAACATATGCAATAAGCTTCTTGACATAGGTCTTGGTAATGATTTTTTTGAGTCTGACACCAAAAAAAGAGGCAACAAAAGCAAAAATAAACAAGTAGGACTTCATCAAACTAAAAAGATTCTCCACAGCAAAGGAAACCATCAACAAAATGAAAAGACAACCTACTATAAATGGGAGAAAATATTTGCAAATCATATATCTCATAAGGGCTTAATATTCAAAATATATTTAAAAACCTCATAAACTCAATAGCAAAGATAAAAAATCTGATTTAAAAATGGCCAGAACTGAATACACATTTTTTTCAAAAGAAGACATATGAATGGTCAATGGGCATATGAAAAGAAGCTCAGCATCACTAATCATTAGAGAAATACAAACCAAAACCACAATGAGATATCTCTTCACATGTTAGAATGTTTATTATCAAAAAGATGAGAGAAAATAATTATTGGCAAGAATGCAGAGAATAGGGAACCCTGTGCACTTTTGGGTGGGAATGTAAATTGGTGAAGCCAGTATAGGAAAGAGTATGGAGGTTTCTTAAAAAATTAAAAGTAGTACTTCCATATGACTAGCAATTCCACTTCTGGGTATTTATCTAAAGAAAACAAAAACACTAATTCAAAAAGATATATGCATGTTCATTGTGGCATTATCTAGAATATTCAAGACATGGAAAGGAACTAAGAGTCCATTGATATATAAATGGAAGAAAATGTGATTATTTATATATAGAATGGAATATTATTCAGCCATAAAAAGGAAATCTTGCCATTTGCCATTTGTCATAACATGAATGGACTAAGAGGGTATTAAGCTGAATAAAATAAATCAGACAGAGAAACACAAATCTCAAATATTGTGATTTCATTTACATGTAAAACAAAGAAACCCAAAACCAAGCTTGTAGATAGAACAGATTGGTGGTAGCCAGAGACAAGGGATGAGGGGTGGTGGAAGAAAAGGATGAAGGGGTCAAAGGTACAAACCTCCAATTATAAACTGTGGTGTCTCTTCAAAGTAGTGACTGTATATTCTTAAATCCTGATTGCCCAGCACAGTGCCTAAAATAAGTATTGAATAGATGCACAATAAGTATTAGTTGAATTAAATGAAATACTAATCAATTTATTTTATATAATGCTAATTTACTTTCTGAACTAAATCAGGTAGATTAACAATGGGAGATATCAGCATTCAAATATTTGATGTGCTTGACAAGATTTATATCACTTCCGCATAGTTTTTTAAGGGTACAATCTGCTGTGTAGGTCAGAGAGAGCAAAAATATAATTGGTGCTTACATTGTGAAGTAAAAAATCCTGTGTTAATTAATAATTTAGAGCATCAGATAAACTTGGTAAAGAGTTATCTTTTTTCACTCTCTAGAAAGGCTGCCCATCTCTCCATGTCAGTGTCCACCAAACATCATGGGGGGTCATCGGGGACTACACAGGTAATAACTGTATCTGTGGTGGTTTAAAATGATTGGAAATCCTGTTTCATTTCAGCAATGATTTAAGAATCTATTAACTGACAAATGGTAGGGATATAAAGATGACAGGTTCTTATCCTCCAGGGCCATGAAGTCCAATTGATCTTCCTATGTAAGGAGGAAGTTTGGCTGTGTTCAAGGATTGACTTCTCTCTCTCTCAGTAAAGAATCAGACCCTACTCTGTTTGTAGGTACCAGCTGGGCTTTTAAAAAAAATCAGATCACTCCAAAGTGCCACATGATTCTTAGATGAGTGCAATATCACCTTTTAATTCCCTTACCATTATAAGAATATTCAAGGAGATAACACGAAGGTAATTTTTTAGTAACTGGGGGCTCCTGAGCATTGAGATTCCGTGTAGTGGATAAGAAGGCCTCTCTCTTCCAACTCCCACCTAGGTATCTCTGTGCCAACTGAACAGATCCACTGTTATATCTTCTAGTCCAAAAAATGCACCTTGCTAGATAAGAGTAGGAGTCAGGTGCTCTAGCAGTTAAAAACTTGTCAGAGAAATGCAGGTAATTTGGCAACTCACGACAAACCACCCTTAGAAACACAGAGACTTCCTGAAATTCAAAGTGCTAATTTTTTTAGGTGCCAATGCATTAACTCAATTAAGGCTCTTGTATATGGATGACCTTGATGCAGCCAGGTGAAATCAATTGTAGGTTTCCTGCCATTATGTAAATACTAGGTAATCAAGCATGACCAGCAAAAACCAACTCTCAATTTACAAGATGATACATCACTTTATTTTTAATTGTATGATTTATCAGAATAATAACTATTAACATATAAAGTACCATTCAGTTCAACCGCAGGTATAGGCAGTGACAAGTATCTAATTTTTAGAAGACTCTCTTATTCCCACAGTCTGTCTAGACACATTAACCTAAGGACACATTTACAAACAGCAAATAGGATTTTCACATTTCAGCTTTCTCAAGGATATATACAGGTGTGTGAAGACTTGATGGGTTGTTGCTACAAGTTCTGTTTTGATGTGTTCATTCTCTTGACATCGCAGAGATAATACTTTAGGCAGAGGAGATTTATTTTTTGTCATTCACCATTTACAGTACTCTGTGAATTATTATTACTCTTTACACTTCTGAAAGAGTAATATTTGAATTGGAATATCTCTGCAGTACATTTCCTTGTGCCTTCAGATAAGTTCCACCATTATCAAAGAGCTCTTAGTTGTAATCACTCTCTTGCCCCAGCAGCCCAACTCTATTATTGTGTTTCAGTGTGACACACCCTCTTTATAGCTTGCTCTGTTAACCCTTGGCTTCAAGTCCTGGTGATGTAATGAAGGTGGGGTGTACTGGCACTCAGCATACTCCCTTATCATTGCTTATAGCCATTTAAAACCATGTCCTTAATTAATCCAAGTCTGACATATCTTTTCTGATATGTTCACAGTATAGTATTTTTGTGGCTTAACAAAAGTTTTCTTATATCATTAAAATAAACATTTTTATAAAAATAGAAAATTTAAATGCTTATACAGTAAAAACCAGTTAAGAGTATCCTGTGCCACATGCACTATACAGTAGTAAGCACAAAATCTCACAAAACAAGTCATCACAAAAGTCCTACCCAGAGTAACTGTTCATCCCGGTGAAATGGCCTTTCCATTGCTTCAATATTTTTAAAATACTTTTTAAAACATGTCCTAATGCAAAAACTGGATTCCTTCAAATTTTTATTGTCTCCACATGTTTGTGGGATAGGAAGCTGCTCTTTTAGAAAGAGGCTAATATTTCCAAGCCATCAATTTTCTCTTTGCCCTACATATGAGCTGGACTGGAACCAATGAATCTTTTAGGTAGATGTACTTTGCTTTAAAAACATGCTAAATTACCTTTAAAAACACTAATTACCACAAAGTACTTATTTTATTTTCAGTTGGCATTTAAAAAAATACAGACAAAACATGTAAATGTCCACATTCATTAGATTAGAACAATGTCATTTTCAAACCGTTGATTTTTAAGTGACAAATATTTCATTATGACTAAACCATTTTATGAAAACCTTCATGTCATCCATGTAAATATCCCTATTAAAGTATAAACACATTTTGTGTCCCACTGACTTGAAAGGTTAACTGCATTGCCTATGAATATTTCCCCAATAAAATGAATGTGTATGCAAAAATTTAGAAGAGAATGTTTGCCTAATAGGCAAATGACAACATCAGTAATGAAATACGGTAGTGACCATATAACACATGAAAGCTCATTGAAACATTTTAAACAAGTGCCCTGGTCCCAGGGCTGCCTAGACATTACTACTTCTGAATTTTCTGTGATTGAGAAGGCCTCAAAATTCATTACCTCAGTTCCCCATATGAAATCAGGTGGCATCCTGGTTTTTAAAATTTCAATCCAGAATTCAAGTTTTGGCCTGAATGCAATAGGAGCATCATCAAAGCTTCAGAGTTGCCATTGGTCACTGACCTTTGTTTTGGGACCAAGCTTCTGGCTCTGATGCTTTGTAAGATGAGAAATTCCTTAGAATCCAGTCATTTTAAATAACAACATAAGGTACTATAATAGTGCAATTTTGGCAAAATCAAAAAATATCTGGTGGCCTTTCAATGGCCTGGCAGTAAAAAATATATTGGACATGCTGTGGGCTATTGTTTGGACAGTTCTATGATGTTTATCAGAAGGGGGTTGATACTGTATCCACCCATCATGTGTCTCCCTCGTCATCAACTTTATCTTGTGATGACAACAGAGAAGGGTATGGAGAGACACATTTGACATTCACGTAAGTAGCATTCACATGGACATAGTGCTCTCCAATGAAAGTAGAGAATATAGTTGATATTCTGGAGACCAGTTCAGAGAAGGATGGGCGAAGTTCAGCTTTGGGGTGCCAGCATTTTAGCATCACTTCATATCTGTTCCAGAAAAAAAGAAATGCTGTTAGAGACACTTCAAAGACAAGCGTTTCTGTAAAAGTAAAAAATATAAGAGCTACAGAAGATTCTTTTGGAATTCCTACTTACAAGGGATCTGGGCAGTATTCAGGTTGTAAGAGCCTTCTGCCTTGCAACAAGTAAACTGTTATATCAAAGGTGTTGACATCAGGATAAGGTGGTGCTCCTCTTGTCATCAGCTCCCACAGGAGCACACCAAAGGACCACTAGTCAAACAATGCAAGGGATAATACAGGTGAGAAGTATGGCAGCACAAATATGAAAGGCAATCAATAGGTCTTGATAACTAAACTTGGCTTAGTATATTCAATATTCTTGCTGTTTGAGGCAAAAATTTCCTAAAAGACAATTAGTAAGCTATACATTTTATGATTTGTTTAAACCAGAATTGTGTAACATTTAGATTACAAGTAGATGTGAAGTTTTCAAAAGAATATCTGAAGTACACATGATGATTTAGATTTCATTTGTGGTTAGTAGTGTAGGATTTCTAAGTTTTCTCTTGTAGAGGCAAAGCATGAACAGGTTTCTATCTTTTTTTCCAATGGCTTCACTACAATTTTAGATTACTAGTAAAAGAAGACAAATAAGCCTTCCAAAATTTAAATTTGTGGGATTTCCAGGTAAATGTAAATAGTCAAGAAATGTAACCATATCTAAAGTTAATGTTAAAAGAGAAAATCTGAGTCACTGTAAGTAAAAATCCATATTAAAAATCAGAAGTAATAAAACTGCTAGGCAACAAGACTCTTTATTGCAAACTAATTTCAACAAAATATCTATAACATGAAAATATTAAATGAGGAGGTTAATATAAAACAGCTGTATCAATACTTTACAGGAAGATCGAAGGGACATGGAGTGGTTAAGTGACTTGCTAAAAATTCCCCAATAAGTCTTAATTCACAATGGGATAAACATCTAAAAGTTCTTGGCTCTTGGATCTTGCTTGGTCTACTGAATTTTATTAAATATGCAGTCTCTTGATTTAAAGCACTACTTGGAATACTACAAGTCATATATAGTATCTTCTCCTGGATGTGTGCCAAGGTGAGAATGACACAATGAAAATAAGTCAGCATGGGCAGGGGACCCAGGAAATTGGTTCTTTCTTAGCAACACTTCCAGCATACTCACAGACTAAGAGGCACATGAGGGGAGAAATTAGGGCCTGAGAAAAAAGAAACTTGGGGGAGAAGACTGTAGACTGGACAGACAGAAGAGAAAAACATAACATTGAGAGGCAAGTGTAGCTCATAAAATTCAACAAGAAGAAGAATAAGGCATGTCTTTGAACATGGTGGCCAAAAGAAAGAAATCAGGTAGTAGTAATTGCTACTATGATCTCCATTAATGGCTCTTTTTTTTTTGCACAAGTGCAAGAACCCTTAAAGGCCACTGGCAGCCTTGATACAAACAGAGAAAACAAACTCCTTCCCAGGTAGGGACTAGATAACTTTGCTGTCTTCTGCAGTCTTTCAAAATCAAAGTTTTCAAAGCCTGAAAATCTTATGAGTCACTTCTGACAACTTCATTGTGTTAACCTTCAAGTTCCAAAATTTGCATGAAAATTTAAATCAATTTAACAAGTATCTACTGACTTGGTCATATACGAATAAGTTACTCCCAAAGTTACTGGATAAGCCCCATGGTTGATTTAGCAGGGTTAAGAGTATTATGCAATTAACTGTCATGTAGAACAATAGAATATAATAACTACAATATAGAGCAATAATGGAAAGGAGGTACACATGTGAAAAATCAAAGATAATGTTGGAATACTGAGAGGGGCTTCAGGAAGAAAGTGACAGTAAAGTGGGTCTTGAAGGCAAGAGATAATTTATTTTACAGGTACAGGTAATGTGAGGGCAGAGAGAGTATTCTGGATCGAGGGAGTAGGCCCAGGGATGATGGTACACATGTGTTTCTATTGAACTATAAGTACAATAGTCACTGCTTGGTTTGTGAACTAGGTGAAGGGATGAGAGATACATAAGGTTGAAAGGGGACCATGAAATGAATGGGCATGCCTACAGTTGAGTTCCAGGAGATTGGATCTTGTAAACACTATGCGTTGTGGAGACAAGTTAGGAAATGTCTGAACAAGAGGTGAGGGATGCTACTGCATACTGGAACACAGAAGCCTATGAGACTGAACTTCCGAATTAGGGTGGTAGAAGATGGTATGTGTCATACAATAAACTGGGCACAGCATCATGCCCTTTAAAAAATGATTATCTTAGCCCTGACTGGTGTGGCTCAATGGGTTGGGTGTTGTCCTGCAAACCAAAAGATCACCAGTTTGATTCCCAGTCAGGGCCCATACCTGGATTGCAGGCCAGGTCTCCAGTTAGAGGCATGCAAGAGGCAACTGATTGATGTTTCTTCCGCACATGGATGTTTCTCTCCCTCTTTCTCCCTCCCTTGCCCTCTCTTTAAAAATAAGTAAAATCTTAAAAAAATATTATCTTATCTAATCCTTATAACAACACTGTTATAACCTTGTAATGTAATTAGTTTTATAGATGCTTTAAGATGAGGACACCGAAGTTCTGAGAGGCCAATTAGTTATCTATAATCAGGTCTCCCTAACCAATAGCCTAGACTGTAGGAGTGTCTGTAGGCAAATTCACAAAAAAGGGGGCAGAATTGGGTAAATTTCTGAGCAATAATTTGGAGGAGAGTTGGAGGACTCATGGGACAGGAGAGGTGAGAGGGCAGCAGTTTCTAAGAAAAGCAAGCCCCCTTTAACAGCTTTGGACTGAAAGAAAAGAAGAAACATAATGCTGACCAAGAGAGAGAATGAGGGAGTGGGAGACTCACAGAGAGGGAGGTGTGGATGCATGTGCATCAGGAATGAGGGAAACAAGTCAGTTTTAGTTTCAAGACAAGAAAGCTCTACCAGTCACACTTATTGTGTGAATAGTAAAGCCATTCTGAACATTTGAGCACTGGAAGTGAGCTTATCTGAAGAATTTCTGCCCAACTTTATCAAAAAGGTAAAGATCAAAGCATTTATTAGATATGAGAGATTGTTATAAGCTACAAAAAAAAAAAAATGATAGAATGGACCACTGCTGATGCAAGGAAGAAAAGGAGACAGCCAAATTTGAGCATTCAAGAGTAGGTAAACTGAAATACAACACAATTTGTAAAAAACTAAAATTGATTAAAAAATGGGTAAATTGATAAAATTTTATCAATGAACAAGTTTTGATAAATTCAGTAAAATTATAAATTACTCTTTGGAAGATACTAGTAAAATAATGAAAAGGCAAGACACACATTAGAAAAAAATATTTGCAAAAATATGTATCTTCATCCAAAATGTATATAGAACCTAATAATTCAGTAACAAAACATAAACAACACAATTAAAAGAACCTAGAAAATAAATTCTAAAATTTAAAAGAGTGGGCAAAAGTTTTGAGTAGGCACTTTACTAATGGAGGTATAAGAATGGCAAACAAGCACATTAAAAGATGCTCAACATCATTAGTCATTAGGCAAATGCAAATTTAAAAAAAACAGACACCACTACAACCTATTTGAATGGCTAAAACCCGGAATTGACAATGGAAAATGCTGGTGAGAATGCTGAACAACTGAAACTCTTATTTATTACTGGTAGGAATATAAAATGGTACAGCCTATGTGGAAAAAAAAAAACAAAACAGGTGGCAGTTTCTCATAAAGTTAAACATAACACTTATCTTACAACCCAGTAATCCTACTTCTAGATATTTACCCAAAATAAATAAAAATTATGTTCACACAAAAAACTGTTAAGCAAATGTAAAGGCTGTTATAATTACATATAACTTTTATTTGGAATTACTCTATAAATAACAGTACAAAGTTTTCTTAAAACACTTAAAACTGAACTATCATACAATCCAGCAATCCCACTGCTGGGTATATCACCAAAAGAATTGAAAAAGGATCTTGAAGAGATATCTGCACGCCCATATTCATAGCAACATTATTCCAATAGCTAAGAGATGGAAGCAACTTAAATGTCCATCAAGAGATGGACAAAGAAAATGTGGTAAATTCACGCAATTATATATTATTTAGCCTTAAAAAGAAGGAAGTCCTGTCAGATGCTACAACATGGATGAACCTTGAGGACATTATACTAAGTAAAATAAGCCAGTCACAAAAAGATAATGTATGATTCTACTTATATGAGGTACTTAAAGTAGTCAAACTCTTAGAAACAGAAAGGAGAATGGTGGTTGCCAAGGGGCTGGGGGGAGGGGAAAATGGGAAGTTGTTCAGTGAATATAGAATTTCAGTTTTACAAGACGAAAAAGTTCTAGAGATCTGTTGCACAGTGGTGTGCATATAGTTAACACTACTGTACACTTAAAGAAGGTTAATTTTATGTTTTATTTTTTACCAAAATAAAAAGACATGAACTACTGATACATTGATACTACTGACAAAACATGAATTACTCTTAAATGTTATGCAAAGTGAAAGGAGACACACTCAAAAGGCTACTTACTGTATGTTTCTATTTAGATGACATTGTACAAAAGGTAAAACTATAGAGACAGGAAACAGACCAGTGGTTTCCAGTTCCTAGGGGTTGACCTCAAAGGGACACAAGGAAATTTTCTGGAATGATAGAACTGTTTTAGATCCTGGTTGTGATGCTGGTGATGGCTACACAGCTTGAAGAGCTGGCAAAATTGCATAATGGTGATGTCACTAATGGAAATTAAGAAGTGAGGGATTGACAATTGGCGGTAAGGAATCTGAGTCTGAACATGGTTAATTTGTGATGCTGATGAAAACATCCAGGAAAACAGATTCAAAAGTTATTGTTGATGGGAATGATTTGAAATGGTTAAAGGAGCTTGACACCTGAAGACCAAAATCCTGTAGGATATGAGAGAAGGAAGAGGAGCAATCAAAGGTAAAGAAAACACAACAGAGAAGCCAGAGGAAAACCCCAGAAACCAAAGGAGGCAGAAATTTCAAAAAGGAAGGAGTGGTCAACAGTGTTAAATGCTACAGAATGATGAAACAGGATGAAAAAGCCAGCTGGTTGAATAACTGGAAGTTAATACTGACTTTAATGGAAACAGTTATACCAAGTGTAAACACTGTACAGCACTGGGTATGAGTAATTGTAAGTTTAGTCACACACCCCTTTTGTATGAATAGGCTTGAAGAATATTCAGATTTTAGCTGAACTCTGTCTGGGCATTTGCAAGAAGGTGGACCTTTCTATGAGCAGCATGTTTTTTTGCTTGTATGTTTTAACACACATACAGCTTAATTATATGCTTTTGGAAGTGTTCCATGCCAATATTCAAAAGACTGCTGTCATGGAAATGAAATTTTATGCAAATTTATCCATGCAATCAATAACCATTTCCCAAAGCAGCACTGTCTATGGATTACTCGGGTTCACTCGTTATGTAGCACAACAGTGTCTTTGAATGAGAGGGAGAGAGAGACAGCATTTCATATCTGCAGAAGCCTATGTCAATGTCCAGTTAAGTATTCAATATTTGAGTGATAGTTGCTCTCTGAGAAGTGTTGTCTTCCAGATGGTATATGTATGTTTGTGGAGGCAGTGGTGTGTGTGTGTTGGCAGGGCCTGGGGTGGGGGTGGGGGATGGTATTCAAAAAGCTCAAAATTCCAACTCTTGTCTTGAACACCTCAAATTTCATCAGGCTATTTTTGTTTTAACAGCTTTGTTGAGATATAATTTATATATCATAAAATTCACCAACTGTAGTGTATATTTGATGGTATTTACTAAATTTATATAGTTGTGCAGCTATCATCACAATCCAGTTTTAGATCCGTTCCAACACCCTAGAATGTTCCCTCACACCCATTTATAGTCAGTCTTCACTCCCACCCTCAGCCCCAAGCTCTATAATTTCCTGTCTCTATAGTTTATGTCTTTCTAGAAATTTCAATACTAAATGCAATAATTCAATATGTAATCTTCTGAGTCTCTCTCTATTCATTTAATATAATGTTTTTGAGGTTTATCCATGTTGTAGCATGCATCAGTAGTTCCTTTATATTGCTCAGTGGCATTATTCCATGGTATAGGTATACTATGTTTTGTTTGGCTATCTACCCATTGATGAACATTAGAATTGATCCTTGTTTTGGGTTATTATGAATACTATTACTGTCAATTTTCATGTATAAGCCTTTATGTGGGTGTATATTTTCATGTGCACATTAGCTGGCTTATTATACATCTCTTTAGCAAAATGTCTACTCAAAACTTTTGCCTATATTTAAAAATTGGGTATTTTGTCTCCACTATGCCCTGCAACTAACTTATTTATTGAAAACAAACTCCCTAGTTACTCTCAACTTATTTTATAATGTCTTCCCCACCTACTCACCCTACTCATAATAGCTGAAACCTGGCTTTTACTTGAAGACTAAAATTTCTTTGAAACGCTTACAAATCAAGGCCACTCCTCTCCCTCTTGCCATATCTCAATAGCTGCCGACCCATTTTCTTTTGAAGTCCTCTCCATTAGCATTGTTTTCTGCTCACTTTGTTTGCTGATGTCATGGATTTGTACATTTTCTTTTTTCAGTTGTTATCCTCAAAAACTGAAATATCAATATTATTACACCTCCAGACATCATAATCCTCTTGACTTATTACATGCAAATAGAGTGTACTCTCTAGTCCAGTCAACACCCAGGCTCCTCAGCACACCCTAGACCTCTGAAGTTATTCAGCATCTAAGACCCTTCCTGAGCATTGAATAGCAGTGGGCCCTGTGGAGCACCCCATTTCTTCTTGAAACTTTCTTTTCTCTTGCTTTCACAACAGTCTCTTCTGGGTCTCCTACCTTTCTGCTTTTTCTCCCTCACTTTGTATACAAAGATTCTCCCTAACAATTACTTTTGGACTCTCAGAAGCATATGTTCAGTCTTGACTTCTGTCATGGACTAAACTGTATCTCCCAAAATTTAAGTGCTGAAGCTCTCAGTGTGAGAGGGTATTAGGAGGCGCGGCTCTTGGGAGGTAATTAGGTTTAGATGAGGAGATGAGGGTGGGGCCATCATGATGGGATTAGTGTCCATAAAGGAAGATACCAGAGAGCTTGCCTTTGCCCTGTTCCTCACAGGAGGACACAATGAGAAGGTGGTCATGTCAAGTCAGGAAGAGGGCTCTCTGATCTTGACTAGATCATGCTGGCCTGCTCTTGAACTTCCAGCCTCCAGAACTGTGACAAATAAATGTCTGTTGTTTAAACCACCTAGTCTATGGTATTTTGTCATGACAGCCTGAATTGACGAGTACAATAAAAGAGGTTGTACAAGTGGCAGATCCACATTTCTACTTGCCGGACAGATCTCCCTTCCTGGATGTCCTACTCTCAAGTCAAACCCACTATGTCCAAGGCTCAACTTGGTATTTTTCCTCCTAAACTAGCTTGGCTCCTATGCTTCACATATGTGTTACTATTCCAGCATACAACTTACTCATCTTTAACTTTTATCAATTTCTTGCTGCATATTGTTGATTCTACCTCTGAGATGCTTTACCTCCTATCTCTTATGTTCTCACAGTTTCTATATTATTTCAGGTTCTGTCACTTTGTCTTTTAGTATTTAACTCCTACCAAATCATTTTACAGAATAAAGGAAGACCAGTCTAATCTAATTACAATTTAATGTTTTCATGTGGCCACAGAATAAATTTTAGACTGCCTGGCTTGTTTTCCAAGGATCTAGTATGAAGGTATTTTTCTCACTTTATTCTCAGAACTCTCCTCTGTGCCCTCCAGTTTTGCCAATCACCCCATGTTTACTGTTTTCATAGAACTTTAAAGATGTGCATACTTTTCTGCCCCTTTGTCTCACCTGCGTTCATATTGCTAATTTCACTGCCCATTCCATCCTCCCTTAAGGCCCGTTTTGAAACCAAGTGTCCTTTGATTAAATTTAGCTTTAAATTGTAATTCTAGAAATCATATTTCACTCTCTTTTTCTATAACCCTTAGAGACTCAGCTTTCACCCTGGATAATCAGCAATCCCTGAGGCTGCAAAAGAGAGTACCTGGACCTGACTAATGATCAGAGATTCTGGCAGGCTAGAGATACCACCTTGACCTAAGTTATGTTTCAGTTTCTAAGCCCGAAGATGGAACAACTCCCTATCTACTTTCCCATGAGTCCAGACCTCAGAACTGTCCTCAAGACCTGAAGACATGAGTTATTACCATTACCTTACCACCCAACAATCAGCTTCCACCATGACTCTGAACTCCCTAACCCACAGTGTCTTCTGATTTTTCTCTATATAATCTGCAACCTACATGCCATCAGGGAATTTGGACTTTTGAGCATTACCTTCCCATTCTCCTGGATGGCACCATTCAATAAAATAGCCAAATATTTTCCATTGCAATTCTCCGGGTTTAGTGTTTGGCTCTTTGAGGACTAGGTGGATGAACTCTTTCTGCTCTATAACAAAATGACAGCTCATGTGGGACTCAGCCTTGAGTGGGCTTACTGCCCACGATTCAGCAACCCCTGGCCAGTGGTGGTCTCCTCAGGTTCTGTCTGATCAACTGCCTGGACTAATTGTTCCAGGGATGGACCTGCAGTGCATGGTACCCACCAGGTGTGGCTGACCTACAGCACTTTCATTTTGCATATTGGTGATGTCTATTGGTGAGTAACTTAATGGGTGACAACCCCAGGGACAACCCCCCACTCCCCTTATTTTTAGTTGGGTCCTTGAGGGATTCAATAGACTTGGTTTGGGGCTTCCCCTATTCGTTATATTAGGGAAAGGATCCTGATTACTATTATCTGTTATTTATTGACTCTGTGGGAAGGGGGTACCTATTCTAACTGTATTTCAGTAGACCTTGAAGGAGTGTGCAGCAGAAGCACGACTAGCCAAGGAATTTTGTTTTTAACTTGAAACTGGTTTTGAATTTTGAATTAGAGCTGGCACATTAAATCTGAAAATATTGTAGATGTGTGTGGGTGGAATGCATGAGTGTGAGTGAGTGAGATATATTGTTTGTTGATGTTATTTGTTTTACAGCATGCAACGCTTTGGTCATCTGAGCAAAATTTTAACTTAGTCCATCCAACAGAAATATAACTTAGATACGGTTTTTTCTCTGCCTTTTGAATTGTATATGAGACACAGAAGCTAGTGATTTAAATAAAAGCTATGCAATGTCTGTTTGTGTTTGTCCATATGTTTATGTATGTATGTTCCAGATATAGCATATTTCTGCCTCTGAATGGTAATCCTAATTTTTAATGTTAAATTAGCTTAAACCAACGAGTGTTTATATGAGAATTCCCAAAAATATAACAGACTAAGACAATTGTTTTTCAGAAAGCTGGTTCTGAGTTTGGTTTGGTTAAATAGGCATATCTTTAAAATCAGCATTAAATAATACTTTTATTCTACCTGGGTTTATTAGTCAAATAAGTTTGTTATCTATCTATGTTGCAAAAATTGTAAGCAAAAAAACAAACAAACAAACTTGATATGATAACATTTTCATAAATACAGATATCCCCCACATAACATGGTACTTCTATAACATGCTTTTGCTCTAACATGGATAGAGAATTGGGGAAAACTCCCATAAAACATGAAATTAGGGAAATCCCTGTACAATACTGAACATGATAAAAAGCTTTTAAGAACAAAAGATAACTCATTTAAAATTTTTCATTCGAGCATGTACATCCTATCAGATCTGCCTGTAGAATTTTAAAATTAATCAAAGCCAGCAAGATGGATGCAGTAGTAGAATTTGCTAAGTCTTTAGGAGGGGAAGGTTTTGACAATGTAACTAGAAGATTTACAAGAATTGCTGGTAGATGAAGAAAGTGATGAAGCAATTTTGGTGGAAATGACATTTGAAATGTGCCAAGATAACTTAGGGGATGATAGCACTGACAAAAATGAAGAAGTTAAACAATTTACTCTAAAAAGCATAAAGAAAGGCCTAGACTTAGCTGAACAGTTAGAATCATATTTCTTAAACGAAGATCCTTGTACTGAAAGGAGCACAAAATTTAAGAGAGAACTTCAAAAGTGCTTAGCACTGTATAATGAAATTTATAAAGATCTCTCAGCTAAATGCAAGCAATCTAAAATAACAGATTTCTTGCAAAAAGTAGAGCATAGAAATCAAGATAATGCTGAAGAAAGTTCAGAGGATGAGGGTATCTTGTCAAAATGAAAACACATTTAGAGAAAAAAGATGGTGGTGGAATAGGTATCAGTGTTGTCTGCTTGCTCCCATTGCAGAAGGACTTGAAGTACAAACACAGAGTGGAGTGAGTGAGTGCAGATTTCAGACAGGGCAAACACGGACAGGAGTGTAGGAGCAGCGAGAAAGAGGGCAGAAAGCTTGGCCTGCACTCTCAAGTGGAGTTGCTGGTCTACCCAGCTTGGCGCCTCTGCCGCACTGCACTGAAAGGGGCAGCTTCTGACCAGCTCATGAGCCAGGATATGCTTGGAAACTTCCCCCTGCCATAGGTGCCCTGACAGGCAAAGTCCCAGAAGGAGTCAGAGAGAAGGTTTGGTTGAAACAGCTGGAGGTGGGGGAAGACAGAGAACAGTCTGGACTGTGAGAAACTGTGGGAACCGAGTCTTGGTGGGGACCCCCTGGGCTGGCACCCCTGCGCCCAAGGGCGCTCACATCAAGGCTCCACCAAACAAAAACACAGAACTGAGCTGCAGAGAGAGGCCCACATGGGAAAGCTGCAGCAAAACCCCAGGCTCAGTAGAGACCCCAGGCAGGCAACTCTGTGCATGCACAAACACAACAAGGCTCTGGCAGGCAGGTATGCAGGCTGGTGCTGCAGCTTGGAGACAACAAAGAGACTTTTTGGAGAAGGAGTGGAGACAGGACCCTAGACTGTGTAGGGACTATGGTCATGTGTACTCGCTCACCAGCAGAGTAGCATTGCTAGACAAGCCTGAGGAGTGCTGGAGAGTTCCACAGGACCAGTGTGGGGGACCCAACTCAGTACAGCTCACAGCAGAGAGCTGCAGCAGGCCCACAAGCGAGAGAATAGCAGCCTCAGAATCCAGCTAGATCTCCTTACAGATAGCCAGCCAGAAAAGAAGATTTGAAACCCACAGAATTTTGACCAGCGGCGCATCCAGAAATAGAAGACAGCACCCAAAGTTTGTACTGGGGAAAAGCTCTTTCTTTAATCTGTTTTCTACCCTCTCTCCCTCTTATTCTTCTTCTTTAATTTTCTGGTTTGTCTGTTTTGTTTATCCTCCCACTTGCACTAAGTGTATAACATATAACTGCTATATAAACCTAATACTATACACTTCCACTTTCTCACTTCATTCTGCATTCTTCCCTCCCTTTTTCAACATACAATGTAAATATTACTTAGTGTCTCATGTAGCCTTGAGCCTACTTGCTACTACTATTATTCTACCATCTTCTTTCTCAAAAATCATATTTCTTTCAGCTAGCCAATTCTTATCTGTTTTCCTATAGTATAACAGTATTAAGCTCTTTACATCTATATTAATACTGGCTCATTTGCTGCTGACAGTTTGATTGTGGGTGGGGAATATTTTTGAGGGTGTGAATTTCTTGCCTGGGTTGTGTGTTTCTGTTTTAACAGCATCTCCACAAAAAAACTCAAGATGTGGTCAGCAGAGTGACTCTCAACCAACTAGCCAGAGAGAAGATTCCACCAAAGAGTAACTGAAATACAACCAGACAGCTTAAACAAATGGCATAAAGGGCATCCCAAGAGCATCAAGCTCAGGAGATCAAAGATACTGCATGACTGAATCCCCCAGGTCTCCTATACAGAACCCATACCGCAAAAGGTGGAAAATCAAAGCAGACAAATCTAAGAAACAAAAACAAACAAGAAGAGGCATCCAATATGGGGAGACACAGAAACAATCTCCCAATGAAAGGAAAAGAGGAATTCCCCAGAAAGAGTGCTAGATGAAAAAGAGGTAAGCAAAATGTCAGACATGGAATTCAAAAGAACGACTATAAGGAAGATCAATGAACTTGAAAATTCCAGGGGAACTACAAAGAACTCCAGGGAAACTACAAAGAACTCCAGGGAAGTTACAAGGAACTTATGGAGAACTACACCAGCATAAAAAATAGACATAGAAATTATCAATAAGAACCAGAATAAAGGAAGAATAAAATTCCTGAACTGAATAACACTGCAGAAGCAATTAAAAGCAGGTTAAACAAAGCAGAAGATCAGATCAGTGAGTTAGAGGACAATGTAGAAAAGAATTCCCAGGCAATACAACATAAGGAAAAAAGATTTAAAAAGAATGAAGAGGGTTTAAGAGAACTGCAGGACAACATGAAACATAACAATATCCATATCATAGGGATAAAGGAGAAGAAGAGCATGGGATAGAAAACCTGATGGAAAAAGTAATGACAGAAAATTTTCCTAACTTGATGTAGAGAGAAAGTCATGCAAGTCCAGGAAGCACAGAGGGTCCCAATGAAGATGAACCCAAAAAGGCTCACTCCAAGGTACATGATAATTAAAATGGCAACATTCAAAGGCAAAGAGAGAATTCTAAAGGCAGTAAGAGAGAAACAGAATAACATACAAGGGAGCTCCGATAAGACTATCAACTGATTTCTCAACAGAAACACTACAAGCCAGAAGAGAATGGCAAAAAATATTTCAGGCGATGACAAATAAAGGCCTACAAAAAAGACTACCCTACCCAGCAAGGCTCTCTTTCAAAATGGAAGGTGAAATAAGGAGCTTCCAGACAAAGAAAAACTAAAAGAATACAACTCCACCAAACCAGCATTGCAAGATGTGCTAAAGGGAATGCTTTTATAAAGAGAGGAAAACGAGACAGGGAGAGGAACACAGGTACAAAGGGATATTAATAAATACCAGTCAATAATAACTTTAAATATAAATGGATTAAGTGCTCCAATCAAAAGACATAGGGTAGTGAAATGGATATGAAAACATGACCCACATATATGCTGTCTACAAGACACAACTCAAAAAAAAAAAAAAAATATTTACACAGACTGAAAGTGAAGTGATGGAAAAAGTATTCCAAGCAAATGGACCTGAAAAAAAAGCTGGGGTAGCAATAATTATACCAGAAAAAACAGATGTCACAGCAAAGGCCATAAAAAGACACAAAGAAGGGCATTTCATAATACTTAAGGGAAAAACCCACCAAGAAGATATTACCCTGGTAAACATATATACACCTAATATAGGAGCACCCAAATTATAAGGAAAACATTGGAAGACTAAAAGAAGGATATCAACAGCAACATACTTACAGTAGGGGACTTTAACATCCCATTGTCAACAATGGACAGATCTTTGAAGCAAGAAACACCAATGATATGAGGCATTGAACAACACTTGTTCAAATGGACTTAACTGATATACATAGAATTTTTCACCCCAAAGGAGCAAAATATACATTCTTTTCACGTGCACATGGAACATTTTCAAATATAGACCAAAACAAGATTCAACAAATTCAAGAAAATTGAAATTATATCAAGCATCTTCTCAGATCACAATGCCTTGAAACTAGAAATCAACCTCAAGGAAAAGACTCAAAGACATTCAAACTCATGGAGAATGAACAACGTGCTATTTAATAATGAATGGGTTAACAATGACATCAAGGAAGCAATCAAGAAGTTTCTGGAAACTAATGATAATAAACACACAATAACCCAAAACCTATTGGACACAGCAAAAGCAGCCCTGAGAGGAAATTTCATAGTAATACAGGCCAGACTGAAAAGGAGAGAAGAATCTCAAATAAAAAATCTAAACCTACAGCTACAAGAACTAGAACAACAACAACAAACAAAGCCCAGAGCGGGTAGAAGGAAGGAAATAATCAAGATCAGAGCAGAATTAAATGACATAGAGACTAAACAAACAATTCAAAAGATTAACATAAGTAGGAGCTGGTTCTTTGAAAAGATAAACAAAATTGACAAGCCTTTAACCAGGCTCATCAAGAAAAAGAGAGTACCCAAATAAACAAAATCAGAAATGAAAGAGGAGAAATCACAACTGATATCACAGAAATACAATGGGTTGTAAGAAATTACTAGAAACAACTATATGGTGAGAAACTTGACAACCTAGATGAAATGGACAAATTTCTAGAAACATATAACCTTCCAAAACTGAATCAAGAAGAAGCAGAAAGCCTGAACAGACCGATAACAAAGAGTGAAATTGGAACAGTGATAAAAAAAAAAAAAAAAAAAAAAAAAAAACTCCTGGCATACAAAAGCCCTGGACCGAATGGCTTCAAAGGAGAATTTTACAAAACATTTAGGGAAGAACTAACTCCTACCCTCCTCAAGCTATTCCAAAATTTCCAAAAAAAACAGAAAAATCCCCCCCCAAAGGGAAAAATCCCAAACTCTTTCAATGAAGCCAGTATTACCCTAATTCCAAAACCAGGTCAAGACACAACAAAGAAAGAAAACTACAGGCCAATATCACTGATGAACATAGATGCTAAAATCCTCAACAAAATATTGGCAAACTGGATCCAGCAACACATTAAAAAGATCATATACCACAATTAAATGGTATTCATCCCAGGGATGCAAGGATGCTTTAATATTCGCAAATCGATAAATGTAATACACCACATAAACAAAATTAAAGACAAAAATCACATGATCATATCAATAGATGCTTTAAAAGTATTTGATAAAGTACAACACCCATTTATGATGAAAACACCCAGCAAACTGGGAATAGAGGGATCATACCTCAACATAATAAAGGTCATATACGAGAAACCTGAAGCCAACATCATACTCAATGCACAAAACCTGAAAGCATTCCCCCTGAGATCAGGAACAAGACTGGATGTCCACTCTCTCCACTCCTATTCAACATAGTCTTGGAGGCTCTAGGCACAGCAATCAGACAAGAAAAAGAAATAAAAGGCATCCGAATTGGAAAAGAGCAAGTAAAATTGTCATTACTTGTAGATGACATGATAGTGTAAATAGAAAACCCTATAGACTCCACTACAAAACTACTTGACATAGTAAGTTAATTTGGCAAAATAGCAGGGTACAAAGTCAATATTCATAAATCGAAGGCATTTCTGTACACCAACAATAAAATATCAGAGATAGAAACTAGAAAAAAATTCCATTTACTATTACAACAACAACAACAAAAATATACCAGGAATAAACTTAACCAAAGAGATAAAAGATCTGTATTCAGAATACTACATAACACTGAAGGAATAAATTAAGGAAGATACAAATAAATGGAAGCAGATACCATGGTCATGGATGCGAGGAATCAACCTCATTAAAATATCCATACTACCCAAGGCAATTTATAGATTCAATGCAATCCCTATTAACACCCAGTGACATATTTTACAGACCTAGAACAAATACTTCAAAAATTTATATAGAACCAAAAAACACCCCGAATAGCAAGAGCAATCTTCAGATAGAAGAACACCGTAGGAAGAATCACAATACCTGACATCAAACTATACTACAAAGCCACTGTGATGAAGACAGCCTGGTACTCTTACAAGAACAGATACATAGATCAATGGAACAGAATAGAGAGCCAGAAATAAACCGAGGTCTACACGATCAACTAATATTCGACAAAGAAGGAAGGAACGTAAAATGGAGTGAGAAGAGCCTCTTCAACAAATGGTGCTGGGAGAACTAGACAGGGATATGCAAAAAAATGAAACTAGACCAGCAACTTACGCCATACAGCAGAATAAACTCAAGATGGATCAAAGACTTAAAGGTAAGCCGTGACACCATAAAAGTCCTAGAGGAAAACATAGGCAAGAAAATATCAGATATCTCACGTAACAATTTCTTCACGGATACATCTCCTAAAGAAAGAGAAATAAAGAAAAAAATAAATAAATGGGATTACATCAAACTAAAGAGTTTCTGCTCAGCAAAAGAAAACATCAGCAAGATGAAAAGGAAACCAACCATATGGGAAAACATATTTGCCAGTGACATCACAGACAGGGGACTGATTCCCAAAATATATAAAGAGCTGATACAACTCAACATCAAGAAAACAAACAACCCAGTTAAAAAATGGGCAAAGGACCTGAACAAACAATTCTCCAAGGAGGACATACAGAAGGTCCATAGACACATGAAAAAATGCTCAACATCATTAGCCATTAGGGAGATGCAAATAAAAACGACAATGAGATACCATTTTACATCAGTCAGAATGGCCATCATCAACAAATCAACAAACAACAAGTGCTGGCGAGGATGTGGAGAAAAGGGAACCCTACTGCACTGTTGGTGGGAATGCAGACTAGTGCAGCCACTATGGAAAACAGTGTGGAATTTCCTCAAAAAACTAAAAATGGAACTGCTTTTTGACCCAGCAATTCCACTGCTAGGATTATACCCAAAGAATCTTGAAACACCAATTGAAAAAAACCTATGCACCCCTATGTTCATAGCAGCACTATTTACAATAGCCAAGTGCTGGAAACAACATAAGTGCCCATCTGTAGATGAGTGGATCAAAAAACTGTGGTACATTTACACAACGGAATACTATGCAGCAGAAAGAAGGTACTCCTACCATTTGCAACAACATGGAGGGAACTAGAGAGAATTATTCTTAGTGAAATAAACCAGGCAAAGAAAGAAAAATACCATATGATATCACCTGATACAGGAAACTAAAGAACAACACAAACAAAAGAACTAAATAGAACAAAGAGCAGAATAGCAGTCAATAGGGGGGAGGGGGGAGGGAGAGAAGGGGGATAAGTAAGGGAAGAGTTTAGTCAAAGAACATATATAAATGACTCATGGACATGGACAACGGGGAGGGATATGATTGCAGGAGAGGGGGTTGGTTGGGTGGGGGAGAGAAATTGGGAGAAAGGGGGACAACTGTAATTGAAAAACCAAAAAACAAAAAAAACTGTAGTACATTTGTGCAATGAAATACTATGCAGTAGAAAGAAAGAAGGAGCTCCTGCCATTTGTGACAACATGGATAGAACTAGAGAGAATTATGTTTAGTGAAATAAGCAAGGCAATGAAAGAAAATACCATATGATATCATCTAATACAGGAGACTAATGAACAACACAAACAAATGAACAAAATTGAACAAGGAACAGAGTAACAGTTATCAGGGAGGAGGGGGAGAGGGAGTGAAGGGGGGTAAGTAGGTGAAGAGTTTAGTAAAGGAACCAGTATAAATAACCCATGGACATGGACAGTGCGGTGAGGAATGACTGTGGGAAAAGGCTGGGTTGAGTAGGGGGTGGTGCAATGGGGGGATAAATGGACTGTAATAGAAAAACAATAAAAATAAATTTAAAAATAAAGAAAATGCATTCAGTTAATGGAGCTTAGTAGTGATGCTGAAAAAATATTACTTAATTCATATTAATATGTAATACTTTTGATGAAAAGTGCTTTAATAAATATACTTTTCTTAATTATAAAAATATAATAGTATAATTTTTTAATTTTTGGAACCTAACCCCCCTTTTTGTATTAGTTCTTTGTTTCGTATAACTCGAGTTCACATACCACAACATTTATTAGGAACCTAACAACCAGGTTATACAGGGGTTACCTGTAATCTAAACTTAATTGTTAGGAGCAAGGAAATTAAATAAATATAAATGGAATAATTATACAGTATGGGGCAAAAGTAGGTTTACATTTGTGAGTACACAAAACAGAGTTTATTCTAATATTATTATTATTTATGGATTCTTGTATTATTTTCCATAGAAACAACTGTAAACCTAATTTTGCCCCACCGTGTATTCTATGAGTACTTAAATAGTTTTCTAAATCTCTTTGGCAACTTTAAAATTCAGAATTTTATTAACTTAAGTAATAAAAAGTATTGAATATCTAGATATTTCCAAATAATATGAAATAGTTAAACATTAATTTCTAGATAAGTCTACCTACTCTTCACCTCTTAGTAAAAAGAAACTAAATGACACATTTAGGTATGTTAATAAAAACATTTTGTGCTTTACCAGTAAAAGAGCCTATATTTCTAAAAGTTACAAAATAGATTCATAAATTTGCCAATCTAAAAAATGCTAATTACATATATTTTAGTTGTCAGTAAAATTTAAGGTTATAAGAATTATGAATTCTAATTATTACAGAAGGAAATGATATGAGTTTTCAGTGAAGGAAGGTATTAGGTATGGAAATACATTTTTGAAGAATCAGTAGAAAGTAGTTTGTCCTAAAATAAGATTGGTTGTTTCTAAATGAGTAAGAAGAGACAAACTAAGAGGGACTGGAAAAATTGTAAAAGTTTTGTGGAAAAGGATTCCTGAGAAGAAAAATTTTATGTATGGTAAAGCTGAATAAGAATAGGATATATTTAATAGAGTAAGTTAATTTAACTATCTAAAGTAAACTAATACAGAATTAGAGTTTGGTTGCTGCTAAAAGGGCCAAAGTTATCCTATTTTGTTTTACTCTAGATTAGATATTATGAGAAGTTTTCTACCTAGAAAGCAGAGCTTGCAGGGGAAAAGCAATTATTGTAGTAGATAGTACTCACGATAATCTGGGAACCAAAGAATATTTTCAATTGAATGTAAGACAGTTTCATTCTTCTAATCCTGAACTCTGCCCCCTTTCAGTGGAAAGCAGTCAAGAGAGGTCTTTGGGAATACAACTACCTCAAAACTGGAAACAACCAGAAGTTCCAGAAAATCAAAGTGCATGGAAGTCCTGCAAACAAGGATATAAAGAAGAAATACTCAGCCAGAAAGGTAGGAGGGGTGGAGCCTGGGCGGAGAGACCTGGTGTGGTGGTGGCAGCAGTGGCAACAGCAGCAGGCCAGCGGGAAGTGCAATTACACATTTAAAAAAGTCATGAGGAACACCTGAGGAGCATTCCCAGCTCCTCATCAGACCGTGTAGCTCACTGTCCCAGCTCTGGGGAAATCAAGCCTCATTGCTTTTGACTGTGCAAACCAGTAGGGGTTGAGACGGAGGCAGAAACTGCTGGTCTCTCAGCAGAGTCTGCTTGCTTAAAGGGCCCCTACAGACCTAGAACATCCACAGACCCACCCACTCTGGGAACAACAGCCAGGGCAGCAGCTAGAGGGGCACCAGCCCTGTGCGGAATTGGGAGAAGTGCCTGGAAAAGGGGCGAGTGCTGGGCAAGCGTCAATGTTCCTCCTCAGACCCCTCCCCCACATACAGTGCCACAACGTGGTGAAACAGGTTGCCTGTTACTGATGAATACCTAAGGCTCTGCCCCTTACAATGTCATAGGAGCGACAGCTCTGCCTAGGATAGCGAAGCAAACAAACACTGGAGACTTCCGGCCAAGATGGAGGCATAGACTGACACACTCTGTCTCCCTCCACAGCTAAGAGGAATACAACTTCCGCAAAACCAGCGATAACCAAAAGTTACAGAAAAATAAATGGAAGTCCAACGTATAAAATTATAAAGTAGTGGTGCTCGTCCGGACAGGTAGGAGGGGTGAAGCTGGGGAGGAGAGATCAAGCTGTGCTGTCTGCAGCAGCAGCAGTGACGGCGGCAGGACAGTGGTAAACACAGACACCCGTATTTAAGGGGAGGCGAGAAGTGCCTGGGGAGCACCCCCGGCTGCAGACCAGACCCGTCAGCTTTCGATTCCAAAGCCAGGGAAGAAAGACCTCCATTGCCTTGGACTGTGAGCCCTGGTGGGGGTGGGGATGGAGGAACAGGCTCGGGTCTCTCAGCAGAGAGTGAATGGCAGGAATCCATCTTGGACCCCAACCCCCGCAAAAAATGCCCAGTTGTGATGAGTGCACAGGGCTCCACCCACTATAGCATAGGAGGTGTGACAGCCCTGCCCAGGAAGCAAAGGTAAACACAAAATGGTCAGGATGGCACAGATCATCATAGAGATCCCAGTGACACAGCTGACCAGACAGCAAATTTCTAATCTAACAAAGCAGAAAATAGGAAATCTTTCTGAGGAACAGTTCAGAGCTTTGCTTATAAAAGTGCTTACAGACCTAATAGCAGATCTTAAGACAAGGAAGGAATGAAGGCTAGTCCTGCTGAAATGAACAAAACCACATATGAAACTAGTGGTGAGGGCAAGAAAACCAGGGATCAAATCAACAAATCGTAACATAGGGAAGGAACAAACAGTCAACCAGTGCAGAAAGAGGAAACGAGAAGTGAGGAAAATGAGGAGAGGCTCAGAAACTTATCAGACAGCTATAAGTGGGCCAACATCCGAATCATAGGGTTGCCAAAAGTTGAAGAACAACTAGAAATGGAAAAATTATGTAAAAAAATAATGAAGCAGAACTTCTGTAACTTGGGGAAGGAAATAGACTTACAGGTCCGGGAGACACAGAGAGTTCCAAATAAACTGGACCCAGGGAGAACCACAGTAAGACACATTACAATCAAAATGTCAAAAATTAAAGATAAAGAGAGAATCTTAAAAGCAGCAAGAGAGAAGAAGAGAATTACATACAAAGGGGTTCCAATAAGACTGTAAGCCGATTTCTCAAAAGAAACTCTCCAGGCAATGAGGGACTAGCAACAAATATTCAAAGTAATGAAAAGCAAAAACCTACAACCATGATTACTCTATCCAGCGAAGCTGTCATTCAGAATAGAAGGGCAGAGAAAGCGCTTCCAGGACAAAGTAAAGCTGAAGGAGTTCATCGGAGCCAAACCACTGTTATATGAAATGTTAAAGGGACTTGTTTAGGAGAAAGAGGATCAAAACTATGAACATTAAAATGAAAACTGTATCACAACAACCAACAGCAGAAGCTAGGGAACTAAAACAAAGGCAAACTAAGTAGGCAACGAGAATGTGAAAAGAATTATAGGTATGGGGAACATTTTGAGGGGAGGTCAACAGGGAGGGGGAAGGGGGGAAAGGGAGGGAGATGGTACAGAAATTAAGAAGCATAGTAGAAGGGAGTGAAGTAGATAGGAAGATGTTGAGAAGAACTATATGCACAACCAATGGGCATGGATTAAGGGGAGGGGGAATACTGGGGGGGATGTCACTGAGTGGAGGGGAACAAGGGGAAAAGAAATTGGGACAACTGTAACAGCATAACTGTAACAGCATAATCAATAAAGCATATTAAAAAAAAAAAGAGGTCTTTGCCCCTTCTCCCTCAACATTGAGGAATGATCAAAAAAAATGGAGGAACTGAAATTGAGGGTCCTTATGATTTTGATTAAATTTACCTTTAAATTCTAGCTCTAGATGTCATATTTCACTCTCTCTTTCTATACCCCAGGAAGACCTAGTTTTTACCCTAGATAATCAGCAACCTCTGAGGCTGTGGAAGACAGTAGTCTGGACCTGACTAATGATCACATGGTCACAAATTCTGGTAGGCTAGAGATAACATCTTGACCTAAATTATGTTTCAGTTTCTAAGCCCTAAGGTGGAACAACTTCCTGTCTACTTTCCCATGAAACCAGACAGAGGGACACCTGCACAGACCTCAGAACTGTCCTCAAATCCTGAAGACATGCTTTATTACCATTACCTCACCTCCCACCAATCATCTTCCAGCATTACCTCAACCCCCTAACTCACTGTGTCTTGTGATTTTGCCCTATGTTATCTGTAACCTACATGCCATCAGGGAATTTAGACTTTGAGCATTAGCTTCCCGTTGTCCTGGATGGCATCATTCAGAATAAAATTGCCAAATATTTCTCCACTGCAGTTCTTCAGGTGTAGTGTTTGGCTCTTTGAGGACTAGGTGGATGAACTCTTTTTGTTCTATAATAATTTCAAGCACTGTCCTTTCCTCCAGGTGGAAGAGCAGTTTGGCTGCCAGGGGTCAGTACTCAGGTGTATGCCCTTTGAAGCTTGTTCTGTGAGAGAAGGATGACCTTTGCAGAGAAAGGAGAGTATGTTGCTAGCTAGGTTCAGGAATAAAGACTTCATTGCTAGACCAGTTATAGCTTCCTTATCTCTCAAGGTGGAATTCTTGCTACAATGAATTCTTCAGCTATGAGTGGCTGAGCCAATCCCAGTCTACTCTGTGTGATGGATATGCCTTCTCTTTCCCACTGAGCTAAAGTTCCTGGAGGACAGAGTTCACATCTGGTTCAGGTCTGGGTTTCCTAAGAATCTAGCATGGTGCCCTGCTAGACAAATGTTTTTGAATAAATGAATTTATAGGAATATATCTTGAGTACCTATTAGAAAATCAAGCCACTTTTACTTATGAAGAAAACTCAAATTAGTGATGTTAAAGACTTCTTTTCTTTTAAAAAAAACTTAAGAGGCCATAAAACTACTAAAAAATTCTGTGTATGAAAGTAAAAGAGGAGAAGATCAGGTGTGATCAATAATACATTACCACATCTGACTTGGTGGTAAACTTCTGAGTTTGTAGACTTTCTAAAGCCATCCACTTTACTGGCAGTTTTGCACCTGTTTTGTTGTGTACACTGTAGTATTCTTTATCATACATGTCTCTTGCAAGACCAAAATCAGCAACCTTGACAGTGAATTTTTCATCCAGCCTACAGAAAGGACAAATCTTGTTACTGGTGGCTAAAACAGAATAACTTAGAGTGGTGCTGAATATATATAGAACAAGTGACTTCTATAGTTGAAATCCATAAACCCGTAACTTCTGCAGGGGGGGATTCTTCTAGCCTCAGTTGACTAACCCTATATTACAACGGAATTCTTGAATAAACATACTTGACATTTATATTATAAATTCAACAGACTAAGGAAAGAGATCATGAATGATATGGCATAAGAAAAATTGTTTTGCTTTAGATCTGAAAAAGTAGTAAAATCAGGCCTCCTTCCAGTTTTCCTTGGGTGCTAAATCAAGTATGCCAACTGAGGAACCAGAGTAATCGCCAATAATCACCGTGAACTTATCACTAATACTTAATTTTATAGGGGAGGCATGAAAGGGTAGTGTTATCTTACCTTTTCATTCTCAAATGGGCTAGGATAGTACATAAAACTTACATATCCCACCACTGAGGTAATAGAGAAACAGGACACACAGTAAAGCATCTGAGAAAAACAGCAAGGTTCAAGAAAATCAATTTCCGCTGAGGCTATATATACCTTTGTTTAAGTGGGCTTTTATGTTTTTACATTGACCAAAATCAAGGTAGGAAATTAATAGCACAGTTCTCTCATTCACACATACTGTGAGTCATGGATCAGCACTATGCAAGGGAAAGCACTGAATCAATGATAAACTGGTGACTGCTGTATTATACAGCCCAGGCAGCCAGACACAAATATAGTTCTTTGTATTATTCATTCTCGAATATCATTTTGGTAGGGCTTCTGTAGATTGGCTTCGAATCCACTCTTGGGAAGTGACAGTATGTTGGTATTTGTGTTACCAGCCCTCTCGTTTTCACTGTAAAAGGCCAAAGATCAAATTCTACCTCCCTACACTAATGCAGCAAGAAACCACAACACTGAGGTCTACTTTTGGGAAGGAAGAAAAAAAAAGGCAAAAGCATACAACAGATGTTAAGACCCACTCTGGAGAATCCCTTTTAACTTCTCCATTTGATAAGAGACTGAAAGCCCCATCTACATCTCCACTTCTTGCATATGGATTTAAAACTGTAAGGGAAATAAAGAACTTTTGCATAAGAAAAGAACACTTCCTAAGTATCCTTAAAGAGTGAAAACAGATTCCTCCTTGTCACTTAATTTGGGCTGTGGGCACAGAGATTCTTATACGTACATACAGTTTCTTGCGGCCAAGTCTCTGTGGACAAACTTTTTGCTTGCAAGATATTTCATGCCTTTGGCTACTTGAAGACCAAAGCCAATAAGATCTTTTACAGTTGGGTTCTGCAATCAAAGAGAGTTGGAAACACATAAACTAAGCATCTACTATTGTAGTTGTGATCTCATAATTCTGAAATGTTTATAAGAATTATCACGCTTCAAATGGTAACATGCCTTGTTGATAACAGCAATCATTTATTAAGTATCTCGTACTGTTTGCAAAGGCTAGATGACTGTATAAATTTTGGCCAATCCTCATACACTTCTGCAGGTTGGTTACAGAGACTCCATTTTTTGGATGGGGAATTGGAGGTGTTTTAAAATGTAGGTTTTATTATAATTCAGGTATGGTGAAACCAATGGATGGGAGACAATTGCCACTGAGAAGATAGTTCGTTATAACCCCGAGAAGAGGCCATGCTCTGCTGTGCAGGCCCACACAGGGAAGCACTGGGCTGGTCAGGAGACAGAGGGAAGTTTATTTTGGCTTCTGTGGGGAAAAAATGTGCAAAGCAGGGTAAGCCAGTTTAGAATTGGCTAGTTTGAATAATTTCAGCAGTTGGGCTTTTGGATATAGGTGCTGTCTCTAGTTGTCTGGTACCTGGTCCTTAAGTGATTAGGGTAGGGAGATAGTGACCTAGAGTGTGAGAGCCCTTTAAAGGAGGTGATTGGAATTTGGGCTCTGGATTGGCTGGTTTGCTTGCTCTTTCAAGGTGAGTTGTTTATCATCCTTGGGAATTTGCTGGTCCTGGGTGGGGCAGTTCCTCCAGGGCAGCAAGTCCCCAGAAGTCAGATATACAAGGTTAATAGATGAAGTTCATAGAGAAGTAGATCACCCCAAAATGACTCAGATGGTAAGTGGTGAAGTTAGGGTTTTAACCTAAATCTTTTAGGCTCCAAAGCCCATAATATAGTGAAATCAATCACATCAGAACCCCTCCTATAGGTACTGAAGCTTCAGCTCACAACTCTGGTGGCCTGGACCCTCATTCTCTAGGAACTCCATCCACAAAACTGGATGCACAGTGGGAATGTCTTTAGTAACTATAAGAACTACATCTGAAATCGTATAGCTGTCACCGTGGCTGGTAGCCCTACTAGTGCCTGGCCATCAGGAACAGGATATCTCTTCTTTAGCAGCTGCTGTGGAGTTTGAGCCCAAGAGGCAGACAGCCAGGACCTTGCAAGGAGGGCTACAGCCTTACTTAATGCACACAGCATGTAAAGAGCCCAGTTCCTTGTGTTTCTCTTTAAGACACATCTATGATAGTGGCTGTCATTAGTATGGACTCCTTGGGTTATAAAAAGGCCATAGTATTGTATAATAAGAAATCTCTATCATGCTTTAACCCTGGGGGCATAATATCCTGGTGAAGGTAGCATATCCAACCAGGTGAACTAATTAGGATAATGACAAGAGTTAAAATGGAAAAGTGGCCTTTGTTCTTTGTTAGGTAAAGTCGCCCTATCTGCAAACATTCATTCCCAGGGAGTATTTTATTCTTTTTGCTGAACACAGATACTACTTTACCATCCCATCCTAGAACTTAGTTCCTCTGAGAAACAGACCCCATGTTCATGAAGTTGTTTATGTCAGGAGTAAACTCCATTAATTCCCAAAGGACCTTGGGCACAGGGGCTAATGAGCTGGATGCCACCTGTGTTTTCAATTCTGGGGACTCCTTCTTCTTTCCTCTCTGGTTCTGATCTGGCCATATTTGGTCTTATCAAAAATGTCACAAGAAAACTCTGATTTGCAGGAGCCTTTTGTAACTCTGAGCTCATTCATTCAACAAATATTCACTGAGAGTCTATGGGCCAAACACTATTTTAGGTATTAGAGCTACAGCAGAGAACATATACACAAAAATCCCAACCCTCATGAATTTGCATTTTAATGGGATTGTGTGTGTGTGTGTATAGCTACTATTTATTAATTTATCATCTAGCATAGCACTGTTCAACAGAAATACAATTCAAACTGCAAAGGTAATTTAAAATTTTCTAATAGTCAAATTAAAAAAAGGTAAAATTAATTTTCACAACATATTTTTCAATCTAACATATCCAAAATATTATTTCAACATAAATAATGATTAATATTTTAACATTTTTATACTAAATATTCAAAACTGGGATGTCTTCTACACCTACAGCATGTCTCCATTTGAACTAGTCACATTTCACATGTGGTTCATTGGCTCAGGCCTAGTGTATAAGAGGATGATAAGTATGAGGGAGAAAAAACAAAGCAGGGGAGAAAAGGCAGATAGAAAAGAGGATGGGGTGGGTCAGTTGCAATTTTAGACAGGTCAGGAAAGCCTCATTATGAAGATGATATCAGGACATAAAGCTGAAGTTGAGGTATGTGGCTATTTTGGGGAAGAATGTTTCAGACAGTAGAAATAGCAAGTGCAAAGGTCCAGAGGTAGGAGAATGATTGGCAAGTTTGAAGAACAGTAAGGGCCTTATTTGTAATTAATTCTTCAATGTCTTTCCTTCTAGAGCTAACACTCCATGTGGGCTATGACTAATTATACTTCTACATCTCCTGTGCTGTGCTGTTTCTGGCACATAGTAAGGCCTCAGAGATTACTAAATGGTAGAGCAAGGCTGTTTGCAGGGAAGTTGAGAACCACTGCCCCTGGGGAAACCCTTCTAGGTATCACTATCTTCCCACCACAATAAAAAATTTTCAGTTACAAGTGAACTGAATCAACTTCTGTACATTTGAATGGTGCCAACATTTTACATGTGCTTTCTTTCTTTCTTTAGCTAAAAAGCTTTTAAAAATGTTCAAAACAGGTACATTTTAGAAGGCTGGCTGGCTTACAGCTAGTTACTCAGTTAGTAAGCTTGGTAATATACTTACATGAGTTTCATTTCTAATGAAATTTCGAAGATCTCCATGTTTCATGTATGGTAGGACCACCAGTGGAGACCCCTCACTTCGAAGGCAGATTCCCAAGAGTGAGAGAACATTGGGATGGCTAAAATCTTTCATGATGATTCCCTCAGTCAGAAATTGGGAGACTTCTCCTAGGTCAGTGATTCCTGAGAAATCCAATGGTGGAGACATTGATTTCATTACAGAATAATGAATACTTTGTCAGGTGCAGATAGGGAAAGCAATGGCATATAAAACTATAGGACTCCATCTTGTCCCAATGGCTCATCCTTAGAGTGCTTTTTCACAACACATCTGAGTGAAGGATGTTGTCCTGCACTGTGCCTTCAAGTCATCATCTACATCCACGTTTTTAAGTTAGCATCTAGTGGTCAGTTTGTCTCATACAGAAAAAGAAGAGGAAAGCAGATCAGTCTATGTCTGTAGTGACCCTTTAGGGCAGGGGTTGATGACTATTTTGTAGAACCAGATAGTAAATAATTTTTGGCTTTTTGAATTACATGGTTTCAAATACTCAACTCTGCCATCATAGTGCAAAAGCAGACACAGACAGTGAGTGGCCAAGTCTCAATAAACTTTATTTTGGAAAACAGGCTGCAAGCCTTAGTTTTCCTATCCCTGGACTGGGAGAATTTGAACACTAATCATTGTCATATATCTAAATAAACTTTTTCTGGTTTCTAATAGTTTCTAGATAGAGATCCAGAGGACTTGTTACTAGTCAACATTAATGAAGAGTTAACAGCTTTTAATTTGTTAATCTAATATCACTGTCAGTGATTATATTGTTTTGCAAATGCAATGCATTCTGAAACCGTGAAGTCCATAGAGATCAGTGCACACCAGGGACAGAGAAAGATTTCTTGGCATTAGGATTGTTCTTAGTACAGTTGGCAGTGGTGCTCTCTTGAGAGGCAAATTCACTGAAAATCATACTTAATCCATCAGTGTACAATCAGATTTTATATAAACTGTCTCTTTACCTCATGATCAGACTTCCAACAAAATCAACCACATAGCATGGAGATATATGTGTAAAAAGAGTCAAAAATAGTTCTGACAACTTATCTTGAAGAAAAACCTTTTACTTGTGCATTTAAAGTTTGTTATTTCAATATAAATTTATAATATAATTGGTTAACATTTTTCAGGATGCTTCAAATTATGAGAAAAACATTTAGAAATTTAGAAAAGGCAAGCACATGAACTTGACATGGGAGGCCTGTCAGGAAAGGTGGAGCCAGGGAAATGCCAGTATGAGGAGTACATAGGGCTGTACAAGATAGTAATTTATGCCATAATTATGGTCACCAGTAAAGTCTTAGTTCTTGTTTGAAAGCACTGCCTATTTTTTAAAGAGTATGTATTCCATTTTTAAAAGTTTCTCAATAATTGCTAAAATTAAAAAAAAATGTTCTAACATTAAAGGGGGTAGGTTTTACTTGTTTAGAAAGTTCATTTATGTGGAAATACCTCATTCCCCAAAAATGCAGATAAATGAGGTATTACCACATTTACAACTTCTCAGTTTTATGCCAAGATATTTTTCTTCTGTTTGTCTTACGTCATTTTTTAAAAATCTTTTTAGTGGAAGTTGTGGTTAAAAAATAATTATAATAATGCCTGTGGGTAAAATGAGTCATTACTATTGTATGTGCCAGCATGCTTCCAATTGTTTCCAAAAATGTCACTTGCAAAACAAGTATTATAAACCAAACATAGTTAAATGATACACAGCTCATCCAAGAACCTCATTTCTCCTACACTCTAACTTTTGAGGGCCCTGAGGGATAATTTCTGAGGAATTACCTCAAAAAAAATTTAGACCAAAATTTCAGGAATAGACCCATAATTCTAGCAGTAGTTGATTTTCCACAAGAAAAAACGTAAATCAACAGTTTATTATAAACTATTAGTTTGCAAACCACAAAAGTGAACTCCACTGTTAAATAAAATGTAACTTACTATTCAAGGATTTCACAGCACAATGAATTTTCTTGTCATCGTTGTCCAACAAAGTCCCATGATATACACACCCAAAATGACCTAAATGAAAGAGGGTACTTGGTTAGTGCTGCATTACTTGTGTAATAATTACTTACTAAGCTCTTCATGATCTTCGTTTCCTTTTTCCTATATGACAAAAAGAACATTTTTTCTTCTATTTTTGATTAATGATATCACCCTGTAAGTGTGTTTGTGAATAGAGGGTGTGGCAAAAGTAGGTTTACCATTGTTCATATAGAAAATAATATAATAATTAGTAAATAGCAATACAAGAATAAACTGATATAACTATTATTAAAGACTAATATAATAAAATACTCAACCATAGTGAAACCAGTGAAAACAGGAGTTACATCTGCCTCATGAAAAATTTTATATTTTTTAAGGATCAAATAATATTTTAAAACCGTGAAAATAAAGTTTTGCCTACATGAAGAAATACAATAAAATAAAGCTCTCTATTCCAGTAAACTGAAATGAAATAAAAATGTTACCATTAGAAGTAAGATTAGCATTGTAGAATAAGGATTTTCCCCATTAGTCAGCAGTTAATATGTAATCCAGGTTGGCTAAAACTGAAAGGAAATTACCCAAATGAAGCAAATTCACTCTGAGTCATTTCACCCAGTTCTCTCTGGCTTTAGCCACATCATTTTGCCAATAATAGCTTTTCATCCAGTGGCAGTAATTCTTCCCAGAGGTGCCAAAGGTCTGACAGCTGTGTAAGTCATTCATTAACTAATTTATCTAATCAGCCAAGACTCCCTGGATGCCTAGTGTGTGAGTTTCAGTCATTAGTTTACCCTCTCATACTGAAAAGACGAAAAAAAAAAAATCTTATGCTCTCAAGGACTCACATTCTACTGGAGAAAAACATATAAACAATAGTTAATATTTATAGAATCATTAATTATTATTATTACTTAAGAGATAATAATCCCCCCCTGGCTGCTGTGGCTCAGTGGAATGAGTGTCAGCCTGCGAGCCAAGTGTCACTGGTTTGATTCCCAGTCAGGGCACATGACTAGGTTGCACATCAGGCCCCCAGTTGGGGGTGCGAGTGAGAGGCAACCACACAGTAATGTTTCTCTCCCTCTCTTTCTCCTTTCCCATCTCTGTAAAAATAAATAAATAAATAAATAAATAAATAAACAAATAAAAAAATAAATTATTTAAAAAAAAGAGAGATAATTGTCAGTTAGCACCTTTCATGATAAAAATAAAAAATTCTAGTTTTACAATGCATAGAATTAAAAGATAATTAGTGAGGCCACACACTCAAACTAGTGCAATTGCTGGAATTTATAGGCTAGTTACAGAACTATAAATTACTCTGATGTGAAACATGTTTATTAACAGTGAAGCTGCTATAAGGGAAGGGGAGCAGGCTAAGGATCAAAATCTGGAGCATGTGATAGAGGAATGTGTGGTGCTCTCACAGGAAAAGGAGAAGTCCCTGTGTTCAGATAAGGCAAATTGTCCTGTCAGCTTCTTCTGTATCATGCTGGCAGATGCCTGTGCTACCTCTTGCAGCACATGCTGAATAAAAGGGATCAGAGGCCATTCGGTATTAAAGGTAAAAGCTTTTTAGAAAAAAGAGGAGAGTGGAGCTCATTTTCAGGCTTCTGGTTGGTTTCTTTTCCTTCAATATTGTGCGCTAGCTGTTATTGGTGCTCTGTCAGGCTTATCGCAAATATTCATTCTTCTTTGTATAAAGAAATTGAAATGCATTGTATACATGATATATATTGTTTCAGATCAGGAGACTACTATAAATTCCTTGTCTTCTGATGCTTTCCAGCAGTGTACAAGCTGCTATAAACCGGGGCTTCAGAGAGTTAGTCACTGTTCACAGACTAAAGAAAGACTAAGGAGATATGAATAAAAATATTGGAACATAAAAGAATGATGTTTTAGAAGGAAGTAAAAGGCGCCTTTCAAGAAATTATGGTTGTCATTATGAAAAGGCAAGAAAGGGGTGCAATTTATTTTTAGTAGATTTGAGAGATTATTAAATTTCCTCCGGGGATAGGGGCGAGTTCCCATGGATATTATTTGCAGGCATGTTTTTCTGCAAAATAGAAATCAAGAGTATTTGTTATCATTGCTCTGTCAGTTGCTTTCACCATTGTCTAAATTCCTAATCTGCAATGGCAGAAGATAAAATGCTTACTGGAAAATTGTATTTAACAAAAAGCTGAGTGGAAATACTTACCTCTTCCTATGACTTCACTGAAATGCACTATCAGGCTACTAGGCCCAATCACTACATGCTGGACTGCCTGCACCAGCTCTGGATTTAGTGCACTGAGGTCAATGTGGACAGTATTTTGCAGTAAAGGGCTGGATATATCAGAGTCCCCACCATTTAGGATAGGGGATAGGTCCATCAGAGGATACTGCATTTGTCTGCATGACCCATTCTGAGATGAGTTAGGAAACTGGTCTGCAAGATAAAGTAAAATTATTAGAAAACAATAGCAAAACCTCACTTAGTGGAGACTGCAACAGGAGTAGCAAATTGAATCAATTATGAAGACTGAATTTTAAAATTAAGGAAATGATGCTTTTACCATTGAATGAGGGTAGAAAGAGCATTTACATAGGAATTGATTTAATAAAAATAGTAAGCTGGGAAAAGATACTGGCATATATATATGCACACACACACATACACAATGTTTTAAAAAATGTTTATAAATTTTATTTTAAGTAGACTAAGTATTCACTTGGACAGCTTGTTTATTCTCTTCATTTCCTTAGACATTTCTCTTTTTATATATAACAAAAAGCCCTGCTTTAAGTTTAATTTTAATGTACTATATTCTTAATAATGGGAAATAGCAGAAGTAGTCTGCCCATAAGTGACCAGTGTTTATTGATAGAATTAATTAGTATTGCTCAAAAGCTACATGGATTCCTGTATAGTGAAATATTTTACATATATATGTTTAGAAATATATAATAGCTCCATTTTCAGAACTGAGGCTTTTTACCTTAGTGCTAAATTCTCCATTGTGTGATGATGGCAGCAGATTTAGTGTTATCACCATTTAGAGAAGTAGATTAGAATTGGGTTAGTGTACCATTTCCATTGCTTGGTTGAGGGCACTTGGAAAGGGATCAGCATTCCTTCTAAATTGATCTTTGCAACCAAAGTCCTTTAACACATTGTTGACCGGTCATGAATAAACATGTGTTTTCTAGCCTGATAAACCACTATACAGTTTATCATACCAAAAAGTTATTAAAAGTTATATAGAAAATATATACAAAGTTTCATTTCAATACATTATGTATAAATAAAGTATACTGAAGTTTATTTAGTTTCATTTTCATATTCAGTTACAAAGAAATAGTTGGTGATATGGGATAGCTTTTGTATAAAATTGCCTGTCAACAATGTTAAGAGCCTCAGGCAAGGTACTCTATTGCAAGGTGAAGCTTTTTCATATCGGGGTAAGGAATTGTGAGGTTAAGAATAAATTTCTTAATGCCAAAGAGGTCAGAGAAGCCACCAGTTGCTTTCTCTTTTCCACTGAGAATCCAGACATGTTAGGGAGAGGGAATCACATCCACAGCAATAGACCTGAAGATAAACTAAGCAGGGTATTGAACTATATTAGTATATAACTTGGGGAAAGGAGGAGGGTTATGTGGGAGGAGTCTCCATTGGTAGCAAAGATAATATCATTGCTTTGCAAATGAGCAGGAAAATTATAACTTGAGAGAGGAACATAAAAAGAAAGTTGACAGCACTGTAACTATTCCTAACCCCACTTAAGCATTTTTTAGTATTTCCCACATTGAACTGTTTGGTTAATAACAAAGCAATTTGGCCAGAGCAGTAAATCTCAACAGTGGTTCCAGAAAAGCTTAGGGCTACCTATAGTTAACAGTAATCACTGTCTGAAAATGAGACAAGACAGTGATTACCTAAAGAACAAATTTAGAAAACCAGGGGAGTACTTGAAATGCTGGATGAGTGAGAGAAGGAGTGCCCAGCTGACTGCCTGCTCCTTTGATCCCAGAGTCAAGTTCCCTTAAACCCTCTCCAAGGGAAAAGAGTGTAAATGAGCCTCTCCAAGCTCAGTTCCTTCACCTTCACTTCCCAAACCACTGCACCTAGATCAGGGTTCTAAATTCTCAGGGTGTGGAGATTAAGGGAAATTCTTGGAAGAACACAAGGAAAAAGTCCCCTGGCGTGAAAATTCTGTTGACCCTGGGGTTAAGTCCAAACAGGTGCATAAACCACTTAAACCATTAATGTGTGACTCTGGTGTAAAGCCACAGAGAATCCTAGGTCTGCATAAAAGACCAAAGAAGAGGCTGTTCCTAGGAGATCTATAGAGAAAAGCTTTATAGTTGACTCTTCATTAGGTGCTGGCTGTGCATTTTCTTTTTTTCTCTCTGGATGACCTTCTTTTGCCTATTTTACTTTTCCATGTCTCCAAGGAGCAGGTTCAGTGTAGGAAAGAGGATGGAACTCAAGCTTCTTACCAATGATGATAGAGATTTGGTGAGTAATGGAATTAAAAGAAGATTAAGCATTTTAAGAAAATTATTTGTGAATTTTAATGATCTTACTGTAGATTAGAGTTATTAAAGGTGACTGTAAGACAATAGAAGTTTAAATTTCAAAACTATAAGCTGGATTTGATTTATGTTGTTAAGTGCATGGATTTTTAAAAGGCAGATGGAGTCAGGTAGGCAAAGACAATATTTGTGTGTATCTCTATAGACCTAATAAAAACTTCAAAAATAAGAGGCAGTAAATGTTTAAAAAAAAGTTAAAATGTTAAGTGCCTCACTGCTCTTGCACTTGTTTGGAGGGTCAACTTGTAAGTTTTCCAGTATCCTCAACCATCTGTGACTCATTTTATTTGTCCAGTGGTAAATATTCAAACAGGGAAATCTCTGTATTTGACTCACGTTCTGTAACTTCTAAAGATAATGGAGCAGGTACAATCCAGACACTTTGATTTTACCAGATTTTAAATAAAACAATGTGAAATGTGCTGGTTAACCTGACCATTATTAGGCCTACTGTTCTGCAAGGTAGATGATGCTAATCCCTTCTTTTAAAATAGCATAAATGAAAGTTTTTATTGGCTAGGCCTCAAAATATATTGAAGTCCTGGAATGCTGTGGGTGAAAGGCTGTGTACTAACAGTTCACTGAGACCCCTTCAAAGGAGTACTAAAGGTGCAATTTAAATGTTTGAGGATCAACATTTGAAGGTAAGAAATGTAACAGTGCCAACATATATTTAAATAAATATAAATTTTGTATCTGAACTTTTCCTGGATTGTTCAAAAGAGCTTCACAATTTCTTACTTAACTTTGCACTGAGATGATAAACACCTTATTTTTGCTCAAATTATTTTATAATTAACCTTTTTGAGATAACAAATTGTCAGTTACAAAAACAGTTACAAGGGCATGTAAAGTGTAGCATAGGGAATATGGTCGATAATATTATATTGACTATATGGTGTCAGGAAAGTACAAGACTTATTGGAAGGATCACTTTGTAAGTTGTATAAATGTCTGATCACTATGCTGTACACCTAAAACTAATATAATATTGAATGTCAACAGGAATTGAAAAAGAAAAAATTAATCTTTTGTGAGAAAAAAGCTTAAAGACTCTAAATATCTAATATAATGTATAAGTGAGTTCCTATTAAAATAAGAGCCTTGAAATTCTGTGTCAAATTAAATACATCTTTGGCCAAAGAAGAGATAAATACTTCTTTTATATTTTTATAAAAATATAATATCAAACCCAAAAGTAAACAACGCCACAACCCAATGAGGTACATGTATAGGTATTTCTCAGAACAATAAACTGAAATATACCTTCTGGAAAAGTAGCTCGGTAGTCTACAGATTCATTTGAAACCATTTCTGTAGTTGGGCTTACACTTCGGGCACTTACAAGCCTATCCAAATGAGGAGTGTGTACTCTTGCATCATAGCGAACTAATTCGCTGCCCAGATCTTAAAACAGAGAGAGAGAAAGAGCTCGTTAAAAACTTGGTTATCATGGGTCCCAATAGACCTTGACTGAGTGACAAGGATTCATGGGTTTTACGGATTGCATATACAACAGTGCAATGAATCTACAAATTTTAACTGTGATGACTTTATTCTTAAGGTAGCCTCTTAAAATAAACAATTAAAAATGTACCTTTAATTTGCTTTCTCCTTTTCAGCCACAGGAAAAGCCCAAGTAATAATAAGAGTATTACTGATATTGTGACAACACCAACAATCAATGCTGTGAAATTCTGATCTGGTTGAACTATTACTTTTCCAAGGAGAGTTGAAGAAACTGCTTGCTTCCACTAAAAATGACAAAGAAAAGTCAGAATTCAGCTATTTTAGATCGCTATTAAATATACTACACAGGTTGAATCATAGTCTCTTTGAACCCTAAATACCACCTGGTCATTACTGTTCTATAAGTGGCATGATTGCCTTCAGAGTAATAAGACATTCCTCAATTTTGCTTCCATGTTTTAATAATTAGGGGCTACCAATCTCTGAAGTATATTTATATGATATTTAGCTATTTTTACTTATAATGATATTAGGGATAAAAAGATAAATAAAAAGCAGTCTTTGATCTTGAGAAATTAAGATATAAAAGGGGAGATAAACACATAAATAGATTATTATAATGCAATGTGATGTGTCCCATAGATGTATAAATAAATAGTAAAAACAACAACAACAACAACAGCAACAGATGATGGGACATTAGTTCTGTCCTAGAGGTTGGGGTAGAGGGCAAAGGATACTTACCATAAGAAATAAATGATCATTATTATGGGATAATAAAGTCTTAAAATACTTTGATATCAGTTTTGATACACAGAAGAAATCTTTGAGGTCCCTTTCAGCTCTAATATTGTATACTTTTTAGGATTTATGGTCTTTCTAAATTCCAAACTCAAACCTCAAAATTCAGCTTTAAATTTTCTAATTTTTTTTTGTAGTTTTCCACTTTTTAGAAGATTTCAGGGACCCTTTAAAAGGTACTCATTCTAGGATAAACAAAATGTGGTATAGCTTTACAATGGACTATTCAGCCTTGTATATCTATACAATGGAATATTCAGCCTTAAAAAGTAATGAAGTTCTGACACATGCTGTAACATGGATACACCTTGAAAACATGCTAATAAAATAAGCCAGACATAAGAGGACAAACATTGTATGAGTTTACTTATATGAAATATCTACATTAGGCAACTCCATAAAGACAGAAAGTAGAGTAGAGGTTACCAGGGCTGAGGAAGAGGAGGGAATGTGACAGTACTGCTTAATGGTTTCAGAGTTCTATTTGGGGTGATAAAAAAAGTTTTAGAATTAGATAGTGTGATGATTGCATGCACATTGTGGATGTAATTAATACCACTGAATTGTACACTAAAAATGGTTAAAATGGCAAATTTTGTCATATACATTTACAAGTTTAAAATATTAATAATGTAATATACCCCAAACCACTGAACTGTATATTTTAAATGTGTGAATTGTATGGTATGTGAGTTAATCTCAATAAAGCTCTTCAAGAAAAAAAAATGCAAAAAAAAAAAAATCACTCATTCTGGTTCAGGTTATCTGAGTTAACTGTCTACATGAAGAAGTTACTGTAAAATAGTTTAATTTCTATTTTATTTTGTCCAGTGCATACACATTCCTTTCCTCATGAGGTCCATGCATTTGAATTACTGTGGAAGACAGCAGTATGTTGGCTCTGGCCTCCTGGGGTGCTGGGAGGTAAGGGCAGAGGCAATCTTGGATGTGTCCTTATCCCTTCTAAGAATTAGAGCAGATTTTGGCAAGAGTGTGGCATGATGCAAAGGGAGTGTGGCTGGGAAGGACTTTTGAGATCTACCCTCTCAAGCCTGCGAAGGAGACGGTGAAACAAAAATTCACTATTTCTAAAATAACAACCAAAAATCCAAGCTGAGTTGATGAGCCAAAGCCAACACACAAATGAGCTTTAATGATTTATTTTAAGCTGGCAAGTGTCATAATTACGCTAGCATCTTTATTTACATCATGAGAGGAATGTAGGAATCCCACCTCTATATTTAGCTCACTGTTCAATTTCAGCAGGTCATTGGGGACCGTACATAAAATAGCTTCAGAATGCGAGTATATATTCTCACAGCTCTTATTTCCAACTTTTAACAGTTCACCTTTAACTGCTTCAGGGTCAATGTCATATCCCTGGAAGGAAAAAAAAAGAGGTTGTTAACACTTCACAGTTTTGCTGGAATGCTAACAATTGTGAGGGAATATAAATATACTGCAAACACAGGCCATGTTGTTTGCCAAGGCACATGATACTCAGTTTATGATATTCATTTTCATGGGAATTTGGATGGCTGAAAGAAAGTATGACCATTTCAGGGCACTAATTAGTCAGGAATCATAGCATATAGCTTTCCATCAAATTGGATTTTAGAGAAAAGGAAAGAGTTTTGGTTCACATGATTACATTGAATGAACTCTTACCCATAATCACCTTATTAATGTTTTCAGGGAGGCTTGATGGTTGGCAAAAATGAAGCAATTTAGAGTTAGCTATGCTGCCTAACACTGCCTAATGTAGTGAAACTCAGCTTTGGCTTCACTTTTATAATCACAATGAAAGCTTTATAAAATGCTGATGCCTAGGTCCCATCTCCAGAGACTGATTTAATTCACCTATGTTAATATATTCAATTTGGACAGTTTCTTTTCATCTTTTTGCACAGTTAAATCCTATACATAAATGAATTTATTTTTTAAAAAATTCCTATAAGATGCCATGTGACCCTTATTATGATTTGAGTTCATGGTTACATATTTTGAACAATTATATAGTTACATGGGGATTTAAAAATTTTTCAATTTGACATATTTGGTTAACTGAGGTTACCATTAGGCATTTATGAAATATTAATGCTTTGTTGAAGAAATCAATCATTAGCGTGGGAAAGAAGTTAAAATACAGGGATAATTTTTCATAGCAACAATTAATGAATACAGCTATTTATAAAAACACCATTACTTGGAGGAAAGATATATCAAAAACATTACTATTTTCCTTATATACAAAGAGCAGCCAGTAATAACTGCAGCACTGCTGCTCTGTTTTATATGACCTTTAATACTTAGCAAACTGCTTTTATGTTCATTGTCTCATATGAATCTTAATAGATTGGTAGGTCAGATATTATTCTGGGAGAAGAAGTTAGAAGAAGGTACTTCTTTCTAACATGAATCTGGAGTTTAAGAAAAGAAAAGATATAGACAAAGTCTATCCTTATAATATGTATGTACAGTATTTCCTCACTTATCGTAGGTATTACGTTTTAGACCCCCCTGCGATAGATGAAAATCCACGAAGTAGGAACCTTACATTTATTTTAGTATTTATATATAAGGCTTTATAAACCCTTCCCAGCCCCTTATTAACCTTTCCCACTCCCTTATTAACCTTTTCCATACTTTTATAAACACTACTTATGTTCTTAAACATATTCTATACTCTTAAATCTATGTAACTTTAACAACATATGTATACAATACTGCAAAATCTGGCGATATAGTGAAAAACACATGATAAATAATTAAATATAATATTAAAAGAAACCCCGCAATACAGTGAGGCCGCCATAAGGGAACCGTGATATAGAGAGGGACTACTGTATATGCCATTGAAGCAGGTCAGCCACACAGGGCAATTCAACATACAAGCACATAAATCTAGCGGGTCACTTGGGGCTTCAAATGACAACTTGTTGGTTAGGTCTGAGGAAGGCTAAGGCACTCACACATTGGAGGGAATTCAGAGAATGACAGAACAAGATTAAAGAGCTGGAGGACTTGATTTATGAGGGAATGAATAAAATGTGTCTTGCTTGCTTAGATAATAACAAAAGCTGGGGGGAGGGATGAACATACTGCATTTACATTTCCAATACTCCTTTCAGGCTCAGGACCTCTTTGGATGTTGCATAAAGGCTTCTCTATAAAACCACAGATCACACAGCCACACAACTGAACCCCTTTTCATTTGTTCCTTCGTAGGAACAAATGAAAAGCAGTGACATACATAAGATATTACTATTAGCTTTGTATGTTCAGTAATTATAAGTCTACAACCCAAGATATCACAAAAGTGATACTGGCAGCTAACTATTATGTAACAGAGGGGCCTGAATCAGAAAAAATAGAAATAGATAAAAGCTACTTTTATCATTGAAAATAAACATAGCTTTATAGAGCTGTGGGGAAAAGATATATGTTTAGAACTTTTATTATTTACTTTTTCATTATTTAATATTAAATATTAATAAATAGAAGAACATATTTACAAAATTAGGGGAGTTTTTAGTCATTGAAATGGCAATCTATGATTTTTTACAATAAAGCAACATAGAAGAAACTTTCTGGTCTTTAATCCCCTATACATAATTTGCAATTTAGAGGTATAATTATCTCATTTTATCCTGCAAAGACATCTTCCTAAGGTAGGTATTATTGTTATTCCTGCCTTACACATTGAAAAATAAGGTTCAAGAAAGGATTTGGTCATGAAGTGATTCAAATTCCATTTGATAAAAAATTTCCTTATTATTTATTGTGTGTTACACACATTCTTTTTACTGAGAATATAGATGAATAAGAGTTTCTTCCTCTCTCTGTAGCGTGATAATGAACACCTTTCTAAAGTGAAAACTACTCCCAATGTGTAATATTAGAATGCTCCTTGTTCCCTTTCCTCTCCATCTCTGGCCAGGTTTAACACATATTTCTATGTATGATTCAGGCCCAGGGACCCATGTCCAAGCTGAAGAGAGCAGGTGAGAGTGGAATTGGGTAGGATTTGAAAAATAGCATTATGACAGAAGAGGACTCACAAGTTTTCATACATCATGGTGCCACAAAATTGAGTCTGGGAAAGTCAGCTAAGGCTGTGAGGTGCCAGTTGGTAGCAGGACTCAGTCAGGCAACAGTACAGGTAGTTTGGCAGCAGAAAACTAGTGAGTTTATGGTGGTGCTTGGGGGACAGATTTGTAATTTATCCAGAGGATATGAGTCCTTTGGCTTAGGAAGCAGGCCGAAGAACCTTCAAAGAAAGCTTCAAAACCGAGACCACTGAATGTTAATAGGCATTTGGAGAAAAAGTTCCCACGTCATTTGAGAAAAGCTTGGCGAAAAAAATTAAACTGGTTTCTTCACAGGTGCTGCCTATGTGCCCTAAAGTTTTTTTTTTTTTTAACAGAATGTATATTAACATGTAAAGTATAGGGAAATACTAGTTTATGAGTACTGTCAGTAAGAATAAATCTTGATACTGGGCCAAATAACCTCTAAGAAAAGAATTCTTCTCCCCCATTCTGTCTGGAGATAGAACTGGCCTCACAATGTTTACGGTTTGGATTGGGCCTCTGGTTGCAGGTAAAGTCATCAGAGGGGGAAGAAGACAATCTATGGTTGGCTTTGGAGGGAGAAAAATATCGATGTGAGAGAGAAACATCAATTGAATGCCTCTCATACATGCTCCACCTGGGGACTGAACCTGCAACCTTGGCATGTGCCCTTACCTGGAATTGAACTGGCAACCTTTTGCTTTGCGGTGCAATGCCCAACCAATTGAGTCACCCAATGAGGGCTATGCTCCCTTCTGATGCCCAGATACTGACAAAGACCTCTTTCTGACCTCCCAACTTTTGTTCTTGTGTTGGCAATGTCATAGCCCAAGTATTTGCTCCCTGTCTTAGCTGATATTCCTGCCACCTGTTTCCTATTTTAGCTGACTTCACCAGGCTGGAATTGTGAAGCATCTCTAGTTCTCCAGAAAAAGATAAACCTACAGAGCAGTGTCAGGCAGTCCTTGTTCCATCATTAAATACTGTACTTCTCTAGTTCCACAAAGTATGCTCATACACAAAAAGTCATATAATAAGAATTGACTTTTAGATATTCAATAAGAATTGATTTTTAGATATTTGAAAAGAGTTTAGAGCTATTCCACTTAGAAAACTGTATAGATATCTATATACCACATGACAGAAAAGTCTATTATAAAAGATATTTTGGTATACACTAAATAGAAGTTAAAACGAAAAATATTGTAATTTAGTGGAAAAAAGACCAAATTTGGATACAGACACTTGAGTATGAGCCCTACTTAGTTCTGCTGTCTACGACCCTCCCCCAACCCTAGGTGACCCAAGATAAATCACCTAATCTTTTAAAACCTCTGTTTATTTATTTATAAATGGGGATAAGGGTCACTGACTTCCCAAACCTCACAGGTCCACATAAACCTCAGATGAAATAATGTATGTGAAAGTGTTAGCCAAAATCCCACACAATGGTGAGCTGCCTTTGACATAAACAGTGTGCCTTAATGTCTATTCCCAAAGAGAGGTCTACTTGCGATGATCACTGTCCACCACTGGTGCTGGCTGACTAAGCCTTGCTCATAAGCCTCCCACAACAATGGGGTTTTTCATATCTTATGAGGAGTGACTGACCCTTGGTCTCTATTATAGTCACTGGTTCCAAACATGGGTGACACTCTTTGTTATGGTGTAGTTATTGAGCCAACCGCTGACTGAGGCAGTTCGCAGCACCACGGCTGAAAACTACCATAATCTCTTTAGCCAAGGAATTCTTATATGCATGGTTGCTTGAGGAGCATGAACTCTTCCTGGCAATAAAAAGGAGTAAATCTCATTCTAAACACGTGATTCTCCCCACAGTGCTTTCACTGATGGAATACAAACATACTTCCCACTCATGTCTTGAATGGTAATTAAACAAGCACAACACGAAATAAAACAGTACCCTTTCTTTTAATTAAAAAGTGTCTGCTGCTTGTCCAGAACAGGGCTTTTCTTTTCTAATGCTTTGCTTTTCTTTGTTTCTTCCCTAAGAAAGGCAGAGATTTTAATATAATCAACTTCAGAGATTGGTAAAGGATTAAATTGCTGTCACACAAATACTCTTTTTTTTGAAGTATTTTTATTATGTTGTTCCAATAGTCCCAATTTTTTCCCCTTTGCTCCCCTCTGCCCAGTGCCCCTGTTTCCTCCAGCAATCCCACCCCCTTTGTTCATGTCCATGGGTCATGCATATAAGTTCTTTGACTTCACCCTTTCCTATATTATTAACTTCCCCCTGTCTATTTTGTACCAACCAATTATGCTGCTTAATCCCTGCACCATTCCCCATTTCTCCCCCTTCTCCCTCCCAGTTGATAACTGTCCAGATGACCCCTGTACCAATGCTTCTCTTCTTATTCTGGTTTTCTAAGTTGGATTTTGTTTTTATTTTTTAGATTCCGTTGTTGATAGTTGTGAGTTTGTTGTCATTTTAATGTTCAGAATCTTGATCTTCTTTTCCTTAAGTAAGTCCTTTTGACATTTCATATAATAATGGCTTGGTGATGATGAACTCCTTTAGTTTTACCTTGTCTGGGAAGCACTTTATCTGCCCTTCCATTCTAAATGATAGGTTTGCTGGATAGAGTAATCTTGGTTGTAAGTCCTTGCTTTTCATTACCTTGAATACTTCTTGCCAGCCCCTTCTTGCCTGCAATGTTTCTTTTGAGGAATCAGCTGTTAGTCTTATAGGCACCCCTTTGTAGGTAAATCTCTACTTTTCTCCTGCTGCTTTTAAGATTCACTCTTTATCTTTCACCTTTGGCATTTTAATTGTGATGTGTCTTGGTGTGGTCGTTTTTGGATATAGCTTGTTTTGGACTCTCTCTGTGGACATTCTAGGACTGTGGGGGCCTTTTAAATAAGTGGACTCTGAGAGACCGGCAGTTTCTTCCTCTGCCCCAAAGCCCACTGGTTTTCACAGTCAGAAGCAATGAGGCTTTATTTTCCCTGGCGCTGTGACGGTGAGCTGCACTATCTGGTCTGGTGCTGGGAGCGCTCCCCAGGTGTCCCTCCTGACTTTTAAAAATGTGTGACTCCGCTTTCTGCCGGTCTGTCTCTGCTGCTGCCGCCGCTGCTGCTGCTGCTGCTGCTGTTGACACCACTACACCGAGTCCTCTCCGCCCTAGCTCCACCCCTCCTACCTGTTTGGATGAGTATTTCTTCTTTATATCCTTGTTTGCTGGACTTCCATGCAGCTTGATTTTCTGGAACTTCTGGTTGTCTCTAGTTTTGAGGTAGTTGTATTCCTTCTTAGTTGTGGAGGGAGACACAGCGTGTCTGTCTAGGCCTCCAGCTTGGCCGCAAGTTCCCAAATACTTTCTTATACCTTATATTTCCTCTTACACTTAAGGAAAATGAAGTATGGTAAATGACTGAATCATGATACCAAAACAGTCCCCCTAAACTGTCCCCTTTCCCCTAGATTGCCTCTCTCACATGACAGGTGCTTTATACTTGTTAGAGAAAGGGGTCGTTCTATATATAATAAGCAAAAGAAGGAAGTTTTTTGTGCCTGTTTCCAGAGACACTTTGGGGCATGTTGGGAACAGCATTGAAAGGCTGAAGAAGATGTCAAGTCATATTTTTCTTGGTCCAACAGTTTTCTAGGACATTGAAAAATGGGTATTTAATTTATAGAAAAAGAAGTTTTCTCTATATAAGACTGTGCTTGGAAGGGTAGATAAAGAACTATTTATCTCTAACCCTCCCATCATAGACAAAGAGATAGAAAAATAGAGTTTATCTGGGCATAAAAATATTTGCAGATAAACTTTTGTTTTCACCAAGAAGAACCAAATGGAATCTTTCAAATGGCAAACACAGTAATTGTTGAAAGCAAAAGGTCACACTAGATTAGTTTTATTGAAAGAAAAGACAAGATAAAAGCTTTTTCTCTCTTTATAAAACTAATTAAAGAAGCAGATGAAAGAACTTTGCTGTGGTAAATACATCGTTCATTGAAGCAGGCTTCCATTTAATTTCATGCTGGGCTTGCTTAATTATTGTACAAAACACAAGTACAAGATTAGTAGATTTGTATGAGTGTGAACATACGTATAGGTTTGGCTGGAGATAAAATCTTGTTGAAAAAGAAGAAAAGTTTCAGTAGAAACATATTATTACTTATGAGAATTTATATTACTCCTAAACAAGGACTATCCTATTCGTGTTTGTTCCGATTTGCATTCAGGCTATCTTTTAGGGAAAAAATTCTAATGATCTAAAAACAATATATCTAAGGATAAATATTTTCATGTTTCTAGTGGAAGGCTATAAATAATTAAAGTCTTGATCATTTTGCCTGTTTTATTACTATTTGAAGTAAAAAAAATGACTGAATCAATGTAAAAGATCTGTATTCTAGTCACTATTTCATCATTTGTCAAACCACTTAACCTCTCTGGGCCTTAGAATTCTTTGTTTGCAACAGCCTGGGTTAGAAAAGATGATCTGTTGTTCTCCAATTAAATTATAGTTAGAGACTAATATATTCCTAAGGTAGAAGAAACCCAGCCCAATTTATAAATCAATTCAAAGATGACTACCTAGATGTAAAATTCCAAGTATTTCAGGGAAGTACAGGACTACAATAGATGCATTTATTCTCATGGCTCTTACCTTTTATGTTATAACGAGTTTGTTTAGGTATCCAGAAAAATACATACATAACATTGGCAGGATAATGCATCACAGGCAGGCTATTTAATGGATTTGTGTCCCACATTTGCTACTTTTTAATACATATACAAGAAATAGTTGTTAAATGCTTTCTTAAAAAGCAATCCATGATTATATACTTACCTTTTAGACCTATGCCAAAAATATTTGATTTTTTTGGAGCTTAGACATTTGGTGATGTAGTAAAAGATAATGACCAACCAAGTACAACAATTCTATTTACATAGCTATGTAGTCACATAAATGCTAGTTAATGATTTAAGAGGGCATTCTAAGCATTTCTTACCTTAATTTCCAGTACATTTTCATTGCCTATTGAAATCATTACTGGGTTTTCAAAAGGCTTAAACACAGGATTATATACATAAATGAGATCAAAGTATTTGGAATGGATCCCATCTAACATGAAAAAGGCTTTCGTTTTCAGGGGGAGTTGCAGATTCAGCTGTTGTAGTGAAGGAGTTGTACAGCAGATTATCTCTGAATTAGAGCGATGTTGACATGCCTATAAGTAAGACACAATCATCCACTGTAAACAGAATATGGTTTGAAAACATCAATTGCAACTTTCACATTTTATGGTTTCAATCAATTAAAAAATACATTTTTTGAAAAAAATCAGCATTTCACTTTCTGACATTGAAGAACACATTCCTGGAAACACGAGATGCAAAATTTTCTAAACAATGAAATCTTCAATGAAACACAGAGCTTCACTTCCTCAGAATAAGTTTTGTTGATCTACCTGAAATTGGCTCACCTTTCATCACTTTATTTTTCTTAAGAAGACAGGACAGTCTCCTGGAAGAAATATTTTCTCATTTTGAAACAGCTATGGCAGAGTGGAAGCTGAACTCTGTGCAGTTAGAAGTCCTTATTCAAGTCTGAGCTTTAAATAGTGAGAATCAGGACCAAACCCTTACTTGGAAACTCAGTTTCCTCATTTAGGAAGTAAGATTAAAATGTCATTAACAATGTGTGATACTACATGGCAAAATGCTTTGTCAACTGCCAAGCACCATACGGTTCACATTATAATTAACTATGTTGTTAGGTCATTTTTCTAGTGTGTCTTAAGATTATCAATTACTGAGTGCCAGGTTCTGTGCAAAATACTTTCAAGGTTGGTCTCATTTAATTCTCACAACAATCCTAAGAGATAGGTGTTCTGATCACCCACATTTTACAGATGAACTTTTAGGGCTTACATCATCAGACAGGTCACTCAGGTCTGAGTGGCAGAGTAAGGAACAAATTCAAAATTGACTGTCTTAACTTCCATGCTATACGTACTGCTTCTTGCTCACTCTATAGTCTATGTTGGTAAATCTTTTCTTATGCTATTTACAAAGGCTTTGTGGTTATTATTTCATGCCCCTTCATCTCTCATTTCAAATATTCCCCTTTGGAATTCTGATTAATGGAAGTTTGGGAAATGTGGTTTCCTCTTGATTGTGCTTAGACTAAACCAGCAACACAAGTGCCACATTTAAGGTAAAATGGTTGTATTTATTTTTCCCAAAGGAAAAGACAAACAAACAACAACATCCTTTAGATTTCCTTTTCTTTGACAAGTAGGGTTAGAGATAAAACAATTACTTATGCCCACAACAGAAAAAAAACTCAGGATATACATAAAAAGCACAAACAAAATTAGGTATTTGACACTTTCTTTTAAAAAATTATCCTACATTTAAAGTATATGCTGTAAGCAGATAAAACAGATAAATACAATATAAATAAAATCATTTAATTTTATATCAAATTCATATTATAATGCTGAAAGAAATTGATTTCTATCATCCTGAAAAATATAAATGAACAATTGTACTGCTATCACAATAATTCTCTATGTAATAACAATAAATTTGAAAACTACAATAAGCTGCTGGCTTTTGAGACATAATGTACATTAATAAATTAATATACATCTTGTTGAGGTGATTATTTTAATTATTTTTATTTTTTATTGAATTTATTGGGGTGACATTGGTGAACAGAATTATACAGGTTTCAGGTATACAATTCTATAATACATCATCTGTATACTGTATTGTGTGAGCATTACCCCAAGTCAAGTAGTATTTTATTTTTAAAGATTAGAGTTTATTGGACTTAAAGTTATTGTGGCTGGGTCAATATATGTAAATCATACCTGACCAAGAGTTTTTATTTGTTAAATAATAAATGGGTTCAATTAATCATGGTCAACTTCAAATTCTACAAGCAGCAGGGATCATGGAAAGAATATGTCTCTTTAGGAAGTAGTTTTTATATACAACAGTCAAACAGACTCATGGAATTTTTTATTCTTGTTCAATTCTAATGCACAGTTCTATTGTACTAGTATTATAATATGATTGGGGATAAAACAATAGAAGTTTACATTTCTAGATATATAAACAGATAGAATTTTTATCTTCCACCATTGTTTGAACTTTCCTTGGGACATGCTACTCTTATGTCACACAGGTTTTAAATAAATATTTGGTTACAAATAAGAGAGGAAAGCTAAGAGGACTTCTATCTGTTGTTATAATTCTGATGAGAGAGAAAGAAAAAAATTAGCCATATTTTAATAATAGGCTTGATGTAAATTAGATAAACTAATGATTTCTCAGATTTATACTTTAAAAAGTCAAATGTTAACACCAAAGAAGGTTACTGTTACCCTTATTTGGATAATAATGGTATACTTGGTTGTGGAGAATTGGTGTCCTTTAAATTAACAGCAGCAGTATTCTAACTTTGTTTGTGGCTGTGTGTGAGGATTGGTTTCGAAGCTCTCTACTTCATACAGTGACTCCCTGGAGTACAATCTCTCAGGAATATGATAAGAATCTAATAATACTCTTTAGAGGTGATGCAATGTGGCTGATTGAGAAGGTCAAGAAAATCTCACTTGAGGTGATCTTATTGTTTGGTGTCTTGGCTTGACATTTTTAGCCCCAAATTGGTTTTTGTAATTAAAGAACATTGTGGCCTTAGTTGTCAAGAAATATTGGGTGAGTAATCTGAAAGAAAGTGCTATGATTCAGTCTACCACCTGCTCAATCAAGATGCTGCTTGACAGGGGCCTCTGAGAACTTTCATTCTAAGAGAATGCACAAGCCCAACTCGTCGTCGGCAGCCGTCCGTCTCGAGAGACGATGGTGTAGCTTCTTAAGAGTCTATCTGCACCGCCGAGAATGGCTGTGGAGTCCGACTCGGGAGTGACACGGTATCTGTCTCCTCCCGTGTTGAATCGACATCTTACGATGACGCTGGAGTGTCCTCTCCAGTGAAGCTGAAGCTACAGAGCCTGGGCAGGGTGATATGGAGGGTCTGCTGTTGCCCATGCAGCAGACCCCCCCCTCTCTTCGCAGCTGAAGGGTCCAAGGGAAAGACGGAGTCAATACAGCTTGGCTTCAGGTGTGCCGCAGGAGTTGCCGGTGTTGACTACAACGTCAAACCGCCTTAGGGACTCCGGCTCCGGATTTTCTGTTGGGGTTTACTCCCTTAGCCTTTCCCCTGAAGAGGTATGCTGCAAGGCAGCGGAGGTTTTTTGGAGTCAGAGTTTTCCTTCTCTGATGTGCCCTGACTGGAAGATCGAACCAGCGACACTTAGCTCGCAGGCCGACGCTCAATCCACTGAGCCAAACCAGCCCAACTAGATTATGGTATTTTATACCAAAGATAAACAACAAAAATATGAAATCTCTGTAAATAACTGATACCTTTCTATGGTTTAAACTAAAATTACCATTTTAATGTGACCCACAGAAATTGTTAGAGCACAAAATAGGTCAATCACTTTTAAGGAGATTCAGTTAAATTTGATCGACCTTACAAATAAAAGAAGGAAAGGTGGAGAAATATCAAAGAACATACATATACTAGGATATAAGTGTTCTAATGCTCTTTTTCATTACTTGATAACATTCTAACAAGGGGACAAGAAGAATGGTAAGAAGTGAAGGTAAAAAAACATTGTTTGCCTGCCACTTAGACATGGATGCTGCTGCAATATTTGAGAATTTACCCATGGGTTTTTAATAGAGCAAAAGGGTTGATGTCCTATGATGCATTGAAAAAAAAGGGGGTGTAGAGGAGTGCTGTGAATTGAATGTTTGTGTCACCCCCTAAATTCATTTGTTGAAACCCTAATCCCCAATGCAACCATATTTGAAGAGCTTTGGGGAGGTAATTAAGTCATGAGGTAATTAAGTCATTAGTGTCCTTATAAGAAAAGAAATAAGAGAGATTCCTTCCTATTTCTCTCTACCCCTCATGTGAGGTTACAATGAGAAGATGGCCTTCTGCAAATGAGGAAGAGTGTCCCCACTGGACACCCAGATCTGCTGGCACATTGATCTCAAATTTTCCAGCCTCCAGAACTGTGAAATAAATGTTTTCTGTATAAACCACCCAGTCAATGGTATTTTTGTTACTGCACCCCAAACTCACTAAGACAGTAAATGATGTGGTTTGTATTTGTACCAACTGTCTTTAAAAGTGCTGCCTCAAGTTTTTCATCATCATTTGTGTCTAAACATTATGTGTGTGTGTATTTTTTTTACAATGTTAGCCCAAGATTAGATAATTTTAGTTGTTGAATAAAAGTACTATTTGACCTACATTGCAAGGAAGGTAGCTAGCAAACATTAAAGACAAACTAAAATGTCCTATGTATTAACCATGAAACCCAGAGGTAGAGGCAGGGATGCAGAACTTTAAGCACATCTATCACTCAAAGGACTTACCATTGTAAAGTTCCTTCCCGCTTCATGTACATTTATTACCATCCTCAGGACACTAACTGAATTCAGGTTTTTTCCAACACCTGTTATTGTGCTGCCACCACTGGCAAAATAAAATAGAAAAATAGCAATATTGAGAGGTTCTTTCCCTACCAAGTATTTTAAGAAATAGTTTCAACTAAATCATGTGCAGTGATTGCAAGTTGCAGCCACAGCCAAAGTCAAATGAAAGCTCAGTGGTTAACAGTTCTTTGGAAACAACTTATTTAACTTAAAAATATTTTTAACATTTATTTTTCATTAAATGAAGAAAAACAGTTATCTTTCTATTCATCAGCTATGCAAAAGAAAATTTTTTCCACTGAAAAAATACAAGAAGAAGAAGAATTAACTATTGTTTCTAAACTGATAGAATTAATGGGATGGAAATAAGGCAGACTGAACTGGGTCCAGTGAGATATTGATTCAAAGGGATGCTAGTATAGGGAAAAGCTGTGTGTAAATCAGGCAGAGGAAAATGCACTGAAGAATGGGGGAAAAGGGTGATCTACTTTCAGGCAGTAGGTTATTATAGAATCCACAAGTACACAATATAAGTGCACAAATACTATGATGCCACCTTAAACTGTTTTTACTGAAATTCATTGAATGTTTTTTGGCATGAAGTAGCACTAAAAAGTCAAGCTGCATTCAGAACAAGAACGTAGTTTTTATTTTTTTTAACTTTTTTAATGTATTTTATTGATTATATTGTTACAACAGTTCCAATTTTCTCCCCTTTACTCCCCTCCACCCAGCATCTCCCTCCCCCAGCAATCCCCCCCACCAAGTCCATACCCCGGGTTCGTAAAAAATAACTATCCCCCCCTCTCAGATATTAAGACCCTTTGTAATCTTGTAAAGGACAATGGGCGAAGGTCTCAAGCTCCTCTAGCTGCTTCAAGCTGGACATGGTCGTCGTCCTACCTACCCTTGTTTTTACTCCTCAGTTAGAAATGCAGCTTTCAAAAGAAATGAAACAGCATCAAAGCTAAAGATGAAAACATAATTCTTCTTGACTATTTGATAGCCAAATCATTTTTATGTTCCTTATTTTCTTATACCCATCAGAAGATTTTACTTACCTAATAAAAGATTTGGTTGGATGAATTTCAGAGACAATAGGATCTTCCTGGTAACTGAAGTTGTCAGTCTCTCTGTTGGCTAAGTCAATTTTCAATTTAATAGGAAACTCAGTTGGAGTGATTTGAGCTGGGGTATAACATTCAAGAATACTATCTGACACACTGTACCAAAAACAAAAACAAAAACAAAACAATGAGAAAAACTGACCTTAGCTATAAAAGGTACACATACTCATATTTTAAAATTCTATACATAAATAAAAAAGATATCACTCAATGGCTCCTCAATAGGAATTTCTTGATGTGGTCTAGAAAAATGCTCTTTCTAAGGTAGGCTGTTTACATCTCACTAGATCCCAAATTTAGTCTGGTTTAAACAAACCATCCTTGACTTCAAAACATTTAGGATTTTAAGCAGTTATTAAGGTATCCTTTTGGTATTTGATTAAACTGAGCTGTTCCAACTCTAAGAAGCAAAAATATAACTCCCCTACAAACCCAATCTCCCCCATGTTTGTCACCTCTGCAAAGTGATTTAGTCCAATTGTAAATCTTGCTGGAAATGTTTATTTTAATTTATTGTCAATTATCAGAACTTCATAACATAGCTAGCATACTAAGATAAAATAGGAGAAGGTGAATGGAAAGATAAAATTTTAAAGTTGAATTAATAAGAAAAGGGTAGAAAAATAAGCAAAAGGGATTAGATGGATTTGGGAGGGAAGAAGTTTTATGAGCAGGAGAGTAAATAATAAGTATCTTGGATTTTTTCCCCAAGAAGAATAATTTTTTCTTGATTTGTTAGATGTACATATTAATCCTACATGCTTGATGCAACTAAAAATAAATTTACAACACCTTTTTAAAGTACAGGTTTTTCCACCAATTGAAATATGTCTAGAATTTCCACTGTTTAGGTACTTTCCAGTTAAAGTAAGTAATGTGCCACCAGTCTTAGGGCCATAACTTGGAGAAATACTTGTTATTATAGGATCCTGATAGGAGATAAAAACAGAAAAGCAAAGTAACTAGTTAATTTTATACTCTAAGTAGATTAAGTAACAATTAAATATCCTACTTCATGAGAAAAGTAATGCTTAGACTTACCACATAAGAAAATGTACTATATTGCGCTGTCCCTCGAACACTTGAAATAATTATGGACATGTTGAAATGCTCATTCATTGCAGGAGCAACTGTGCATTTTAACCTGAAAAAAAACAACAAAAAAGTTTAATATGTTAAAAATCCAAAGGAGGCATTTTCTAGTTTGGCTTATTCCTCTAGCTAGCAAGCAGAGTTTTGTGGTAAGCATTATGGCTGAAAAGTGTACAATTCTATTTCTATACTATTACACTAACTTTATATGACTATATTATTTATACAGACAAAACAGGAAATGTTAAACTTCATCAATGCAGACTCACCAATTGGGAAGTTCATAATACTCTAAGTCTAATCTTATAAAATTGTAGGCATAATGTTTGGCACACTTAAAAAACAGTATTTCAACAGCACATAAAACAATGGCTAATTATAAATAAGCTATACATCTTCATTAAAGTATGTCAACAGGTACAGTTCTATGATTACACTTGTCATGTGTTTACTTAAATTATTTAAAAAATAATGAAATTGTGATAGGCTTTCCATGGGATTACTTTTAAATACTTATAGTACTGAAGGGTATAAATAAAATTTGTTTTATTAAATAACTTTTTAAAGAAGAGAATGAATTATCTCACTTTTATGGGCTCTAATTTATAACGCAATGACTAAGAATTTACAGTACATTTCCAGAATGATTTTGTTTGGTCATTAAGCTGAACAAATATGACATTAGTGGATGTTTTGATCTCAGTAAAATGAATAGTTAGATCTTTGTGCAATCTTGAAAAGAATTCTAATAGGTATAAAATAACCACTTGGTAGACTAGGTTCAATCATAAAACTTTAAACATTTAGTAATTAAACATTTCTGTATTCTCATTCATTATGGGATTCAGATCTTATAGAAGATATGTAGATAGACTATAGTAGAACAAGCACAGGTATTGGATCAGGAAAGCTGAGCTCAAAGGCCTATTCAGCTCTTACTGTATGGATTACTTCTGCTAAGCTGCACTCTATCTCACCGAATTCCAGGAACTACCTTTGTAAAATAGGAATGGTACTGCTATCTCCCAGGATTTGAGAGTGATTAAATGAGATACCATGCCAATAAATATCAACTGAATGTAAATTTAAACTTACGGAAAAAAAAATGAGTCTCAACAATGTGATTCAGCTACTCTATATTACTGAGGTTTAGAAAATGAATTTAGAAGACAGAGTACATATCAAGTTATTTACTGATTTTTATACAAAAAGTTATTGTGTACTATATTTGAAGACGTTCAAGATGGAGCAACTCCAACCAGTGCTTTCAAATCTACCCAGACAATTTCTGCAGAGTCTTTATAAAAATGGCTGAAAACTCTCAGATGCTGGATTTTTCTTTTTCTTCACCTAGATGTCGCCTTTCTCCCTCCTTAATCCTGGCTGTAAATAAGATTAAAAAAAAAAAGAAACCAAAAACAAAGAAAATCCACAAGGGGTGAGATAGACCAAGACTCTCTTTAACTTCAGAGATAAACTTTTAGGGTAATTTTTACAAACATTCATTAAAAAACAAAACCTGTTATCCAACCCAACCCTGCAAAGCATTTTAAGATCCTTACATATTTGTTGTACTCTCACTTAAGATCAAGGTGCAGGTCTCATTTCCGAGGAGAATTCTGGTTTTCTTTAAATCAAATTTACTATTCCTCCTGAATCCAAAGTCCCAGCCACATATGGTCAGCGTTGTCCCTCCTTCCAGAGGGGCACTAGTTGGGAAAACCTATAAGGACAACATAAAACTTAAAAAACCCAATATATGGTCTTTTGTATGTGTGGAAAACAAAATATGTATGCTCAAATAGTTTGAAATTCTTTGATTGTCCCATACCTAAAAAGTATAATTTTCACTAAAGAAATAATGGTCACAAATTTCAAAGTATCTGGAACAAACATTAAAACTATATGACAGGCCGGTGAAACAAGTTGTTCTCAGATCTAGAGATGAGACAGAGAACAGATTCACTCTGCATGGGAATGAAGAGCCTTCTTGGGCTACTCTGAAATGAATTTATTGTCTAGGAAACTTCTGGGCTAGAGAAGACACACTTTGGACCTAGACTTTTATGCTTATAAGTCTGATTGTAACTCCTTCATGAATCTCTAGATGAAACTCTGCTCAAACTTACTCATCGGCCATAGAAGCCAACCTCTAACATATACCTTGCTGTGTGTGCTACACTCCTGTTGCTGTGACATCCCCAACCCAGAGAAGAAAACCACACAGCAAAAATACCTCTTTTTATATCCAGTGTTTTCAATTGCATTCAGCAGCTTTCATAGTATCAAATATAGATAGTATTCAATGTATATCTGCCATTTATTTATAAATCATCTTCTATGTACAGGGCAGCAACATATGAATAAGTGAATCTAGTTCTTTTATTTGTTAATTCACATTTATTATTAATTTGTGATTTTTCTTTAAATATAGTTACTACTTGATATACACCAGTTGGTTAGCTGATACACTCAGTCTTTTAAAAATGATGTAATACTTAATACACTCAATGTATTATTTGTATTCAAAAGAGATAAGAACAGAACTGGAGATAGCCTCAAATGTGATCTGTATTGCAGTCATGTTTCTAATTATCTCCCTTGGCATCATTTTATATCTCATTTGTAGGATTGTCCCTGTGACCCTGTTCAATGTTAACTAAATAATAGGTTCCTTTTATTATTGCAGGCTTACTCTTGGTGTGTGAAAAGCAAAATTTAAATTATTAATAAAACTTTGGTAATTGTAACACGAGAGCATTGGGCTCTTAGGAAGTCTGTAAGACAACGTTCTTAGACTAAAACTACTAAAACAAAACAAGTTAAAAATAAGCTTCTTCTCAGCAGCTTTGTGACAATTGAGAAAGGAAACGCTCTTTTCGGGGGACATATTGTAAATTGTGCTGTGAAGTACAATGGTGGGAAAATAGCACTGTTATAGAGGCAACTCAAAAAGATATTTGTTTAAGGCAAGTTACTGAAAGTCTTAAAAGTGTTTCTTTTACAATTTAGAAGGGCTTTTTAACAAAATTCAAATTTGCCAAGATCCCCATCCTTCCCAAGTAAATAACCGCAAAGTCTTAACTTATTCTTGTTTATCAAACCCCTTTAAAGTTTTAACTTAGTGCTTTTATGGTAGCTATTTTATCCATAAAGTCCATTACAAAAGTTGTATCTTTCATGAAAACTTACCTTGTCCATGTCTAGCCAAATAAGAAGTACTAGGAAAAAGATATCTACTTATTATTTTGTTAGAAATCCAGTAGGAGAGAATAAGACACCTCACCCTCCTGGACTCTTCTGCTTGAGGCGCTCATGCAGCTGCTGTTCCCTCTCCTAATGAGGCTTTCCCAAGGAAACAGCTGCCCAAAGCCTGATCCTACAGCTGGATCCCTCCCTTCTATGTAAAAACTGAAGTATATCACTTTACATGCATCATGACTTTCTGTATGAGGCAAAGGGATTGAGTGATGATTTGAGAAAAGACACTGAGAGGTGTTCAATTGGTGCAATAGAAATGAGTATTATAAAAACTTGGCTAGACAGTCAGGTTTTGAAAGACCAATTCTACTTAGCTTTTCTCTCCAGACTGAAATACTAAAGGGGGGTATTTGAGGATTTTCCCTAGTTTATGGGGTAATGTTCACTCTTCCAGGGGGAAAGGAAGGAAGCAGGATTGGACGACACACCCTTGGATAGAACCAACAATGGGCTGGCAAACTATGAGTTATCCTGAAGGGCAGAGAAACTCTGCAGAAAGGAAATGAGTGTCCAGCATAAAGCCACAGAGGCTGAGTCTCCTACCTGTCTGAACAGGGGAGAAATAGCTACAAAAGTAGCTATATTCCTTTCACAGGCTAAAATGATTTAAATGATCATGTTTTCAAAAACCCATTAATACACGAGAAGTTAGAAACAACAAAAAACCTTGGAAAATTAAAATTTACAGTGTATCATAGTAATTTAAGATATTAACAATAAAGGAAAACAGGTGAGAAATATATAGGAAAACAACAACAAACTTTGGAAAATTAAAATTTGCCTCTTCAGTAGAATAAAAGTCACATATATTGGTGACAGTGCACTGACTGCATGACCCAACCTCCCATAAGATATTGCTTCTTATCTGAGTCTTCTGATTAATTAATAAATTGTTTTATTGCATCACCAGGACTAAATTCAATCCTACAAGATATGACAATTTTATTCTGATAAATTCAGAATACAAGGGAAAGAGTTTCCTTTTCTAAAGCATTTATCATTGCTCTTTAAGTACTAGATCAGACAATATGTTTGAAACAAAATAGTGGGCTTGCAATCCTGCAACCTCTCGTATGTGGAACTGTAAAGAATTTCAGCTGCTGAACATCATGTACATTGAAAAGTAAGTTAACTTACATTTATTGGAAAATGAGATTCTATACATTAGCTGGGTTTTGTGCCTATAGAGCTTAAGAGAGATAAGAAAAAGATGAATAATCTTATTTTTTTGCAGTAAGAATGCTGAATGTCATGCTCTAGTGCAGCATGAAATCTTCCTAACAACTATGAACTGAAAGGGATTTATGGGCTTGGCTGCATCCTTTTCCTTCTAACCGTATATTGCCAAGTAGAATGTTGGAGTTAGGAAAGGTGAGAAAGGAGGAAGATCCAAATAGGAGAGATTTTCTGATTCCAGAAAATTCTAAAATATTTATTCTGTTTTTTAACCATTTTAATGTAGCTTCCATGACAAATAAAAAGCGTATTGGTTAAAATTAAATGTCTCATTTGTACAGGTTCTCAACCTGCTCTTTGTTTAAAACAACAGCTTGGCTATTTTTGAAATAAAATTGTGATTTTAACTGCGTATGCATGCACATGAGTAGGCACACACCCACACCACCTTCCTCATATCTCTTTCATGAATAGGTGAGCTCAGCCTTCTAGAATCTCAAATTTCCAAGACTGTTTAAAAAGTATAAAATTACATGGGGTTTTAAAAGTATATTAAAGAACAACAAAAAAGGGTATACAGATTTAAAATTTTCTTTCTGTCTTCTAGTTTATTCCTTGGCTGATCAAGCTAAGTTTTAATAACTGTGTCACACCCAACAGAAAATAATTTGGTTTAAAACCTAGTCCCCCAGCACAAATCCTGTCCCAAACCATAACTAAATGAAAACAGTCATGTGCTGGGGGTGCTTCCTGTTCTGACTCTTACACTTTGTTTACTTGGGCTTGAACCAGGCAACAGAGACCTTTAACTTGAATCTTTCACAAGGGATCATTTACTAAAGTCCAACTGTTCAACGTGCGGGTTGAAAAAATACACTTTGGGTCCTCATCAGGGAAGTATTTTCAAGAAAAATGTGTTTGGATCAAGACATTAAAAAAATGTCAGGGAGAATTTAAAGTGCTAAATAAATACTTACTAAGTAAGGAAACAGAGAGAGAGATGGTGGCTACAATGTCATGGCTGAAGTCTACTGTGAGAAGCTAAGTCCTCTAAGAGAAGGAACACTTTTGTCTTGTTTGAGGCTGTATCTCCCCAGTGTCTAGAAGTATGCCTTCTGTGTAGTATACACTTGAGTATTTTTGGAATAAACAATGAAATGGCTCACAGTCTAGATTTTAGAATAGTCATCAGCTGCATTTTATGGCTCTTCTAGGAACTTGGAGAGGAGGTGCACAGCCACTCATGGGTGCTGACCATCTACTTGCCCTGGGAAGTAACCTCTAATCGCATCTGTGATGAGACAAGGCTACCATCTCTGGAGTCAGACAGGAAGGAACCTGTCCTGTTTGCCCCAGAATGACTGTGATATCTAGCTTGTACCGTTCAGTGTAGGGTTCTGGGTTAGGCCTTGAGCAGAGCTCTGTGTATGATAGAGGCTCACGTCCAGGTATCTGGCAGATAAAGTATGTGCTGAGGACTCAGAGAATGGGGGAGTCAGGAGGAAACAGGTTCCAGTGTGAGGAAATGGGAAGCTTATTCACACAGCACTAAGAGAGAGAAATTGTCCAAGGAGAAAGTCTCAGTGAGCGTGAAGCAAGCACTTCAAGTGTGGGACTCAGGGGATGTGCCCAAATGCCACCCTAAAGAAAAAATGTGGAGGGAGATGGTGCTTTGGCTGATCTCATAGATGAATGAGTAAACTGAGTTTTAGGTTTTTTTCTTTACTGAGATGTGTACTTACCAAAAAACATATTGATAGCTGTCGGAGATGCCTACCTCATAGATTGTAGGATGACAGATCTCTTGAGTCCATGCTCCACTGGGGCATTCCTCCAATCGTACACATTTGTCATAGCACCAGCCACACTGTACAAAGGGAGGGGCAGAGAGGCACTGACTGCAGGACTGGAAATGTTCACAGCCCAAACCGTTCAGCGGGATCTTGGTGATCTGTAAAGAAAAGTGGTGAAAAGAACTTCCAGAAAATCTGTTTGTGTGTTAAATAAAAACTGAATACATCAAAGATACATGTAAATATAATTTTGTAGAGTCTACTAGAGATAACATCTATGTATGCAAATCATGTAATAATTATTAGGTGATTAAAGTAAAAGAGTCAAATTCCTTTCTTTCCTCTATTGTAGGCATGTACATGATAGAAGTTACCATTATTGTCTAGTGAACACAAGCATTGTCATGCAATGCTAAAGGTACAATTTAGCAGAGAGATTTTGTTCTGTTTGAGGCAATTTTAAAATAACAAGAGAGTATAATTTAAGCAGCTGGAAAACACATATGAACCCCTGGGAAATTCTAAAGAAGTTTACATATCATTCTGGCATCAAGAGGCACCTCCTCCTCTCAGAGAAAAGAGGTTATTGGCTGGCGTCATATTCCAATATGCATTTTTAGGATCAATCTGCCTGCAACAGAATTCTTCCTTTCAGACTGTAATACTAATTCAGCATGTTTGTTTTTCTCATTGAGGAATATAGGACAAGAGGAAAAGTACATATATGAAGAGGACCTCCATTAAGCCTTATTTTCCCAAGTAAAAATTTAACTTGATTTCAGAAGACCTTTTAAATACTCAGGAAAGAACTTGATAGTGGAGAGGTAAATACAAGACAGAGAGAAGTTAAAAAGGACAACATGACACTAGCTACAAATACCCACTCAGGAACAACTGTGTCCATGGCACCTCCTGTGGGAACAGGGCTTACCTTCTTCCCAGTGACGACCAGTGTGTAGCCATTTTGGTTTAATGGGTGCTCCACAATTGCTTCCGGAGACACAGGGTTGGTATCCAGGCAAAAGTTCACATGAGGCGTTGATGATCCTGATCGAGAAACTACAACCTGAGAAATAAAACAGAAAACACCTTTGTTCCAATGAGCTCAGTTTAAATATAAGTGGGAAATCTGGGTGATAATGTTAATAATAGATTAGGAGAGCTTGTGGGTGTTAAAACTAAAGGGCCAACAGTTTATCTCATTGTAAGTTTATGTGACATCTTTTAATCTTCCACCTTGAAAATAATTTCTCTGAACCCGCAAGGCAGACTTTTCCTATGATCTTTTAATGGTTTCTAGGGAAGGGCATCTCCCAGTCAATCAGCCAGCACATGCACACAAATCCTTATGACAGTATTGGAACTGGAGGAGCCAAAACTGTCCCCAGAACACTTATGCTATGGGGATTCTGGATAATATTTTTAACCTATCCTTCTGACTCTTCCTACCAGGCAGGTGTAATGATGTAATGAAAAGCATACTGGATGGGGATTCTGGAGACCTGGATCTAGTTCCAGCTTTGCTGCTCTTAAGCTATATTTATAGATCTTTTGAGGTCAAAATAGGCCCTGAGCTACTCTGAAACAATGTGCAGTCACTTCTATAAATCATTGTTCCACCATATGCTATTACTTGGATTATAAATAAAGTACTGCTTCTCAGCCTGGTTTTATAATAAGGCCTGGTAGTTTAAAAAATGTCTTGGAAATGAGGTTTGATAACTGCTGTCATTCTTGTTTTCAGGTATTTCTCATTTGGGGTGCTTCTTAACCATATAATCTCTATCTGCCCTATTGCTGAAACCCAGTAATAATTAAGTCCAGGGGTAAAATCAGGATGACTATCTGGGAGGAACACTCAGACTTTAGGAGAGTTTAGAGGTGCTTAGAGAGACTTTCATTCTTAAAAGAGGGTGCTGGAGGCTGAGCACAGCTCTGGGCTTGAAACTGACTGTGAAATTCCCTGACATCCCAAACAGGCTTTTAGGCTGCATTGAAAGTGTATTTATTATATTTGCCATGGACTGAAATCACAGAACAAATATGCTCATTTGTGAGACTAGGATTAGTTAAATAACCCCTCCTTCTACCTCAGCTTTCTCATCTTTAAAACAGGAATGAAAATTGTGGGAGTCAATAACTGTTTAGTATCTAACAAACACATACAACAAACAAGTGTCCTGGGGAACCAGCAGTAATTTTTTTCTTAAACACAATAAAGGAGTCAAGTAGCCTGAAAAAATTTGGGAAGATTCCCAAAGACCTAATTTGCTCCTAGAGAGTGGACTGTTGATAGAGAAACTAACCAAGCTCTCATAGAACCCTAGAAGTTAAACATCATGACATTTTCCCCCTAACATTTGTTCTACCCCAAACACTCAACACTTTCAAAACATTTCCATTAAGCAAGTTGGCAATATTTGCACAGAAGTTAAATGATGGATAAAACGTCATTTGGTCTGGATGGGATAGGATGGTTATTCCTAAACTTAGAGCCAAATAGGTACCTGTGACTTTTGCAGTCAGAGTAAAAAGAAGCTAAATTACCAGTCCTACCTCCTGCTGGTGCTGTTACAAGCATAATATCTCCTGAGACTTTAAAAGCCTTTATTCCAAATTACCCAGATTTCAGTTACACAATTTTCACACCTTAACTCACTTCTGGTGCTTACCATCTCTTGTTTTTCCTGCACCTACCCACAACCCCATTTTTCATATTTTCCTGATTGCTGCCAATTAGTTCAAACTTAAAGGTTAAAAACAATAAAAACTCCTTCTCTCACACACAAATCAAAAGCAAAACAAAAAACAAAACAAAACAAAACACCAGCCTCTCTTGATACCCCAGTTCTGTTCTCTGCTTCATTCTGTGCTTTCCACTTCACTGAGGATTATTCATTCCTTGAAGCTTCCTATGAATATTTGCATTCTGTGCCTTTATCTCTTGTATCTTCTATTCCATTCAGACCTGCTAAATAACCACCACCTTCTAATACCCTTTGTTCTATTATCTTTCTGCTCTTTTTATATTTCTTGTATCCATTAATAAGCAATCTCTTCTTAATTACAGTTCATCACCTTTGACTTTATCAAGCATCTGAACCCCTCCCAATATTCATCTTCTGGAAAAAATTAATTTTATTTTTTTAGGTCTCTGCTATTGTTTTTTTAAAGTATATTTTCTTAAATATGCTGTTACAGTTGTTCCAATTTTTTCCTTTGCCACCCTCTGCCCAGTACCCTCTTTCCCTCCAGCAATTCTCCCCTTCCTTAGTTCATGTCCATGGGTTGTGCATGTAAGTTCTTTGGCTTCACATTTTCCTATACTATTCTTAACAACTCCCCTATTTTTTTCCTACCAATTATGGTTCTTGCTCCCTACACCATTTCCCCGTCTCTCCCTCTTCCCCCTCCCAGCTGATAATCCTCCAAATGATCCCCATATCTATGATTCTTCTGTTCCTGTCCTCTTATTTGCTTGGTTTGTTTTTGGTTTTTGTATTCAGTTATTGGTAGCTGTGCATTTGCTGTCATTTTACTGTTCATAGTTTCGATCTTTTTCTTAAATAAGTCCCTTTAACATTTCATATAATAATGGCTTGGTGACAATGAACTCCTTTAGCTAAAGCTTCCCTTGTCTCGGAATCACTTTATCTGCCCTTCCACTCTAAATGATAGCTTTTCTGGATAGAGTAATCTTGGTTATAGGCCCTTGCTTTTCTTCACTTTGAATACTTCTTGCCAGCTCCTTCTTGCCTGCAAAGTTTCTTTTGAGAAATCAGCTGATAGGCTTATGTGAATTCCTTGTAGGTAACTGCTTTTCTCTTGCTGCTTTTAAGATTCTCTTTATCTTGAACCTTTGGCATTTTAATGATGATGAGTCTTGGTCCTCTTTGGGTCTAACTTGTTTGGGACTTTCCCTGCTTCCTGGACTTGTATGTCTATTTCCTTTGCCAAATTAGGTAAGTTTTCTTTCATTATTTTTTCAAATAAATTTTCAATTTCTTACTCTTCCTCTCCTCCTTCTGGCACCCCTATGATTCAGATGTTGGTTTAAAGTTGTCCCAGGTGTTCCTAATTCTCTCATTTTTTTCCCCATTCTTGTTTCTTCTGTCTGTTCCAGGTGAATGTTTATTTCTTCATTTTGTTCCAAATCGTTGATTTGAATCTTGGCTTTCTTCCCATCACTGTTGGTTTCCTGTATATTTTTATTTATTTCACTTTGTATAACCTTCACTTCTTCCTTTATTTTGTGGCCATACTCAATCATTTCTCTAAGCATCCTGATCACTAGTGTTTTGAACTCTGCATCTGACAGGTTGACTATTTCTGTTTCATTTAGTTCTTTTTCTGGGATTCTGTTCTGTTCTTTCATTTGGGCCATATTTCTTTGCCTTCTCAATTTGGCAGCCTCCCTATGTTTGTTTCTGTGTATTGGGTAGAGCTTCTTTGATTCCATGTCTTGGTATTCTGGTCTAATGTAGTAGGTGTCCTGTAGGGTCCAGTGGCACAGCTCCCCTATCACCCAAGCTAGGTACTTGAGATGAGCCCTTCATGAGGGCTGAGTATACGCTTCTCTTGTAGTTGAGCCTTGGTTGCTGTTGGCAGATCAATGGGAGAAATTTACCAAGGTAAGTCAGCTGCAAGGATTGGCTGTGACCACTGACCACCAACCTTGGCCCTCCATGGAGGACAAGCTGTGTAGGAGCAGAATGGTGGTGCTCTGACATAGTCTGTAGCTGTCCATTGGGTACACTGGCGCTGAGGTTTCCTGGGTGGTGCAGGCCAAGGTCAGCCCCAACCTGTGTTTTCCCCAGGGCCACCCCGCTTGAGCTATAAAGCAATCTGAGATGGCTGCTACTTGAGTTGGGCTTGGAATTTCCCAGGCAAAGCTAAGCTGTGAATCTAAACTGGCTGCTGCTAGTGCTGGGCCTGGAGCTTACTGAGGCTAGCTATTGCTTGTTTGATAGCATTTAGGAAATTTTGAAGCATGAGCAAAGACCAACTATTCATATGGAAAAGTAACTTGGGTGGGCTCATAAACTGGGTGGGGTGGGGTCTCTGGGGATCTCCAAGATGGATCAAACAGTGTTGATGGCGTCTCAGATATGGCACCAGCTTGCCAGGTCTGTCTCGTTGGATGTAGTTTCTTTAATTCTGCAGTTGTCAGACTTCCATTCAACTCATTTCCTAATGGTTCTGGCTGATGGTTGTTCTATATTTTCATTGTAATTTTGATATGATTATGGGAAGAGGTGAGCCATGTCTGCCTACACTGCCATCTTGACCGGCTCTCCAAAGGATCAACCTTTTTCCCCACCCTTTTCCTAAGGAAGCTCTTTGCACCTATGGAACTTGGATAGATTGATTGAGGTAAGACTTTTTCTCTGGAGAGCACTTATGAAGTCTGTTCATAAAGTGTCCAGCAACATAATATGAAAAGTAGAGACATTTTTTGAAGAAGACACAAGAAATGTACATAGGACAATGATGCTTCAGTCCCTTTTGGTAGGCACCTTGGGGTCTCATACAGTTCTCCCAAATGCAGCATGAGTTCTTTCTGCTCTGGTAGCAGAAGCAGAGGAACGAATTTTGCCATGACACATTTCATGCCCAGATCCTATGTCAAAATCTCAGACACAGTAGCTTTTAGAATCCCCAGATCAGCTTCTGATTCTCACACTGACAGCTGCTGATCTTTGTTGATTGCACCATGTTCAACTTTCTCAGGTGTTCTGTTTGTTGCAGGCCTTCCAGAACATGGATCAATTTCAACAGATTCTTGACCATCTTTGAAGCATTTGTGCCACTTTTCTTTGTGCTGCATTCATTGCATGGTCCCCAAAAGCCTTCTTAATCATCCACATAGTATCTGTAGAGGAATGTTTATGCTTAACACAAAATTTGATGCAGACTCGTTGCTCCACTTGCTCAGTCCTTTTGATTGTGATGGTCACACAATACACATGCCACTCAATAGTGTCCACTGCTCCCACTGATTAGTACAGTGAAGTCATCATTGTTCACACAGTGCATTCCACTCCACTGTCCTTGGCTACCATGTTACATTGATGTTGTGCAAACCATTCTTGTTATATTAACAATAGCTGGACTTTTCCAAGACAGATCTAATATATGTGGTACTCTCATAATAGGTAACAGTCAGGCATTGTGTTAAGTGCCTTACATGAATATTTTGTTTACTCCTCACAATAATCCTACAGGGTAGGAACTATTATTTTCCATAAAGAAAATATACAGAATTTTAGCTAGAAAGTATGAGTCGGGTTTCCAAGGAGCTTTATCTAATGCTTGAATCCGTGTGCTTGACCTCTCCTTAAACACTTCTACACTCTTGGAGCACAAGAGTAAATACCAATAAAAAGCTTCAACTCTGAACTCTACAAGTCACTTGTGAGTCAAAGCATTAAAACAAATTTCACAATATATTTGCCTTGCCAAATATTCCCTGTTTCAGTAATACTGGCTGCACAAGTTAAGTGTGCCCAAGAATAACCCTGGCTGCTGTGACTCAGTGGATTGAGTGTTGGCCTGTGAACCAAGTGTTGCTGGTTTGATTCCCAGTCAGGGCACATGACTAGGTTGCACGTTAGGTCCCTATTTGGGGGCGTGTGAGAGGCAACCACACAGTGATGTTTCTCTCCCTCTCTTTCTCCTTTCCCCTCTCTCTAAAATAAATAAATAAATTGTTAAAAATAAATAAAAATAAATAAATAAAAAACTGAGCCCTATTAAAAAAAAAAAGTGTGCCCAAGGAGAAAGATTCCATATCTAAAAAGCTTATGCTTGCATAAATTATGCTGGAAACTACCAGAACAGCTGTCAAGCTCTACTTTTGATCATCTGCTAGGATGAGTGTGGCTTGATATAGAAAATGGGATGAACCTGAGAAGACTGGAAAGCTGTGTGGAAAAGTGAGATGACTGCAATTTTGAGCAGGGATCATATCACAGGTACAAATACCTTTTTAGTTGATCATTAGCCCTTTCTTGGCAGGGTTACATAAAGTGCCAAGAATGCTTTTCTATCATTAATTCCTCACTTTCACTCATTGCCCAAATTCTAAATAATTGAGTAACTACTTTAAACTCTCAAAATACCCCTGAAGCAACGGTTGCAAAAATAGGAGTTCTTTTTAGTTGTCACAGAGATATTTCTAGGGACACAACTAAATCTAGCATCTAAATTTAATTCTTATGATAAATCACCTAGCAACATTAGAACAATTAGTATGAAATAGAAGACTGGCAATTATCTTTTGAGTTTGTACTGTGTTGACAACTAATTTTTAGTATTTAGGTCTCAAAATATTCTAATTTATTTGGGGTGAGGAGTTGGGAGAAGTCTGAATTTACTTAATTGTTGTGGCTATGATCTAAAATTGTCTGGGACAGGACACAGGAAAGAAATATATGTACAAGTAAAATAAATCCTTTGTGGCAAGGCCCCAAAATTCAAAAGCCTGAACAAAGTAATTTAAAAAAAATTTAAATCCTCACCCGAGGACATTTTTTTCACTGCTTTTAGAGAGAGAGGAAGGGAGGGGAGGGAGAGAACAATCAATGTGAGAGAAGAGCACCAAGTGGCTGCCTCCCGCACACACCCAGACTGGGGATCGAACCTGAAACCTAGGTATGGGCTCTGACCTGGAATTGAACCCACCTTTGGGTGCATGGGATGACACTCCAACCAATTGAGCCACACTGGCCAGGGCCTGAAAAAAGTAATTTTATGTGATACATTTACAAATACATAAAGTCTAGATCCTCTCATGCCCTACATAAACTTTTGTTTTTAATTAAGCTGTTTTAGAATTTAATTTTCTTTAAGAATGATGAATACAATTTAACATAATACATTTAAGTGGCTTTCTGTCTGCTCTCATTTTTTTTTTAGAGTGGATAATTCATTGTTTTTAGTATACTCACAGATTTATGTAACCATCACCAAAACCAGTTTTCGAACATTTTCATTACCTCAACCCACACCCCTTCGCCATATTCCTATCTCCCCATATTCTCTAGTCTCTAGCAACCACTAATCCACTTTATGTCTGTAAGTTTTCCTATTCTGGATATTTCATATAGATGGAATTCTGTAATATGTGACTGACTTCTTTCACATTAACATTTTCAAGGGTCATCCATATTGGAACATATATCAGTACTTCATTTATTTTCATTGTCAAATAATACTCCATCATAAAGATATACCACATTTTATTTATCCATTCATAAGTTGATGGATATTTGGGTTATTTCTATTTTTTGGCTCATGTGAATAATGTTCCTATGAACATTCATGTACAAAATTTTGTGTGATTATATATTTTTGTTTCTCTTGAGTATATACCTAGGAGTGGAATTTTGGGGTCTTATGCTAATTCTATATTTAAGTTTTTGAGGCGCTTCCAGACCAATTTCCATATGTGGTGCATAATTCTACATTCCCACCAGTAATGTATGAGGATTCCAATTTCCCAATACCCTTACTGACATTTGTTATTTTCCATTTTCTTATTTATGAACACACTGGAGGGTATGAAGAGGTATTTCCTTGTGGTTTTGGTTATTATTTCTCTGAAAAATGTTTATTTAAATTAAGTAATAGATAAGTTTACTTCTAGACATTCTACATGAGATTGGGTACTTAATTGGTTGGGCATCACCTGCTCAGTCTCTCAGTGTTCTGAAGAGCATTCCTTCATGGTCAGACAAGGCTTTTGTAAAGCAGGGTTCTAGAGAGGCTGAAGGTGAGGGAAGGATAGAAAGAGAAAAAAAAAGATTCTCACTAGAAGAATCAATCGGAGTGGGAGATGGAGGATACTCCCTAAGTGCTACTGTTTTGTGAAGACTAAAGTGAATCTTCCCTTTATAAAAACAGAAAAGACACAGTTCTATTTCTGGGTGAATAGAATTGAATGGGGTCTCTGATATCTAGATTGATTTTAATTAAAAAGTTAAGAAAAATAGAGGATGTCTATTATAAATAAGGAAAACTTCAGTTTTAATAAAAGTAATGCTTAATTTGTTATTGTTTTTAGTTTTTTAGATTCAGTTGTTGACAGTTGAGTTTGTTGTCATTTTATTTATTTTAAAATTTTATTTAACTATTTTTAGAGAGAAGGGAAGGGAGGGAGAAAGAGAGGGAGAGAAACATCAATGTGTGGTTGCCTCTTGTGTGCCCCCAACTGGGGACCTGGCTTGCAACCCAGCATGTGCCCTGACTGGGAATTGAACCAGCATCTCTTTGACTCTCAGGCTGGCACTCAATCCAGTGAGCCACACCAGCCAGTGCTATTGTCATTTTAATGTTCATAGTTTTGATATTCTTCTTTTTCTTAAATAAGTCCCTTTAACATTTCATATAATAAGGGCTTGGTGATGATGAACTCCTTTAGCTTTACATTATCTGGGAAGCACTTTATTTGTCCTTCTATTCCAAATGATAGCTTTTCTGGATAATCTTGGTTGTAGGTCCTTGCTTTTCTTCACTTTGAATACTTCTTGCCAGACCCTTCTTGTCTGCAAGGTTTCTTTTGAAAAATCGGCTGATAGTTTTATGGGAATTCCTCTGTAGGTAACTCTCCCTTTTTCTTTTTCTTTCTCTTGCTGCTTTTAAGATTCTCTCTTCATCTTTAACCTTTCGCATTTTAATGATGATGTGCCTTTGTGTGCTCCTCTTTTGGTCTGACTTGTTTGGGACTCTCTGTGCGTGCTTCCTGGATTTGTCTGTCTATTTCCTTTGCCAAATTATATAAGTTTTCTTTCATTATTTTTTTCAAATAAGTTTTCAATTTCTTGCTCTTCCTCTTCTCCTTCTGGCAAACAAAAACAAACTAAGCAAACAATCAGAACAGGAACAGAATCATAGGTATGGGGATCATTTGGAGGATTATCAGCTGGAAGGGAGAAGGGGGACAAAGTGGGATATGGTGTAGGGATCAAGAAGCATAATTGGTAGGAACAAAATAGACAGGGGGATGTTAAGAATAGTATAGGGAAGGGTGAAACTAAGTAACTTATATGCACAACCCATGGACATGAACTAAGGGGAGAGGGATTGCTGTAGGGAAGGGAAGTACTGGGCAGAGGAGGGCAGAGGAAAAAAATTGGGACAACTGTAACAGCATAATCAATAAAATATACTTAAAAATACTGCAAATTATTGACATTTGAGACTCAATTAGAAAAAATGAGTTAAGAGGGAAAAAATGTGAAGGTGATGACTCCATTAAGAAACAGACTGGGTGTGACCTTATGGATCCAGAAGTAGGTTTTCTTTCCCAGTTCCCAATAGAGTCTGGCACATAGTAGGTCCCAAAGGCATACCTATTGCCTAAATATATGAATAAGAAGCTCATTCAAAATTTTTACCTTTTTATTGAATTCATTGAGGTGACCTTGGTTAATAAAATTATACAGGTTTTAGGTGTACAATTTTATGTATACATCAACTGTATATTGTATTGTGTACACCCCAAGTCATCTCCTTCCATCATCATTTATTTCCCTCCATATCCTCTTCCATCCTCACCCCACCCTTTTCCCTCTGGTAACCACCATACTGTTGTCTGTGTCTGTGAGTTATTTTTCTTTAATCCACTCACTTTTTTTCACTCAGCCCCACAACCCTCTTCCCGTCTGACAGCTGCCAGTCTGTTCTTTATCTACAAGTCTGTTTCTATATTTTGTATGTTAATTTTGTTCATTATTTTCTAGGTATGAATGAAATCATGTGGTATTTATTTTTTCTGACTGGTTTATTTCACTTAACATAATGCTTTCCAGGTCCATCCATGCTGTTACAAAGGGTAAGATTTCCTTCCTTCTTTTTTTTTTTTTTTTTTACATATGTTCAGTATTCCATCATGTAAATGTACCATATTTTTAAATCCACTCATCTACTGATGGACACTTAGGCTGCTTGGAAATTTTGGCTATTGTAAATAATGCTGCAATGAACAAAGGGGTGCATATATTCTTTTGAATTAGTGTTTCAGGTTTCTTTATATATATTCCTGGGAGTGGAATCACTGGGTCATAGGCAGTTCCATTTTTAATTTTTTGAGGAAACTCCATACTGCTTTCCACAGTGGCTGCACCAGTCTGTATTTCCACCAATAGTGTATGAGGGTTTCCTTTTCTACACATCCTTGCCAGCACTTGTTGTTTGTTGATTTGTTGATGAGAGCCTTTTAGAAATATTTTATTTTCTTATTTTAGAGAGAGGGGAAGGGAGGGAGAAAGAGAGATAGGGAAACATCAATGTGAGAGAAACATCTATCGGTTGTCTCCTGCACACTCCTAACCAGGGACCTGGCCCACAACCCAGGCATGTGCCCTGACTGGAAATAGAACCAATGATCTTTCAGTTTGCAGGCTGGCACTCAATCCACTAATCCACACCAGCCCAGGTGATGATAGCTGTTCTGACAGGTGTGAGGTGATATTTCATTGTTTTAAATTGCATTTATCTGATGATGTTACATTGAGCATCTTTTCATATGTCTATTGGTCATCTGTTTGTCCTCTTTGGAGAAATGCCTATTCTGTTTGCCCATTTTTAATTGGATTGTTTGGTTTTGGTGTTGAGTGTTACAAGTTCTTTATACATTTTGGATATTAACCTTTTATTGGATATATCACTGGCAAATATGTTCTCCCATTCAGTGGGTTGTCTTTTCATCTTGTTGATGGTTTCCTTCGCTGTGAAAAACATTTTTAGTTTGATGTAGTCCCATTAGTTTATTTTTTCTTCTGTTTTCCTTGCCTGAGGAGATACATCAGGAAAAATATTGCTATCAGACATGTCCAAGATTTTACTGCCTATATATACTTCTAGGGTTTTTATGGTTTTGAGACTAGCATTTAAGTTTTAAATCCATTTTGAGTTTATTCTTGTATTTGGTGTAAGAAGGTGGTCTAGCTTCATTTTTTGCATGTATCTGTCCAATTTTCCAAAACAATTTTTTATTAAAGACTATCTTTACCCCATTTTATGTTTTTGTATGTGTTTGGCTCCTTTGTCAAGTATTAATTGACCACAAAGGCATGCGTTTACTTCTGGGCTCTCTATTCTGTTCCATTGATCTACACATCTGTTTTTATGACAGTGCCATGCTGTTTTGATTACTATGGCCTTGTAGTATAGTTTGATATCAGGTAGTGTGACTCCTCTAATTTTGTTCTTCTTTCTCAAAATTGCTATGGCTGTTAGGGGTATCTTGTGATTCCATATAAGTTTTTGGAATATTTGTTCTAGTTCTATGAAATTCGCCATTGGTATCTTGATAGAAATTGTGTTGAATCTATAGATTGCTTTGGGTATTATGGACATTTTAATGATGTTAATTCTTCCTATCCATGAACACAATATATGTTTTTACTTATTGTATCTTCTCAATTTCTTTCTTCAGTGTCTTAAAATTTTTCCGAGTATAGGCCTTTTACATCCTTGGTTAAATTTATTCCTATGTACTTTATTTTATTATTTTTTTGTGTGATGCAATTGTAAATTGATAATTTCTTACTTTCCCTTTATGATAGTTCATTATTGGTGTATAAAAATGCAACTAATTTCTGGATATTTACTTTGTATCTTATTACTTTACTGAATTTATTATCAGTTCTAGTAATATTTTGATGGAATCTTTAGGGTTCTCTATATGCAGTATCATGTCATCGACAAAAAATGACAGTTTTAGTTCTTCCTTTTCATTTGAATGCCTTTTATTTCTTCCTTTTGTCTGCATGCTGTGGCTAGGACTTTCAGTACTATGCAGACTAAGAGTGGTTGTTGGTGGAAATCAAGTTTCTGGGTAGGGACATTTCATGCCCCCCTGTCCAGGTGTCCTGTGACTCAGATAAGCAAGCTGGACTTGCTAATGCCGGCAGCTGCAAGCTGTTTTAGGCCACTGAGCTATGGTATCCTGAGGACAAAGAGACTTTGCTGAGTAATCCATTACTCCCTTGTCCTATCATCTTGTTTGGAACTTAGCCTTAAGGACTTACAGTTCTGTTTTGTACCTAAGTAGTTAATGTTTGAACCCGGATATTCTGTTTTCTCCTTAAGCCATAGGATGTATATCCTGTAATTGCCACCCTCAGATTTCAATAAAAGGAAGGTGCTTGCTCTGCTCAGTGCTGATCTTGCCTGAGCGTGCAGCAGCCCTCCGTCTGTCCCATTCTGTCTACTGGAATTACTTCCGCGCCCTCAACCACTAAGTACTACAACAAGTGGTGAAAGCAGACATTCCTGTTTTGTTTCTGATCTTAAGGGAAAGGCTTGTAGATTTTTCCCATTGAGTATGACGTTGGCTCTGTGTTTGTCATATATGGCCTTTATTATGTTGAGGTATGTTCCCTCTATTCCCACTTTGATGAGAGTATTTATTGTAAATGTGTACTGGATTTTACCAAATGATTTTTCTGTATCTACTGATATGATCATGTGGTTTTATCCTTTATTTGGTTTATGTGGTGTATCATGTTTATTGATTTGCAGATTTTGCACCAACCTTGCATCCCTGAACTAAATTCCACTTGATGATGGTGTATAATCTTTTTAATGTATTGCTGGATACAGTTTGTTAACATTTTGTTGAGGTTTTTAGCATCTATATTCATCAGGGATATTGCCCTATAATATTTTCTTTGTCATGTCTTTACCTCATTTCGGAATTAAGCTAATTCTTGCCACGTAAAATGAGCTTGGGAGTTTTCCTTCCTCTTGAAACTTTTTGGAATAGTTTGAAAAGGTTAAGTGTTAGTTCTTCTTTGAATGTCTGGTAAAATTCACCTGTGAAGCAATCCTATCCAGGACTTTTTTTTGTTTGAAATTTTTAAATTACTGCTTCAATTTCACTAGATGTATTCTGTCTGTCTAAATTATCTGATTTTTCCTGATTGATTTTAGAAGTTTTTATGTTCTAGAAATTTCTATATTTCATCTAGATTGTCTAATTTGTTGGCATATAGTTATTCTTAATATTTTCTTACAATCTTTTGTATTTCTATGGTGTCAGTTGTGACATCAGAGAAGGAAAACTCTGACTCCAAAAAACCTCCGCTGCCTTGCGGCATACCTCTTCAGGGGAAAGGCTAAGGGAGTAAACCCCGACAGAAAATCCGGAGCCGGAGTCCCTAAGGCGGTTTGACGTTGTAGTCAACACCGGCAACTCCTGCGGCGCACCTGAAGCCAAGCTGTATTGACTCCGTCTTTCCCTTGGACCCTTCAGCTGTGAAGAGAGGGGGGGTCTGCTGCATGGGCAACAGCAGACCTTCCATATCACCCTGCCCAGGCTCTGTAGCTTCAGCTTCACTGGAGAGGACACTCCAGCGTCATCGCAAGATGTCGATTCAACACGGGAGGAGACAGATACCGTGTCACTCCCGAGTCGGACTGCACAGCCATCCTCGGCGGTGCAGATAGACTCTTAAGAAGCTACACCATTGTCTCTCGAGACGGACGGCTGCCGACAGTTGTGACTTTTCCTATTTAATTTCTGATTTCATTTATTTGGGCTCTCTCTCTCTCTCTCTCTCTCTTTCCCTCTCTGATAAATCTGGTTAAAGGTTTGTCAGTCTTGTTTATCTGTTCAAAGAAATAGTTCTTGGTTTCAACTGATCTTGAGTATTTTGTTTTAGACTCTATTTCTTTTATTTCTGCTCTGATTTTTATTATTTTCTCTTTTCTACTCACTTTGACTTTGTTTGTTGTGCTTTTTCTAGTATCTTTTAAATGTAAAATTAGATTGTTTATTTGATATAGTTCTTATTTCTTGAGGTAGACCTATAACACTATAATTTTCCCTGTAAAGTCTGCTTTTGCTCTATCTCATAGATTTTGGGTTGTTGTGTTGTTATTTTTATTTGTTTCATGGTATCTTTTGATTTCTTCCTTGATCTTGTCATTAACCCACTCAGTGTTTAGTAACATCTTATTTAGTTTCCATGTCTTTGTGTGTTTTTCAGTTTTTTTCTTGTGATTGATTTCTAGTTTCATATTATTATGGTTAGAGAGGATGGCTGATATGATTTCAATCTTCTTAAATTTACTGAAACTTGTTTTGTGTTCCAACACGTGGTTTATCCTTGAAACTGTTCCATGTGCACTTGAAAAGAATGTATATACTGCTGCTTTGGGGTAAAATTCTGTGAAGATACCAATTAAACCCATCTGATCTAGTGTGTCATTTAAGGCCACCATTTCCTTTTTGATTCTCTGTCTGAAAGATCTATCCATTGATGTCAATGGGGTGTTAAAATCCCCTATTATGACTGTATTACTGTCACTCTCTCCCTTAATGTCCACGAAGATCTGCTTTATATATCTAGGTGCTCCTGTGTTGGGTGCTTTATGTTTACTATTTTCTTCAGTATGTGAGAGAAATTGATGTTTGTTTAGAAAAAATTAGTTATGAAAAAATAGGGTTATTTGTTTCAATACAAAAAATATATAACATTAAAAGTAGAAATTTCTGATTGGTACTGGCAGCTCAAAATTAAAAGTATAAGACAAAGTACCAGATGTCAGAAGCTGAATTAAGTGAAGCTTTATTCTGCTCTTTCTTTCACCCTTTTTGGAACATGGCTCAAGTGTTACTACACCAAATTGACACTACAAAGGAAAGGTATATATAAAAAGCAAAACAATTTTCCTTAGTATTATCATACTGATGTGTGTATTTCAGCTTATTGAACTGAATCAAAGTGAATCAAAAGGAGTCAATTACAGACTAAGACCTTTAAAAAAATTGTAAAACAAAATAAGTTAGAAAATTTGTAACAATTTTAAAATACTTTCAAGTCAATATTGCAAAAACAATGACTATAAATCTATATACAGAGTATACCTGTTTCTGAATAAAAGTTCAAACCCCTATTGATATGCATATTTCATGACTTAACATATCTCTGTACTCTTCCAAAAAGCACCCAAACCAGAAATTCCAGTTATTCCATGCTCCCCCAAACCAACAAAATTTAGCATTTTACCAGGGTTTCAAATATTTATAATATTTTAAAGGAGATAAATGTACTTTAAGAGTATGCATTAATTCATTTTGGCAGATTATACATAAACTGACCTTAATTTTTGTTTATGAACATAACTCTACACTTATTATTATTTTGATTTAATTTTTATTATATTTTTTCCATTACCATTTTACTCCATTTATACCCCCTCCCACCAGCAATCACCACACATGTCTGTATCCAGGAGTCATTTTCCTTTTTGCTCAATCCCGCTATCCAGTAAGCCCCCAACTCCCACTAGCTGTCATCTGCTCTCTCCATCTATGAGTCTGTCTTAGTTTTCTTGTTAGTTCAGTTTGTTCATCAGATTCCACATAAGAGTGAAGCCTGGCTGGCTTATTCTCCAGGTCCATCCATATCATTGTAAAGGGTAAAATTTTTTCTTTTTTATAGCCAAGTAGAATTTCATTGTGTAAATTTCCCATAGTTGTTTTATCCACTCATCTATTGATGGACACTTGGGATGCCTCCATATCTTGGCAATTGTAAATAACACTGCAATGAACATAGGGGTGCTTATGTTCTTTCAAATTAGTGTTTGGGTTCCTTTGGATATATTTCCAGAAGTGGTATTGCTGGGTCAAAAGGAAGATCCATTTCTGATTTTTTGAGATATCTCCATACTGCTTTCCACAGAGGCTGCACCAGTCTGCATTCCTGCCAACAGTGCAAAAGGGTTCCCCTATCTCCACATCCTTGCCAGCACTTGTTGTTTGTTGATTTGTTGATAATACCCATACTGACAGGTGTGAGATGGTATCTCATTGTGGTTTTAATTTGCATTTCTCTGATGATTAGTGATGTTGAGCATCTTTTCATATGTCTACTAGCCACCTGTATGTCCTCTTTGGAGAAGTGTCTATTCAGGTCCTTTGTCCATTTTTTTTTTTTTTTTTTTTTGTGTGTGTGTGTGTGTGTGTGTGTGTTGAGTTTTGTAAGTACTTTATAAAATTTGGATATTAACCCCTTATCAGATGTATTGGTAAATATGTTCTTCAATTCTGTGGGTTGTATTTATATTTTGTTGATCATTTCCTTTGTTGTGCAAAACTTTAGTTTGACTTAGTCCCATTTGTTTATTTTTTTCACTTGTTTCCCTTGTCTGGAGAGATATATCCCATAAAACATTGCTAAGAGTTAAGTCTGATATTTTGCTGCTTATTGTTTTCTTCTAGGATTTTTATGGTTTTGGGTCTATCATTTAAGTCTTTGATCTATTTTGAATTTATTCTTGTGTGTGTTGTTAAAGTTCAAGCTTCATTTGTCTGTGTCTCTTGCTGGATGCTTATAGCATTATGATGAATTGATTATTTGTGTCTACATACTTTAAAATAGCAGTAATCCCAAACATAATATATACTACAGGCTTCCCACAGGAAGCATTGACATGCCATGATGGTGGCACAGGAACTGAAGGAATTTGAAGACAGGAGGTCAATAGCTGAATTGATTCTTCTTATGGGAAATGAGTAATTATTCTCAAGTTCACTGATTACTAACATAATCCTTTACATGGTGGTCATAAGTAATGATCACAAACTAAGGATGCTTTTTTAGGCAATCCTTACCTCTATGTTTCCTGATTAAAACCCAACTAGTTCAGTTAAGAGGCATAAGAGAAAAGGAGTGATGAGTGGTAACAGCATTAAAGAATTGGGTGAGGAAAAAGGGGGTTGGAGAAGAGCAAGCAGAATGCCAAAGGGTCTAAGGACAGCTATGATAGTTCCCAGGTGCAGAAAAGGTAGCTGCTCTCTGAGTGTTTGTGGATCTGAACTTGAAACAAGTCTTGAAAGTGACTCCCCACCCCCAAACCATCCCTGAGCCACTCACTCTCCCTTGCCTGACAGTCATGCACAAATACTTAATAGCAATGCCTTGCATCTAGAGATTAAAGGCCTTATACAAGTGCTGTAAAAAAATCAAGCAAGCATTGTTTTTGGATGTAGATTAGACGAGGAGCTCAGAAGGGAGACATGGGCAATCCCTGTGATTAGTCCTGTGATCTTCATGAGTATCTCTCTTCCCTCTCCCACGTAGCCCTGCACACTGAGCTAATGTTCCTGAACCTTGTTCTTTTCTACATCCCTTCCCCCTCAATATTTGGTAAGAAGGCATGTTCTCATTGTTTATTTATACTGTCTTGAATATTTCCTATTATATTATTTCACTTCAAAGTGTCCCAAGAGAGTGATCACACAAATAAAAACTGTTTTTGAGATCTATATCTATATTGACATGACTCTACAAAGACTCAAATATATGTACACATCAGTATGTTCAGACATAGCTGCACCTGTGTGAGAAAACTTACACATGTTTAAATGTTAGAAACATATAAAAAATGTCTTCTCTGCCATACATATTGTTAGCTAAACAATATAATTCTTTCTAATCAAATAACCACTGTGAAATACCTGATTCACTTTGCACCCGACAGCTGGGGCTGTAGCTTGTATTCCCAGCCAGGGCTGAACATAAGCACAATAGGAAAGGCAGAAACAGCTGCAAACTCTTGGAAGAAAACATATGTAAAGCAACTTTGTCTTTAGGCTTCAGGGTAGGAAGGAAGTAAAATCATATTTCTGTTCCTTTTTATGTATGGCAGCTGTTTCAGGGAAAAAAATTATGTCGATGCTGTTTTGTAACAGAGACTCCACAGTATTATTAAAACATGAGTTGTAGAAACTCAGGCCTGGCCACAGATTGAGCACATTAGTGTGACCAAAACAATTTCTGAATTTGGTAGGTAGTTACTGTTCAGCTATATGGTCCCCTTGTCTTTGCTGCACTACTGACTTTTTCTCTTAACATTATTTGCTGTAAACAAAGTGGATTTCAGCGATGTTGATTACTTGATACCTCAAATGTTTTAGGTTTATTTACATAAAATTTAATGGAATGAAATTATCTCAGGCAAGTGTCAGAGAAATAGATCCTCTGTGAGTGTTAACAGTCCCTTGTCTGTAAGTCTTTGTTTGTAGTCTTGGTATCAGGTACATGTTTTTATCTCCCCTACCAAAATTTTAGCTCCTTAAAGGCAGGTTCTGTGTCATTGCTTTCTTTGCTTCATTTATTTGCTTAGTAAAGCAAACTTATTAAGTTCCTCATATATATTTGATGAATTAAGAGTCACCTGGTTTAAAAAAAATAAGTGATTATCAGTACTTTTCATAAATAAGTACTTGTTTTCTTATTTTTATCTTTATTGTGTTGGATGCATAGGTAAGGGGATAATATAGCTTTTTTTTTTTTTTCCCCCCATCTTTTGAGTCCAGAGAGAGGACAAGGGAAGGAGAAGGAGAGAGAAAAAAAAATCGATGTGTGAGAGAAACATGGATTGACTGCCTCTTGCACACACCCCTACTGGGGACTGAACCTGCAACCCAGGCATGTGCCTTGATTGGGAATTGAATCTGTGACCTTTTGGTTTGCAGGACAATGCCCAATGGAGCCACACTGGCCAGGGCAATATAGCTTCTTTTATGAAAATGCTGAGAGTTAAGAATAAAACATTTGCCACAGCATTTCTGTTATTATGAGGCTGATGATGCATAACATATCACTTGGGTGGTAGAATCTGTCGCATAGCAGAATTGACTCAGTCATTAAAGCAACCTATTTAAAAATGGAATTTTATTAGATCTTTAGAATCTGGAAATAGGCCAGGATTGTCTTGAGGTAAAAAAGTGCCAGACCTAAAGTGTCTGGGTAAAGCTTGTTAATATAAAACTGTATTAGTTAGGTAATAAACAACTTAGAAAAAAAGAAGAGCAAAACTAAAGATAAAAGAAAGCAAATCAATATAGTGAACACATTAGGGATTCAATAAATGTTAGCTCCTTTCATCCTCCTTCAATTTTTTGAGAATTTTATAGAATAACATCAATGTAAACTAAAATAAAGAAAAAAAATAAACAAAACATAATACCACACATTTTACAAGGATAATAGATATGATGGTATTTCCAATACATTAAGAGTGCTTGTCTATGTGGGACAGGGCTAGACATTCCTCCTTCAGATTTTGAGGAGTTACAGACAGAATTAAATTACCTGAGGTGGGTAAATAAAAATACCAGGTTGGGAAAGAGGGATAAGGGGAGGAAAGAATGTAGTTAACTGTGAAGCTAAAGGAGGAGGGCAGACCAATGTGTGGGAATATTTAGAAAACAGATCAATATGATTCACTTTGAGCTAGGAAGGTTTTATTTACATGTTTTATGACTGAAAAATTCCATGATGCCTGTTAGTACAAGAGAAACATGATTTAAAATATGGCAATGAACAATATCCAGACTGGTATAAAAACAATGGTAATTTTTTAAAATACGTTTTGTAAAAGAATATAGATAGAGGATGTACAGATGGGCAAGTCATAGGAACCTCACCATCCTCAACTGGTTTACTAGGAATCACTGAGTAGAATCTTAATTATGTCAGACAATTATGAAATAAGCATCTCTCTTTAAGAGAAATATCTAGTATTTGTAGAAATTCAACATTCCCATAGATGTCATCATTCTGCATTAATTAAGAGTCTAAAAAGGAACTCCTATTGAAAGCACTATGCAGTAACTATTAAAGCAGTAAAATAGCACACACAAGAGCATTTTAATTTCTGCAAAGCACTTTGATTCTTGTATCTAGGAAGCACAGCTTCTGAAATGTGAACTTTTATTGTATGGAAATACTGTTGCTATCCATTAAAAGCATTTCTTAAAAAAGCCCAGGTATTTTTTTCAGTATTTGAACTTCTTTGTAACTGACCCTATCATTTTGCAGAAACAAGGAGAGTTGAAGTCACAATGGGATTTTGATGATAATGTCCCTTCCTAACTGCTGCCAATATTTCTCAATGATGTGAATGTTTCTTCTCATGGAGGCACACGGTTCACACAATAGCTCTCCTTTGATCTGTAGCTTCCCTTGAAAAGGAAAACATCGTCTGGAAGAGCTTTAATTGTTTCATTTTATTTTCCAATCATGTGATAGAAATCATGAATGGAAAAGAAAAAAAAAAAAAAGAACCAAAACCAGTCTGGGCAAGGTAACTAAAAGGAACCACATTTAAACCCAGAAGCTTCAAGAATTTAACAAAAATAGGCCATATACTTCATAAAAAGTGGCCCAGTCTTCACTGTTTTGCTTTCAGTCTGTGTATCTGGCTCCCACTATGATATTCATTTTACAATATTTGCAAACACCTTACTGCAAAAACAAAAACAAATTAACTACATAATAACAGATAAAACAGACACAGCCACTATCAGAAAGCATTTACCTGCATAAAGCGACCCTCTGACGTCCCAAGATTAGCGATGGTGAGGTCTCCTTTAATGAAGGTGGATATAGATGTTAAGAGAACTTGCTTGAATTGACCCATGAATAAGTCAACACGCTGCAAAGCTGTGGTAAACTCCGTTCGATATTCATCACTGTGCACATCACAGCCTGATGAGTTTCTCAAAAGTGTCTAGAATAAAATATGGTCACAGAGTTAATATAAGTCCAGATACAAACAAGCTGTTAAGAAACTCTGCAGTGTCTTTTCAGAGCTTGGAGAGGAATTGCAAGGAGAACCATGCAAATAGGCCCAGATAAGCAGACATTATTTCTAGTGACCTAAATGGCTCCAGTATCATTAGGCACTGCTGTGTTATGTATAGACTCTGAACTGGAGGCAAACCTAACTGTCACAGTTTGTACCATGGTTCATTATGTGCATACATAAAGATGGAACTTAGCTGGTGTTATTTAAAGAAAAATAAAATTGTAAATGTCTCAGCCCTTGACATAAATGTAATGCTTCTAGCAGGCAAGTCTAATGAAATGAATTTTAATTGGAAAAATAAAAAATGTTAGAATCATATTTGGACATTATATTTTAAAATGTGTGCCTTTGTGAATCTGTGCAGGGAGCTGGTGCAAAGATAATATATAGGGAGATAGCACAGCACAGACCCCAGACCCAAGTTTCTGCATCAAATCCTGGTCCCTAATGCTTACTTACTTTATGTAGTCCCTATGATCTCTCTGTGTTTGTGAAATTCATGTTATCTCTGTTTCAGCTCCCCCAACTGTAAAATGGAGAGAATTATAGAAATGTGCCCTCCTTAGAGAACTGTTGTAATGATTAAATGAGGTAGTTTATAAAAATCTCTTAAAATAGAACCCAGCATGCAGACAACACCACTTACTTATTTGTCATCATTATGATACAAGGTTCAAAAAACGCAAAAGTTGTACATCAAATGCCTTAGTAACCAGCTGACTGACAGGCAATTACCACTCAATCAGGTATTTATTTATCCTTTAGGTTTAACTTCAAGTGAAAGGATTTAAAAAATAGGTAATATATGACAAGTAAGAATGTGGATTGCTCCCTGCTTTCTGACACTTCAGTCTCCTGACTTCCTCCTCCTTTTCAGGCTGCAACATTTATGTTTCCTTTGCAGTACCATCCGTGCTTAGCCATCAGTGTCAGGGTTTCTCACGGCTCCATCTAAGTCCACTTCTCTGCTCACTCTTCATACTCTCCTGCAGACAATCCCAGTCTCTCCTGTGATACCTGCTACTTTTTAGTTGACACCTGTGTACTTCCAGGCTACCCTTCTGTTCTGAGCTGACTGCACATATATCACACTGACTATGAAATCTGCACTCAGATATGTCAAAGACCTAGGTTAAACATGGCCAATGTAGAAATCACAATTTCCCCCCATGCTTAATCTTAAGATACAACACACACCAGTGAATAATTCTACCATTCCTCCAGGTGCACAAGTGGGAAATCTAAGTGTCAGCCCCAATGCTTCCCCATATACCGTTCTTTACCAATTCCCATCTACTGACCTTTCTAAATATCTCCTGGATCCATCCAGTTTCCTCTATCTCCACCATATCAACCTTCATCCAAGCCATCCCCCTCCCTTTCCTGGACAATTGCAATGGTTTCCTAACTGAACCCGCCACACTCAGTCTTATCCAATCTCCTTCTAGAGCCAGGCTCAACTTTGCAGCCAGATTTTCATCTTAAAACATACGTCTCATTATATAATTCTGTTCAAAGCACGTAATATGTCTCCCCATTGCTCTTAGGATAAAAGACAAAAAATTTTAACATGACCTGTTGGGCCCTGCATCATTTGAATCCTACCCAACTTCTCCAGACTCACCTGGCACTATATTCTCCTTTTCTTTCTGTGCTCCAGTGAGCTGGCCTTCTTTTGGTTTTCCAAATATGGCACATGTCCTTCCATTACAGGGTTCTTGCACATGCTGTTCCCTCTCCCTGAAATACTCCTTCCACCTCCATTCACTTTGTTAACTGCTATGCCTCCTTCAGATCTCAGTTTGTCCTCATTTAATCAGGATGTCTGCTCTGATTACACAGCATTGTAGGTGATTTTTAAATAATAAAAGTCAACAGATGTAAGAATTTCACATTATTTAGCTAAATTCTTCTATTTTGGTTGTATGATTATATGATTGATGAGATTTCTCTAGGTGGCTTTTTGTAGTAGATGAAATACAACACATAGTAAATCTTCAGTAAATATTAACTGGATGAATTAACAAGTAGCTCAATCAATTGAGGGCAGCTGGGGCATGAGTGTGGCACATGAGTCAATATTTTTAAAGCGATTTTTTAAAGGAAAAGGTGGCTAGGAGTTTATAAGGGACAAATAGAGTGTCTGGCTCCTAACTATCCTAACAAGATAGTTTCGAATTGGTAAATTTGGGACAGATAGCAGAGAGCAGAGAGCAGGAGGATGTATTAAGGAAATGAAGGCTAACTTGGGAAAAAAAGAGAAAGAACATCATTCTTACACATATTTGTATATACCATATTTTTCACACTATAAGACGCACCTGACCATAAAATGTAGCTAGGTTTAGAGGAGGAAAACAAGAAAAAAAAATTCTGAACCAAATGGCTTACTAAAATATTTAATAAAATATAACAGAATAATATTTCAACCATGTAAAGTGAACAGCAGTCAACAGTGGTATTAAGAACCATCATCACTGTCATTAACAAATGAGTAGGGACTTTAAGGTTCAAGTACTCTTCTAGTTTTCTGGGAACCTCAAGCATCATCACTAGTATCAGAATTTATAAAGCTCAGTTGCTCACAATCACTGATTTCACTTTCTTTGCTATATTCATACTGACCAGACACCCTGAGATTCAGCAGTAAAGTGGGACATTTAAGCATCTCTACGGGTTTCGCGTGGGCCCACCACTTCCTCTCCTAACAGCCGTTGCCACTGCTGACAGGTCAGGTAATATAAATCATGGTCTGTGTTGCAATATTTGCTCCATAAAATGCATAGACATTTTCTCCCCACTTTTTGGGGAAAAAAATGTGTCTTATGGAGTGAAAAATATGGTAGTTTCTAGTCCAGGAAAATGATTTAAAGATTAGAAATTCTTTATTATTATTCTATTAAGAATCAGAAAATTGTCATAGTACATTTCAAACCAACTTAGTGTTTAAGAACAAATTGAAATAAAAGACTTAGTCATTCTTATATAAAATAACCTTACTCCTTAAGGTCAAACTGCCATGACATGCAATGTGAAATTCTTACATCAATTGACTTTTATTATTTAAAAATCACCTACAATGCTGTTTTATAGAGCAACAACCATGTCTGCATTTTAAATACTGATAAATTAGCAAAGACAGTATCTAAGACTCTAAATCTACTGACTCATAATTAAAGAATTGTTTTAGTTCTAGACATTTATTTTGATATATTAATGAGTGCTATTTCACTATTTAATTAGAAGCTTTTCTTCACTAAAGTACTATAGATTACTCTGAGGAGTAGCAGATAACTGAGATGTACCAGCAATTCAATAGTGACCAATTAATTGGTAATTAAGTTTCCATTGGTGATCAATCATCCATTTTGTAGAGATAGCTAGAATTAAGAGAATCTACTTAAAGGAGCAAATACCAGTTTTAAACCAAAGGTCATCTCAAGTATTTCATTACAGAGGTGAATGCTCTTCAGGGTCAGCTTCTGTGGTTATTTTGTTCCTTCTTTTGCTTGATCTTACTCCTTTTTTTCCATATCTAGGTGGCATTCTGGGAACTTTAAAGCCTCAAAGTTCAGTGTTGGTGGAGATATGTTTAATTCATTGGGATATAAAAAACTTTGCTATGTGTGGAGTAGAGCCTTTGACTGTAAACGAGTAGCAGACTTCTATCAACAAGAGGTCAAGTATTGTATTCATCTTTTATCCCTACTGTGTTTGCGCCCAGCACGCAGTATGTATTTATAACAGCTTGCTGAAAAATCAATGCATCTGCAAAGTAAACCATACATATAGCCAGTTTGCCACCCTCCACCCCCTCAGCTTGCTTTGTGGTCTGCCTTGCTGAACAGGGTGAGCAGGAAATAGAGGAAAACTGGATCTTAGAGTGTCTGTAAACCTGCAGGAACTTGTTAATTTTTTTTTTTTTAATGAAGGAAGAGTAATATGACCAGATCTTTAGCCTCTTGCTTCCTCATGTGTAATGCATAAATGTAGAACTCTGCATCAGAGCTGAGGTAACATTTATATTGTGCACTTCGAGGTCCTAAATGTTACCTCCTCAAGGACTGCTAAGATTAAATCATGTCTCTATTTCCACCCCAACAAATTCCTAAGTATAGAAACATTGCATAATATTGAAATAGGATTCACAAAACTCCTTGATTTTGAAAAATTATGCAATTTGGAGCCAAAAAACTAATATGTCAGGTTCAGGTGGCATTCAAATTCATAAGCCAAGGGACACTAACCCTTTTGGTTTTCATTTTCTCCATAACTGAGATCTGTAGGAGAGAGGTAGGGGTATTAACTTCCAGGAAAAAGTAACATGCCATCATTTACTGCCGGAAAGGAGACTACTCCTTGTCTCTTCCTGCTGAGAGTCCTGATAAATTCAGTGACTGGGGTCAGGGAGGCAGAAACTGGCTTAGAACCGCATGCTGTCTTTGAGTGAATGTGTTTTCTGCTTCTTTGTGCAGGAAAGCTGGGGTGGCTTCTTCTTACCGCTTTATACACAGGTAGCTCTTGGCTGTCGCATTTGGGGTGGGATTGGGTCCAACTAGAAAAGCAATTAAATACAGACCTGCTGCTAAGGGTCTTGTTGCCACTCATACTTCCCTCAAAGCCAGGAGGTCTTAAAATTTGGGATAAAACTAAGCAATGCTGGTGGAAAGCAGTTCTCTGTTACAGTAGCTGCTTTGGGGCACCACAGAAAAGTCCACAAAGGTTTCACCCCAGGACAAGTTGGGGAGCCTGATCAATGCTCTCCCTTTAGTAACAAATGGAGGGAAAAAAAAGGAAAGAAGGGAGGGAAGAAATCTATCTTCTTCATGCACCTACCCTGCGCAGGGCACCAAGTCGGGCATTTTCACATACAATGAGGCTCACAGCAGCCCTGTGAGCTTTCATCACACTCAGTTTTCAGGAGGAGGAAACTCAGGGCAAACCAAGGGTGGGACCACAGTGCCCAGTTCACACTGGAAATGGCATAAGAATTCAGTTCTGATTTTCAAGCTCACAAATTTCTTGTGCTACTGTGTACTATTCTATGCAAACTGTGCAAAGTTCTGAGAACTGCACAATTACAAAAATGGAAAGGGTTTTAGAGACCATCTTACTCCAGTCCCTAATTTTATGTATGAGAAATTAAAAGGGATGTTGTAACTGTCAAAGAGTTGGAATCATTAAACAAAAGTTATCATTAACATATAAAAAACCAACAAACTCTTGAAAGTAAGAAATACAGATTTGCCTATCTCTGATTCCCTTTCTGAAAGAAAGGCAGAAATTGTTTTCTGGATAATGGCACAAAGATAACCATTAGCATTTTGGGCTGTTCTAGTCAGCTTGGCTCTCAAATTTACCCCTCTTAATTACCTATTTCGCTTAATTACCATGTTTCCATCCAGGTAACTATGAAATTTCAGTCATCACCAGGTCCTCTTTCTTTAGGATTTCCCATATACAACCAGTTGTAAAATCCCAGTCACACCTGCATCCCTGCCCCAGGCCAGATGTTTTCTCACTGGCCTTCTGGTCTCCTAACTCACCTGCCTTAACGCAATTATTGTTATCATGGACTGTAAGTCCAAATGTGGGAAGCTGGTGGCAGGGTGATTGTGACCTGGCTGGCCACCTTGGAGGGTAAGGCCATGTGAGACCTGCACAGAGGATGTGGACACACTGGAATCCAGGGGTGCCCTGCAGACTCCAAAAAGCTCCTGTGAATGTGTGGGCACCATGTCCAAGGTCAGCAGGAAGGCAGAGGGCTGCAGCACCTCCAGGCTTCCTGATGGTGTATCCTGCAGCCCCCCTTCAACTGACTGTAATACTACGGACAGTCAGGGAGCACTGGGAAGTCTTGCCCACTGGCCAGGATGGTGCAGGGAGAGGTTCCTACACTGAGTGTGCCAAAAGCTAGAATGATGAATGGACAGGGCCCGAGTGTGCCAAAATCTAACAAGATAATTGGTTAGAAATAAGCCCTCTCCTTCCCATTCCTAAAAGACCCATGGGCTTGAGCAGAAAGGGGAGATGGTCTTTGAGACAGGAGTCTACCATTCTCCCAGGTCGCAGCATCTGAAGAAACCTCTTTCCTTTTGCACCAGCCCCTGTATCACAAGTTTCACTTTTGTGGAGGCAGGCAGCTGAACCTGTGTTTTGGTTACAGTTTTTGGTGACTCCACCAGGAGACCGTGGACCTCAGTAAGTCCTGAAGGGCCTGAACAGGGGAGTCAGCTGCCTGTGCCAGGCCAACCCTGGGAGTGGGACTGTGTGGACTTCCTAGCAGCCACCAAGAGCTTTTCCTGAAGGATTTTCCTGCACTCCTTCTCAAGGCATCTGCCACCTGAAACACTTGGCTGGTGAAAAGAAATTTTTGGGGGGTGGGGTGGATGGGAAGCAAATGGACTTCAAGACTGGGTAAGTTGAAGTCGTGTGCACACTGGGGGTGTGCTTGAGCTCATGCCACTTGGGCTTCATGACACTTGGGTCCAGTTACGACCATTTGTGGTACTAGTTTGTAGGGTATCCTAGGCTATCCCTGTTGCTTGGTTTCATGTCACTTGGGCTTTGTGCCACTTGGGCTTTGTGTCATTTGGGTCTGGTCAGGACCACTTGTGGAATTGGTTGGCAGAACTTACTTGTGAGCACTCACCTGGACTAATAGAATATGGATCTGAGTTTTGTCCATATGTTCCCACTTTGGTTTCTTTTTATGGTTATGGCTTTGGGTTTGTACTTTTGTGCATCATGGGTTGTTCTGTTTTGACTCCTGAAGAGAGGCCACTGGGCTGAATTTTAGCAGATTGGTCCATGTACAGCTATGATCTAATGACTAAGGAGTTGCTTTTCTATTGTGACACTGGCTTATGTATACTTTAGAATATGGGGCAGAATGGCCCCTAAATGGTTCCTTAAATCACTGCACCATCATACAGTTGTTATTGTTTTACGAACTCTGAGGGAAATGGGACAAAATCCCTTATGTCCAGGTGTTTATGTCTCCACACAATAAAGATCTGACAAAGAAAGTGAACAACTTAATGATGCAGAGAAGAGAATTGGCTTCAAAATTCCTGCATGATAGTAAGACACAGGAAGAAAAGGAAAATCAGGATATGAATCTCTTTAATCTCCTGAACCCAAGGGACCCAGGATTAGCATCAGGAAGATTTCCCCTGCCACCACCCCCTCTGCTAGATACCCCTAAAATAGGGTCCAGAGGGGAGACAGCCCCACCCATGTATGACAAAGGAATGGTCTCCTCCTTGAAGACGTGGCAGGCCACCCAATTTGGCTAGGGAATATCTGTATCTGGAGCAGGACAATTCACTTCGAGGCAATACTTACAGATGGGATAAACCAGGAAAGCCAGCTTCACTGGCCATGACTAGACTCATACTCCATTTTCTACTTTAGAATTATTGAATTGGAATAATATCAACCTCTTACATACAAAGGATCCTCAGAAAAATGGCAGGTCTTATCATCTTCATTTTTGCCACTCACCATCCAAATTGGGCAGATGCGCAGCTCTCCTTTGCATCCTGCTAATGGCAGGTAAAACGGGGCTAGTTATAGATAAGGCTAATGAAGAGGCTCATCACCTCAATCAAGAAAATATCAATGGGACCCTCAAGCCAGCTGGGGTGATTTCCTTGACAGAAACCAACTGGGACCCAAATAGCGGGGATCTAGCCTTCCCAGAGTATTACAAAATGTGCATATTGGAAGGGCTTAAGAAGGGGTGCCTAAACAAAAGAGCCTGAATATGATACATGCCATTCAACAGAAACCAAATGAATATCCTTCTGAATTTTTAGAAAGGATCTATCAGGCCTATTGAAAACATGCTGATGTTGACCCACAGGCACCAGGAAATGTGTGGATGGTAAACATGACTTTTATCTGGCAAAGTGCCCCGGATATCAGAAGGAAGTTCCAAAGTTTAGACAGGGTTTTGGGAACAAATCTCTCCCAGTTGGTGGATATAGCCTTTAAAGTTTACCATGCCCAGGAAACAAGGACACTAAAGAAGGCTACCATTTTCTTACAGTAAGGGAAAATCAGAAGGAGAGGTGGAACCCAAAAGGAAAAGGGAAAAGCCCACTAGTAGCCAATCAATGCACCTACTGTAAAGAGGAACGCCATTGGAGAAAGGACTGACCAGAACTCAAAAATGAAATAAAAAGGATAGACAAAGGGGGAAAAATGGGGACAACTGTAACAGAATAACAATTAAAAAAAAAGGAACAGAAACACTCGGTGAGAAATGTTAGAAAGGAATGATGAAGCTAATGATAATGAAGAGGCCCAGGGGCTCCCCTAGACACTTCTTGACTTATTGCTATTTCCCCACAGGGGCCCTGGGTACAAGTGACAATAGGGACCAAACTAATTGACTTCCTTGTAGATACAGGAGTTATACACTCAGTGCTAAGTACAAAACTAACCAAAAAAAGCTCAGCTGCCGTGTTGGTTACTGAAGTGACCAGAAAATTACAAAAATGGATGTTCCTTCATAGTACTAGAAGTCCTAGCCACAGCAATCAGACAAGAAGAAGAAATAAAAGGCATCCAAATTGGAAAGAAGTAAAACTGTCTTTATTTGCAGGTGACATGATACTGTACATAGAGAATACCAAAGGTTCCACCAAGAAACTAGTAGAATTATAAATGAATTCAGCAAAGTATCAGGATACAATATTAATATCCAGAAATCAGTTGCATTTTTATATGCCAATAAAAAACTTACAGAAGGGAAATTAAGAAAACAATCCCATTTAGAATTGCTTAAAAAAATAACTAGGAATAAACTTAACCAAGGATGTAAAAGATATGTACTCAGAAAATTATAAGACACTGAAGAAATGAATTGAAGAAGCTACAAATAAGTGGAAGCACATATGTGTTCATGTACAGGAAGAATTGACATCATTAAAATGTTCATACTTACCATAGCAATCTATAGATTCAATGCAATTCCTATCAAGATTCCAATGACATGTTTCACAGAAGTAGAAAAAATATTCAAAAAATTTACATGGAATCATAAAATACCCCTAACAGCCACAGAAATTTTGAGAAAGAAGAACAAAGTTAGAGGAATCATGCTACCTAATATAAAACTCTACTATAAGGCCATAGTAATCAGAACAGAATGGTACTGGCATAAAAACAGACACATGGGTCAATGGAACAAACTAGAGAGCTGAGAAATAAACCTACAACTTTATGGTCAATTAATATTTGACAGAGGAAGCAAGCACATACAAGGGGCTAAAGATAGGTCATTCAGTGAATGGTGTTGGTAAAACTGATATACACATGCAGAAAAATTAAACTAGACCATCTTCTTATACCACACACAAGAATAAATTTAAAATGGATTAAAGACTTATACTTTAGACGTGAAACCAGAAAAATCTCAGAAGAAAACAGGAAGCAAAACCTCAAACATAGCTTGTAGCAATATTTTATTGAATATGTTTCCCCAAGCAAGGGAAAGAAAAGAAAAAATAAACAAATGGGACTACATCAAACTAAAAAGTTTTTGCACAGCAAAGGAAATCATCAACCAAATACAAAAACAACCTACAGACAGAATGGGAGAATATATTTGCTGATACATCTGATAAGGGATTAATATCCAAAGTTTATGAAGTAGTTCAAAACTCAACACCCAAAAAAACGAACAACCCAATTTCAAAATGGGCAAAGGACCTGAATGGAAAGTGTCTACTTCTCCAAAGAGGACAGAGATGGCCAACAGACATATGAAAAGATGCTCAACATTGCTAATCATCAGAAAAATGCAAATTAAAATCACAATGAGATACCATCTCACACCTGTCAGTATGGCTATCATCAAATCAACAAACAAGTGCTGGCAAGAATGTGGAGGAAGGGGAACACTTTAGCACTGTCGGTGGGAATGCCAACTGGTGCAGCCACTGTGGAAAGCAGTATGGAGATACCTCAAAAAAAGTAAGAAATGAATCTTCCTTTTGACCCAGTGAGACCACTTCTAGGATTATATATGAAGGAACCCAAAACACTAATTCAAAAGAATATAAACACCCCTATGTTCATTGCAGGGTTACTTATAATCACCAAGTTGTGGAAACAACCCAAGTGGCTATCAATAGATGAGTGGATAAAATAATTATGGGACATTTACATAATGGAATTCTACTTGGCTGTAAAAAAGAAGAAAATTTTACCCTTTGCAATGGTATGGATGGACCTGAAGAACATTATGCCAAGTGAAATAAGCCAATCAGAGAAAGACAAATACCATATGACTTCACTCATATGTACAATCTAATGAACAAACTGAACTAAATAAGCAAAACTGAGACAGACTCATAGATGGAGAGCAGATGATAGCCAGTGGGGGGTGGGGGCGTATGGGGTAGAGGACTTGAGCAAAAAGGAAAAAAGGACTCATGGACATGGAAAACAGTATGGTGATTGCTGGAGGGAGGAGTATAAGGGGACCAAATGGTAATAGAAAAAATACAATAAAAGTAATTAATTAATTGATTAAAAAATAGGTGTTCCTTCAAACTCTAGAGTGCCAGCTTGGGGATCAAAACCGTAGGCACAGTGTTCTCTACATGACAGACTGCCCCATTTCACTACTGGCCTGAGATTTACTCTGTAAATTGCATGCACAAATAACTTTTTCCAGAACATAAGCAATTATGTTTAGGGGTCTCACTATAACCAGCTTTCCAACTCCAAGTGCTCCAGACTCTCCTGGAAGGATTCGGAGGTGGACTTCTCACACCTAAGATCTATGAGTAGGTTGATTGAGCCTTTCAGGCTGATGAAACTCCAGCTAGGCGGTTAACCTCCAAACTGTAAAAATTAACTGAAAAGAGGTGGTGTGGATGCCATGGAAAAAACAATTTCCCCTTAAAAAGGAAGCATTAGAGGGAATTCAACCAGTATTAGAGATATAAGTAAAATCAAGATTAATTTGGCCATGCCAGTCTACCTGCAACACTCCCTTATTGGCAGTCAAAAAGCCTCACTCTGATGAATATTAATTTATACAGGACTTTAGGGCCATAAATGACATTGTCCAGGACATTCATCCTATAGTGCTCAAACTTTATACTTTGTTGACCACGGTGCCTAGGGATAGCAAATGGTTTTCAGTCCTGGACTTGAAGGATACTTTTTTCTGCATTCCAATTCATGAGCAGGCTCAAATATTATTTGCCTTTGAATGGCAGTATTCAGAAACTAAAGTTATTCTCCAATACTGTTGGATTGTGTTGCCACAAGGATTTAAGATTTCCCCAACCATATTTGGGGAAATATTAGCAAAAGATTTAAGAGGTGTTCATTTGAAATCAAGAATTCTTCTATAATATGTAGACAACATATTAATAGCTAGCAATACTTATGAAGACTGTTTGCTCAGCCCCATAACAGTTCTGAATCCTTTGGAAAAAAGAGGATATAAAGTATTGCCTCACCAGGCCCAGATTTGCAAACAGGAGGTGGCATACCTGGCATTCCACCTAAAACAAGGCACTATGAACCTGATGGCTAATCGAAACCAAGCCATCATTACAATAAAAATCCCTGAGAACCAGAGGCAGCTTTATGGATTCTTAGGGATTATAAGGTTTTGCAGAATTTGGATTCTAAACTTTGACCTTATAGAGAAACCATTGTATAATTCTTTGAAAGTACTAGCCTCTGGACCCTTTGAATACGCAAGAGATGGTCAGGCAGCATTTGACACCTTGAAGAAATAAACTAGCTTTGGCTCCTGCACTAGGATTACCCAATTTACAGAAACCTTTCAAATTATACACACACGAAAGATGTGGAATTAGATGCAGGGTACTAACCCAGACCCTGGGAAATACCCTTCAACCCATAGCCTATCTCTCAAAGAAATTAGATCACACAACAAAAGGCTGGTCACCATGCCTCCAGGCAATAGTACCTGTAACATCTTATAGAAAGCAGAAAATTCACTCTGGGGCAACCTAATATGGTATTTGTATCACAACAGGTCCTAACTCTATTAGAACAGAGAGGAGTGTATTAGCTGACAGCAGGGTTCATGAGAAATATCAGGCCATTTTATTAGACAACCCAAATGTGTTACCTTGCAAACTACCACTACCTTAAACCTGGCCACCCTACTCCTGGACTCAGAGGGAAGTACAGACCTCCAACACAATTGCTTAGAAATCATTGACCAGATCTACTGGACCAGCCACTGACAGAAACTGACTGGGAATTATATGCAGATGGGAGCAGCCTCATGGAGAATGGTCAACAATGAGCTGGGTATGTAGTAGTCATCATAGACAAGGGAATAGAAGCCCAGGCCCTTGCTGTAGAATCCTCAGCACAAAAAGTTGAGCTTATAGCCCTCACCAGAGCCTTAGAATTGTCCCAGGGAAAGAATATTAACATCTACATTGACTCTAAATATGCCTTCATGGTAGTCCCATGAAGAAATATGGAAAGAAAGAGGGCTCCTAACCCTGGGGAATAAGGATATCAAACATACAAAATAGATTTTAATTTCTAGAAGCAGTGAATCTATAAAGCCAGGTCACCATAATGCACTGCCCAGGACACAAGAAGGATGGTTCCCAAATGAGCAAGGGAAAAAACAACTGCTGGTAAAGCAGCAAGACAAGCTGCCTGAGGGCCACCACTTCTTGGGGCTTTGATTCCACATCTGGACTTGTCATAGTTTAAATGCCATTACACAGAACAAGATGAGGAATTGGCCCATGAATGTGAATTCTCTAACACTGATCCTAATTCTATATAGAAGAGCAACACTCATGGTATGATCTTAAGGGTCCCATTACGGAAAGGATGCTTTAATGGACTTTATTAAACCACATCTGAAGGGCCCTCATTTACAAAGGACATTCATAAAATTATCCAAGCCTGTCAGATATATGACAAAAACAATCCCTAAGACAGGAAAGGGAGTACAATATAAAGGGATATGCCCGTTTCAGGACTGACTGGCAAGTTGACTTTACACAGATGCATAAAACCATAGGAAAGTTTAAATTTTTGTTAGCTTTTTAACTTTAAAAGAACATCCTCACACAAGGACATCCTTATTGATTTTAGTGACAGGGGGAAGGAGGAAGAGAGAAGGGGACAGAAACATTGATTGAGAGAAAAAAACATTGCTCAATTGCCTCTTGCACACACCTGACTGGGGACCAAACTCACAACCTAGGTATGTGCCCTGACCTGGAATTATATCCATGAGCTTTTGGTCTATGGGATGATGCTCCAAACAACTGAGCCATACCTGCCAGGAAAATTTTTATTAGTTTTTGTAGACACCTTTTCTGAATGGGAAGAGGCATACCCACTAGAACTGAGAAGGCAACTGAGGTAGCAAAACTTCTACTCAACTAAATAATCTCTAGGTTTGAGCTCCTTACAGCATTCAAAGTGGCAATGGACTGTCATTCACTTCAGAAACCTCATAGATGACAGGACAGGCACAACAGATTCAATGGAAACTACATGCATCTTGGAAACCCCAATCTATAGGGAAGACTAAGAAAATGAATCACACAATAAAGAAGATACTGGCAAAAATATGCTAGGAAACACATCTGAAATGGGACCAGGCACTCCCTATTGCCTTGCTCCAGATTAGGGCAGATTTAGAACATGAATCAAAAATCAAATAACATGTGCAACATTTAAGGAAAACAACTTTGCTCATTGTAGGTTCCATCTACCTGTCAGATGAGTCATTACACCTGTTCCAACTAGCAGACTGAGTCTTACTAAAGAACTCAAGGCACTGAACAGCAGTTATCCAAGCAATGGACTGGTCCCTATGATGTCCTGCTGACAACATGCTCTTCCCTAAAACTTATGGCAATCAAGACTTGTATCCATCACTTATGGATAATCTGGGTACCACCTAAAGAGGATTTGGATCTTGCTGCTGCTTTTGATACTGCAAAAGAAAGCTGGATCTGCACTCCTGAAGGAGATTTAAAATTCCTCTTTCAGAAAGGGACAGCTAAGTGATATCACTTTTAATTTTATTATAAATCTTTGAAAATTGCTATACTTTATGCCCATACTTGGCCTGGTAATGCCTTTATCTGCATTTCCCAGACAGTGGCCTCCTTGGTAAACTTATCCTGCTGTTGGGTGTGCCACCCAAACTCCCGCTCAGAATTAGATCATAGGGATCCTTTAGTCTCTCTAGTATCTGATTTCACTACAATTCCCCCTGCACTACTAAGCATGCCCCTCACTTAATACTTGATTGCTCGTCTACACAGTAGTAGGTCTTATTTTGGAAGCCCATCTGCAATAGTCTTTTGAAATATGAAGCAGTTTACCAGCTTTGTTTATTCAGCAATGCCATCCTCTAGACATTGCATATGCTGCCTTCCAGAGACAGCAATCCTTCCTCCTCACATAAAACTTCCTTCCATTCTTGACAGCAAAAATCCCTGTACCTGGGAATAGTTAAGACTATGATCCTTGATTGCAGGAACAAAGTACAGAAGATGAGACCTCCATCCATTTACCCTTGTAAGACTACAAGGATTCAGAGTTTTGAAGGGGAGAATGTTAACAAAGATAGTCAAGATGCTGGCAGCTGGTGGCAGGGTGAGCATGGGCCCAGCTGGCCACTTCAAGGGCTGAGCTGCACGGGGACTGTGCAGAGGATATGGGTGCACTGGGATCCAGGGGTGTCTTGTGGACTCCAACAAGCTCCCCTTGATGTGCAGGTGCCATGTCCAGCATCAGGAGGTGGGCTGAGGGCTGTGGCATTTCCAGGCTTCCTTATGGTGGATCCTGCAGCCCCCCAACTCTCCACTGACCCTGATACTGTAGACAGGAATTGCTGGGGAGTCTCCCCAATGCATGGGGAGGTTCTTACACTTACTGCACCAAAAGCTGGAAAAATGAATGGATAGGGCCTGAGTATGCTGAAAGTTAGCGAGATAATTGGATAGAAAAAAACCTTCTGAACCATGGGCTTAAGCAGGAAGGGGAAATGGTCTTTGAGACAGGAGTCCACCATTCTCCCAGATCATGGCACCTGAATAAACCTCTTTCCTTTTGCTTCAGCACTTGTCTCATGCATGTGACTTTTGTTGAGGCAGGTAGCTGAACCTGTACTTTGGTTACATTATGAGTTGTCAATCTCTTCCTCAAACTTTAGTTGCTTCCCAAAGGCCTTCAGGGATAGTCTAAGTTCCTTTAGAGCATCCAAACCAGCCTTGATTTACATTTTTAGTTTTTTTCCATTAAGGTGAAAAGTCAGATGACCAAATGAATCTCAGAGTGGCTATCTTGACATAAGACCTTTTCTATTCCTGCAATTGCTCTAGCATCCAATGCCCCACCTCTTGCTAGGTCATGAACAACCACTTCTCACTTATGTAAACATGAAGCTTGACTATCTTCAGAGTTTCTCTTTACAAGGTTTTTTAAGTGGCAGGTATAATGTGTTTTAATGGATGAGGGAGGGGATATAGTGACAAGGAATCAGGTGGAGAGTATAAATGTACAGGAAGATCTAATATCACCTAAGATATATCAGTCAAGAGGGAAAAATAAATAAGAAAAAATTCACTTAGTAACAGGAGTGACAGCTCTACCTAAGACACAGAGGCAAACACACACAGAATTCCAGGCAAGATGGAGGCCTAGACTGACACGCTCCATCCCCCTCAACAACTAAGAAGATATACAACTACTGCAAAACCAGAAATAACCAGAAGTTCCAGAAAACGAATGGAAGTCCAATGTATGAAGTTATAAAGAAGTGGTGCTCATCTGGACGAGTAGGATGGGCAAAGCCAGGGCAGAGAGGTCAAGCTGTGCTGGTGGTAGCAGCAGCGGTGACAGTGGTGGGATGGCGGTAAGCACAATCATATTTAAGGGGAGGCGAGAAGTGCCTGGGGAGCACCCCCAGCTGCAGACAAGACCCGTCAGCTTGCAATTCCAATGCCGGGGAAGGCAGACTCCCATTGCCTTGGACTGGGGGGTCTGGAGAGGGCGGGGACGGAGGAGGAGGCTCCAGGTCTCTCAGCGGAGAGTGAATGGCAAGAATCCATCCTGAGAAGGGTCGCCCAGTTGTGATGAGTGCATGGGGCTCTGCCCCCTATAGCATAGGAGGTGTGACAGCCCTGCCCAGAAAGCAAAGGTAAGTACAAAACTGTCAGGATGGCACAGATCATGATAGAGATCCCAGTGATACAGCTGACCAGACAGCAAATTTCTAATCTAACGTGGCAGCAGATAGGAAATCTTTCTGAGGCACAGTTAAGAGCTTTGCTTATCAAAGTGCTTACAGACCTAACAGCACATCTTAAACAAGACAGGGAAGGAATGAAGGCTAACCCTGCTGAAATGCATGAAAACACATACAAAACTGGTGGTGAGGGAAAGAAAACCAGGGATCAAATCAACAAATCGGAACATAGGGAAGGAACAGTCAACCAGTTCAGAAAGAGGGGGAAAAAAAGTGATGAAAATGAGGAGAGGCTCAGAAACCTATGGGACAGCTATAAGCGGTCCAACATCCAAATCATAGGGTTGCCAGAAGGTGAAGAAGAAGAACTAGAAATTGAAAAATTATATGAGAAAATAATGAAGCAGAGCTTCCCTAACGTGGGGAAGGAAATAGACTTACTGGTCCAGGAAGCACAGAGAGTTCCAAATAAACTGGACCCAGGGAGAACCACACCAAGACACATTACAATCAAAATGTCAAAAATTAAAGATAAAGAGAGAATCTTAAAAGCAGCAAGGCAGAAGAAGAAAATTACATACAAAGGGGTCCCAATAAGACTATCAGCTGATTTCTCAAAAGAAACTCTCCAGGCAATAAGGGACTGGCAACAAATACTCAAAGTAATGAAAAGCAAAAACCTACAACCATGATTACTCTATCCAGCGAAGCTGTCATTCAGAATAGAAGGGCAGAGAAAGTGCTTCCAGGACAAGGTAAAACTGAAGGAGTTCATCAGATCCAAACCACTGTTATATGAAATGTTAAAGGGACTTGTTTAGGAGAAAGAGGATCAAAATTATGAACATTAAAATGAAAACTGTATTACAACAACCAACAACAGAAGCTAGGGAACCGAAACAAAGGCAAACTAAGTAGGCAACGAGAGTGGGGAAAGAATTATAGGTATGGGGAGCATTTTGCAGGGAGGACAGCAGGGAGGGGGAAGGGGGGAAAGGGAGGGAGATGGTGCAGGAATTAAGAAGCATAGTAGGAAGGAGTGCAGTAGGCAGGAAGATGTTGAGAAGAACTATATGCACAAGCAATGGACATGGAGGGAGGGGATCACTGGGTGGAGGGGAACAAAGGGAAAAGAAATTGGGACAACTGTAACAGCATAATCAATAAAGTATAGTAAAAAAAAAAGAAAGAAAAAATTCACCTAATACAATACATTGTTTAGACAGAGGTAATGCAACTAAAGGCAAGGGAAAGATGAAAAACAAAAAAAAAAAAGCACAATTGTTATTTATCTACTTTTCTGGGAGAGGGAGGTATATGACTAGAGTGGGACACACAGGTTTTGGTAATATTCTCTTTTTTAAGCCCAGTTGCAGAGAAATTGGTATTTGTTTTATTTTTTATACACACACAATACACATAGGAGTACACACAATATTAGTATAGTACAATTCCTTTGTATCTATGAATACATTATAATAAAAGTACATTTTAAAATAAAACAATGAAAAAATAAAACAACGAATAAATAGGAAATAAGAAAGAAGAAAGAGCCTATTAGAAACTCTTGCTAATTTCTTGATGTTCTAAGCAGCTTTGAAACATTCATGGCTTATCTCAGCTCACAGAAACCCACAATAATAATGCTAAATAACAACTGGTTTTCAAAGTATATTATTTAATCTTATCCTCTCAAGTCTGTGCATTAGGTTTGTTATGCTCATCATATTTCTACAGATGAAGAAAATGGAGGTTCATGGAGTTGTCAGCAATCATCACAGCTTAATCCTAATTGTGATTTCAAATCCTATATTCTTTATATTGCATCATGCTACTTACCTATAGGCTTCTATAGTATTTCTGAGAAAAACCCATACTCTAGGGCTGGCCTAAGGGTATGGTAGTAAGGAATGAGCATACTTACAAGACAGGACTGGTTTTACCCCAGCTAGGATTTTTCAAGGTTTGGGATCAAGCAAAAAAGAAAAAAAGGAGAAAGAACTGATGGACACGGACAACAGTGTGGTGACTGGTAGGGAGCGGGGTTGGATGGAGGTGAAAGAGAGTGTAGGAGGGATAAATAGTAATAGAAAAATATAATAAATATAATGTAAAAAAAATAAGAAAATAAAAAATATTAAAACTTGTTACAAATTGTTTCCTTAATTCAAAGGCTTAAATATTATAAGGCTAAATAATAGGAATTGTTCTATAATTTTTAAGTCTTGAAATAATACTTTAATTATTTTAGTCTTTACCTTTTATGAGTACTTGCCAGACTTTTTTACCTGACTCAGACATATACATTTTCTTTTTTTTCAATCCTAACCTGAGGATATATTTAATTTTAGAGAGAAGGGGAGAGTGGGAGAGGCAGTAAGGGGAAGAAGGAAAGGAGAGAGAGAGAGAGAAAAAGAGAGAGACAGAGAGACAGACAGACAGACATTGACGTGAGAGAGAAATATCGATAAGCTGCCTCTTGCACACACCCTGAGGATTGAACCCAAAACCCAGGTACGTGCCCTGACTGGAGATCGAAACTGCTACCTTTTTGGTGTACAGGACAATGCTCCAAGCAACTTAACCACCTGGTCAAGATGACATATACCTTTTTTTATAAAAAGAAAACTGAAGTCTTATATACCTCAGTGCATTTGATTCAAAATATTTCCCCTAATTACATTATGATTCATGCAGTGAATATGCAATTACATTTAATTCAGTATAATTAAGGACGCGATATATTTAAAATAGTGATTCTTTTAATTGATCTATAGGACAGATTTAGCTCATATATAGGTGATTTAACATTGAAGCCTGTTTCTTTGCAAACTGCCAAAGAGTTAGCTCTCTTGGCCAGACTGTTAGGGTAGTGTGGTCAAATCCTAAGAATCTCATTACATTGTTTTGTGTTATGAAGAGACCTCAGCCTGATGATGTACTCAGTGCACAGTTTAAGAGAAAGATGCTTCCTCACCATTTATGCTGCCATGAACTACCCTTCATGAAGTGTTCCCACGCCAAAGCTTCAATAGCCATGGGGGTACATGACAATCTGAGACCTCAACTGAAATTCTCGCAGGGGATCAAAGCTGGGGATGGGGAGTTAAAGAAGGTTGATTTGTCTCTAAAAAGGAAAAAAGGGCATCCTCTTTGGCTGTGTATTCATCCTCAGACGGCCATAAATGTAGCACAACCAGGCATCTGGCCAGCCAGCTGCTGGCTCCACACTGCTGATTCACGAGATATGGATGCTGCCTCGTGGCGATGACCTAATTGCACATATCCCGAGGTGTGCTCTCTTCTGAGGACCAACCCTGTCCCCACAAATGCCTTAAGGCCAAGTTTAAATATACCATTGAGACATCCACATTGATCATTTTTCCTTCTAAATCAACTCTCTCTTCTAACTTGCTATTTCTATATGGCATCAGCAGCCACCCTCTCCCTAAGTGTGAGGTCTCAGCCATCTGTGACTCTTCCTTTTCTTTTATTGTTTATAAACCTTATTAATACTTACAAATTTTTATGGAATCTCATACTTGGCCTCCTATTATTTGATTCTCTCAATTCCACCTCTCTATATATTTAGTGTTATGTTCCCATAATACCTTTTCACTCATGTCATCCCCCTGGAGAAGAGCATGGCCTCAGGTGTGCACACAGAGAACAGACACTTAGGTCTCCAAGCCCCAGTTCTTCACTTGTAAAATGGGGGGTGGGGAAACACATACCTTCTAATAGAATTGTTTTGAGGTTTAAATGAAATGAATCCAGTGCTAGCAATATACGAAAGGGTCACTTCCTTCATTCATTTAGTCATTTAAAAATATTTGACTACATGTGAAACTAATACAAAATAATATTAAATGTAAACTGTAACTGAAAAATAAAATAAAATAAATTTATTGAGACCTGTAATAGTAGGTTGAACAGTGTCCACACCTAAAATTGATGTTCACTTGGAACCTCAAAATATAATCTTATTTGGAAATAGGCTCTTTGATATGTAATGCATTAAGGATCTGGAGTAAAATCATCCCAGATTTAGTGTGAGCCCTAAGTCCAATGACTGTCACCTTTACAAGAAAAAGAGAGGAAACACAGACACACACAGGAAAGATGGCCATGAAAATATGAAGGCAAAGATTCCAGCTAAGCTCCTACAACCTAAGGAATACCTGGGAGCACTCGAGCTGGAAGAAGTAAGGAAGGCTTCTTCCCTAGAGCCTGCACAGGGAGCATGATTTTGGTCAACCCCTTTATTTTAAACTCTAGCCTCCAGACAGTGTAAGAATAAATTTCTGTAGTTTTAAACTACAAAGTTTGTGGTACTTTGTTATGGCAGCTCTAGGAAACTAATGAAAACCATACCATGTGACAGATATTGTCTGGGTATTGGAAGGATACAGCAGTAAACAAAAAGACCTAAGTCTTGCCCTTGTGCAACTTAAAGTTATTATTATTACTGTTGTTGGTTTAGTGATCCCTCATAATGTCTACGAAGAGTAAGTACAAAATTCTAATTATTTATATTAACAAGTCTGGGTTCTTCATCTGTAAAATGGAACCACTCATACCTAATAGAATTACTTACAGCTAGTAAGATTGAACCTGTTATCTGTCCACTATTAATTTTCATTATTCCCTAAAGCAGGGATTGGCACCCTTCTATTATAAAGGGCTGAATAGAAAATACGTTAGTCTTTGAGTACTAGAGGGTCTCTGTAATATATATTGATTTGTTTGTGTAATTTTCTAATACTTCAAAAACTTAAAAAGCCATTTTTAACTGGCTGGATGTACAAAAACAGGCCAGTTTGCCAGTCCTAGCAAATACTTCTACCTATAGTCCAACCTGGTCCCTCAGTGTCACTTGATGGCACCATGCACATAGGGAGACAAAAGACAGTGACACAAAACAGCTAATTAATAATGCTAAGTACAAAGAATATAGTTGACAGATAAGTTCTGAAAACAATGGAATAGGTAGTAAATGCTGTAAAATGAGAAAAAGGGTGAGATCAGTGTGGGCTTTAACACCTGGAGAAGGGTCATGGCACAGGCTGAAGTTGAGCCAGGTCTTGACAGAAGGTGAATTTTTGAAGAGGGAAAAGAGAAATACTTGGGACATAATATACTTCATGTATATGTGTTAACAGGTTTGTACACACATGTGTACAGATGCATTTATATATAAATGATATAAATCATATTATATATCTCCTCTTAAGATATCCTCAGGACTTAAAAAATTCAGAATTCTGCAATGATAAGGGCTTTGGAATTCTAAGTGTTAAAACTTTTGCTTCTTTATCATAATTTTCTAAGGTGAATCAGTTCTAAAACAGACCAAGTCCAGCTGGTTTCAGTTAGCAGCCTTCATCTCGCACTTCAATCAAAGCCAGGAGTGAGAATGATTCATCAAGAAAGTTGTCCCCACTTCCAGCCAAGATGGAGGCGTAGACAGACATGCTGCGTCTCCCTCCAAAACTAAGAAGGAATACAACTACCTCAAAACTAGAAACAACCAGAAGTTCCAGAAAATCAAAGTGCATGTAAGTCCAGCAGACAAAGATATAAAGAAGAAATACTCATCCAGACAGGTAGGAGGGATGGAGCCGGGGCAGAGAGGGTGTGGTGTGGTGGCAGCAGCAGTGGCAGCATCGGCAGCAGTGGCATGCTGGCAGAAAATGCAGTCACATGTTTTAAAAAGTCGGGAGGCACACCTGGGGAGCATTCCCAGCTCCTCACCAGCCCTTGCAGCTTACGGTCCCAGCACCAGGAAAAATCAAGCCTCATTGCTTCTGACTGTGCAGACCAGTGGGGGTTGGGGTGGAGGCAGAAACTGCCAGTATCTCAGCAGAGTCTGCTTGTTTAAAGGGCCCCCATTGTCTTAGAACATCCACAGAACCACCCACTCTGGGAACGATGCCCAGGGCAGCAGCTAGAGAGGTGCCAGTTGGGTGCGGAATGGAAGAGGTGTGTGGAAAAGGGGTGAGTGCTGGGCAGGTGGCATTGTTCCCTCTCAGACCCCCTTCCCCACATACAGTGCCACAACGTGGTGAAACAGGTCGATCTGCACTGACAAATCCCTAAGGCTCCGCCCTTTACAACATAAGAGCAGCAACGGCGCTACCTGGGACTTGGAGGTAAACAAACACAGGAGCCTGTCAGAATGGGAATGAGAAGACAGAGAAGTATGGCCCAAAAGGGGGAATGGATCGAGGTTCCAGTGGGCGAACTAAGTGACGAGGAGATAGAGAATCTCACAGATGAGGAGATAGACAACCTAACAGATGAAGAATTCAAAGCACTGGTGATAAAGATGCTCAGAGGCTTGAAAGATATGCTTGAGTACAGCAAATGCATAAGAGAAGAAGTGGAGGCTATGCGAAGTGAAGCGAAGGAAAATCCATACAAAACCAATGGTGAAGGGAAGGAAACTGGGGTTCAAACCAATGATTTGGAACTTAAGGAAGAAAATAAAAAAAACAGCCAACCAGTGCTGAATGAGGAAGCAAGCATTGAAAAAAATGAGGAAAACTTCCCAAATTTTGCGAAGGAGATGGACATACAGGTCCGGGAAGCACGGAGGGTCAAAGGTGAAAGATAAAGAGAGAGTCCTGGGGGAAGCAAGAGAGAGGTGGAGAGCTGCCTACAGGGGGCTGCTTATAGGACTATCAGCTGATTTCTCAGAGGACACTTTGCAGACAGGAAGAAACTGGCAAGCAGTATTCAATGTGATGAAAGGTAACCTGCAACCAGGATTACTCTATCCAGCCTGTTATTTAGAATGGAAGGGCAGATGAAGTGCTTCCCAGACAAGGTAAAGCTAAAGGAGCTCATCATCATCAAGCCATTATTATATGAAATGTCAAAGGGACTTACTTGAGAAAAAGATAAAAACTATGAACACTAAAATGACAATGAACCCACAAGTATCAACAACTGAATCTAAAAGATAAAAATAAAATCCAACTAAGCAAACCAGAATAGGAACAGAATCATAGGTATGGGGACCATTTGGAGGGTTATCAGCTGGGAGGGGGGAGGGGGAGAAGTGGGGATATGGTGCAGGGATTAAGAAGCACAATTGATTGGTACAAAATAGACAGGGGGAAGTTGAGAATAATATAGGAAAGGGTGAAGCCAAAGAATTTATATGCACAATCCATGGACATGAACTAAGAGGGGTGGGACTGCTGGAGGGAAGGGGGGTACTCGGCAGAGGGGAGCAAAGGGTAAAAAAAAATTGGAACTACTGTAACAACATAATCAATAAAATATACTTAAAAAAAAGAAAGTTGTCTCAAATGAGGCTGATTTTAATGCTTACTGTTTAAGAGGTTTTCTGCTTTTCTCTATTTAGTTAACAGAAAACAAATTTTAATTTACTCACTTAAAAGTTCTCTTGAGTAATAGATACTCAGAAGACAGAACACTGATCACCACATTCTAACCAATAACACAGAAGCAGTTCTCCCTGAAACAGATAAGAGCCATGTCTGTCTATGTATCTACCAGTGTGTCACACCCAATAGAAACAGGCTGATGAATGTCTGAGTGGAGGGCCAGGAGAGGTGAAATATGGATGAAACCAAGTCCTTCAACTGTGCCCCAACATATTGTTTAAACCCAGGATTGTATCCAATCACTGTCATCACCTCTTACCCACCCCCTTCCCATATTATCATTGTGCAGTGAGACTCTTTACTCATCTTTTCCCCTTGTTCCGGACCAGAGCTGTTTATCAGAAAATTCAATCTGTGGGCCACTTTTCTTACTGGCCATGGTCTCTGAAAACCTTACCAAACTCTTATAATCTTACTGCACCTACATCAAGGCCAAGCTCAGGAAAGTTTCTGTCTGCACCAAGCATGTACTTGGTGCTTCTGAAGTAGTGCCATTGTGGAGTCTAATTCTGTAGCCACAGTAAAGGTAGTATTGAAAAAGACCATTGTTCTTAACAAAGTTCTTTTTCTTAATACAGTCATTATTTCAACTTGAAATCATAGATTAGTGATAAATGGTGAAAATCTGTGGATTCTAAATGCAAACTTCATGGGGAGCTCACCTCTTCTGGTAGCATTGCTTGGGCACTGGTACCCTGCTTGAGCAATGTCCACAAAAAGGTGTTGCCTAAAGTTCCTCATACAGACACTATCACCCTCTCAAAGGGGAAGCTCTGTTGACAGGCTGAAGAAAACCTCAAGGAGCAGAGAGACCACTCCTGTCTTTTTCTTTTAATGGCTTTTAATTGTGTTTTTCCCTTTTTTTATTACAAAGCTGTAGAATTCCTATCTATTCACCCTTTGTTCATATTTTCTTCTTTAATTTTTCTCCTTCTTCTTCTTTGATCCATCTTCATCCCAAACTGATGGTTGGAGGAGGTTGTGTGTGCATGTGTGTGTTTGTGTAAGAAGGGGGCCTAAGTAATTGTGAGTGGAACTTCCTATAATTTTTTCAGTGCTAATTTTATTTTTGGAAACCCCTCAATTCTATAAATTAGTTTTTAGAGGTTTAGGGGAGAGACTGAAAAACTTTTATCTAAAAATAAAGTAATTTTTACTAACTGGAATTTTATTACATTATTTGAAATACAGGGCTTCATCATAATTATTTATTCATTTGATACACACATATTTTGTTCAAGCTATTGTGGTAGGTACTGGGACTGTAGAGATAAAAGCTGTAGTTCATATCTTCAGGGGGCTAATAAGGGAATCAGTGAACATATTACCACAGTGTGGTAAGAGAGATGGTAGAAATAATCAAAGAATGCTACTGAAGTACTCAGGAAAGGCAGGTTTTCCAAAATGAGGGATGAGGGAACAGCTAAAGATCTCCTGGGGAAGAAAATGCCCCAGTGGAGTTGAACAGAATAGGGAGGGCTTCTGGTCAAGACGGCAGCATAGGAAAACATGGTACTCAGAACCTCCCACAACCATGTGAAAATTACAACTAAGCTACAGAACAACCATCATTCAGAATTGCCTCAAATATAGTGGAACAGAGGTCCTATAACTGAGGATATAAAGAGCCTGATTGAGACTGGTAGAAGTGTTGAAGATAATGACTGGGCTGGTCCCACACCCAGGTGTGGTGGTTAATAATTGGGAGGACTATCTCAACTGTGGAAGTACCTGCTAGGAGTGAGAGGTCCCAGCCCCATAGCAGAATCCTAGCTCAGGATTTCAGTGCCCCATAACTTCTGGCTGTGAATGCCGGTGGAGATTGTGATTGAGTGAGACAGAGGTCCTTCTGGAATCTCAGGCATTCCTCTTAAAGGGCCTGCACAGAGACTTACTTGAACTCACTTGCTTTGAGGTCCAGTGCTGCAGCACCAGCTTGGAAGGCAACTTGGACATATAGGGAGGAAATGAATCTGGCATCAGGGTGAGAGCTGTGGGGACAGCTTTCTCCCAGACAGAAGTACTGGCAAAGGCCATTCTTCCTTTGATGACCCCTTCCCCAACAGAGCTGGCAGGCAGGCATCATATCTGAGTCTCCTCAACCTAACTCACACTGACTGTCCTGTCCTGGTGACATTCTGAGACCCCCACCCACCTAACTTTTGGGTCCACCCAAGCTCTTTACAGTGGATTTTCCATACAAATGACCTGTCTTGGCTTATGTTGCCGACTTTCCCAAAATCTCTTAGACAAGCAGCATCTGGCCTTGGCATGCCCAATACCTCTTGCTAAGTAGCCTCCACCCCAGCACTAGCAGCAGTTGGCCTTAATTTTCAGGTTGGTCTTTTCTGGGCACCTCCAAGCCCAGAACAATTAGGAGCTATAGCAGATCACTATGTAGCTCATGCCAGGTGGTCCTGTGCAGAACAGAGGCAGGTCTAAACTTTTTCTGTATCTCCCTGGAGCCTTTAGAACTAATGAAGGAACCAGTGCACCTGGTGGACAGCTTCAGTCCATGTGGAAGCACCACCCAACCATTTCTACAAGCTACATACTCAAGGGGTGGACTTAGTAGGTACCTGAGCCCCACTGAAGTGAGTTCAGCTCTGTGAGTTTGGCCCCTGCATAGCAGATCCTCAATGGTTGTCACACCCAATCCTCAGAGTCTATCAGTCTGGGAGTAACTACTTTCCAACGATGTGCCAATAGCATTAGAGGACAAACTACAACAGAAGGGTGTATGGAGCCCACATGATGGGTGCACCTGGAGCACCCAGCTCAGTGAAAGGGGTACCACTGGGCCCCACAGGACACCTACTACATAAACCCACCCTGCCAACACTGGGAGATGTAGCAGCTCTACCTAATATATAGAAACAATAAGGAGGCTACCAATGAAGAGATTTAAACAGAAAACCTGGCTCAAATGAAAACAAACAAACAAACAAAGACAAAACAAAACTCCAGAACAAGAAGGAAACAAAATGGAGACAAGCAATCTACAAAAATTCAAAACACTAGTTATTAGAATGCTCAATGAACTTAGGGGAAGAGTAGGTGAATTTAGTGAAATCTTCAACTAAGAGGAAACATAAAATAAGAGATAGAAAACATAAAAATAACCAGTCAGAAATGAAAAATATACTAACTGAAATGAATACATTATAGGGAATCAACTATGGAGTAGATGAAACAGATGATCAAATCACAGATTGGGATGATAAGGAGCAGGAAACACCCACTCAGAACAACAACAACAAAAAAGAATCCAAAAAATGAAGATATCACAAGGACATTTTGGACAACTTCAAGAATACCAACATTTTCATCATGGGGGAACCAGAAGAGAGAGAACAAGAAATTGAAAATCTAGGTTAAAGAACAATGACAGAAAACTTCCCCAACCTGGTGAAGGAAATAGACATACAAGACCAGAAGTGCAGAGTCTCAAACAAGATGAACCCAAAAAGGCTGACACCAAGACACATCATAATTAAAATGCCAAAAGAGAGAATCTTAAAAACAGCAAGAGGAAAAAGAATTAGTTACTTACAAGGGAGTTCCCATAAGACTTTAAGCTGATTTCTCAACAAGAACTTTGCAGGCCAACAGGGATTTGCATGAAATATTCAAAGTGATGAAAAGCTACAACCTACCCAGCAAAGCTATAATTTAGAATCTAAGGACAGATAAAGAGCTTCCTTTACAAGAAAAAGCTAAAGGAGTTCATTACCAACAAATCTGTATTACAAGAAATGTTAAAAGTTCTTTAGAAAAAAGGAGAGGCAGGTTCTCTTACATCGACCGCTTAAGAGTCACGCTGTAAGAAGCAACAACCTCTCTTCTTCCTCTCCGTCATCCATTAGGCAGCCTCAAAGCAGCAACCATGCGTAAATGTATCTCCATCCACGTTGGCCAGGCTGGTGTCCAGATCGGCAACGCCTGCTGGGAGCTCTACTGCCTAGAACATGGCATCCAGCCTGATGGCCAGATGCCAAGTGACAAGACCATTGTGGGGGGGAGAGATGACTCCTTCAACACCTTCTTCAGTGAGACACGTGCTGGCAAGCACGTGCCCAGGGCAGTGTTTGTAGACCTGGAACCCACAGTCATTGATGAAGTTCGCACTGGTACCTACCGCCAGCTCTTCCACCCTGAGCAGCTGATCACAGGCAAAGAAGATGCTGCCAATAACTATGCCCGTGGACACTACACCATTGGCAAGGAGATCATTGACCTTGTCCTGGACCGAATTCGGAAACTGGCTGACCAGTGCACAGGTCTTCAGGGCTTCTTGGTTTTCCACAGCTTTGGTGGGGGAACTGGTTCTGGGTTCACCTCCCTGCTGATGAAGCGTCTCTCTGTCGATTATGGCAAGAAGTCCAAGCTGGAGTTCTCCATTTACCCAGCCCCCAGGTTTCCACAGCTGTAGTTGAACCCTACAACTCCATCCTCACCACCCACACCACCCTGGAGCACTCTGATTGTGCCTTCATGGTTGACAATGAGGCCATCTATGACATCTGTCGTAGAAACCTCGATATTGAGCGCCCAACCTTCACTAACCTGAATAGGTTGATAGGTCAAATTGTGTCCTCCATCACTGCTTCCCTCAGGTTTGATGGAGCCCTGAATGTCAATCTGACTGAATTCCAGACCAACCTGGTGCCCTATCCCCGCATCCACTTCCCTCTTGCCACATATGCCCCTGTCATCTCTGCTGAGAAAGCCTACCATGAACAGCTTTCTGTAGCAGAGATCACCAATGCGTGCTTTGAGCCAGCAAACCAGATGGTGAAATGTGACCCTCGCCACGGTAAATACATGGCTTGCTGCCTGTTGTACTGTGGTGATGTGGTTCCCAAAGATGTCAATGCTGCCATTGCCACCATCAAGACCAAGCGTACCATCCAGTTTGTGGACTGGTGCCCCACTGGCTTCAAAGTTGGCATTAATTACCAGCCTCCCACTGTGGTGCCTGGTGGAGACCTGGCCAAAGTACAGCGAGCTGTGTGCATGCTGAGCAACACCACAGCTATTGCTGAGGCCTGGGCTCGCCTGGATCACAAGTTTGACCTGATGTATGCCAAGCGTGCTTTTGTCCACTGGTACGTGGGTGAGGGCATGGAGGAAGGAGAGTTTTCTGAGGCCCGTGAGGACATGGCTGCCCTAGAGAAGGATTATGAGGAGGTTGGTGTGGATTCTGTTGAAGGAGAGGGTGAGGAAGAAGGAGAGGAATACTAAAGTTAAAACGTCAACAGTGCTGCTTTTACAGGGAAGCTTATTCTGTTTCAAACATGAAAAGTTGTGGTCTGATCAGTTAACATGTATGCAGCAGTGTATACTCATACAATTACTGGCCTATGCTTTAAAACATGAAGCTTTGTTACAGACCCAGCTAGTCCACTTCTCTGAAGGGTTTGAATAAAGTATTCCTTGTCTTAAATGAAAAAAAGAAAAAAGAAAAAAGGAGAAAAGTTCAAAATATGAATAATAAAATGGTAATAAATACATATCCACCAATGATTACTTTAAATGAAAATAGCTTAACAAACAAGATCCTTAGATATGTTGTTTGAAAGGAACTCACTTCATATTGAAAGACATACACAGAATGAAAGTAAGGGGATAGGACACCATATTTCATGAAAACTGAAACAAAACAAAGCTGGGGTAGCAATACTTAGACAAAAAATACTTTAAAACCAAGGCTATAACAAGAGACAATGAAAAACCCAGCTATTCCACTTCTTGGTATTTATTTAAAGAAACCAAAAACAATAAATTAAAAAAACACATATACATCCATATATTCATTGCAGCATTATTTACAACATCCAAGATATGGAAGCAACCTAAATGTCCATCAATAGTTAAATGGATAAAGAAGTGGTGCATATATATAATAGAATACAATGCAGCCATAAAAAAGAATGAAATCTTATCATCTTCAATAATATGGATAAATCTAGAGGGTACTGGACTGAATGAACCAAGTCAGGCAGAGAAAGACAAATGCCAGATGATTTCATTTATATGTGGAATCTAAAAAATAAAATAAATGAACATAGAGACCAGAAACAGACTCGTAGATACAGAGAACATTTTGATGCTTGCTCGTAGATGGATTGGGAGGAACGGGTAATAAAGGTGAAGGGACTAAGAAGTACAAATTGGTAGTTATAAAATAGTCATGGGGATGTTAAATACAGCATATGAGATACAGTCAGTAATACTGTATTAACTATACAGGGGTGAGCAAAAGTAGATTTACAGTTGTTCATTTATATGGAAAAAGACACACAGGTTATAATTATTACAATAGCTTTATTAACTCTGTGTTTCATTCACTCACAACTGTAGACCTACTTTTGCCCACCCTTGTATATGGTGTCAGATGGGTACTAGATTTATCACAGATCACTGAATAAGCTATATAAGTGTCTAATTATGGATTTTGACACCTGAAACTAATATAATATTGTATGTCAGCTGTGAGAGAAAAGTGTTAACCAGACAAAATAATTGTTAAAGGGATTTGAGGCAGATAAAATAATATGTGTTAAGATGGGGTTGCGAGGGAGACTGATGGATTCTGGGAATTATGAGAATAATATACTGACACATATACAGAATATACAAGGAATTCATACAACTCAATAGCAAAAACACAAACAAACAAAAACCCAAAACAAATAACCCAATTAAAAAATGGGCAAAGGACTAAATAGATATTTTTCCAAAGAAGACATACAAATGGTTAATAGGCACATGAAAAGATGCTTAATATCAATTAGGTAAATGCAAATCAAAACCACAATATTATCTAACACCTGTTAAGATGGCTATTATAAAAATGATAAGAGTTAAAAAGTGCTGATGAGGATATAGAGAAAAGGGAATGCTCGCACACTATTGATGGGAATGTAAAATGGTACAACCACTATGGAAAACCATATGAATGTTCCTCAGGAAATTTGAAGTAGAGCTACCATATGACCCAGCAATCCCACTTCTCATTCAAAGGAATCAAAGCCATTATCTCAAAGATATCTCTATACTCCCATGTTCACTGCAGCACTATTCACAATAGCCAAGGTATGGAAATAACCTAAGTGTCCATCAACAGATGAATGGATAAAGCAGATGTGATATATATAATATAACATATATATACAATACACAATAGAACATTATTCAGCCTTAAAAAATGAAGGAAATCTTGTCATTTGAGATAATATTAATTAATGTGTTATGTGAAATGAAATAAGCCAGATAGAGAAAGGCAAATATTGCATGGTATCACTTATATGTGGACTCTTTAAAAAAAAAGTCAAATTCATAGAAACTGAGAGTATAAAAGTGGTTGCCAGGGGCTGCAGGGTGGGGTCGAGAGAGAGGTTGGTAAATGGTATAAACTTTTGCTTAAAAGATAGATAAGGTCTGAGGATCTAATGTGTAATATGGTGACCATAGTTGATAACACTGTATTGTATAACAGAAATTTGCTGAGAGTAGAACTTAAATGTTCCCACACACACACAAATAAAAGAATGGTAGACTGAAGGTAGGATAGGGTGGCAGTGGTGTGCTTGAGCTATCTTGTACCAGATTGTAGAGCCTATTGTGAGCATTTCTTCCTAATTCTTGTTCAGTGACTTTACCTTGGTAGTTTGAAATTGGTTTGGTAGGGTATTTCGACTATGGAAATTTGCAAACACTACAAATCAGGAACTTCTGCTCCCTCTCTCCCCCAGAGTTAAACATTTACCAGCATACCACTAGGTGTGAGGAAGATCACAAAACAGCCAGGGCCAAGGTAAGAAATATCTTGAATATTATACTAAAGAGTATGGCTTTTACTCTGAAATCATTGGGGTACCCTCAAATTATGTATGAAGAAGATTGAGATAGGCTGAATGATTCTTTGGAAACATTAAGTTTCTTGATTAAATAGGTATTGTTAGTTGCACCCAAACCAGCAGTTGATAAGGTACTTAAGAAAGTCTTAAATAAGGCTGGTATACAGAATGAGAATGTCAACATGGGTTAATAAATGAAAGAGGTTATGTAAATTATTACTTAATCTCAACTGAGGGTTTTGCGAGTCACTGGGGAACTGGGTTGAGGTTGATAGAAAAGAATAAGGTTAGAAGGAAACAGAAAATTAAACAAACAAGAGTTCAGTTTAACTTATGATTCACCCAGTGTATAAAATGAAAGCCTTGCTAGTAGTAAAAAAGGTAAAATAAAGTTATGCCAACATTGTTATTAACACAATTTCCCAGTCATTCACTGAAAAGAGATTTTATTATATATTGGCAGAAACAAAAGAGAAAATTTGACTGTTAAGAAACTAGTTCTTGAATCCTCAGCATACAAAGTATTAAGTGAGGCACTGATGGTTGTTACAATAGCTGTTTCCAAGGGCCTAGAGAATGCAAGGGAAGCTTTAATACTTAAAGCTCACATAAATACAGAATTATTATTTACTTATGAAAATTTAAGTGTTTACTTTCCAAATATTTCATAATCCTTTTTTTCCCATGAGTTCATCTGTATTCAATCGGACTGTTATCACCAGGGTCATACTCAGTATCATATAGTTTGCAGCATGGCTACCCTAGATCCTGTAATAATTTGGAGGTTTTTTAAAAAAATAAAAACTTTCTTCTGTCAGGTGTGGTATAGTCCTGATGTATATTTTTATATGGTCTAAACAGTGCCACAAATGGTGAACTTCAATTTTTTCAATTCTGAGGTGAAAGTGTTTTCCTGTGCAGAGTCTACTAAATATAGATGGATGCAAAAAAGAAGGCATGGGGGTAATTAGTGTGCCATCAGGCCACATACCTAGGATCATAAAAGCATCGCTTGCCTAAATATATGAATTGCTGCTTATATTTTCATAAGCATTTGACTCTAAAAATGTATCTGGGGGTTGAGAGTAGGTGGAGGTGGGCAAAGGGAGGTAAAATGGGGATGGCAAAAGACTTTGCTTGAGGTGGTAGGTGCATGATATAGTGTGAAAATGTTTATTGAGTTGTACACTTGAAACCTGTATGGTTTTATGAACCACTCACTCCAATAAATTGAATAAAAGAAAATAAAATAATCATTTTCACATTTACCATAATGTGATGTCATTTTTTAAAAGCAGGCACATATTTTAGTCCTCTTTTTACATGTCAAAAATATATACTTTGACCTTTCACTGTTAATTGCAAGTTATATCTACTATTGTTAAACTACCATTTATACATATATTACTCATCATTCTGCAAACACTGACTGCTATCCTTAATATTCAGCCAGTAACAGAATTGATCTTGTGCTTTGTCTGCCCAATTCTCTGTGGAATCAATACCTTTCTATGACTCTTCTGAAATGAGAGTGAGTTTAGTTGAGACTAAGGAAATCACCCATTTCTTTCCATATCAGGTCTAGATAAACCCAGTGTAACTGGTTTTTTAAATTAGAAATATTTCTCAATTACTCTTACTAATACATTTACTGATTCCTATTCACCATGATGTTGGAGCTGCAAATAAGTTTACATTTAATGAACCACCAGATATATTCTATTCTATTATAAATTCCTCTTCTTAATTCACTTAATTCAGTTCTTTAAATACCAGGATCACCTAATTTGACCTCATATTCACCCTTATTATTGCACTTCAGAACATTTCCAGTCTTGGACCTTCTCATATTAGTGAGCATATGAAGAAAAATGACCTCACCTCCTTATTATCTTCCTTGAGGTTTTGTATTACCTTTACACATATTTTATCACTGTATTCTTGTGAACAATCTCTTACATTCAAGATTCTGGTCACATTACTGGAAAATAAATAGTCCTCTGCTTGTAATTATGACCTTCGGGAAGGGGCAAGCCAGTGACCTCTCTGACTTGTAGGCACAGGAATAAGCTCTGAAAATTAAATGCTTCCTATTCTCTCATCTGTTCCTTTGGCAAACTCCACTTCCTTCTAGGCCAAACAAAAGTAAGCAAAGCTAATACAGAAGTTGACTATTTCTTTTGATTCCTCATACATATTTTTGTACCTGTATTTCAAATGTTTGTGGTTTATGGAGATGACAAAAACAATGCCCTTTAAGATTGTCATAAAAATACATTTCTGGAGTTTGTCAAGGACTTTTTTTCAAGCCCTTTAGCAATTCAGGAGAGTCTCTGTTTACTGTGTAAATACATAGATTTCTTTTGCAAGATAAAGTTTTTGTCAAGTAAACTCAACACTATGGTCTATGCACTATTGTCTATTGTCTAAGCATATGCATAGGCTTAAGTACAGAGAAGCATGACAAACTGCCTGCCCTTTAAGACCTTAAACTTATTTAAATATCTGTATGATGGATTATAATGAAAAAGGCAAAATGTGTCTTCAGCTAGAGATTCATTACAACAACATGACCATGACATTTGCATATCCTGGTGCTCATGACATCCTCCTGAGTCCCCAGAACACTTGCTTCTCACCTGACCCTTCAGGCTACATGATTTATATGAGAAAGAAATCTTCTAAAACGAATTCAGTTGTGTAGAGGACAGTACACAGATGCAGAAACAATATGACTTGGACCCACCTCAGCATCACATTCCCTTGAATTATATCAACTTTTTAAATTTTGAGAGTTTCAAAAGAGCTTATTTTGTGTCTTTTCAGGACTATATAATTCACTTTGTCATAAGACTTACTGGTAGGTAATAGGATAATCCTTCCAACCACAGAAATACAAGTTATTTTGACAAATAGGGTCTCAAGTGTTAGCCACAGAAGACAGGAAAGGAAGACAGGAAAGAAACAGCTTGGACTGATGCAAGAAATACATATTTTCAAATAAGCTGATAAAGTGATAGGCTATGAGAGGCAGTGAGATTAAGTGCTACCTAAATTATATCCTTAGTTTCTAGAATCTACACATTATTTCTTCATACTAAAAATGACTTAATGAGCCATGGCCAGTGTGGCTCAGTTGGTTGGAGCATTGTCCCGTAATGGGTTTGAATTCCCGGTCAGGGCAGGTACCTTGGTTATGGGTTTGAGCCTTAACATGGGGCATATGAGGGGCAGCCAGTTTATGCGTCTCTCTTTCATTAATGTTTCTCTCTCTCTTCCTCAATCTCTAAAAGAAATAAAAAAAAATGTCTGCAGGTGAGGATAAAGTAGGTTACTTAATGAAAAGTAATCTAACTCATTTAGAAATCAAAGAAAAGACAAAGTTTGAACACTGTAAAACAGAAACTGTTAAAAAAGTTAAAATTCTCCAGCATAATTCTACTAATTCTACTTGTGATATGTTTTTGTAAGTGTAAAGTAATATGCACTCATGGCTAAAACCCACTTTAAATATCTGGTTAAATGCAGCAGCGTGTAGTTAAGGCAAAAAGCTTGTGAAGTAGGTAAGAATGATTAGTTTATTAAATACTGGTTATGTACTTGCCCATTTACTAAAGATATATTATTTTCTAAAATATTGAGCTTTATATAAAAGTTATCTTTAACCTCCTCAGGGTGGCCTTTTGTGACTATACTACCAAATTAACTTATTCTTCCTCATTTGCATTTATAGATGTTTAGTTTCCTCACACTATATTTTAGAAATCATCATGATGTATTTGTATACAGTCATCTCCTCCCTTATTTTGTTTGCTTCATAAAGGCAAGAGCCATGCCTATTCCATTCACCACTGTAATACCAGCAGGGTTAGACACTCAAAAAATATCTGTTGAATTTTGGGTGTACAAATAAATCCTTTTCTCTGCCTCTTGCTGAAAATAATAATTATAAATTTTTGGTCATTTTATGGACTAAGTAAAATGGTTAGGCTTCTAGTATTTGGCTTAAACTAATAAGGTGAAAGGACAAGAATATAATATAGTTTAAAATAAATGGAAAATATTGCACATTTTATTGTCAAGATAATGTTTAGAGATAGTCATTTTTGTTATTGACTGCCACTGCTTAGTGCATTAGCTCTAAATACTATTGATTCATTCAATGGAGAGACCAATTTAATCTTTGCATTTTCCCCATTTCCTGAATACCAGTTCACCTATAGTTTAGTTAGTAGTCTGGCTGCTGACTGCAAGTGTTAACAGAATTTTAAATTTAAAATGTCATTAGAAAATTTTATATCATACATATTTACACTTTTTTCATACAGAATTCCTAGAAAATTATGAATAATTCATGTATTTTGAAATGACAACTCAGAAAAAATAAATTTTCATAAAATCAGTTCTAGAAAAGAATGCTTAACAAATCAAAACTGACCTTAATTCATCCCTTTTATCTAGAGCACAATTTGAAATATCTCTAGCATTTTAAGGCTGTCTGATTAATAAACATATTGGTGATTTACCCAAATAAGACAACCAGAGTCAGACTCTAGTCTGAATTGACATTTTTTGTTTTATATTTATACTATTCATAAACCATTTCCCCTTATTTGTGAACATCAAGAATGGTTTAAATAGCCTTTATTCTACAAGAGCATGCATTTGTAATACATTTTTCTGTCCTGTTGTTGAAAAACTAGAGAATTTATATGCTGATGAACCTACCTGGAATATTTAGTTAGAAAAAAAATGTGTAATTAACAGACTAAAATGTATCTAGTCAGGATGCTAGAATCATCACATTCGCTATTATTAAAACAAAAAAAATCGAACTTCCGGCCAAGATGGAGACGTAGACAGACATGCTGCATCTCCTTCCACAACTAAGAAGGAATACAACTACCTCAAAACTAGAAACAACCAGAAGTTCCAGAAAATCAAAGTGCATGGAAGTCCAGCAAACAAAGATATAAAGAAGAAACACTCATCCAGACAGGTAGGAGGGGTGGAGCCAGGGCAGAGAGGACACAGTGTGGTGGTGGCAGCAGCAGCAACAGCGGCAGGCTGGTGGAAAGTGTAGTTACATGTTTTAAAAAGTCAGGAGGGACACCTGGGGGAGCATTCCCAGCTCCTCACCAGACCGCATAGCTCACTGTCCCAGTACCGGGGAAAATCAAGCCTCATTGCTTCTGACTGTGCAAACCAGTGGGGTTGGGGCAGAGGCAGAAACTGCCGGTCTCTCAGCAGAGTCCACTTGTTTAAAGGGCTCCCTTGGACCTAGAATATCCGCAGACCCACCCACTCTGGGAACAACGGCCAGGGCAGCAGCTAGAGGGGCGCAAGTCCTGTGTGGAAGTGGGAGAGGTGCCTGGAAAAGGAGCAATTGCTGGGAAAGCAGCATTGTTCCTTCTCAGACCTCTCCCCTGCATATAGCGCCACAACGTGGTAAATCAGGTCACCCATTACTGATGAACACCTAAGGCTCCGCCCCTTACAATGTAGTAGGAGTGACAGCTCTCCCTGGGACATGGAAGCAAACAAAAACAGGAGACTTCCAGCCAAGATGGAGGCCTAGACTGACATGCTCCGTCTCCGTCCACAACTAAGAAGGAATACAACTACCGCAAAACCAGAAATAACCAGAAGTTCCATAAAATAAATGGAAGTCCAATATATGAAGTTATAAAGAGATGGTGCTTACCTGGACAGGTATGAGGGGTGAAGCCAGGGAGAAGAGTTCAAGCTGTGCTGTCTGCGGCAGCAACAGCGATGGAGGCAGGACAGCGGTAAGCACAAACACCCGTATTTAGGGGGAGGTGAGAAGCGTCTGGGGAGCACCCCCGGCTGCAGACCAGATCCATCAGCTTATGATTCCAAAGCCAGGGAAGGCAGACCTCCATTGCCTTGGACTGTAAGGTCTGGAGGGGGTGGGGATGGAGGAAGAGGCTCCTGGCCTCTCAGCAGAGAGTGAACGACAGGAATCCATCTTGGACACCCACCCCTGCAGAAAACACCACAGCGTGGTGAGACGGGACACCCAGTTGTGATGAGTGCATAGGGCTCTGCCCCCTATAGCATAGGAGGTGTGACAGTCCTGCCCTGGAAGCAAAGGTAAACACAAAACGGTCAGGATGGCACAGATCATGATAGAGATCCTGGTGATGCAGCTGACAAGACAGCAAATATCTAATCTAATGGCTCAGCAGATAGGAAATCTTTCTGAGGCTCAGGTCAGAGCTTTGGTTATAAAAATGCTTACAGACCTAACAGCAGATCTTAAGACAGGGAAGGAATGAAGGCTAGTTCTGCTGAAATGAACAAAAACACATATGAAACTAGTGGTGAGGGCAAGAAAATCAGGGTTCAAATCAACAAATCCAAACATAGGGAGGGAACAAACAGTCAACCAATGCAGAAAGAGGCAACAAAGAGTGAGGAAAATGAGGAGAGGCCCAGAAACTTATCGGACAGCTATAAGTGGGCCAACATCCAAATCATAGGGCTGCCAAAAGGTGAAGAAGAACTAGAAACTGAAAAATTATATGAGAAAATAATGAAGCAGAGCTTCCCTAACATGGGGAAGGAAATAGACTTACTGGTCCAGGAAGCAGAAAGAGTTCCAAAAAACTGGACCCCGGGAGGACCACACCTAGACACATTATAATCAAAATGTCAAAAATTAAGGATAAAGAGAGAATCTTAAAACCAGCAAGACAGAAGAAGAGAATTATATACAAAGGGGTCCCAATAAGACTATCAGCTGATTTCTCAAAAGAAACTCTGCAGGCAAGAAGGGACTAGCAACAAATATTCAAAGGAATGAAAAGCAAAAACCTACAACCACAATTACTCTATTCAGCGAAGCTGTCATTCAGAATAGAAGGGGAGAGAAAGTGCTTCCAGGACAAAGAAAAGCTGAAGGAGTTCATCAGATCCAAACTACTGTTATATGAAATGTTAAAGGGACTTGTTTAGGAGAAAGAGGATCAAAACTATGAACATTAAAATGAAAGCTGTATCACAACAACCAACAACAGCAGCTAGGGAATTGAAACAAAGGTAGACTAAGTAGGCAAGGAGAGTGGGAAAAGAATTATAGGTATGGGGAACATTTTGGGGGGAAGTCAGTGGGGAGGGGGAAAGGGGGAAAGGAAAGGAGATGGTAGAGGAATTAAGAAGCATAGTAGGAGGGAGTGGAGTAGACAGGAAGATGTTGAAAAGAACTATATGCACAACCTATGTGCATGGACTAAGGTGGGGGACAAATGGAGGGAGGGGTGTCATTGTGTGGAGGGGAACAAAGGGAAAAGAAATTGGGACAACTGTAATAGCATAAACAATAAAGCATATTAAAAAATAAATAAAAATGAAAAAAATCAGGGGTATTTTACTTCAAGAGTAGCTGAACCATTGGCTTCATTTTTCTGATAAATGCATTCTTGTCAGCCCTCCCTGGCTGCTGGAAATTGACCTGCTGCACATCTGGGCACTGAGTCATTCTGCACTCCACATGTTGCTGATTCAGTCTCTTTGCCAACCCATGAATAAGCAATGGTAGAAATTCCTACAGGGTCGTCTATCCAAGTTCTTAACAAATTCTCATTTTTCTTAGTAGAGTGAGGAGATAAGAATGCAGAATGGGATGAACATTGGTATGAGAGAATTCTGAAGTAATGGTTTGACAGCCAAAATGTGATATATTATTCTAAGCAAAAAAATCCATTATTACTCAAGGAGGTTAATATTCTTATCAAAGTGCAGAATCTTGCATGCTTTCAGAAGTCTTTAATCATGTGGTATATGGCAATGAAAATATCACATATTAGAACTGTGTCTTCAAAGTTTTATTAACACTTCAGCTTTTCAAAAATCAACTTTGAGATTTTTTTGCATGAACTAATTGTTTACCACATTAATTTTACCAAATGAATCTCCATATAGGAACCAACTACTTAAAATAAAACACAGATCCATACCACCTGCTTCAAAAGACATTGAAGAATAAAGAATTCATTTTATGTATATGGTATAGTTAACTTTTAATTACCCATACACAGGAGATATATCAATCACATCATGAATCAATATAATACAAAGGTAAAGCCTACGTACACTTTTAGTGACATTTTCAGCATTAATTGTTTTTCTTTGCTGTTAATCTGTGAATATGCTATGAAACGGTTTAAAAGCTGCTTAGAAGGAGAGAGCAGAAAAAAAGGAAAATGCATTAATGGCTCATTCTGTAGTGCATTTTCTAATACCCAGGGTGTGCCAAGTAATCTCAGTGTTACATAATTCTGGAAAGACAATAATTTTAAATTCCTTTTAATAAGATAATGCAATATGCCACTCTCATGGGATGGGTAGCACAGAAAGTTCAAATAAGTAAGTTAGGGAGCAGTGAGTCCCTGAGCCTGGCAGAGAATATAGAAGACTTTACAAAAGGAGAGGAATCAGGTGTACAATTAACAAATTTCTACTTAGAATTTTTAAAAAGTATTTTGAATTCTTATACCTCAGCATTTTCTTTCTTGCAAGATTTTGCTTTGGTAGCTATTACATTTGGCACATGGCCAAGATATTTAGTGTTTAGAATAAAGAATCCTTATTCTTCATATAGGATAACATGCTCTCATTTTGGAGCACAGGATGTAAAAAAGCAACAACCCTGCCAAACCAGTGTAATTACATGCATGTTATTTGCAATATTGACTCCACATTTCCAATTCAGATGGTGGGGTACAAAATATTATAGATATACAGCATATAACCCTGGCTGGTTTGGCTCAGTGGATTGAGCGTCGGCCTGCGAGCTAAGTGTCGCTGGTTCGATCTTCCAGTCAGGGCACATCAGAGAAGGAAAACTCTTGACTCCAAAAAACCTCCGCTGCCTTGCGGCATACCTCTTCAGGGGAAAGGCTAAGGGAGTAAACCCCGACAGAAAATCCGGAGCCGGAGTCCCTAAGGCGGTTTGACATTGTAGTCAACACCGGCAACTCCTGCGGCGCACCTGAAGCCAAGCTGTATTGACTCTGTCTTTCCCTTGGACCCTTCAGCTGCGAAGAGAGGGGGGGTCTGCTGCATGGGCAACAGCAGACCCTCCATATCACCCTGCCCAGGCTCTGTAGCTTCAGCTTCGCTGGAGAGGACACTCCAGCGTCATCGCAAGATGTCGATTCAACACGGGAGGAGACAGATACCGTGTCACTCCCGAGTCGGACTGCACAGCCATTCTCGGCGGTGCAGATAGACTCTTAAGAAGCTACACCATCGTCTCTCGAGACGGACGGCTGCCGACGACGACGACAGCATATAAAGAGTTATAAATCTTTGTTTATCTTATTAAATATTATGAGATATGTCCTGAGGATGACAGATCAATAATGGTCCTTGTGGTTTTCTGATGGAAAGCTGCAATTATTTTCTTCCTATATAATTTAAATATAACCCAGTTTTACTCATCTATCATCTTTATAAAAGTAATAAACATCACTTTGTTTATTTTTCTGCCTATTCATATTATTCTTTGTTTGCATCTTGTTTTGACTTTATTTTCATTCAAAATTGTCCTAATCACTTTACTTTCTTCCTTTGATGGTCCTGACCCTTTAACTCTGGCACTCTTTGGCATGGAGATGGAAAATCACTACAAGTTTTCTTTATTTTGGGAAGCAGGTGGCTACTTTTTGTGTTTGAGTATAAATGGTAATTAAAAACAAGGAAGCTTGATGAAAACAACCATGAGGTTAAGTTTTTCTAAAACTTCATTATATTCAAGTTCTTTAATGCACAGTATAATTTAAATTACATAAGCATAGCATCTTATAGTGCCATTGGTAGTTAGACTTGAAAGCTGGGTAAAACAGCACATCATATACCTTCTAGCTTGATTATAGTACGTTTCTGATTCAGCTGTCTGTCTCCAACCCCTAATACCACCACTTCCCACCTCTCCTTATTTGCTTTTGAGTTTCAAGGACTTGCACAAATTAAGCATTAGGGATGTGGGTCACTCACAACAGGTAGGGAGAGACATGAAAGGCCCTCATGATCAGTAAATCCAGAATGTTCCTCTTTCAGAAATCAGTTCAATAATTTGGATCTGCCTTTCTTTATATAAATATTTATTACAACAATAGCTGTTACTTATTAAGTGTCATGGACTACGTTTAGGTCTTTTACAAACATTATTGCACTTGTCCACACAATAGTCCTGCATGGAAGAAAGCTGGTTCAAAGGGTTTGAAAAACATACTCATGGTCAAACAGGTAGAAAGTGGTGGGGTACAAATCTGAACCCAGATCTCTTTTGACTTCAGTCTTGTTCCTTTAGGCTATGCTGCCTCTAAAAAGCTAAGTTTATGGTCATCTTATTGTGCCAGGTACTTTATATATATTATCCCATATTTTTACAAAACCTGGTGAAGTAGGTGTTCTTATCTGCCTGTTACAAATGAAGACACTGAGGCTCTAACAGATTAAGTAATGTGGTAGAACTCATACAGCAGGTATGCAGTAGGCCAGGACTTCCAACCAGGTGTGTCTGGCACCTAATGACATACTTTCCCCCTTAACTGATTAATCATTAGTCATAAAGATGACCAAGATGTTGATAAAAATATCTGCTACAAGTTTACATTTATTCTTTCAAATACTTACAAATAGAGCAAAACTATGATAATGAGATCGCATAAAAAATAGTGTAATATGATGACTGCATTTTCTGGGTAGGTGAGAGAACTCTTTTAAATTTAAATTTGATTGAAAATAGAACATTTCCAAATGCATCATTCTACTTCTCTTAGTAGATACACTATAATTCAAGAAACAGGATCTTTGCTGATTTGGGGGCTTAAAAATTCCTTTTTTCAATATTAATTATAATTTGTAGGAGATTGAGCCAATGTGTACTGATTCTAGTTTTTCCTAGAATAATTGTCATGTTAACAAATCCCTTATATGATAGGGCTGGAAATTTCAGTTAATATGCTTAAAAGTACCTGAATTTTTAAATACTGTTCGTTCCAATTAGAATGAGGTTGTTTTTTTTTTTTTTTTTCCTACACAAATTTGGTGCTTTACAAGTTTCCATATTATGGAACATTTTTTTCAACTACTTTATTTTGAATAATATACTGTTTAGGGACTTTGCATTAGTATAAAACAACTTCAATTAATACTAATTTAGGATGCTTATAGAGGTCTGCAGATGGATGGGTAAAAAATGAAGGTTAAGATATTTAACACATTTGTGAGTATACAATCTCATAATTCTAAGTGTTGGAAGTCACTGTAAGCAAACCCTTTAAGAATAACTTTCAAAAGCAACACAGAAAATGGTTACATTATGAAGAATACATTCTTACAGAACAATTGATAACCAACACTAATATTACATGAATGGGTATCTGTGGCTTGAGATAAGTTTCTAGGAATAGCATCACATGTGGAATCAAAGAGTTCTGAAGCAAAAATAACTTAGAGGTAAGGATAATATGCTCTGAAAACTATCAGATGACTCAAGAGGGCTTTAGTGATATCATCAACATGAGAATATATATCTATATCTATATCTATCTATCTGTCTATCTATCTATCTATCTATCTATCTATCTATCTATCTATCTATCTATCTATCTATCATCTATCTATCTATCTATCTATAAAGAGTTTGTATAGCTAGTGCTTCATAAAATCTCAGAGTGAGAAAAGCAACATGAGTGGTCCTTAAATAAGCAAGTCGGTCCTGACAGACCTACTGGATCCCTAAATTTAGAAGACCCTAAATGAGAGAGTGCTAAGTAGCACTCTGTCTGATCCTGTGATAGAAGCCCTTTTTGCACATGAAAAGAAGCTCAAGTAGGACCAGGAAAACCTCACTGCGGCTGTGCTCATACTTTGAGGACTGGGCAGAAGCCTTAGCAGAAAGTTACTGTTCCACCTTTTTTTTTTTCAGTTATAACAGAAAGTTTATTTAGAAAGTCACAGAGGTAGAAAAGATGAGCCAGCCGGGCTGCATGGGCTCAGGAAATAAGTTATAGAGGCAAGAAAGGCCCTTGGAGCTTAGGAAAAGAAAGACAAAGGTAACACACCTGGAGAAAGAAAAAGAAGGGGAAGGAAAAGGCACAGCATACTCTAGAGAAAGCACGATGGGGAATGAAGTGAGGAAGGCATTGGCATGGTCCAGGGGAGCAGAGCATGCACTGGGTCCTTTGTCTTAAGGTTTTTGTCTATATTCAAAGGTGAGAATTCCGGCGGGGGGGGGGTGGTCTCAGAGGAGGATCTCAATAGAATATTTATCACCTTTATGCTGATGTACTAAAAAAAGATAGCCCTGGCTGGTTTGGCTCAGTGGATTGAGCGTCGACCTGCGAGCTAAGTGTCGCTGGTTCGATCTTCCAGTCAGGGCACATCAGAGAAGGAAAACTCTGACTCCAAAAAACCTCCGCTGCCTTGCGGCATACCTCTTCAGGGGAAAGGCTAAGGGAGTAAACCCCGACAGAAAATCCGGAGCCGGAGTCCCTAAGGCGGTTTGACGTTGTAGTCAACACCGGCAACTCCTGCGGCGCACCTGAAGCCAAGCTGTATCGACTCCGTCTTTCCCTTGGACCCTTCAGCTGCGAAGAGAGGGGGGGTCTGCTGCATGGGCAACAGCAGACCCTCCATATCACCCTGCCCAGGTTCTGTAGCTTCAGCTTCACTGGAGAGGACACTCCAGCGTCATCACAAGATGTCGATTCAACACGGGAGGAGACAGATACCGTGTCACTCCCGAGTTGGACTGCACAGCCATTCTCGGCGGTGCAGATAGACTCTTGAGAAGCTACACCATCGTCTCTCGAGACGGACGGCTGCCGACGACGACTAAAATAAGATTTATTCTCCTGATTTCATCCATCCTCAGGTGTGGTTGGCACTAATTGGAGTTCTGTTATCTATCTCCCTGAATATGGTAATTTGCCAGATCTTTCTTTCTTTTTATTCTTTGTGCAATTTATTTTTTTTAAATGTTTTATTGATTATGATGTTACAGTTGTCCCAATTTCTTTTCCTTCTGCTTCCCTCCACCCAGTGGCCCCCCCTCCCTCCAGTTGTTCCCCCCACTTTTAGTCCATGTCCATTGGTTGTGCATATAGTTCTTCTCAACATCTTCCTGTCTACTCCATTCCCTCCTACTATGCTTCTTAATTCCTATACCATCTCCTTCACTTTTCCCCTTTTCCCCTCCCTGCTGACCTCCCCCCAATATGTTCCCCATACCTATAGTCCTTTTCCCACTCTCGTTACCTATTTAGTTTGCCTTTGTTTCGATTCCCTAGCTTCTGTTGTTGGTTGTTGTGATGCAGTTTTCATTTTAATGTTCACAGTTTTGATCCTCCTTCTTCTAAACAAGTCCCTTTAACATCTCATATAATAGTGGTTTGGACCTAATTAACTCCTTCAGTTTTACTTTGTCCTGGAAGCACTTTTTCTGCCCTTCTATTCTGTTTCTTTCTTTATTTTATTTTATTTGAGAGAGAGGAAAGGAGAAGGAGAGGGAGAGAAACATCACTGTGTGGTTGCCTCTCACTCGCTCCCCCAACTGGGGACCTGACGTGCAACCTAGTAATGTGCCCTGACTGGGAATCGAACCAGTGACACTTGGCTCACAGGCCGACGCTCAATCCACTGAGCCACAGCAGCCAGGGCTTGCCCTTCTATTCTGAATGACAGTTTCTCTGGATAGAGTATTCGTGGTTGTAGGTTTTTGCTTTTCATCACTTTGAATATTAGTTGCCAGTCCCTTCTTGCCTGTAGAGTTTCTTTTGAGAAATCAGCTGATAAGTCTAATTGGAACCCCTTTGTACATAATTCTTTTCTTTTCTCTTACTGCTTCTAAGATTCTCTCTTTATCTTTAATTTTTGACAATATGATTATAATGTGTCTTGGAGTGGTTCTCTCTGGGTCCAGTTTTTCTAAAACTCTCTGTACTTCCTGGACCAGTAAGTCTATTTCCTTCTCCAAGTTCAGGAAGTTCTGCTTCATTATTTTTTCACATAATTTTTCAATTTTTAGTTCTTTTTCTTCGCCCTCTGGCAATCCTATTATCTGAATGTTTGATGACTTATAGCTGTTCCAGAGGTTTCTGATCTTCTCCTCACTTTCCTTACTTTTTGTTTCCTCTTTCTGCACTGGTTGTCTGTTTTTTCCTTCCCTTTATTCCAGTTTGTTGATTTAATCTTTGGATTTTATTTCCTAACTACTTGTCTCATATGTGTTTTCATTCGTTTCAGTATGAGTAGTTTTCGTTCCTTCCCTGTCTTGTTTCAAACATTTTGTTAATTCTGTAAGCCACTTTATAACTATAGCTCTGAACTGAGCCTCAGAAAGGTTTTCTATTTGTTTCTCTGTCAGGTCTCTCATCTGCTGCCTTGTGAGCTGCGTCACCAGGATTTCAATCATTGTCTGCTTCATTTGTGTTTAGCTTTGCTTCTTGGGCAGGCTATAGGGGGCGGAACCCTGTGCACTCGTCACTGCCTGGTGACTGGCAGCAATCAGTGACCAGCGATTGGCAACCTTTTTTGCCGCACTGTGGCGCTTTGTGTGGAAGCGGGGGTCTAAGATGGATTCCTGCTGTTACTCTCCACTGAGAGACCAGGATCCATCCCCCCACCCTCTGGATCTCTCCGTCCACAGCAATGGGGGTTGGCCCTCCCCAGCATTGGGATCGCGAGCTGCTGGGACTCAACTGTGGCTGGGCTTGCTCCTCTGACGTTTCTCTCAGTCCTGCCGCTATCCCCACTGCTACCATGGACAGCACCGCATTATCTCGCCTCTCCTACCCATCCAGATGAGCACCGCTGGTTTATAACTTCATACGTTGGGCTTCCACGTAGTTTTATTTTCTGGAATTTCTAGTTATCTTTTGTTTTGAGGTAGTTGTATTCCTTCTTAGTTGTAGAGGGAGACCGAGCATGTCAGGCTAAGCCTCCATCTTGGCCGGAAGTCTCCAGAAATATCTACCACATCTTTCTTAATTTTGTACATAAAGATCTAATTGATTAGATATGTTAATAACAGAACTACATTATATATATCTATTCACCAGTTTTATGTTAAAATAAAAACTTAGTTACAAGAAACTGTTAGAAGTGTCATCTGACATCTTGCCAAGTAAATTTGCCAAGACAAAATGAAGCCATTTTATTGCTTAGAGTCTCTCCAAACTGGTTTGATCTTGTAAGTCATTTTGTTTTTGTGTGAATAGTGACTCTAGGTGTCTTCATTTTATGCTGATGATATGCTAATTATTGAAGAGTTTTTTTTTTTTGTTTGTTTTTTTTTTTTTGGTGGAATGAATGGGTATATAAAAAATTAGAATATGGGTAGTCTCATTCTTGGAAGAATTTTGATCTTTAGAAACCAGAGAAGATAAACAGGCGAGTAAATACAAGTTTGAAGATATTTGTCTTTATGGAATTTGTCCAGTGTAGAAGTTGGCTTCCCTTTAAAGAAGACTATGTTAGCAAGTTCTATCTTGTTTCCCACAAGCATTTCTGTGATGGGAATGATAATGACTTCAGGTGTGTCTGGTGCATTTTTGGCCATTTTCCTTGGTAATAAAACTGATCTGAGTATCAATTCAAGGAAACAACCCCTGGAACATTAAAATTGTAAAAGGGACTTGTTTTGAGAATTTCTAGAATTGACAAGTATTTTTACATCTGGGGGCTGACATAAGCAAAATAAATAATAAGATATCAATATATCTCATAAGTTGTCTCTTTTTAATTTTAAGAGAACAAGTATTAAATAGCTCATGTGCTCCAGAGCCCTGTAGGAATTCCTAATTGGCTCTTTTTAAACTTGTGTTTCTGAGGAAATTTATTGAATACAGGAAAAGTGTTTTCTCTGAAATGCTATTACTATTATGCTTTTATTTTCTAATTACAGATTTCTGAAGGTTCTTTGTTTCCTTTCACTCTTTTGTATTTTCTAGTGAAAGAAAAGGGTAGCCTCATGAAGAATCCCATTGCTTCTTACAGAGTTTGCAACAGAGAGAAATAAGTCTTAGTTGGGATATGTATGTATTTACATTATGTATATTCATAGACTTTGGAAGGGGGAAGAGGACAGTTATGTCTATAGTTCACTAAAAGACAGATTTGTTTTCTCAGAAGTTTCTAGCTTTATGAAAAAACTACTTGGAGTTTTCATCTGGGGAAGCATCCCAGACATCTCAGCAACAGTGAGCCAAATGTTTCTGAATTCATATGCCCTTGGATCCCTCAGCAAATTATATACTAAGTACTTTCACCAAAAGTATGTTTGTTTGCAATTATAACTTTTATTACTTAGAATGAAAACTGCTGGAGTAAGATGTACATTTCTAAATTCAAACTGTCTTGAGAAAACTTGTACTATTTGTTCATTCAATTATGATCACTAGTGGTTATGATGTTTGGAGGCATAGCCAGGTCCATATATTCAAATCCAGGTTGAAGCCAAGAAAGCCCAAGGCCATAATGAACTCCCAATTTGGTGCTCTTCTTCTGGCACCAAGTGATCTGATGACTAGAAGGATAAATTAAAGCAGTAAAAATTTCCCTAACACTTCTGTGAAAATACCATTTCATGTAAGTATGAACAATCATCGATAAAAAAATTTATAGTTAGCCGGATCCAACATGGCAGAGGAGTAAGTGGAAGCTACACTAACCTCCTCCCAGGACCAATTTGGAATTACAACTTAATGGTGGAGAAATCATCTGGAATAATCAACTGAACAATAACTGGAGAGAAGACTTATAACCACAGACAGAAAAGGCCACTTCATCACAACGTGACTGGTAGGAAGTGTGGAGACATGAAGGGCTGGCTGGGCTCCCATGGGTGGCAGCTGAAGAGACTGAGAAACAGCTCACCAGCTGGGGGTTTCCCCTGATAAGGGCATGGTCTAAACCCCCAGCTGGGCTTCCCAGCCTACAGCAACAGAGCATAAAGTAAAATAGCATCCAGCTGTGAAAAGCGAAAAGCCACAGGGATTTTTCTGGCCTGAAAGAAAGAGCTGGAGACAAAGATCTCTTGAACGGATCACGTATAAAAATATCTTGGCACCCACTTATCCTGGGCTCAAGCAGACGGAGGGCAGAGAGAGCTACAGATGCTTGGGGAGAATTTGGGGTGGTGGCTTTCAGGAGAGAACTGAGGGCTCAGCGAACCGAGTCCCAGTGCTGACTCATTCCTGATATTGCAGCAGACCATTCCTCTCCAAGTGGCATCATCCTGAGGGGAAGCAAAAGCCCCGTCTGCAGGAATTAATCTCCCCCACCCTTGGGGCTGAAGCCTGATGGTTAATCACAGATTGAATAGGTTAACAACTAAAGGAGACAGACAAAGGCCACAGATCTCTGGTAGTCTCCAACAGGCTGCCTAGGCCCAGTCTGGTACATGATCTAACGCCACCAGGAGCAGATCCAGGAAGTGCAGATCAATATAAGAGCAGCAACAAACAAAAAGAGTCACAACAATAGGGAGACAGAGAAACAACCCTCCCCCCATAGAAAGGAAAGGAGAAATCCCCAGAAAGAGTGCTAAATGAAATAGAGGAAAGCAAACTATCAAACGTGGAATTTAAAACGTGGTTTATAGGGAAGTTCAATGAGTTCAGCAAGCTCAAAGAAAACTACAAAGAACTCCAGGGAAACTACAATGAACTTACTGATAATTACACCAGCATGAAAAAGGACACAGAAGCTATCAATAAGAGCCAGGAGGAAGTGAAGAATACAATTTCTGAATTTAAGAACACAGTAGAAGGAATTAGAAGCAGGCTAGAGGAAGCAGAAGATCAGATCAACAAGCTGGAGGACAATGTAGACAAAAACTCCCAGACAGTGCAACAAAATGAAAAAAGACTGAACAAGAATGAAGAGTGTATAAGAGAGCTAAAGGACAACAAGAAACATAATAATATCCATATCATAGGAATACCAAAAGGAGAAGAGGAGGGGGAGGAATAGAGAACCTATTTGAAAAAGTAATGACAGAAAGCTTCCCTAATTTGGTGATAAAAAAAGTCACGCAGGTCCAGGAAGCACAGAGGGTCCCAATGAAGAGGAACCCCAACAGGCCCACTTCAAGATACATCATAATTAAAATGGCAACACTGAAAGACAAAGGAGACAATCATAAAAGCAGCAAGAGAGAAATAGCTAATAACATACAAGGGAGCTCCAATAAGGCTATCATCAGATTTCTCAACAGAAACACTACAAGCCAGAAAGGAAAGGCAAAATAACATTCCAAACAATGAAAAACAAAGGCCTACAATCAAGAATATTTTACCCAGCAAGGCTCTCTTTCAAAATGGAAGGTGAAATAAGGAGTTTCCCAGACAAAAGAATGATGAAAGAATACATCTCCACCAAACCAGCATTGCAAGGGATGCTAAAGGGTCTGCTTCAAGAAAATGAAGAAACAGAGAGAGACAGAGAGGAACACAGGTACAAAGAAGAAAATGACAATGAATAAGTACCTAACAATAATAACCTTAAATGTAAATGGATTAAATGAACCAGTCAAAAGACATAGGGTATCTGAATGCATTAAAAGCATGACCCATATCTATGCTGACTACAAGAGACTGACCTCAGAACAAGAGATCTACACAGACTGAAAGTGAAGAGATGGAAAAAAATATTTCAAGCAAATGAATATGAAAAAAAGCTGGGGCAGCAATACTTGTATCAAACAAAACAGATTTCATAGCAAAGGCCATAAAAAGAGACAAAGAAGGGCATTTCATAATGCTTAGTAAGGGAAAAGTCGATCAAGGTGATGTAACCCTTGTAAACATATATGGACCCAGCATAGGAGCAACCAGATATGTAAGGAAAATCCTGAAAGACCTCAGGAAGAATATAGACAGCAACACACTCATAGTAGGGGACTTTAACACCCCACTGTCAGCAATGGACAGATCTTGGAAACAAAGAAACACCAAGGATACTGAAGCATTGAACAACACTCTAGATCAAATGGACTTAATTGATATATATAGAACTTTTAACCCCAATGAGGCAAAATATACATTGTTTTCAAGTGCACATGGAACACTTTAAAATATAGAGCACATGATAGGACACAAAACAAGCCTCAACAAATTCAAGAAAATTGAAATTATATCAAGCATCTTCTCATATCACAATGGCTTGAAACTGGAAAGCAACCTCAAGGAAAAAAAACTCAAAGACGTTCAAACTCATGGAGAATGAATAATATGCTATTAAATAACAAATGGGTTAACAATGACATCAAGGAAGAAATCAAAAAGTTTCTGAAAACAAATGATAATGAACACACAACCCAAAACCTATCGGATACAGTGAGAGCAGTCATGAGAAGAAAGTTCATAGCAATACATGCCTACCTAAAAAGGAGAGAAGAATCTCAACTAAAAAAATCTAATCCTACAGTCATAAGAACTAGATGAACAACAACATACAAAGACCAGAGTGAGTAGAAGGAAGAAAATCATGAAGATCAGAGCAGAATTAAGTGACATAGAGATTAAACAAACAATTCAAAAGATCAACAAAAGTAGCAGCTGGTTCTTTGAAAAGATAAACAAAATTGACAAGCCTTTAACCAGGCTCATCAAGAATAAAAGGATCCAAATAAGTAAAATCAGAAATGAAAGAGGAGAAATCACAACTGATTCCACAGAAATACAAAGGATTGTAAGAAATCATTATGAACAACTGTATCACAAGAAATTTGACAAATTAAGTGAAATGGACACATTTCTGAAAACATAATCTTCCAAAACTGAATCAAGAAGAAGCAGAAAGCCTGAACAGACCAATAACAAATAGAGAAATTGAAGCAATATTCAAAAAACTCCCAGCACACAAAAGCCCTGGACCGAATAGCTTTACAGATGAATTTTACAAAACATTTAGGGAAGAACTAACCCTTATCCTTCTCAAACTATTTCAAAAAATCCAAGAAGAGGGAAGACTCCCAAACTCTTTCTATGAAGCCAGTATTACTCTAATTACAAAACCAGGTCAAGACACAACAAAGAAAGAAAACTACAGACCAATATCACAGATGAACACAGATGCTAAAATCCTCAACAAAATATTGGCAAACCAGATACAGCAACACATTAGAAAGATCGTACACCACAATCAAGTGGGATTCATCCCAGGGATGGAAGGACGGTTTAATAATCAGAATCAATAAATGCAATACATCACACAAACAAAATGAAAGACAAAAATCACATGATCATCAATAGATGCTGAAAAAGCTTTTGACAAAGTACAATACTCATTTCTGATTAAAGCACTCAGTAAAATGGGAATAGAGGGAGCATACCTCAACATAATAAAGGACATATATGAGAAACCTGAAGCCAGCTTCATACTCAATGAACAAAAACTGAAAGCATTCCCCCTGAGATCAGGAACAGGACTGAATGTCCACTCTCTCCATTTCTATTCAAGATAGTCTTGGAAGTTCTAGCCACAGCTAGAAAGAGAAATAAAAGGCATCCAAATTGGAAAAGAGGAAGTAAAACTGTCATTATTTGCAGATGGCATAATAGTGTACATAGAAAACCCTATAGACTGCACTAAAAAACTACTCGATATAGTAAGTCAATTTTGCAAAATAGCAGGGTACAAAGTCAACATTCATAAATTGAAGAAATTTCTGTACACCAACAATAAAATATCAGAGAGAGAAACTAGAAAAAACATCCCATTTACTATAGCAACAACAACAACAACAAAAAGTACCTAGGAATAAACTTAACCAAAGAGATAAAAGACCTGTACTCGGAAAACTACATAACACTGAAGAAAGAAATTAAAGAAGATACAAATAAATGGAAGCATATCACATGTTCATTGATGGGAAGCATCAACATCATTAAAATGTCCGTAGTACCCAAAGGAATTTATAGATTCGATGTAATCCCTATTAAAATACCAATGACATATTTCACAGACCTAGAACAAATACTTCAAAAATTTATATGGAACCAAAAAAGACCCTGACTAGCCACAGCAGTCTTGAGACAGAAGAACATAGCAGGAGGAATCACAATACTTGACATCAAACTATTCTACAAAGCCACGGTATCAAAATAGCCTGGTACTGGCATAAGAACAGGCATACAGACCAATGGAACAGAATAGAGAGCCCATAAATAAACCCCAGTCCATATGGTAAACAAATATTTGACAAAGGGGGAAGGAAGACAAAATGGAGTGTGAAGAGCCTCTTCAACAAATGGTGCTGAGAGAGCAGGATAAGGATGTGAAAAAAAAAATGTAACCGGACCACCAACTTACACCACACACCAGAATAAACTCAAGATGGATCAAAGACTTAAATGGAAGCCATGACACCATGAAAGTCCTAGAGGAAAACATAGGCAGGAAAATTTCGGATACCCATGTTGTAATATTTTCACCAATACATCTCCTAAAGCCCTGGCTAGTTTGGCTCAGTGGATTGAGCGTCGGCCTGCGAGCTAAGTGTCGCTGGTTCGATCTTCCAGTCAGGGCACATCAGAGAAGGAAAACTCTGACTCCAAAAAACCTCCGCTGCCTTGCGGCATACCTCTTCAGGGGAAAGGCTAAGGGAGTAAACCCCGACAGAAAATCCGGAGCCGGAGTCCCTAAGGCGGTTTGACATTGTAGTCAACACCGGCAACTCCTGCGGCGCACCTGAAACCAAGCTGTATTGACTCCGTCTTTCCCTTGGACCCTTCAGCTGCGAAGAGAGGTGGGGTCTGCTGCATGGGCAACAGCAGACCCTCCATATCACCCTGCCCAGGCTCTGTAGCTTCAGCTTCACTGGAAAGGACACTCCAGCGTCATCGCAAGATGTCGATTCAACATGGGAGGAGACAGATACCGTGTCACTCCCGAGTTGGACTGCACAGCCATTCTCGGCGGTGCAGATAGACTCTTAAGAAGCTACACCATCGTCTCTCGAGACGGATGGCTGCCGATACGATACATCTCCTAAGGCAAGGGAAATAAAGAAAAGAATAAACAAATGGGACTACCTAAAACTAAAGAGTTTCTGCTCAGCAAAAGAAAACATCAGCAAGATAAAAAGGGAACTAACCATATGGAAAAACATATTTACCTTAGACGAGGGATTGATCTCCAAAATATATAAAGAACTTATACAACTTAACACCAAGAAGACAGACAACCCAATTAAAAAATGGGCAAAGGACCTCTTCTCCAAATAGAACATATAGAGGATCCATCGGAATATGAAAGAATGCTCAACATTGCTAGTCATCAGAGAGATGCAAATAAAAACCACAATGAGATACCACTTCACACCAGTCAGAATGGCCATCATCAACAAATCAACAAATAATATGTGCTGGTGAGGATGTGGAGAAAAGGGAACCCTAGTGCACTGTTGGTGGGAATGCAGACTGGTGCAGCCACTATAGAAAACAGTATGGAATTTCCTCAGAAAACTAAAAGTGGAACTGCTTTTTGAACCAGCAATTCCATTGCTAGGATTATATATGAAAAATCCTTAAACACCAATTCAAAAGAACCTATGCACCCCTATGTTCATAGCAGCACTATTTAGAATAGCCAAGTTCTGGAAACAACCTAAGTGCCCATCTGTAGACGAGTGGATCAAAGAACTGTGGTATGTTCACAGAATGGAGTAATATGTACCAGAAAGGAAGAAGGAACTTCTACCATCTGCAACAACATGGATGGAACTAGAGAGAATTATGCTTTGTGAAATAAGGCAGGCACTGAAAGAAAAAGACCATATGATATCACCTAATACAGGAAACTAATGAACAACACAAACAAATGAGCAAAATTGAACCAGATGCATGTTAACCAAGAATAGACTAACAGTGACAAGGGGGGAGGAGGGAGGGTGAGGAGTAGGAGGGTGAAGAGTCTAGTCAAAGAACATGTATAAATGACCCATGGACATGGAAAACGGGGTGGGGATTGACTGTGGGAGAAGGTGTGGGCAGGGTGCAGGGAAGCAATGGGGGAAAAAGTGGGACAACTGTAATAGAAATACAAACAAACAAACATTTTTAAGGGGGACAAAATGAAAGCAAAATAAATTAATAAATGAGCCAGACCCCCCCCCCCCCCGCCAAAAAACCTCACTTGTAGGGAAGTGAACAAAGGAAAATGTAAAGCATTTTCCTTCATGCTGTATATTTTTCTCCCTACCTGATACCTTCAGGATTTGGCATTCTGAAGAAGTAATAACATAAGGTTCTTTGCATAAAACTAGTAAGACCAGTTGTTAATAGAGGTTTTGTTGACCAAGACTTTGACTGCAATGTCATGTCTAAAGGAAGCATGCTTGGGCTCTGGTTGTTACCAAAAAGCCCCAAAGAACTTTGATTGACTTTTGAAGGCAATAAAAGCCAATGGGAAAAAAGGCCTGGTACCTTGGTTTGTTGTACGGTTCATGGCAATCTTTTCAGGAAAGGAACTAAGGTTGCTTATCTGAAAATGGCTAGAAGGAACCTTAAAGCCTAATGGAAAACCTGAAGGACTTGGGAAAGACAGGTGTTTACAGTCAATGGTGAATTTCTGATATGTGGCTCAGTTTCTGTGTCCTGAAGGTCAGATTAAAAGTAACCCTAAAGGTTCCTTGTGTAAGTTCATCATATGTGATCATTTGCTGCTCTTGTTGTGTTTATGCAAATGAACAGGATAAATTAAAACTGGACTTAATGCAAAAAAATTGGAACTATTGTAACAACATAATCAATAATATGTACAAAAAACAAAACAAAACTGGACTTAATGCTGTCCCTTTGATGACAAGTAGGGTAATCTTAAGGAGAAAAATCGCGATTCAAGGAAATCACAATGCTCAGTGGTAGACTATAAACTAGTGCAGCTGTCTTTAAAGTTTGTTTTCATTGGAAAGTTAAACTAGGTCTGTGATATCATCAAAAATGCTTAATTTACAGGCACGAAGAATGTCAAATGCCTTGTAACTAGATGTCTTCCCAATAATACAGTCTTGCAGATTTAGAGACTGGTTTGTGGGTTATGTTGTGTAAATTAACATGTGTGTTCTGTTTTCATAGGGCATAAGCCTATGATCTCATTACCTGAGTGATTGTCTATACGTATAGGCCTCACTTAATCCTGTTTTCATCATTGCCTCCTGAGACTCAATAGTTTGGCTGAACTAAGTGGTTGGGTTTGTGAAGTATGGGGTGGTCTGTGGGCTTCACTTTAAAACTGGTTTCTCTTTTCTATCCTAATGACTTGGACAGAGGGGACCCAGCAGTCTGAGAGGGGGGAAGGCTAGAATGTTCCCCTCAGCTCAGGCTAAATATAGTGGGAAAAGGGCTTTGGACAGGCGTAACGTGCCTTACATACCTTTCTCCAAAGAAGCCTTTTTTTTTTTCTAATGTGGGACTTTGAAAGGTCCAGGGTCAGCCAACTGACCTGGAGTCTGCAAGATCCTTCCCCATGTCGGAAGGCCACCTTTCCTTCCATACCCTACCTCTTATTGGGGATTTCTGGACCCAAGGGTAGGTAGGTCAACAACCATGTCCAGCTCTAAGCAGCTAGAGGAGCACAAGACCTTTGCCCATTGTCCTTTATAAGATTGTAGAAGGTCTTGGGTCTGAGAGGGTGGAAGTGTTATAGAGCAGGGACCCCAAAAAGAATAAATAAATAAATTTAAAAAATACTCAACCAACTGAGCCACGCCAGCCAGGGCTTAAGTTCAAATTTAATGTTAAGATTTATTTATATTAATGTCTTTGATTTTATATTTCTCTTATACTGAAAATCTTAGTTTCTAATATCATTAACATAATTACTTATTACTTTATGCTATACTACATAGTTTTAAAATACTAATATAAAGCCTTCTATTAGCAGTATAACCATTGTATAAGGCGTTAGATCTCTCTGCAGGTTTCTTTGTCCTTAAAATATATTCCATTATATATATTTAGTACAGCAAATATGCTATATTGTAGAATCACTTGAAATAATTTTCTTCTCTGTGCAACTACATCATTAACTTGACATATATTCAGGTTCTTTGTTTTTACTTTAAATTAAAATCTTAGGAATTTTAAGTTAAATTTACTTTTTTCAGTGTATAAGACAGATTCCTGTGATTCTAATGTCAAAAATATGTAACAAAAAATACAATAAAAATAAACTATTTAAAATGTTTTTTTAAAACAGATAACAAATGTATTCAGAGAAGTCTCTTTTCCATCCTTGTCTCCTCCACCTTATATTATGTTGAATTGTATAAAATTTCCAATAATTAATCATTTTACCAGCAAAAATGGCAATTTCTATGGTTGAAATATATATATATATATCTCCTCACCCTTTATTACAGAAAAGTTGGTTACTATATATATAATTTTCTACTTTGCTTCTTTCACTTATATATATTCTGGAGATCATTTCTCCTTCATTTTTAGATGCATTGTCTTCCATGAGTGTATTGATGTACCATGAATTTCAGTCAACCAAAACTCTATTACTGGCCTTGGCCAGCGTGGCTCAGTTGGTTGGAGCATTTGTTGTGTTTTTGGTTGTGGGTTTGATCCTTGGTCTGGGTGCGGGCGAGTGTGACCCTTGGGTTGGACTTGTAGGATCCCTGGTCCAGGCCCTTATGGGAGACAACCAATGGATGCTTCTCTCACATAGATGTTTCTCTCTCTCTGAAAAAGCAATGAGAAAAATGTCCTTTGGTGAGAATTAAAAACAAAAACAAAACTCTATTACTGGATACTTAGTTTCCAGTCTTTTGCTATGAAAATAATACCTCCACGAATAAAAAATTATAGTTATAAATATCAAAGACCAATCAGATAAAAAGTACCAAACTAGAATGTGGTAGATACATGTCTATTCAAGTAGGAAGTCATGACTGATGTCAAGGTCAAAAAAAGTTATTTCTGGTCAAGATGGTGGCATAGGTAAATGTGGTACTCACCTCCTTTCACAACCACATAAAAATTGCAACTGAACTACAGAAAAACCATCATTCAGAACCACCTGAAATCTAGCTGAACAGAACTCCTATAACTAAGAATATAAAGAAGAAGCTACAAAGAGACTGGTAGGAGGGGCAGAGATGAGGAATGGGTTGGTCCCAAACCCACATGTGGTAGGTAAAAATTGGGATGAATATTTCAGATGCAGAGACCCCCCCCTGAGGAGCGAGGGATCCCAGCCCCATACCAGGCCCCTCAGCCCAGGGTTCCACTGCCAGGAAGAGAAGCTCCCATAACTTTTGGCTGTGAAAACCAACTGGGATAGAGGTTAAGGGAGACCGAGGTTCTTCTGGAATCACTGGCATTCCTCTTAAAGGGCCCATACATGGACTTACTCAGACTCACTCACTCTGAGCTCCAGCACTGGGACAGTGGCTTGAAAGGAACCAGAGACATACAGGGAGGAACTGAATTGTCAGGCATTAGAGTGAGATCTGTAGGGAAAGCTTTCTCCCAGAAAGGTTTGGCAGAGGCCATTGTTCCTTTGACAAGCACCTCCCACCCCAGAGCTGGCAGGTAGGTACCATATCTGAGTTTTGATCAGCCTGGCTTACACTGTTTTCCCCACCCTGGTGATTCCCTGGGGCCCCACCCCACCCAACTTTCAAGCCCACTCACACTGTTCCCAGTGGCTTTTCTATACCAATGTCCTGTCATGACTCATAATTCAGATTTACCTAAAATCTCTCAAACAAGCAGTATACAGCCTCGGTGTTCCTTGTACCTGTTGCTAAGTGGCCTCACACCTGGCACTAGCAGCAGGCAGCCTTGGTTCATAGCTTGGCCTTGCCTGGGTATCTCCAAGCCCAGCATAAGTATCAGCCATCTGCAGATCACTTTGTAGCTCATGCTGCTTGGTGCTAGGCAGAACACAGGCAGCAGATAATCTTGTTCTGCTCCTCTCAGGAGATTCCAGGCCAGTGCACAGCCTCAGACAACATTGAAGCACCATCATCTAATCATCTCCACAAGTGACATACTCAGGGGATGGACTCAGCAGGCACCAGAGCCAAGATGAAGTAAGTCCTGTTCTGTGAGGTGAACCTCTGCACAGCTGATCTACCATGGTGTTCACAGGTCAGGGGCCAGTGGTCACAGCTAGTCCTTGCAGATGACTGGCCTGGGGATAAAATCCTCCCACTGACATGCCAACAGCAATCAAGGCTCAACTACAGGAGAGTGTACACAGCTGACACAGAGGGTACACCTCAAGTTCCCAGATTAGGTGATTGGGTATGCTGTGCCATTGGATCCCACAAAACACTTTCTACATTAGGCCACTCTACCAAGCCTGGGAGATATAGCAGCTCTACCTACCATGTACAAACACACATAGGGAAGTTGCCAAAATGAAGAGACAAAGAAACATGTCCCAAATAAAACAATAGAACAAAACTACAAACAAAACAAACAAACAAACAAAAAACCACAAGGCAAAATGGAGACAAGAAATCTGTTAAATGCAGAATTCAGAACACTGGTTATAAGGATGCTCAATGAACTTAGTGATAAGTTCAACAAAATTTAAAAAGGATAGTCAGAAATGAAGAATAATTAATAGGGAATCAATAATAGAGTAGATGAAGCCAAGAATCAAATCAGTGATTTGGAATATAAGGAAACAAAAAACACCCAATTAGAACAGCAAAAAGAAAAAAAAATCAAATAATGAAGATAGTATAAAGAGCCTGCCTCTGGGACAACTTCAAATGTACCAACATTCGCATCATGGGGGTGCCAGAAGAAGAGAGAGAGTAAGAAATTGAAAACCTATTTGAAAAAATAACAACAGAAAACTTTCCTAACTTGGTGAAGGAAATAAGACATACAAATCCAGAAAGCACAGAGAGTTCCAAACCAAATGAACCCAGAGTCCCACACTAAGACACATCATAATTAAAATACAAAAGCTTAGACAAAGAGAGAATCTTAAAAGTAGTGAGAGAAAAGTGTTTAGTTACTTATAAGTGAGCTCCCATAAGACTGTCAGCTGATTTCTCAACAGAAACTTCGCAGGCCAGAAGATACTGGCAAGAAATATTCAAAGTGATGGAAAGCAATGACCTACAACCAAGATTACTCTACCCAGCAAAGCTATCATTTAGTATTGAAAGACAGATAAAAGAACTTCCCAGAAAAGAAAAAAGCTAAAGAAGGTCATTACCACAGAACCAGTATTATGTGAAATGTTAAAGGGCTTCTTTAAGAAGAATTTTAAAAATATGAACAATAAAATGACAATAAATACATATGTATCAACAATTGAATCTAAAAAACAAAACAAACAAACATCCAGAACAGAAACATACTCATAGATAAAAAGAACATTTTGAGAGCTGCCAGAAGGGAGTGGAGTTGGGAAAATCGGTGAAAAAGGTAAAGGGATTAAGAAGTACAAATTGATTGTTACAGAATAGTCATGGTATATAAAGTACAGCATAGGGAACATAGTCGATAATATTCTCGTAAATATATAGTGTCAGATATTTGCGTGATTTATTGGGATGATCACTTAGTAAGTTATATAATGTCTAATTACTGGGGTACACACCTGAAACTAATATAATAATGTATGTCAACTGTAACTGAAAATAAAAAGTTTTTTAAAAAGAACAGAAATAGAAATTATCTATTCTGTGAGACATAATCAGAAACATTCCAGGGCTATTTTTATTGGGGAATATGCTGTAACACTGCTCCTGCACTCTTTTCTCAGAAGGACACAGGTGAGAATGGGATGTCAGAAGCTTGTTTTACCAGACATAACAGTAAAAGAAACTTACATTTGTACAAGTGAAAGTTGATGTTCAAAACAAATAAATATAATAAATGTGTTTGTTTATGTGCATTAAAAAAAAAAAAAGGAGGGATTTGGGAGCAAAATTTCCTCTCTAGTTTTCTAGGTTATTTAGAGAAGTATATTAGCTCATTTAAAAATGTTTTATTTGCCAACATTTTGGAAGATTTTTTTGTTTTGTTTTTAGCTGTTTTTAAGTAACGTCAAAACAAATAGACTTCATTAGGATATTAGTGAGCAAATGGTGCCTCATAAGAAAAAAGCTTTCAAAACTCACAAATTAACTTGAGTGTCTAAATTTAAATGTTGTAAACACTGCATTGGGATCTTAATAATCACATTTTATAGAAATTGCTGTTGTACTGAACTTTATGTAAACTTTACTAAAGCTTATATGAGAAATAAGTTTAAAAATATGAAGTGTTGGCAAGTGTGCATACCTAAATTATAAAATTTTTTTCTTTTAATTACTACATTTTTTCCCTAAGCTCTATAATTTTACTTCTAAATGAAGATTTGTTTTCTAAATTTTCTTGGAAAGAATTAGGAAATAATTTGGATTAAGACCATTTACCAAGCACCAAAAGGCCCTTAGTGTTCTTTTCTAGACTGATATTTTTAATGATTATATCTCATAATTTGTAAGTGGGGAACCTGTGTGACTTACCCGATTAAAGCAGTGTTCATGGTTGGGTCCATAAAAATGCTGGAGACATCTCACATTGTTTTTGTTGACGATCTTGTTGAAGAACTCATTGACATACTTGATAGGAAATGCACAGATGGCAGAGCGATTCATTGGTTCAGCAGAATCTGGCTTGCTTTGTGCAAACACCCCATAGAGAATGTCATCATTCAGGTTGGCACCTATCTGCCTAGCGAGATGGGCCCCAGGCTTACTGACATATGCAGCTTGGAGAATATTAAACACTTCCTCCCTTGGTGATCTCTTTCTTCTCTTTTCTGTGAGAATACACTCCAGAGGCATTTCCATGTAAGAATGCAACCCAGAGTCTATGGAACAGAACCTGATTATCCTTGTGTGAAAAGTCTGAGCATCAAGAGTTTCCCGCTGTACTGTCAAAAAGTAAATAAAATGGTTGCTTTCAAAGGCGTGGACATACTTAATGGGGTAAGAATCTCGGAACTCAGGTAAAACATCAATATAGGACTGGTCTGTCAAAAACTTAAAACCATCTTGTGTTTCCTTTAGCCTTCTCACTGATATTGAATGCAATGAATAATCTGGAAGGTAAGAAGAATTTATGGTATTACCCACAAAGAAGTTGATGAACCGCTGCTTTTCGGACATCAGGACCTTTGTTCCCAGGGGACTCACCACACAGTCAGGACACCGGCTGGGCTCTTCATCTGCCTGTGGGGAGTACATACAATGTACCTCCGACTGAATGTCAGAATTATTGTAGGGAGGAAGGACGTGTCGCTGGCAGGTCCCTCTCCAGACACTTCCACAACTAATGAGTTGATCATCATAGTACGTGTCAACAAGAAGAGCCATGTTGATATTATCTTTCCAAACAGAACCTGAAAAATTGGCTTTGTGGCTGCAGTCCTGACATGGGAAACAATCTGGGTGTTCCAGCATGGGCCCAGTCTTGTATTCAGCAACCTTCTGAAGATCTTTGTCATTTAAAACGTAAATGTAGTTAATGGCACCAAGGTAAATGTAATGCTTGTGCAAAACAACATTTTGGATGGGCGTTTCTGCAGTGAAGTTAGGAAGCTGATATTTCATGTCCACATTCATCTCAGATTTTACTAGTGCCTCCTTGCATTCCCCATCACTCTTCTGCACCAAGGTAAACAGAAGCACAAGGATGCCAAGTGCAAGGCCAGCAGAGGTTTTCATGGTGACAAGTTTATCTGCCAAAACACATTCAAGGCAAGAGCAATTTAGTTGTCATTAGAAACAAAGAAGAAACAAATAATTATACCGCTTAAACTATTAGAAACACAGCTTCCTAATCGGAAATTTTACATTATGTGAAAATAGAAACTCTAGCTAGTTTCACATAAAGATGCATTGTGCAGTTGGACATGACTCCACATAGTTTAATTTTAGAACTCAAGCCAGAACAAGTAATTTTAGAGAACCATTATGAGATACAAACAAGGATCTGTATTAAGGATGATAGAACTACTAAGTTAGACTCATTCAACAATGAAGTCAGAAACATGGCAAATTTCTTTCTTAACCCCTTGGTGGTAGATTAATATGCTTTAGTATCTGTGGTTAATGACTAGGTTGATATTCAAACTCTCCCAGTTAATCATATTCAAACTCTTCCAGTTAGTCAAGTAAAGAAATTGTGGTTCAGATTCATTTATTCTAGAAATCATAGTAGGCATTGTTTTCTTGGGAGCATGTAGAATTACTAGGCTAAATTTAACTTCATTTTGGAAGAAAACAATAATAAGTTCTAGAAACAAATGATCACATGGTGTTTATAAAGAGATTTTGTGTGCAGAGGAAAGCTATGGTTATAATTTGGCTATAGTTGACCTATTGTTTGAATAGACAAATTCTTAACAATATAAGATCATGGGAAGATAAAAACAGCAAGCTGAAAATGTATAAAATAAAATTAATCTTCAGGACTAAAGTCCTAGACTTATTTCACAGGGAAAAACAGCATATTGCTAATTGCCAGGTCAAAGCTATTTAGTAAGAAGAACATCATTTTTGCATTCTGTTGTATGCACATGGACAATATTTCTACTAGGAAGCAGAGTGGAGTTGTGATTCAGTTTTCAAAAACTTAAGGTGCACAAGTTATAGACATTGTAAATTCTACTTACAATAATTATAGTCAGGGTAGTCCTTCCAACATGCCTTTAAATGGATAGAAACTAAGTATCTATTATTTATTTCCTTTTTTAAATGTATAATTCTGACAGAACAAAGGGAGCATCTAAAAACATATTGGTCTTATAGCTATTCCAAAGTCTAACCCTTGATCTATGAAAATAACAACAGAATCCACTGAGCAACTAGTATGTGCATAGCTTTTTGCCTCTGTGCTTGAACTACGGGAAATGGGAGATGGCCCCTACCCTTCAGTGAACCTACAATGTGGTTGAGAGATAACACACATATGCAAATAACTATACAATATTCCCTCACTTATCATGGGTATTACATTCTAGACCCCCCTGCGATAGGTGAAAATCCACGAAGTAGGAACCTTACATTTATTTTAGTATTTATATATATTTTAAGGCTTTATTAACCTTTCCCACTCCCTTATTAATCTTTTCCACACTTTTATAAACAGTACTTATGTTCTTAAACATACTCTACATTCTTAAACCTACGTAACTTTAACAACATATGTATACAGTACTGCAAAATTCTGCAATATAGCGAAAAATCCACGATAAATAATTAAATATAATATTTTTTAAAATCCCGCGATACAGTGAGGCCGCGATAAGTGAACTGCGATATAGAGAGGGACTATTGTAATATATAGCTTTATAATACCCTGCATAGCACAAAACAAATGCTAAAAGCATCAAGAGAGGGAGGCATGGTCTGTACTTGGGATTACTACGATTATGAGAAATAGGGACAAGTCTATAGTGTTCTAAGGTCAGAAAAGCAAGGACAAGATCTATTTGGCTCATCACTTTATCCCAAGTACCTGGCATAGAATCTAGAACATAGTAGATATTAAATAAACACATGTTAAGTAAATGAGTAAAAATCAGGCAATCAATTCAATGTCACAGAATAGGTAAATATAATAGCCAGAACTTAAATCCAAATATTTTGGACCAAAAAAAAAAAATCAAAGATAACTATACTAAATTTTAGGAATTGGGTCTTTATTTAAGTGGTAAGAGAAAGTCATTGAAGGGTTTTGGTCTGGATAGCCATATAACCCAGGTTTTATTCTAAGAAGATTGATCTTGAGGCAAAGTGGTTTACAGCAGGGAGAACCTGGTAACAGGAAGACCAGCTGACTTGCCATTATTATAGCACACAACCAGGTAGTAAGGGCCAACAAGATGGTGGCCACAAGAATAGAAAGAAAGGGATGAATGAGAGACGTACATGAATAAATAAGATTGACAACTAAATTGATGGAGTACAAAGGAGAAGACAAAGATTATTAATGCTCATTTGAGGAAAAGTAGAACAAGTTACAAAATTAAAGCAGTCAATAGGAGAAAGATGGGCTGAAGACTGAGGGATACAATAGTTGATTTTATTTATTATTTATTTATTTATTTATTATTATTTTTTAAAGATTTTATTTATTTCCAGAGAGAGGAGAAGGAAGGGAGAAAGAAGGGGAGAGAAACATCAATGTGTGTTTGCCTCTCACACACCCCCAAATGGGGTCCAGCCTGCAACCCAGACATGTGCCCCGACTGGGAACCGAACTGGTGACCTCTTGGATCACAGGTCAGTGCTCAATCCACTGAGCCACCCCAGCCAGGGGTACAATAGTTGATTTTAAACATGTTGAGTTTGATATGATTTTGAGATGTGAGTGAAAATGTTCTACTATAGCAATGACTAGTAGATTTTACATTGTTCACCAGGATGCAGGTATCTAGAATAAGTGAATAAAGATTCCAAGAAGTTAAGAGTATTTGTGTCAAAAAATAGAGGAGAATAAGAAAAGGATTCTGAGGAAAAGCCTGACCTTACTGTGAAATAGACACAGTCTTGAATAAGCCAGTATCCATCTTGGGTGAGACAGTGGCAAGTGGAAGCAGGAGTGCAAAATATTCGCCATCTTGACACTAGAAAAAATGAATAGTCAGGACTCAGTTTTCCTAGAGTGACTGGGATGCTAATTTGGCTAGGAAAAAAGTTTGCATATTATCTGCACAGACGTGATGATTAAAATCGAGAGTATGTTCATGCAGAGACAAGGGAAAGAAGAGAAGGAAAGTGAACTGAATCTTGGGAAATACCTGCATTGGAGAAGCCAGTGAAGGAGTCAATAAAGGTAAGTTTAGTGAGGCATCAAGTCACAGAAGCCAGACCAAGTGAGAGGCATCAAGGAGTATGTGATTCATGTGGAAGCTCTTTGTTGACTTTCATGAGTAGTTTTTCAGCAGATTCACTAGTGGCACTGAACACGTCATAAGGAAGTAGGATGTTTGTTAAAGGAAAGGCAATATCAGGGTCAAGAGTTTATTCTTTTTTTTTCCCTTTTTTAAATTATTTATTTATTTGTTTGTTTATTTATTTTATTTTTAGAGAGAGGGGAAAGGAGAAAGAGAGGGAGAGAAACATCACTGTGTGGTTGCCTCTCACTCGTGCCCCCAGCTGGGGACCTGATGCGCAACCTAGTAATGTGCCCTGACTGGGAATTGAACCAGCGACACTTGGCTCGCAGGCTGATGCTCTATTCACTGAGCCACAGCAGCCAGGGTCGAGTTTATTCTTAAATTGTGGGAAAGACATACGCTTATCTGTAGACATCCCTTTCATCCACTAACATTCAATGGTATCTACTAAGAGCCAGGCAATGTGGTAGTGGTGGAAATACAGAGACATGGTGCCTCTCCTCGGTAGCTCACAGTTACCTGGTGGAGGCATGGGTTGATAGACAGTTATGACAATGTGGAGCTAACCTGGAAGTGATGCCGGAGCTAAGTCGATGGAGGCTGGACAATGGAAATTCCTAGGTGGTAGAGTACTTTGTGTGAAGATATAGAGGCAGAGGAGAGCACATGGCCTGGTCAGGAGAGCTGCAAGTGGTTGAGTTTAGAGAGTGGGTATATCAAAAAGGGCAAATGAGTGAGACAAAAATTGTCAGGGCAGCATTCCAAAGGAGCAAAAAGAGGCATTTCCAAGATCCGTGGAACATAAGACAAGTCACTCTACCTGAGACAGAGGAGATGAATGAAAAATCAGTCTCCTACAGGGACACTGAAGGAGTTCAGGGCACATGATCTCAATGTTTTAAAAATAATTTACGGTATATGACTACCTGCTGAAAGTGATGGATACAGAGAGGGATTAAGGACTTCATGGTGGAGGATGAGGAGGTTTAAGTTGTTATAGTAGGGCATGCAAAATGAGGTCAGCAAGGAATAAAAGAAAAGATTGCTTAGTAGCTCTGAGTGCTCCTTTGAGACACTATACAATATATTATGAATCCTCTTCATATTTATGGAAGATATGGAAGAAACCCAAGGCAAAGGGTCAAAGACACAATGATTTCATGATCCAAATAAAGGCACATGATTAGGGATGTAGGCTTTAAAGGCTAGAAAATTAGTTGTTCCAGAGGACAAAACAAAGCTTCATTAGGTTAAAGAACTAGAGGAGCCCTGGTTGGTGTGGCTTATTGGATTGAGCACCGGCCTGTGAACCCAAGGGTCACCAGTTCAATTCCCAGTCAGGACACATGCCTGGGTTGCAGGCCAGGTCCTTAGTTGGGGGCACACGAGAGTCAAACACATATTGATGTTTCTCTCCCTCTCTTTCTCCCTCACTTTCCTTTTCTAAAAATAAATAAAATCTTAAAATAAAATGAAAGAAAATATATAAAAAAAGAACTGGAGGAGAAATCATATAATAGCATTCTGCTAAACCCTTTGAATTAGTCTTTATAAATACCCTGTGAAGCAGGAACTATTATTATTCTCCTCTTCTAGATGAGCAAACTTGCTAAAAGTCACACAGTTAGAACAAGATTCAATTCCACATCTGGCTGACAGGAATCTGTCTGGGCTCCTAAATGCTTCATCAACAATGAAGTGGTTTTCTTTGCTAAGAGGGAGTGCACTGGAGTAGAAATTAGACAATCAAGGCTCTGGTTCTGGCCCTTTTCCTATCTCGCTGTGTGCTTTCAGGCAACTTCATCTATATCTTAAATTTCAGGGTCCAATACTCTCATGTGATTATTTTAACAAAAAGAGATCATACCTTTGAATCCAGTTTGTTATATAGTGCATATAAATATGAATATAAATGTAAATGTAAATATAAAGTATTGTACCTGCTATTTTTATATATAATTCTCATTGTTTTAAAATGAACCAGAAAATTTTTGGTGCTGATGGGAGGAATGACAAGAAATAGAAGAAAAGGATTTGGGATAATTTGTCCTATTAGAAGACAAATACAAACTAAACAAACTGCAAATGTGTATCTCAACCTTCTAGACCATATTAAGCAGAAAAATTAAATGCATTTCTCAATATAGTAATGGTATATCTTTAAAATTAAGAACATTAGTCTAATACATTATTTATCATCATATATTCTCTAGAAAAAATAATTAAGAAAATAAACGAACAATTACTGTCAAAAGAAAAAAGGCATAACAATGAATTTGAATCTAAGTTGATATCCAATAATGCAGTGTGGAGGGTGAATGAAATTTTTTCTTTCCAGGTTTGTTGAGGAGCCTTCATTCAAAAGGATCTTTTTTTTTCCTTAAAATAAAACATGTGAAATATTATATTATGTTTTTAAAATGAGGTTTGTATCTTACAGTTGGTACATGTGTCACTCATGGTGTTAAACCTCAATTAACTAGAATCCAAAAAATGTACAAATGTAGTAATGGGCTTTTTGTTACCTCACTTGATAAGATAATGAAAACTAGTGGGAAAGGAGTTTTTTTTTTTCTATTAAAGAGAAAAATCTTGCACAATACCCCTGGAGTTAGTAACTCAGTCTCCTACACCTCCTTTAAGTTCTCTTGCTAGCAAATGGTGATGCTATATTTCAGATATAGAAATCAAAGGCTAATTTTTTATTAAAGTAAAAAAAATGAGACCGGGGTCATTTTCAACAATAGGATTTTAATTAAAATACAGGTCTCTGTTTAATCTCTTGACAATGAGAAAACTTAAACACCTCATTTCCTTGATCATTTCAATTTATCAAAGGGGTGTGTTGGTCAGACTAGATTCTTCTCTGGGAAATGTTTGTGTCATTCATTCATAAGGAATGGAAGGAGACCTTTTGAAAGTATTTCTTGCTGAGCTGTGTTAATTGCCAGTTAATTGAGTGACAGCTAAATAGTCAAGTGCTCTGGAGACAGACTGCAGGATTTGAATCCATTCACTGTCTGTGTGACCTTGGGCAAGTAACTTCTCTGAGCCTCTATTTTCTCATCTGAAACATGCAAGTGATTATAGTACCTACCTCACTTGCAAAGGTTACTCCGAGGATTCCATGAGCTAATGCATGCAAAGCAGTAAGCTTGGCATACAGGAGGCAAAAAATGTTCTCTATTATAATTGTTTATGTCCTCAATAAATACTTTTTGAGCACCTACTATGTTCTAGATGCTGTGCAGAGTGCTGAAGACACAAAAATGGAAAAGAGTCTCAATGGGATCTCAGACTAGTACAGGAGGTAGACCAACAAACCACAGTTTAAACTCAAGGTTGAAAGGTCTATGGGGGCTCTTAAAAGGGAATGCTTAACGAGGTTAAGGGAGGCATGTGGGCTTGCCAGTCAATCAATCAATCATAGTCCTTTCCTCATAATGCACTCACAATATTGAGGCCCAGCATGAGGAAGAACCTGAGTTTTAATAGTGGCAGTACAAAAAAATACTTATAGTATGAACTGATTCCTTTGGCCTGAGTTGCTTTCTTATTTGTAAAATTTTAGTGTTGAACTACTCATGTGCTGGAGCCCTCTGGCACAGGTTCATGACAGACTATCATGTGCATCTCTTCCCAACTCACATTCAGTGATCTCATCTTAGCAGCCTGAAATCAACCATGGTGGGAGTATTTACACCATAGAAATAGCTTAGCACTACAAATCAGGGCTTTCCTTTTCTCCGCTGGTGGGATGGTTATTAAATGTTTAGAAGCATACTCCGGGGCTGAACTTATGAATTCCAAAGTATTTTCCAACTCTAATAATTTTCAACTGAGATCGTTTTCTGAAATTCCATTTTACTCAATTGCCATTGAGTTGGCATATATTGTTTTCTCTTCTCTGTTTATATAATCTGCCAGATTAACTTGTGTGAGCATTTCTAATGTTTAGATTGGTAATGACTCCAGAAATACTTTCAGTTTTCCTACACTTTCATCTTGATACATTTATTCCTGTGGTGTGCCTAGATCAGGCTTTCAATTTAGAATGTCTTTTTAATGCTTTTTTCCTCTTTCTCTCTGAAATAGTACTAGCCATTTAACCGAATGTGAGTTTTTTACAAAAAAAAAAAAAAAAAAAACATGTAAAGATGATTCAAACAGAATGACTAATTAATCCTCTCAAAATGTTGTGCACATAGCAGGTGAAACTGAATCATCCATAAAACATTTATTTATTTCTTTTCAGTTGGCAGTTAAGATAATTTCAATGGCAAAACACTTCCTGGGAGTGATGATCTCAATGGCACTGGTATTTAAGAATATGTTCTGTAAAAAAGACTGCTTTGTTGGTTACAAATATCAGCTCAGCCTAAACTTAAGACCAGCTATCCAACCCTGTTTGCAATCAATCTGCTTCTAGTTTTCTCATTAAACTAGCTTATATTGGTCTTTTCATCCCGTAGAAATCTAGTAATACATTTAATTTTCTAGGAATTTATTGAGTAGCTATCTGTACCTATTTTCACTACTACTGTCATCACCATTGCCCTCATTATCAATAAAAATCTGTAGCAAAGCTTATATATGTGTTGTATTCAAGTACTAATTTCTTAAGAAAGACTATAACAGGTGTAATGAAAATAAATTTTTTGTTTTTTTGTTTTAAAGTATATTTTAATGATTATGCTATTTTAGTTGTTCTATTTTTTCCCCTTTGTCCCTCCCTACATGCCTGGTACCTCCCTTCCCTCTGGCAATCACCCCCCCCGCCCCCCAGTTCATGTCCATGGGTCATGCATATAATTTCTTTGACTTCTCCATTTACTTTACTTTTTAAAAACATTCTCCTGTCTATTTTGCATTATCAGTTATGTTTCTTAATCCCTGTACCTTTCACCCATTCTCCCCCTTCCCTCTCCCAGCCGATAACCCTTCACATGATCTCCATATCTATGGTTCTATTCCTGTTCTAGTTGTTTGCTTAGTTTGTCTTTATTTTCTAGATTCATTTGTTGGTAGTTGTGAGTTTGTTGTCATTTTATTGTTCACAGTTTTGATCTTCTTTTTCTTAAATGTGTCCCTTTACCATTTCATATAATAAGGGCTTGGTGATGATGAACTCCTTTAACTTTACCTTGTCTAGAGAGCACTTTATCTGCCCTTCCATTCTGAATGGTAGCCTTGCTGGATAGAGTAATCTTGGTTGTAGTTTGACATAGGTGACTTTGCTTTCTTTAGGAATTGATCTTCTTAGAAGTCATATTTTATAAGTACATAGATAGTACTTCACAGTTTATCAAATACTGTCAATTACATCATTTCTTCTAGTCTGCATGATTTCTTTGAAGCTAAGCATTATTCCCATGTTTTTAAATGACAAAACTGAAATTCAAAGAAAATAAAATTATCTAAAATGTGATAAACATATAATCTAGTTATTCTCAATGCATTTCTAATTTTTTAAAAATATGATGCTTATTTAAATTGTTTTAAATTATTTGCACTTCTTGGAAAATATTTTTCTTCAAGAGGCATAATATTTCAGTAAACATCTGAATTTTATCTGCCTAGATGCCACTGTTTCTACTACTGGAAAATCTTTTGAAAAGTCTTCCTTCACTATGTAATGGGGCTGTCAATCATGTGGCTTACCTCCCTCATCACAAGGTGAGCTTCCAAACTTGACTGGCCTTTCAATGAACTCTATTCTTTGGACCCACAGTTTGGTCAGGGGTGAGAATGTGATCAAAGCAAGGCCAATGAGAATCTTTTTGGGGGATTCAATACAGATACTGTGAGAGGACCTTTCTCCTTTAAAGATCTCACACATGTGAGAGATGATGTTAACTTGGAGTGTTTTATAACCATCTTTGCCACTATGTGGAGAAAGCCTACCTGACCAGGACACTGACCCAAGGAGCAGAAGATCCCAGATATGAAGAAAGACTCCTGATGTTATTGCTTGAGCATCTGTATCCACCATGTCTTTTTATTAATTTATTCTTAGAGAGAGGGGAAGGGAGGGAGAAAGATGGAGAGAAACATCAATGTGTGGTTGCCTCTTGTGCACCCCTAACTGGGGACCTGGCCCACAACCCAGATATATGTCCTGACTGGAATTGAACCAGTGACCCTTTGGTTTGCAGGCAGGCACTCAATCCACTGAGCCACACCAGCCAGAGCTCTACCATATCTTAAGCTAATGGGAAACAGTAAAAATTTTTCTTTCCTCTTTCCTTTTCTTCATCAGCAGTTTTGTTATGATTCTTTTCTCCCTCTCACCTAAAGAAGTCCTAACTAAACAACATCCACTCAAAGACGCTACAAATCTGTGCATTCAAACACAAAGAGCATAAAAAACTTTAGCTATTCAAATAATTTAAAAAGATGGTTGCCTTATTTACTTAATTACTTCAAATATTTCACTTTGCATGTGGAAACTATTAGTTAAAAGTTCTGAGGGAGTATACTGGTTTTTTCTGCTTTATATAATTTCAAATTCTTCCACAATATTTACTTAACATAATATCCAGATAGAAATAATGTATCAAAATGAAGTCAAGATATAAAAATTAGAAAACATTTCAATCTTGCTTTTAAGTATATAAAAAGGATTTATGATGATGGAAAATAGCTGAGGCCCCATCTTAAGCAAATTACAGTCATAAAAACAGCCACGGCTAAATCTCCCTGAGGACTTGCCAGAGTGAAATCTTAAGGCAAATTCTTAGTCCTCTCTCTCTATATATTATTTCCGATAACTTTAAAAGTATGCTCATTAAAAACAAAGTGAAGGAAAGAAGATTCCAATAGGATATTTCTGATGTGACTTAAAATACTGTATTTACAAATGCTGTTCATGAGGTCATATTGTATCACACAATATTAATCAAATATTGTGAACACCCACTGTATACTGTGCCCCTATCTAGATACTCAAAATTCCTACTTCAAAAAGTGTAGTCTTTGGATTTGAAAATAGCAAGGTAAATGCTTAAAATAAAAATGTGTAACCTAAATTGAAAAGTGAATGAATCTACTGATCTGTTGAGCAAATCTTAAAACATGTTTTGTTGAACATTTCATTATTATGCCTAAATATTTAACAGTGTTACCATCCTCAAAAAAGTCTAAACTGACTTTAGAAAGATTAAAAAAATACATCATGTGAAAAGTCTCTTCTAATATAGCCAGACATTACCTTGAAAATAACTTCTAACAGTAAGTCGATGAGATGAAGAAATTTTCAGGACTGTTCAGCCTATCCAACTGCTCTTTTACATGACTACATTTACATGGTCCAGAATACCCATGAGTCAATCTTATGTCTAATATGTACAGACTAGTTTTCTTGACAATATTCTTCCCAATAACTAATAAAACCTTTTGAAGAAGAGGTGGTGTATAGGCTTTGGTGTCAGACTTTGATGTGATGTGAATCTGGGCCTTACCATTTACATACCTTCTGACTCTGAGTGTCAATTTGTTCTTTTTTTTTCAATCTGTTCACTTAAAACATGGGGATAATGGTATACTTCTTGTGGATTGGTCATGAGGGTAAGAGATTAATTATGAAGGGAGAGGCACTAACATTCAACTGTGTTTCATACACAGTAACTATATAGTTACTATATTTGCTATCCTAAGTTGTGTTTTAGCCAGTTTTTGCTTACTCGCATCAAAAATGAGGAACTTGGCAGAGTCCCCTTGGTAAGCCCACTCAAAATACTTGGTGACTGTTTCATCGCCTAGTCCTCCTTTCTACAGATTAAACTGTTATTTCTTATTTTCCCACACTTAGGCTATCTTGCGATTTTCCTGAAACCCATTTCAAGTTCTTGAAGTCCTTCTTCTTCTTTTTTTTAAATAATTTGTTTTTTTTTTTTTATTTTCAGAGAGAGGGGAAAGGAGAAAGGGAGGGAGGGAAACATCACTGTGTGGTTGCCTCTCACTCGCGCCCCCAACTAGGGACCTGACATGCAACCTAGTCATGTGCCCGACTGGGAATTGAACCAGCGACACTTGGTTCGCAGGCCAACGCTCAATCCACTGAGCCACAGCAGCCAGGGCTTTGAAGTCTTCTTAAGTTGTCCTCCAAGAAAAAGGCTGTAGTAAGGGCCTTCTATACTTAGGAAGAACAAATAAGTAACCATTACTTTGCCTCTTTAAAGAAGAATAAACCCATACCTCCACTGAGGTTTAGCGCAGTTAAATTAAAATTTCAGATAAACAATAACTTTCCATAGTGTTAGTATATCCCATGAATGTATTTTATGTGACAATCCAATTTGTAAGCAAATGGAGAAAAATAAAGGAACAATTACCCTTTTTACTAACAGAGCTTTGAAAATATTTTGGCCAAACCTATTTATCTGTTGGAGTAGAAAAGTATTTTTAAGGTTTTTGTAGTACATAGACATTGTTTTGTTGTTTTGCTGCTATGTGTCTAAAACATGCTGTTTTCAAAGTGATTATCAGGGTAACCTGTTCCTAATAAATGGGTGGTTCTACATATCAAGTAAAGGTATAGCTATTTAAAAGGGATTAAAGATTATTTTCTTTTTTTTAACTAAAAATCAAGGAAAAGATTCTGTGCTTGTGGAGAAAAGTTATACTGTATATAGCAGCTTGTCACCAACGTGAAACTTCTAAAACAGAAAAAGAATATTCCTAGTTTGATTTGCATACTCCTTAATAAGCAAGCTTATTAAAAATTCAGATATAGGTGGCTTAGGAGAAAACAAGTTAAACATGGTAAAAGAATAATTTTCATGCCTCATAACTGATACTTCTAGGAGTTCCTGTAAATACTGATTCTTGATTATTTCACAAATGTTCTTTTGAATGAGATCTAACTAGTGCGTTTATTAAGATGCATATCCAATATTGTATCCCTTCCTCCAATAAACATTTTAAAAGTTGAAAATGACTGAATAATAGGACAAGAAAAAGCCAACTATGTATTTTCTGATTGTAACATATGATTGAGATCATTTTGCAACTCTGGTGTGGTAAGCGTACAAATAAAAAAAGAACAGAATTCATTTATATTCTCGTTTATCCATCATAAGTTAATAATCTATTAGTAAATATCTTTGTTCCTTTAAGAATGGCTGAAAGTACTCAACTTCTGGGAAAGAATAAATGGGCATTGTTTAGCAGTGTGTATGTTGTATAAAGTCCTATTCAGAAAACATATTGAACTGTCAGAGTCCTGACGGATGGACAGGCTTTTGTCCCATTAATAAGTTGTAGGTCAGACAAGGATGTTTCATTGTCCTTGAAAATGTGAAGGTTTAGCTTTCAATATTAAGAAAGTGCTAACATGCTTGAAATCTTATAAAACTATCTAAAAATATTTTTCAACCTAATGGGTAGATGTAATTTTATAGTTCACATTGTGCAAAAGTGCTAACAGATTTTGTTCGATTAGTCCAAGAACAATGAATAATATGAATCTGCAAATCACATTTGAGAAACATCTTTCTAAGTATGTAAGTTAAAATAAGCTTAGCAACCTTTTCCAGTTGCATTCAAGTACAGGGTTAGAATAGGTTAAATCTGACTGGAACCGTCAGAATGTAAACCAGTAAAGGGAGACAAGTTGAAGAGGAAGCTGGTATATTACTCATGAATGAATCAGACATTTTCCTCTCTCTGTGTTTGAAAATGTCCTCAGCATAAGGTGTGGTAAATTCCAAATGGGGGAAACTGTGTTCAGGTTTTGGTTTATATAACTGATCAATCTCCTGTGGTATTACCTAAAGCAGAAATAAAACAGCTGCAGAGAAATGTTAATGGTGAGCAGACCCCATTCTTGTCACAATGGCTGTCATGTAAAGAAAAATCAACATCCAGGGAAAGAGAGACAAAGGGAAGCGCATGAGGGTGCCATAGACCAGACCTTGTGTGGTCAAACGGGCAGGTGTTCCCCTGTAACACTACTTTCACTTAGTTCTTAGGGTATGTCTGAATTTTACTTGGCTCACAAATCCTGAAAATTTTTCTTCGAAACCAAAGTTTGTAAGTAGACTCTCTGGCATTGGAATGATCTAAGAACATTTTTCAAGGTGAATTTTGTCAGTATGTGACATTTTTTTTTAAGGCAAAAGAGAAAAATGTACTTTTAGAAATCATGAAAAAACTGTGAATGGAAGGAATAGCCAAATCTAGCCATATTTTTGTATAGATGTGGATTCCTCGGGTGAACATAATGCAATTCTAAGTGTTGCGTGAAAAATTAAAAGCATATAAGTATCACTATATTGAGAGTAATAGTAATCAGAGAATAAAGAACCAAACAAAACTTTCTACAAAGATCTTAAGTACTTTTAAATGAACAGAGAATGCCAAGAAAAGCTATCCTCATAAAAATAGAACAGGACAGAAAAATAAGCACATAAATACAGAATCCAATTTCTAAAACTCATTAAGCACTCTGGAACCTTGAAAAATCAATAAACAAAAAAGGTTAGGACAACTTAAAAATAACTGTGTTCAGGATTCCATATACGTAAGTGATCAATTCAAGGAAAAATAAAAATAATGTAGGCAGTTGTGTGTCTATGTGTGTAAAGGGTATGTGGGCAAGAGGGTGAGAGAGAAACGGAGAGAGCAAGGTATTCAAAAAATAACTTTTCAACCATATATGTGCTGCCTACTGGCTGGCTGTCCCAGATTCCTGCCTCACCTCACTCCAGGTGGTGATGTAAAGATGGGTGCACATGCCTGGAGGAACATAGAAGGAAGAAGAGCTAACTTTGGCAGACAGAGGCAGGGCTGAGGAGTATTTCAGAGTGGACACATTACTTGAGCTGGGACTTGCAGAACAAGTAGGAGTTGCTCAGGTACAGCTGAGGCAGGGGACACTTTGGACAAGGAACCTGGGGGAGAACATGCAGTGCTGTTCAGGAAGTTATAACTAGGACAGAAGCTGTGTGGGCTGGGCTGAGGACGTATGAAGCTGGAAGGTTAGGGTGGGGCCACATCACAGCAAATTGTATACCCTGTTAGGGAGTCTGCAACTTAACTATTGTGGTGAGTCATGAGAGGTATTAAGCAGGAGATGGAAATTGTCATATTATATATATATTACACAATTTTGTAACTTTATGGATAATGGATTGGAGTGGGAAGAAGCTAGAGGCTGAAATACATGACAGAAGGTCATTACATCTGTTCAGGCAATTGAGGATGAAGATTAAGAATAGAGTGAAGATCTCATTAACTTAAGAGTGTAGAAATCCATCTATCAAGAATCAGTTTTGTATGTCAAATAGCTATTTAAGACTGTATTTCACATGTATTTATTGAGGCCCTACTATGTGTGAGGTGCTTGGGGTACATTAGTAAACAAAACAAACATTCATGCTCTTGTAGAATTTACTTTCTAGCGAGTGCATCCAGACAACAAATTATACATATAACAGTTAAGCTGTTCACGTAGTGTAACAGAAGTTGATGAGTGTTACAGGCAAAAATAGAAAAGAGGGCTGGGGGATCAAGCACATCCGGAGGGAAGGTGGTAGGAGAGGGTCACAGCTTTCAAAAACTGGAAAGGCAACTTTTAAAGAGGTTTAGAGTAAGACTTGGCCATCCAAAAATATTTCTGAGCAGAAGCAAGAAAGACCAAACTGAGAGCATACCCAATGTGTTTGAGGCACAACAAAGGGGCCAGTAAGCCTGGACTTTGGCACCTGGAACATGAGGTCAGAGGACAAAGAATCAGAGTCTGTAGGGCCTGTAGGCTACTGTGAGGCTTGGGTTTTTACTGCAGTGAAGTGGAGAGCCACTTCTGGGTGTTGAGCAAGGGAGTAATTATGATTGAATGGAATCATCTTGACCTTATGTGGAAAAGACTGCTGGTGGCAGGGGGTTGACATAGGGCAAACGTGGAGAAGTGAGGCTAGTTGGGATGCTGCTTTAGTAGTCCAGGTGAGTGATGGCCTGGCCAGAGGAAGGGGTGAATTAGCGGTGACTGAATTCTAGTTATATTTTGAAGACAGAACTAAAAGGATTTACTGATGGATTTGGGTACGAGGTTTGTGAGATAAAAAGGAGTCATAAACACTCCAAGGATTTTGGCTTTTTAAAGAGGGAGAATAGCTTTGCCAGTTACTAACATGGAGAAGCTGGTGGGTGGATAAGTTTGGAATGGATGTGACACTATCAAGAGTTTTGCTCATGTTTGAGAAAATTTTTAAGAATCCAAGAGGAGCTGTTGAATATGCAGTTGGATATGTGAGTCTTGGAGTTAAGGAGAAGGTCTAAGCTAGAGACTTAAATTAGGAAATTGTCTTCATATCAAAGGTATGAAAAGTTCTGAAATTGGATAAGACCACCAAATAAAGGAGTGTAATATAGAGAATGAAGAGAGAAGGACTACACACTGGAGCACACCAAAACTAACAGTCTGGGGAGGAGAGGGTGAATGAGACAGGGACTAGAAGGTACCTGTGGTACCTTCATCTACTCTCATGAAACCTGCTCTCCCACTCTGTATCCTTCTCAGTGCCTAACATTTCCCACATTTCCAGACATCATCCTTACTCCCAACTACAAGTATTTTACTTATTTATTTTTGTTATTTTTATTTTATTGTTGTTCAATTACAGTTGTCCCAATTTTTCCCCATTTATCTCCACTGCCCTGACCCCCACTCCCACAGGCAATCCCCACCCTGTTGTCCATGTTCATGTGTCCTTTATACTTGTTCTTTGACTAGATTCTTTCCCTTCTTTCCCCTGTTATCCATCCCCTCCCCTCTAGTCACTGTCAGTTTGTTCTTTATTTCCATGTCTCTGGTTCTATTTTGCTCATTTGATAGTTTTGTTCATTAGGTTCCACTTATAGGTGAGATCATATGGTATTTGTCTCTCGCCACTTGGTTTATTTCACTTAGCATAATGCTCTCCAGTTCCTTCCATCCATGCTGTCATGAAGGGTAGGAGTTCCTTCTTCCTTTCTGCTGCATAGTATTCCATTGTGTAAATGTACCACAGTTTTTTGATCCACTCCTCTGTTGATGGGCACTTAGGCTGTTTCTAGCACTTGGCTATTATAAGTAACACTGCTATGAACACTGGGGTGCATAGGTTCTTTTGAATTGGCGTTTCAGGGAGATCTGTAAAAAAATGAAACTAGACAGCCAATATACACCATATAGTAAAATAAACTCAAGATGGATAAAGGACTTAAATATAAGTCACAACACCATAAAAGACCTAGAGGAAAACACAAGCAGTAAAATTTCAGATAGCCCATGCAGCAATATTTTCACCAATATATCTCCTAGGGCAAGGGATATAATGGAAAGAATAAACAAATGGGACTACATCAAATGACAAAGCTTCTGCACGGACAAAGAATACAGCAAAATGAAAAGGGAACCAACCACATGGAAAGAACATATTTGTCAATGATACCTTGGACAAGGATTTGATCTCCAAAATATATAAAGAACTCATACAACTCAATACCAGGAAGACAAACCAATTAAAAAATGAGCAACGAACCTGAACAGACACTTCTCCAACGAGGACATGCGGAGGGCCCACAGACATATGAAAAAATGCTCAACATCACTAGCCAGCAGAGAGATGCAAATTAAAATCATAATGAGATATCACTTCACACCTGTCAGAACAGCCATCATTAACAAATCAACAAACAGTGCTGGCAAGGGTGTGGAGAAAAGGAAACCCCAGTGCACTGCTGGTGGGAATGCAGACTGGTGCAGCCACTGCGGAAAATAGCATGGGATTTCCTCAAAACACTAAAAATGGATCTGCCTTGATCCAGAAATTCCATTGCTAGGATTATACCCTAAGAATCCTGAAACACCAACTACAAGTATTTTAAACATGCCCATCTACTTCCATCCTACTGCCACCTATATAGTTCAGAGCAGTGTCACCTCTTGCCTGGATTACTCCAACAGCTTCCTATCTGGTCTTCCCTTGTCATTCTTTGTTTTTAAAATTATGTCATTATTTTTACATATACACACTCCCTTTTTTGTGTGTGAGAGAGATGGGAAGGGAGGTAGAAAGAGAGGGAGAGAAGCATCATTGTGAGAGAGAAACATCCAACCAACTGGGGACAAAACCCACAACCTAGGCATGTGCCCTGACTGGGAATTGAACTGGCCACCTTTTGCTTTGCAGGACAATGCCCAGCAAACTGAGCCACACAGGTCAGGGCTTCCTTCGCAATAGTTGCCCCTGATCCCTTGTTCCCTATGTACTAGAGAAGAGATATATTTCTAAAATGACAATATATAATCTGTTCTTAATATAATAAAAAAGTGACATATTATTACTTTTCTGTTTAAAAACAATTTAACTCCTTAGGACAGCTTAAAAGCCATGAATGATTTCACTTCTGCCTAACTTTCCAGCCTTGCCTCTTGCCATTACCCCCCTAGAAATCTAGTCTATAGTCACCCTGCCCTTCTTTGAGCTGTTGAAGCAAGCCATGTACTCTCTCACTCTGGGTCTCAGCACATGAAGATACCTTTTTATGGAACACTCTTGTTCTCATCTTCAGGTGGTTAACTCTTATTCTCCTTTCTGTTTCATCTTAGGGAAATTTCTTTTAGGAAGCCTTCTCTGATGCCTCTCTTGCCCTCTGGTAAGAGATTAGAAACTCTTCCATGTACTCATACATCAAACCTGCCTTCCCCTATCTAGACACTTCAACTTTGTGTTGTACTTTACTCATCTGTATCTCCCACTAGACTGTAAGCTCAGTTTTCAGCCCCTAGCATAGTGACATCATATGACACTTGCTTAAAATTTGTTGAAGAATAATGGAATGAATTAATGTGTGAAAAAATGATCCTGAACAAAGACTCTGGAGGTATGAATATGAAACAAAGAAAGGATGAGATTAGAAAGATATTGAAGAGATAAAATTTATGTGATAACAATTCAACATAGATTTTGATTATAAGGGAGACTGAGAAGTCAAGGATAGCTAAAAGATATCTAATTTGGGTGTCATAAATGGGAAAATAGGCAAAGAAAGGTTATGAAGTAAAAATGAAAGGTCAGTTAATCACTCTAAGTCATCGGTTGGTTGTTCAAGTGGAAATGTCTATAAGGTTCTTAATAACATTGGCATGGTATTCTAGAGTAAAGAGGGAGTCAGAGATAGCAATTTTTAAACCACTAGTCCTGCATTTGAAGTCATAGAGATAAGTGAGATCACCTATGGGCATGTTCGGTTAGTAGAAAGGAAAGACTCAGGTGGAACCCAGAATCTAACTTTTATATTCAAAAGGTAAAAAGTCTGAGTGGTAGATTCAAAAGTTTAGGAGAAATTTCAATACCAGAAGAGCACAATGTATAGCATTAAATTTCAGAAGGGTCAAGTGGGACAAAAACAAAAGTACCAGGCATATTTGAAAATGAGGAGGTTATTGGTGATTACTGCGAGGACACTTTCTTGGGAGTGTGGAATAGACTGAGTAGAATGAGTTAAGGAATGAATGAGAGTAGAGAAAGTGAGTTAGAAATTTACTTTCAAGAATTCTTCATTAAAAGGATAAGGCAGGATTAGGAGTGAATTTTAAGATAATTGTGTATTTAGGATTCTATGAACACACTTGTTTTCTTTCTTTCTGGAAGAAGTTGAGTAAGGGATGAATGAAAAAATGTGAGAGAGATTATAAAAGATGGGCAGGGTTTGGTAGGTAGGTGAGATAGATGGAGCAAAGTGTCCAAAGATGTGAGAAAAAGTGGGATCAATACCTGGCTGCTGTGGCTCAGTGGATTGAGCGTTGGCCTGCCAGCCAAGAGTCACTAGTTCAATTCCCAGTTAGGTCACATTACTAGGTTGCATGTCAGGTCCTCAGTTGGGGGCATGAGTGAGAGGCAACCACACCGTGATGTTTCTCTCCCTCTCTTTCTCTTTTTCCCTCTCTCTAAAAATAAACAAACAAGCAAATAAATAAATTGTTTTTTAAAGTGGGATCAAGACCATTCATTGAAAAGACCATTTCATCATTTGGGACAGAGGTCCCAGGGAGGTAATAATAGAGGACATGTTAATCACTTAGCCTTCTGTTTATTTTATAAAACATAAAGAAAAATATTATACTGCAGAAAAGAGGAGCCAAAGAGATTCAAGAGCTTGAGATAATGGTGGAAGTTTGCAATTACTATAATGGGAAGAAGAAAATGGAAAATGGCCAAAACAAGAACACAAGTTTGATTGAGTAAAGCTTATTTTAATGCCCATTTTCACTGAGAGTCTAAGTAGGCCACGAGGCAGATTTGAGAATTAAATTGTTCCATAATCCTGATATCTGCAGTGAATTCCATGTAATATTTATATAAATCAACAGATCTACAAGCCTTTATTAAAAGGAAATGTCAGCGTTTTATTATTTTCATTTCAAAATTAGTTTTATTGAAATCTATAAAAAATAACTTTGGGGGAAAAAATATACTGAAACAGATACCCTGCTCTCTTTTCAATAAAACCAACAATCTAAAGATGTTAAACAAATGAATCAGGTATATTGATCTTCTAGCTCTGAAAATTAAAACCCATTTAGAAATTGTGAGGGAGTCTTGATCCTAAATACCAGTCTAGTTATTCACTCAGAATCTTTAATAATATTTAGAAAGTAATTAATCAACTTATGACAGATTCAAAGGCTGTCACCTTTCATTGTTGTTAATGAAACTGTCTAAGGTTTTATCCATGCTCTTCTGGTGATTTAAAGAACAATTCTTTTGTAAGCTCTTTGAAGACCTGAAGAATGTTTATAATCATTGGACCTTGATGTACATATTTCACTGAACAAGCATTGTCAGTGAGAATGAAGTGGAATTTAGAAATATCTTAATTCTGACATGACAGAAGGTGAATTTTTAAAAAGTCAAAATGCATATTCATTTCTGGTTGGAGGAAGCTTTTTTCCTGTCAACAAACTTTGCCTTGGCTGATTTTTTTTATTATAATTCAGTAGATCTTAAAATATTTTTGTAATATTTTACACTCAATCAAAAAAAAAAAAAAAGCTAGGGTAATATTTTAAGCCCAAGGTTCACATATAGGCACTAAATGATTCTATTTGCTGTCTTTGTCTTAACTAGGTAGTAGTCAGACCACAACCTCACTTTGGACAGTGTATCCATCAGTAGAAGCTAGAGGGATTCTGTGTGAACGATAACTGCTGCTCAACTAAAACTTTCAGAGGAGCAAAAAGACAGAAAGTGAAGGTAAGTCTTAATATGAATTTTCCTCAAATCTACAGACCACTTTCTGAGTTCATGTTTAGAACATGACAAATGCAATTTCTATGCATACTCCAGCATGAACTCTGTATAATCAAGGCCCAAAGAAATGGCCTCAAGATAATATCCACAAGAAAAGCTAATATACGTTCACAGCAAGTAATAACTCAATGGGAAGCAATGAAGCGTATGGTTTTTAGGGACATAACTTTTGGTCCCAACAGTAATAGATGCATTATAATCACTGATATGCTAGAAAATTTTAGTCATGAAGATGATGTAAAAAATTTACAAGTTTGTTTGCTTTTTCCTTTAATACTGTATTTTCCTCTGAGAACATGGAATTTCATTTAGTATTTGTGAGTAGCTGATAGAGGACTTAGGACACACCTCTAACACTCAAAATAAAAGTTCTTCCTGCTTCTGCTACATATTCTTGCTATTCTTACTGGTACTTGAGGGTAGGGTAAACTAAGAGGCCTGATTTAGGACTAGATAGATGAAAGTCTAGTGTTTCCTAGAATCAAATCACCTGTGACAGTTGGAGGAAGTTCAGATTTTGCTCATCGTGTACCCTACCATTTTTCTGTGAGCTTCCCTTAATTTCCCACTCAGTTATGACTAGTCTTTTTCCTAGTTGTAAGTTAGCAGCCTGACTCTTAATGGGATACTCTATTCATGACTTGCAATGCACCCAAGCCCATGACCCTACAGTGTATCCACCTACCTCTCTCCTTTAACCTAACAGATCCAGTACCTTATCAAAACCTTCAGGTATTCTCTTTAATTATTTATTTTCTATATCTGTGGCATAAGAGTTATCACAAAAATTTTCTTAAATTGAACTTCATTTTCTCAAATGTGCAATATAGAGGCATTTGACTACTTATTTCTTACATTGTGAGAACTTCTGGTTGAAGTTAAAAAATCATCTAAATATGTGTATACAAACACATTAATATGTAATTATTACTGATTCTCTGGTTAACCACTGAAATAAAAATTAAGCATGTCAATGTGAAAACTATATAAATAAGTTACTCCTTACATAGTGCTATCTATAATTAAATAAATTTCAAAACAAACTTTAATGATGATATATATATTCAGCAAACCTTCAGGTTCATCTAAGAGAATCTCCATTTCAAGACCATAGTAATATAATTTTCCTTTATCTCTCTGCCAAGATATAAGAAATTCTGAAATTCTGACACCCCAATGTCACACAGAAACAAGACACTATTGATCAGGAAAGGTTATCTGGGGACCAAGTGTGATAAGTAATTAGAAATTTACTTATAAAAAGATCTTAATGTCCAAGTTTCAGTACTATGCCTTCTAAATTGTACTTTCTTTCTTTTAGACAGGAGTAGCTGTTTCCATAGCTTTAATACTCTAGGCATGTGCATTTCAACTGCACTTACAGTTACATATTTGGGCCAAGTCCATATGAGAAGTCTAGTTACCAGAAAGCACAGACTCACAAACAGGAAATATAACTAGAGTAAGAAGATGTTTTTATCCACACAATAGAGTTCAAAGATGTGTCATCCATGTAATTTGGAGCAAACCCCAATATCACTAATATTGTTGAGCATTCTTTATGACAACTTATGATTATATTATTATGTTTTCTAAGCCTGTTTGCACTTGCTGCTCTTGTTTATAGATACAAACGACCTGACCTTTTTTGTTCATAGTTTTCCATCAGTAAGCATGTCAAGGTGCAAGGAAGGATAGCAGGCATGGTGGAAGGGGGGAAAATCAATTTTCAGAAAGCATATGTTAACAACTGAATACTTAGTCAAACTAGCCCAGAAATTCCTTCCTATTTTCAGCACTCTTTGCTTCATGGTACAGAATGAATTTCAATAAATGACATATATTTAGTGGCTTATTTTAAAAATTTGTCAAATCAGGTCACTGACTCAGAATAGGTCTCATTCCAAGACATGGCAGATGGATATGATATTGAATAGAAAGACTGACATTACTTGGAAGGTTCTGGGCAGAAGAAAATGCCATTCATTTAACATCCAACAGTGTATTTACTGAGTACCTACTGTGTGCCAGGATAAACTTATAATAAACATTTGGACTTTATTTTATATTAGAATAGAAGGAGAAGCTGTGCCAAAATAACATCCTTGGGGTTAGTAAGGATTATAGTGGAATGGCACTTGTCTTTAGAAGTACTTATTTTTTCACATTACATCAGAAAAATGCACCAGTGCTCATTCAAACATCCATTCTGTTATGGTTGCTGGATTTTAGATTTCAGATTTTTAGAGATGCTGTTTACTGACTCTTAGTAAAAACCAACTTCCTATTTTTCTGGAACAAAAGTGCCTTACATGGTTTCAAAGATTTCTTAGACATCAAAGAGCTTAGAGAGACATTCAGTTTATGTGTAATGATTCAGGATTTAGTGAATCAAAAACATGGATTAAATTTCTTTTAAAAGACCCCTAGGTTTAATTTTTAAGAACTAAAATGCTGGTCTAAACACATTAGTCTTGAGGAAAACCAAAATTTATTTTTAAAGATAGTTAGTATTGCCTTAGGGACCCAAAACTTGGCTGTGTTTTCCTTTCACACATGATTAGGCCTCAAAAGGAGGCAACCTGCCTTCTGCTAACCAAATTTGCTTCTCTTTTTCTCTGACTTGTGAAAACTACATTATTTTAAAGTTCTCTTCCTGATATTAAATAAAATATTAAAAACTCAGACCATCCCGTGGCCTTATTAAACAAATGGAGTACTTTTTAATTCCTCCAAATCAATGTTCTTTTAATATACAACTTTAAAATTGGACCTGAGATTCTAGGTGCTGTCTGATATTTCCAACTATCGGGGCATACAAGATCATTTCAAAATAGGAAAAGATCACTGATCTTAATAAGCGGACGGTTTCATGATATGTTATTATATTTGCATTAGAATAGTAGGAAGAGATACAGTACATAATCTTCCATTCTAACACAATGGCCTTTTGGAAGGCCACTAGCCTGGGTATTTCGACAAGTTTTTAGAATTAAAGGCAACAATTTAGTGCACACCCTGTGAGCCTTTATTCCCTTGGAAAAATAGACTGCAACACTAATCTGATGGCTTTTAAAGGGCACTCGAAACCAACTCAGTGTGCGTTTTGAATTTCAATGGTAGAGGAATAACAACTGGTGACGTTCAGGCAGATCTAAAACAAAACAAAACAAAAAAAGTGCCAATATTCCAAAGAGAGGGTTTACTCTGAATGAAAACTTGAAACTGAAATATGAAATATGCAAAGTTATGATGAATTTAGGTTTCATAAAATGATTGCTTCAGTTTAACAATGAAATAGCTAGATTACCCTTTACTTTAGAAATACATGCAGCTGATGAGTTTAGATAAATGAGTATGTGTTAATATAAAAATTATAAAATACCTTTTTCTTTTTTTAATTGCTAAACTAATATTCCAGAGAGGAAAATAAAAATCAGAACTCTAAAAGATAAAATACTTTGTAGAAGTGGTCCTAGGTCTCTTTGGCCAAGTATGCTCCTGAAGGTCACACAGTACCTGAAGGTCACATAGGGGATCTCTTGGCAGGTACAGTAGTGGCCAAGATTACAAACAGGACCACCAGGAGCCAAAGCTGGCCCACAGACATTTTGTCTCTCTAGTTGCACAGTTTTAAACATGCTGAGTCAACATTTTAATAGAGAGATTTCTAGCTTCTCCTAAAGATTTGAAAGACAGCAACACATGGACACATACCACACACTGAGCCTGGTGACAACTCTGATGATGACGAGAGGTGGCTGCCCCTCTTAGATAGGGCTTTTTCTGAGCAGGTTGTCAGTCCCTAGTGAAAAGGTTAGTTTTACTTATTTAGATTAACAGTTTGCATATCTTGATATAGGCTATAGACAGGGGATAAGGAAGAAGAAAGAAAAGATGATGAAATCCAACACAATGGTTTAAGACTGAAAAGCGGTAAGGAAGGCGAGAGAAAAAAGGAAAGAAAGAAAGAGGTGTACAGCAGACAGAAGCTATATACCATCAAAAATGGCCTCCCTTGCTGTCTCCAGATTTATATTATAGTATGAAAGGGATCCATGACAAAGGCTATGGGTATTGCTCTCAACAAATCCCTTTGGGCCAGGCTCACAGTGTTGAAAATAAGAAGAAAGATTGTGCAAATGGGGCAATATCCCTGATGAAGGTTGGGGTATAGAGATGGGACCAGGTGAATGGAAGAAAGTACCAAGGGTTCTCATCCATACCCCATAAACCACTGGATGTGGGCCACAACTTCATCTTCATTTTTGAGACTGTAGTAAACTATGGCAGGTATTGTCCACATACTTCCTATAAAAAACCAGAGGCTCTATGTACAGCTGCTCAGGCTCTAGACTGCACAATTTCAGAGAAAACAAAATGAGAATGGCACTCCTGAGGAATACAAAATAGAAGCCCTTCTCCAGATAACCACATGGGTCATTTTCTCATCTCCTCTGAGTTCTAGCTCAAAGGCTACCTTTGAAGTGAGGCCTTCTTTGACGCTATTACTGAATTTTTAAATCACTACCCTGTCTCCTCTTACCCCTGATAGTTCTTACTCCCCTTCACCACTTTATGCTTCCTTATAGCTCTTATCACCACCTCATATACAACACATTTTCTTATAGCTCTTATCACTACCACCTCATATACAACACATTTTATTTATGTGTTTTATTGTTTCCTTCCTAAATATAGAACAGCACATCATGAGGTCAGAGATTTTTGTCTATTTTATTCTCTGATACATTACCAGGATCTAGTTATGCCTAGTAGGTATTCAACAAATTATCCTGAACGACTAAATCCTCAATCATATTCTTGAAGTACAAGAACTTAGCTTTCACTAAAACCTGTGGTTCTCTGACCACATATCATAATTGCTCTGACCATATTTCAAAATAATCCCTTGTTATATTTGGAGAAATAGATTTTCTAATCCTATAGACTATTATATAATTTATATGGCTTGTAAGCTCTTATATAATTTCTATGGGCCCTATGGCTATTATAGAAATTGAAAACAACAGGAATATCCTCCATAAACATACTTCCAGAAATTCACACCATCACACAAAAAATATGTATACCTGGGTATGTGATTAGCCAGTTAAATGGTTCATTCTTCTTCTTTAAATTGCTCTGTGCTTATACCTCTTGCTACAAATGTCACATGTATGATTTTTCTCTCAATTATCAATACATTATACAACTTATAAAATACTTTTTCACTTTGTCCCTTAAAAAACAAAGTAGTCAGGTTTTACTGAGTGTTTTTACTGAAACAAATACCAATGGGAATATACTATTAAACACAGCTGAAGAGATATCTGAGAATGGGTTTTCTGATAAGGAGGGTAGATTAGAAAATTATTCATAACTCATAATACGATAACAGGAGAATGCCCCACACATATTAACAAAGCTTTTCTTGGTATGCATTACTACAAAAAGAGAAAGTGAGAAAAAAGAACTGGAGAAAGAGAAAGTGAGAAAAACCCTAGAGACTAGAAATGTATATTCATCATTTATCACTAACTTAAGGATTCCAACCTATCTTTCAGTGGAAATGCTTCAAATAGTTAATCTTCATTGATGATTGGGCAGAGGCTGTATGGTGCTGTTCAGATAGCATGGGGTATAGGGTCTTGCACATTGTTTCATTGTCTATAACTCAGGGTGGTTAAGATATCACCTATATTGCAAGGGTGTTGTAATATCAGAAAGATGATATAGTCAACAGCCTGAAAAAATTAAGAGGTCCTTAAGTGCCAGTATTTTGATTGAAAAGGAAAATTCTAATCAATAGCAAATGGGATGATTTCTAATAATGTCATTCTTGTGTAATATCCCATTAATAATTATGGATCTTTGTTCCACTTTATATGTGTGTTATTTATCTGTATATCTAGATTGTAAATTCTTCCAGGGCAGATATTTAATTTCTTTCTTTAAAAAAAAAAGTCCCTCTATACCTAAACACATATGATACCCTACATACAGTGCTTAGATTATTTTTGGTGAGGGAAATGTGGGCCTGGCAGCAACTCAGTGTCTGCTAAATCAAAGTGATGCTGAACTGATAGTCAGTATATCCATCATTTATTATAAGAGGTGACTATTTATTTTTCCCTGAGCAAAGCCCATGAAGAAATGCTGCCTTGAGGAGTGAGTCAAAGACAACAGTTTCAACATACACCAGTGAGGTGAACTCTCTGGCACTTGAGTTTCCGCATATTTTCTCCCCTTAAGGCAGCACAATTAGTAAATCTGGTGTCCCATGAACAAACACAGCAGCCCAAGGAAATACAGGAATGATGGGGAAAAAGAAACATAGATGGTTCTGGTAAGAAGTATTAAGCCTAATGACAGTGATGAAAAAAACATGAAAACGGAGTGGAGAAATGACGGCACACAGGACTTGGAGGCAGCTCTGGCAAAATCAAGGTAAAGGGATCAGGAGGAAGGGACAGAGAAATGGGAGGGGCTCTGAATGTGTAGGGAGCTATGTATTCATCATAGATGTGTCACCATTGGTACTGGTGCAGCCACCTAGAGAAAGGTGCATGTCCTGAGAGGATGTTAGCCTTTCTGAGTTATTCATTTTATTTTGAGATGACCACATTTGAGAGAAAGTTTATTTGAGGTTATTGTATAGATTTGTAAAAAGAAAATTAGACTAACTCTGTTTTTGAACTTTATTTTACTAACAGCTGAAGAAACTGATTTCTGAAATGTATTTCTTAGTCTAATCATCATTAAAACAAATTCAAAAAATTTAAGATTATAGTGGGACATATGCTTATATAGTTGTAAAATAAATTTGTAAGATGGGTATTTTTCCTGCTTATAAAAGTGTCATTTTTCTTTTATTGTAGGTTTAAAAGTCATGAAAATACAAGATATGAGCTTTCCTGTTGACTGGCTTGGCTAATCTTGTGCATCTTTATCATTCAGATAAACTTCATTCACTAATTCTGAAGGCATGGAATGCAGATCTAATGTAAACCCCTATTTGTGATGTATTAAGAACAAAGCAATCTTTGAAAAAGCAGTAGGCAGCAGACCATTTTTTATGCCACAAATTCCATTAGGTTAAAATAAAAATATATTTAGGTTAATAACTATAGACATATGCACTATTAAGTGTGAAACTTGAAAAGAATTTTTAAAACAATACTGTATTTTATAGGCAACCAGATGCATTTTTGGTACTACAAAAATTTCTTATGAGTGATGTAAATTTTACTTGTGTTATTCAGCAGTTCAAAAATTAAGTCTGGATACACCACAGACTTGCAGTCTATGATTGGAACCAAAGCACCTCACTTCTGTTTCATTATGGAAGTTTACATGTTAAAACAAAGCCCAATATGCTTAGAGCTAGAAAGGAACACTATGTACCTGTAAATAACCCAAGCAACACTTACAGTTTACATGAAATCACAATTTATGGCCCAGTAGTACAGAGAAACGTGCTGTACATTAATTTCAGATCATCTTCACACAGAAAAAAAATCACTAATCAGCTATAATAATTTAGCTGTAAAGAGAAATAATGTTTTTTTAAATCTATTTGCATGGCCATATGCATGTGTCTGGCCGATAGAAAGGGCAGAATAATCTCCACCCAACTCTACAAAATGTAAGGTCTTCTTAAAATTCAGGAGAATGCCCAGATAGTCCATACTCTCTTCAATGTCAGTTTTTACAGTCCTCTCGTATTTATTGACCATCTTAACTTAACCATTCAAGTATCCTGATTATTATGCCTAAGAGAGTTGATAATATTTCATTCTACCCCAGGGCTCCTTTGAACACAAAACTGTGATAAGGTAAAATACATTGGGTAACTATTCCTGAATCAGCCACTGGAACCCTTTTCAACTGCCAAATTCGTAAATAGCTCTTTAGGAACATAAAAGGTATGAAATGGGAAACCGTACTTTGTTGTAAATTCTGCATTGGCAATAGTCAGTGAAAATACTTTCATTTGTGCTTTAATTATTCAGTCAGGTACAGTACTAGCCAGAGTATCCGACCTCTGGTTATAATCTGTTTTACCTAATAAGATAGATGTCCTCCACAGAGCCCCGGCAAAGAGCTAAGGTACAACTGAAAATGATGGATCACAAGTACTATGTATTTGCCAGAAATGGAGATTTCATCCTTCACAGAAAGATCTGTTTCTTGGAAGGACCCCCTCATAATACAGATAAAGCAGGGTTGGGAACAAGGAAATCTCTGGGTTCGAACCTTGTCAGCTGCATCACCATGGGACAGGGTGACCAGATTTCTTTTGTAAGGGCTGAGTCAGCTCACAACCTTGAAACTAGCCTGGCCATAAGCAGACATACATTAACCCCCTACCCCAGAGCCTCTCTCTTCTGAGTCATACAGGTGGCCATCAGAAGCGAACCCCTAAAACAAAAAGCCCCATTCTGGTTGTGACCTCCCCCCTGACCAGACCCCCTGAGTTTCTAAAGCCTTTAAACTCTCGCCTCTCTCTCTGGTCTTGCCCTCTGAAAAAGCAGTCAGTTATCTTAGGGAACAAAGAGAGCAGAAGCGCAGGGGCGAGGGGCGGCGTGCGGGATCTGAAGGTTGTAGTTTTACCTTGCGGCTGCCAGGAACCCACAGCTGAGAAGTCAGTCGCTCAGGGACCACCCGCGCGCTCTGCGCCTCCCCGCCTCCTCGAAGCAAGTCAGCTGTCGTCCAGCATCTGGCTCACGCCCTCCGGTGGGCTCTGCCTGTGGTCACACAGCACTGGGCGAGAGCCTTGGGTCACCTGCGGCCGGACACAACGGGCGTGTGGTCCGCCAGCAGCGAAGCTCCCTCCGCCCTTTCCCACCCGAGCGCTGACTGGTCTGTGACTCAGCCTGGTATCGGCGCGCGCAGCCCGCGGCGGCCCGGGCGCGTCCAGGCGAGAGGCACGGCCCCGCGACCTAACCGAGGCACTCGGCCTCCCGCCCGCCCCGGCACGTGTTTGTCTGTCTGGCGTGCTATCCGTCTGCCTCATCCACAGGTCCAGGGACCGATGAGGTGCTGACTGGCACCACCCAGAGGGGGAAATCGGCTCCCGCCCTTCCTGCCGCCAGCGAGCCTCGCCTGGTCCTGCAGAGGTCGTGTTTCCTCCCACCCTTCCCCCGTCCACGAAAGGTGAAACTTTTTAGGTGAAGTTTTCTTGCCCCGGCTGCGCGCTCTTTCCTCCCCCAGCTAGGGCAGTTTGAAGTTAGCACAGAGGCAGACAAGCGGGACCAAGTCTCCCCCTCCTGGCGCTCGGGAGCTGGGCGTCACTTGGGCTCGGACAATCTGCGGGCGGGAAGAACGCGAGGCTTTGCCTCTCCCAAGTCTCGGTTAAATGCCAGGCACTGACCTGGATAGAGAAATATCTGGGACCACATAAACAAGGAGTTCGTTGTCAGAGGCAGAGGTTGCAGGGGATGGATGGATTGTCCAGTGATTTTTATGTAGCGACTATCCCCTACTATAGTAACTCGGGTTTCTGGAAGGAAATTTAACCCCGAGGAAACCTAAGTTTCTTTAATTCTTTTATTTCATAACAGGAAACAGGCTAATTAAATAACTAGGCAAAAATCAATGAACAAGCAAAACAGAACAAAACTTTAATTCTTGAATGTTGAAATCTTATGATTTTAAAAAGGGGTTTCAGGGCTTGTTGAGTTGTATTAGAACTAATTGTGTTAGGATAACTCATATCTCACATGTCTGAATATAAAAAATTGACATTAACTTTTGAGAGAAAATAAACACAGGTAACAGGATCTGAGGAACAGTACTGCCTGTTAGGACTTAGCATTTGAGAATTATTTACTACAAACTGAAAATGGGTATGGAGATTGTTTGAAGGGTTATCAACTTGGAGGGGGAAGGGGGAAAATGGGGAAAAAGTGCAGGGATTAAAAAGCATAATTGGTAGATACAAAATAGACAGGGGAATGTTAAGAATAATATAGGTAGTGGATAAGCCAAAGAACCTACATGCACAACCCATGGGCATGAACTAAGGTGAGGGGGATTGATGGAGGGAAGGGAGATACTAGGTGGAGGGCAAAGGGGGAAAATTGGGATAACTGTATTAACATAATCAATAAAATATACTTTAAACAAATGAAAAATATAGTAAAAACATTTAGCATTTTCCTGAGAGCTTACTATGTGTCATATTCTTTACCAGGGACTACACATGGCAAGTTCAATCTTCAAAGTGATTACCATATGGTTCCTTGATTTTATGGAAAAGGAACATTCTCTACCTAATAGTAGAGCCCTGCATTGAGGCATTTTGCAAATGAAAAAACTGAGTGTCTAAGAGTTCCTGAGAGGATCACACAGCTGTTAGTAAGAGGAGACAGGTTAGAACCCAGCTCTCGAACCCCAGTCAGGTGTTCACACCCTGCCAAGAGGCAGCAGCCTGTCAAGGCTAAATAATCAATTTGCTCCTACATAAGGTTTCTTGACATATAACGGCATAATTTAACAATGACTATGGTTCATATTAAAGTGCTAATTTAATGGCTGGAGAGTACTGGGCCTATATATAGTCAGGACAATTATAGATTTTGGGTTCAGTGGCAACTTCCAATAGAAGGTGAATAAACTAATGAATTCTTTTATACTCTCTTTTATACTCACACACACACAATTAGCCATAGATGTCCAAAGGAATAATGAAAGGGCTGTTTCTATTTCCTAGTTTCCATAGCAATATGTTAACTGGATCTTTAGATTGCATTAACAGGTTTTCTGAGTTTGTGTGCTATGATAAAAATATAAAAGAAAAACAATTAAAGTAGTGGAAAGAGCTAGAAAAGCCAATGTGAACTGGAAAATAGAGTATAAATTCAAGTAACATGTTATACATTTTCAGCACTGAAGCTTCCAAGCTTCTAATTATTGACAACTTTCAATCCAATTTAAAACAAAATTGAAATTGTCATTTTTATTGGTTAACCATAAATAAGGATATAATGTTTTATAAAAATAACATAACTAAGAATAGCATACCTGGAAGTATCTGTGTTTGAAAATCAAATAATTAGATTTTAAACATCACCAGGATAGGTTTGATCAGGAAAAGAAGTAGAAGTCATTTTACATATTTGGAAATGGATAGAAGCAGATACTTTTAGAAGGCAATAGGACTACCCACTAACTTGCACCATATACCAGAATAAACTCAAAATGAATAAAAGACTTAAATATAGGTTGCAATATCATAAAAGTCCTAGAGGAAAACACAGGAAAATTTCAGATACCCCTAGTAGCAATATTTTTGCCAATATATCTCCTAGGGCAAGGGAAACAAAGGAAAAAAATAATAAAATGGGAGTACATCAAATTAAAAAGCTTCTGCACTGCTAAAGAAAACATCAGCAAAATGAAAAGGGAACTGACTGAGTGGGAGAACATATTTGCCAATGATACATTGGATGGAGTTTGACTTCCAAAGTATATAAAGAACTCATACATCTCAACACCAGGAAGACAAACAATCCAATTAAAAATGGGCAAAAGACCTGAACAGACACTTTTCCAAGGAGGACATACAGAGGGCCCATAGATATATAAAAGGATGCTCAATATCACTAGCCATCAGAGAGGTGCAAATTAAAACCACAATGAGATATCACCTCATATCTGTCAGAATGGCCATCACTACTAAATCAAAGAACAACAAGTTCTGGTGAAGATGCCAGGAAAAGGGAACTCTAGTGCACTGCTGGTGGGAATGCAGATTGGTGAAGCCACTGTGGAAAACAGTATGGAATGTCCTCAAAAAACTAAAAATGGAACTGCCTTTTGATTCAGCAATTCCATTGCTGGGAATACACCCTAAGAAATCTGCATCACCAATTCAAAAGAACTTATGCACTTCATGTTTATGTAAATAGCAGTATTGTTTATAATACCCAAGTTCTGAAAACAGCGTTAAGTGCCCATCAGTAAATGAGTGGATCAAAAAATTGTGGTACAAGAGTCCGAAGATGGCAGTGGAGTAGGTAGCAGTGTTGTCTGCTTACTCCCATCATGAAAGGACTTGGAGTACAAACACGGAGACAAGTGAGTGAGTGCGGATTTCAGATAGCATGAGCAGGGAAGGGAATGTGGGAGCGGAGTGGAAAAGGGCAGAAGGCTCGTCTACGCTCTCAAGGGAAGTCGCTGGGCCCCCCAGCTCGGTGCTGCTGCTGCACCGCACCCCAAAGGAGCAGCTGCAGACTGTCTCTCAGGCCAGGATCTGCTTGGAAACTGCTGCTTGCCATAGGTGCTGGGACCAACGGAGTCCTGGAGGGAGAAAATGGGAAGGTTTGCTTGAAACAGCCAGAGGTGTTGGAAGACAGCAAGTGGCTCGGACTGTGAAAAGCTGTATGAACTAAGTCTAGGTGGGGATCCCCTGGGCTGGCAAATCTGGGCTGGCAACCTACCACCCTGGGCGCGTGCATCACGGCATCACTAAACAAAAAGGAGCAGAGCTAAGCCGGGGAGAGGGGCCCATACAGGAGAGCTGTGGTGAAAACGCGGACTCAGTGGGGACCGAAGGCAGGCAAGCAGTGTGCACAGGCAAACAGTGAGACACTGCCAGCCAGGGATGGATGCAGCCAGGTCCTGTGGCTTGGAGCACGAAGACTTCTTGGGAGGAGGAGCGAAGACAGGACCGAAGGCTGGCTGGGGACTAGGGACATGTGCACTGGCTTTCCAGCAGAACAACATTTCTAGAGAAGCCTGAGGATTGCTGGAGGGTGCCAAAGGACAAATGGGGAGAGACCCAGCTCAGTGCGGCTCACAGCAGAAAGTTGCTGTAGGCCCATGAGTGAGAAAAAGCAGCCACAGAAACCAGCCAGATCTCCTCACAGCCAGCCAGCCAGAAAAAATTTGAAACTCATGGAATTTTGACCAGGAGTGGATCCAGGAAAAGAAGACTGTGCACAAAGGTTGAACTGAGTAAAATCTTTTTTCTTTTTTCTTCCCCTTTTTTCTCTTCCCTTTTATTTTCATCTTTCTTTTTTCTCTTCCCTTTTTTCATCTTCCTTTATATTTTATTTTATTTTATTTTGTTTTCTTCCTTTAATAAAAACAACTTTCTTTAATCTGTTTCCTACCTTCTCTCCCTCCTATCATTGTTCTTTAATTTTTGTTTGTTTTGTTTAGCCTCCCTTTCACACTAAACATATAGCATGTAACTGCTATTTAAACCTAATACTTTCTCACTTTATTCTGCATTCTTCCCTCTTTTTAACATACAATGTAAATATTACTTACTGTCTCACATAGCCTTGACCCTACTTGCTACTATTATTACTCTATCATCTTTCCTCTCAAACATCATCTTTATTTCACTTAAAACAACTCTTATCTGTTTCTCCTACAGTATAATAGTCTTAATCTCTCTACATTTACATTAATACTGGCTCATTTACAGCCAATAGTGGAGTTGTGGGTGAGGGATATATTTGAGGGTGTGGGTTTCTTGCCTGGGTTGTGTGTTTATGTTTTAACAGCATCTCCATAAAATAACTCAAGACAAGGTGGACAGAGTGACCCTCAATCAACTAGCCAGAGGGAAGGATCCACCAAAGAGTAACTGAAATACAATCAGACAGCATAAAAAAATGGCATAAAGGGCATCCCAAGAGCATCAGGCTCGGGAGATCAAAGATACTACTCCACTGAATCCTCCAGGTCTCCTGTAAAGCATCTCATACCACAAAGGTGAGAAATCAAAGCAAACAAATCTAATAAACAAAAACAAACAAGAAGCAGCAGGCTGGCGGAAAGTGCAGTTACACATTCTAAAAAGTCAGGAGGGATACCTGGGGAGCGTTCCCAGTTCCTCACCAGACTGAGCAGCTCACTGTCCCAGCACTGGGGAAAATCAAGCCTCATTGCTTTTGACTGTGCAAACCAGTGGGGGTTGGGACGGAAGCAGAAACCGCCGGTCTCTCAGCAGAGTCCACTTGCTTAAAGGGCCCCCGTGGACCTAGAACATCCACAGACCCACCCACTCTGGGAACAACAGCCAGGGCAGCAGCTAGAGGGGCGCCAGTCGAGTGCGGAAGTGGAAGAAGTGCCTGGAAAAGGGGCAAGTACTGGGCAAGAGGCATTGTCCCTTCTCAGACCCCTCCCCCACATACAGCGCCACATGTGGTGAAACAGGCCGCCCGTTCCTGTCGAATACCTAAGGCTCTGCCCCTTGCAAGGTAGTAGGAGCAACAGCTCTCCCTGGGATACGAGAGCAAACAAACACAGGAGACTTCCGGCTAAGATGGAGGCCTAGACTGACACGCTTCATGTCCCTCCACAACAAAGAAGGAATACAACTACTGCAAAACAAGAAATAACCAAGAGTTCCAGAAAATAAATGGAAGTCCAACGTATGGAGTTATAAAGAAGTGGTTCTCACCCAGACAGGAAGGAGGGGCCAAGCCGGGGCAGAGAAGTCAAGCTATGCTAGTGGCAGCAGCAGCAGTGAGGGAGGCAGACAGCAGTAAGCACAGACACCCGTATTTAGGGGGAGGTGAGAAGTGCCTGGGGAGCACCCCCAGCTGCAGACTAGACCCTCTTGTGATTCAAAAGTCAGTGAAAGTCTACCTTCATTGCCTTGGACTGTAAGGCCTAGAGGGGATGGGGATGGAGGAGGAGGCTCCCAGTCTCTCAGTGGAGAGTGAATGGCAAGAATCCATCTTGGACCCCTAGCCCAGAAGAAAATGCATCAGCGTGGTGAGACGGGAAGCCTGGTTGTGATGAGTGCACAGGGCTCTGCCCCCTATAACCTAGGAGGTGTGACAGCCCTGCCCAGGAAGCAAAGGTAAACACAAAATAGTCAGGATGGCAAAGATCTTGATAGAGATCCTGGTGACGCAACTGAAGCAGACAGCAAATATCTAATCTAACAAAGCAGCAGATAGGAAATTTTTCTGAGGCTCAGGTTCCAGCCTTGGTTATAAAAATGCTTACAGACCTAACAGCAGATCTTAATCAAAACAGGGAAGGAATGAAGGCTAGTCCTGCTGCAATCAGCAAAAACACATACAAAACTAGTGGTGAGGGAAAGAAAACCAGGGATCAAATAAACAAATTCGAATATAGATGAAGGAACAAACAATTAACCGGTGCAGAAAGAGGAAACGAGAAGTGAGGAAAATGAGGAGAGGCTCAGAAGCTTATCGGACAGCTATAAGCGGGCCAACATTTGAATCATAGGGCTGCCAGAAGGTGAAGAAGTACTAGAAATAGAAAAATTATGTGAGAAAATAATGAAGCTGAATTTCCCTAACTTGGGGAAGGAAATAGACATACTGGTCCAGGAAGCAGAAAGAGTTCCAAAAAACTGGACCCAGGGAGGACCACACCTAGACACATAATAATCAAAATGTCAAAATTAAGGATAAAGAGAGAATCTTAAAAGCAGCAAGACAGAAGAAGAAAATTACATACAAAGGGGTCCCAATAAGACTATCAGCTGATTTCTCAAAAGAAACTCTGCAGGCAAGAAGGGACTGGCAACAAATATTCAAAGGAATGAAAAGCAAAAACCTACAACCACAGTTACTCTATCCAGCGAAGCTGTCATTCAGAATAGAAGGGCAGAGAAAGTGCTTCCAGGACAAAGTAAAACTGAAGGAGTTCATCAGATCCAAATCACTGTTATATGAAATGTTAAAGGGACTTGTTTAAGAGAAGGAGGATCAAAACTATGAACATTAAAATGAAAACTGTATCACAACAACCAACAACAGCAGCTAGGGAATTGAAACAAAGGCAGACTAAGTAGGCAAGGAGAGTGGGAAAAGAATTATAGGTATGGGGGACATATTGGGTGGAGGTCAGTGGGGAGGAGGAAAGGGGGAAGGGAGGGAGATGATGCAGGAATTAAGAAGCATAGTAGGAGGGAGTGGAGTAGATAGGAAGATGTTGAGAAAAACTATATGCACAACCAATGGTCATGGACTTAAGGTGTACAACTGGAGGGAGGGTGGTCACTGTGTGGAGGGGAATAAAGGGAAAAGAAATTGGGACAATTGTAATAGCATAAACAATAAAGCATATTAAAAAATAAAATAAAAGCCACAGGCAAAAAAAAAAAAAAAAAAAAAAAAAAGACCTGAACAAACACTTCTGCAAGGAGGACACACAGAAGGTCCATAGACACATGAAAGAATGTTTAACATCACTAACCATCAGAGAGATGCAAATAAAAACCACAGCGAGATACCACTTAACAGCTGTCAGAATTACCATCATGAACAAATCAACAAACAACAAGTGCTGGCGAGGATGTGGAGAAACGGGAACCCTACTGCACTGTTGGTGGGCATGCAGACTGGTGCAGCCACTATAGAAAACAGTATGAAATTATCTCAAAAAACTAAAATGGAACCGCCTTTTGAACCAGTGATTTCACTGCTAGGATTATACCCGAAAAATCCTGAAACCCCAATTCAAAAGAACTTATGCACCCCTATGTTCTTAGCAGCGCTGTTTACAATAGCCAAATGCTGGAAACAGCCTAAATGTTCATCTGTAGATGAGTGGATTGAAAAACTGGTACATTTACACAATAGAGTAATACACAGCAGAAAGAAAGGAGGAACTCCTGCCATTTGCAACAACATGAATGGAACTAGAGAGAATTATGCTTAGTGGAATAAGCCAGACAATGAAAGAAAATACCATATGATATCACCTAATACAGGAGACTAAGGAACGACACAAACAAATGAACTAAATTGAACAAGTAACAGAATAACAATTATCAGGGGGCAGTGGGCAAGGAGGGACGGGGGATAAGTAAGGGAAGGGTTTAGTCAAACAACATGTAAATAACTCATGGACATGGACAACAGGTTGGGGGATATGACTGTGGGAGAAAGGGTGGGCTGGGTCGGGGCGAGCAATGGGGGAAAAATGGGACAACTGTAATTGAAAAACTAATAATAAACAAATAAACAGACAAAACAACAACAACAAAAAAAAAACACCCTGTGGTACATTTACACAATGGAATGCTATGCAGCGGAAAGAAAGAAGGAACTCCTACCTTTCACAACAGCATGGATAGAACTAGAACTAGAGAATATTATGCTAAGTGAACTAAGCCAGTTGGTGAAAGACAAATACCGTATGATCTCACTTATAAGGGGTATCTAATGAAAAAATAGAACCACAGGCATGGAAACATGAAACAAACTGAAAGTGACCATAGGGGAAGGGGAAGAGGAGTAATGGGGGAAAGAAGGGATAGGGACTAGACAAAGAACATGCATGAATGACCCACAGACATGGACAACAGTGTGGGAATTGACTGTGGGAGCAGGGAGTGGACTGGGTGGGGAGAGCAAAGGGGGAAAAATTTGGACAACTGTAATAGAATAACAATTAAAAAATGATTTAATAGAAAAGAAAAAAGGCAATAGGAGTTGTATAAATCAGTTTTGGCTTTGTGGCAAGCTTCAGTACTTGCTGTTTACATTTCTTTGGGTCCATGGCATGAGTGACACTCTGTATGATGAAGTTCTGTTGCTATGTTCCTAACCAAAGCAAACCTTTGTGGTTGGCTAAGCCAACACCTGTTCCTAACCATATATTCCCTTTCCTGCCTCTATTCTTGGGGCTGGAAAGGCGAAATGCTTGCTTTTTCAGACTCCTTTGCAGCCATGTGATATAATTTTGGCAATGAGGTTAAGCTGAAGTTTGTTGGGGACTTCTGTGAAAGACTTTACTTTCCTGATTAAAGGGACATAATAAGCTGGTGCCACTTCTTCCCACTTCTTGCTTTCTTGACTTCATATATAATGCCCAGCAGAGTGTTAGCCATTTTATGACTATGTTGACTCTGACATTGCTGAGTCATAGCACAAGTAGACAACTGCTCACCATATTTCTTGTTTTGTGGAAAAATACTTGTTCTAGACACTGTTAGCTGGGGTTTCTGTTTCCTGTAGGCAAAAACATTCAAAACTGATATACCACTCAAATGGGGAACAAGACTCTCCAAGACTTAGTCTAGCATAGTAGTTAAGAATGTCGGTTTTATAGTCAGCCTGGATTACAATCCAAATTCTGCTGCTTGCTCACTATATAATTATGGACAAGTGGCTTAAATTGTCTGTGCTTTATCTGTAAAATGAGGATAATAATAGCATTATTGGAGGATGAAATGAAGAGCTAGCTATATGTAAAGCACATGAAATATTGTCTAGTAAAATGTAAGTTCTTGAAAGGCAAGAGGTATCCTTATACAAATACCCATGAATACCATAGTGCTAAGCTATAAACAGGATCTCTTCAGTTCTTCACTGTAAGATGGGCCTAATGGTAGCCATGGAGAAGAACAGCAGGGTCCTGCCACATTCTTTCTGCTCTCACTTCAATACACTAAAATCTGGATCTTAGAAGGTACTCTTTTATTCACCTGGTGCTGTTTTTGAAACAAAAGTGAAAGCAATCTTGCTTTATGCTGGCAGACTGTGGAAGGTAAGGCCCACAGACATGCAGAGGCCCACAGAATTTTTTTTTTTTTAAGTTTGGACTGCAGTAGACAGAACATATGTGCTGCAGTTGGCCATTATTTTACCATCTTCTCTTACAGTTTATCCAACCTACTTCTGGTCTTGATGTCACTTTGTCTTGTAGGGATTAGGATTTATGACACCTATCTTAGAGTGTTTATATTTGGATTCCCTCTCTCTGCTCTCTCCAGTCCTCTGATTCTGTTGCCACTATTATCATGGTTATGGAATTTGCATCTCGTCGTCGGCAGCCGTCCGTCTCGAGAGACGATGGTGTAGCTTCTTAAGAGTCCATCCGCACCGCCGAGAACGGCTGCGCAGTCCAACTCGGGAGTGACACGGCATCCGTCTCCTCCCGTGCTGAATCGACATCCTGCGATGACGCTGGAGTGTCCTCTCCAGTGAAGCCGAAGCTACAGAGCCTGAGCAGGGCGATATGGAGGGTCTGCTGTTGCTCATGCAGCAGACCCCCCCTCTCTTCGCAGCTGAAGGGTCCAAGGGAAAGACGGAGTCAATACAGCTTGGCTTCAGGTGCGCCGCAGGAGTTGCCGGTGTTGACTACGTCAAACCGCCTTAGGGACTCCGGCTCCGGATTTTCTGTCGGGGTTTACTCCCTTAGCCTTTCCCCTGAAGAGGTATGCCGCAAGGCAGCGGAGGTTTTTTGGAGTCAGAGTTTTCCTTCTCTGATGTGCCCTGACTGGAAGATCGAACCAGCGACACTTAGCTCGCAGGCAAAAGTAATACCGTGATGGTTCCTCAAATAATGTGGGAATACTCTTATCTTTTAAAGATACATTATCCACATTAAAATATTGAAGATATGTATCTACTGTTCCTCCTCCTGTGGTGAATGATGCAATCATTTAACATAGAGCAGCAGAACTTGTCTTCCTCCCATTTTCCTTTCTTCTCTGCAATTTAAGGTGTGTTTACCCTCTGTCTGTTTGACCCTTGGGGACGGGATGTCGCAGTTCAGAATAATGGTGCTGGCACCACCTATGTTGTCCAGGCAGACAGGCTTGCCTAGATGATGGCCTGTAGGTGCAAGTGAGCAAGGCCTCCCTGATGTGAAAAAGAACTGGAATGCTCTTTCCCCTAGTGTCTCTGTTTTCACAAGCCCTAAACTGTCATTTGGGAGCATAGGAGATGTAAGAAAGAAAGGGAAGCCCCAGATGACAGAGTTCAGAGTCCTAAGATAGGGTCATTTATAGAGTCTCCGTCTTCTCAAAAGATGAAAAATAAAGGCTGCCCTCATAATTATCCTATCAACACTTTCCTTCCTGAAGCCATGTTAATTTCTTTTTCTTTTCTATTCCATTCTTATCTTTTCACTTTCTGTCTTTTACCTTGTAGTAAATTATAAAAGCATTTTGGGGAAAAAGATGGAAATATCTTTCCTTTTTAAACAGCAGAGTATAGCATTATTTCCCAACTAGCATATTCATTTCATCTGTTAATTTAAACTCTTTGGCACTAATACAAATGGATTAGCCTATCTTGGGAAATAATACATTAACAATAATAAACATGTGTCCCTCTTTGATCAACTTTTTTTTTATGATTAACCCTTTAAAAATGTGTATGCATGTGTGTTTGTATAATTACTGCAATTCTAACTTTTACCACTAACTTGATAAGTGCTTTGGCACTTAACCCCTATGGATCAGTCTCTTCAGCTATAAAAACAGTTCCAAAGTCTGATGAAAGTTATATTAAAAAAATTAACTATCAACCAAAATTTTACTGGAACCAATCCTTTTGAAGCAAATACATCAAACAATTTGCCAATTGTATTGTATATAAGGGGACATTGTATTACAAAGAAAGTATTCCAGAGTGTGTTTCTTACTTACTGTTGCTTTGTCCAAATATGATAAAATTCTTTTTTCTATGCCAATCATTGATTTAATAATCAATTTAGGGATAGTATATTTGGTGAGTCCAAAAGTACATTAGGCAACTTAGAAATGGTTACAATATTTAACAGTTTAAGGAATAATATATAGATCTTAGTGGCATTGGAAAATGATGGAATGTTTGAAAGGTTTATTAGAATCACTGTAACTATTACACATAGCTAATTATGCTGAAGTATGAGTGTAATAAAGATGGTTCCAATACTTTTGCACTGGCTAGATTTCAACCTTTTGTTTAACAACCTTGGTGTCTAAACATAATTACTATTAATGTGGGTTCAAAATACACAGAAGAAATAGCAATAATCCTGGATTCACCTTGGTTTGTCAATGTAGAATTTAAAAAATTAGCACATTAAAAAAATAGCACAAATTGTTATCAGTCAAGGGTCATGCTCAGGAAGTCAGCGGCGATGCAAAATGCTTTGAATTTCTAGTTCACTGATATATTATAAGCATTCCTGACTTTACTTACTTTGAAAAACAAAATTCAACCAAACTGCCCCCAAGAGGCAATTGGAAACTAACTTTCAGACAGAATTGTCAGAGTCAATAAAATCATTTGCAAACTTTAGTGCTTATGTTGAAAGAATTTTCAGGGAGTGTGTAACCTCAATTAGAGAAGACATCTTTTTAAAGCTTTCCTTGAAGTGTCTGGGCCATCCGTTCTGGCCTGAGCTCTTATGTTAGAGCTGTTATCAAGTACTGTTGGCTCTCCCACTGCCACGTTTAACAAATGGATTTGTAACCCCAAAGTTAAGAAAAAAACAGATGTTTCCTTTGTTGTTCTGTGTTCTGATGGCAGGTCAAGAGCATGTTTAAACAGTGAAATTGAGATTTAGAAATAATCTTATTAATATCATCAATGAAGTCATATGTTTTAGGGCCATTTCAAGATTTAGAGTGAATTTCAATATTTGGCTATCTACATTTATTCAGTTACCCCTGAATTAGTCTGTTGTTGTTGGGTTTTTTTTTGTAAATAGAAACCTGTATTTTATGGGAATTATAATATGTATGGAAGCAGTTATAAATATGGTGTAAAATATTTAAACATGTTAGGTCTTTTAATTCATCGATTAATTTCTTAGCCAAATATTTATTGAGCCCTAACCATGTGCCAGGGAAGTGTTAGTGTCTAAGACTACAAAGATGGATGAGATGTGGTCCTTCACATTGAAGAGTTCATAGTCTAGCATGGAAAACTCACATGTAAATCAGCAGACTTGGTACACTGTGGCAAGTGCTAACCATTGTTAGGAGAATGTGTGCCATGGACTGACTGTAGCAATCGGGAGGAGGTGAAGGAACATGGAAGACACTGCAAAGGAGGCCACATTTGAGCCACATCTGAAACGATAAGCAGGAGTTTGCCAGGCGACTATATTTTCAGGGGGATGCAGCTGAGGAAATGAATTCTTAACAGACGGATGCACACAGGCTTGAAATAATATATTCAGGGTTCTGTAAGTAGTTCAGAAAACTTGAGGACACAGTGCTTGGGGGTAGGGCAGTAAGTAGGACTAAAAATGTAGGTGAGGATCAAAATATGAGAATTCTTGTATATAATGTCAGGAAAGAAAATCTGTATGGTAGGCAAGGAGTCACTAAACTATTTTAAGTAAAAGTAATTATAATTGGAATTTTACATTTTAGAAAGATCACTCTGGTTTAATGGAAGTTTTTGAGCAGGGTGAGATTGTAGGTAGGGTGAAAGCAGGGAAGACTATTTCTTTAATGTAAGGAAGTAATGATAAAAGCTTGACGTAAGGCAGGGACTGATGCAGGGCACGGAGGAAGGTTTGACAGATGCCCAGGGTGTGGATAGTATAGAACAAGTTAGTGGTAATAGAAATTGAGCCATACTCAGAAAGGCAGCTTTTGGTCTGTATATTTATTTATTTATTTTGTTGTTGTTGTTTAAAGAAAGTCTGGGGCACAATGACAAGTTTATGGAGACTTGTTAAGCTTGAGTTGAAATATTTGTGTGTCCTTGAACAATAAGTTGTGACAGATCTGGAAGTTACATCAAACAGCAAAATGCCAATTGGTTATGTTGAGAACTATATTTTTCAAGCTTTCCTTCTCCATGTAAAATAATTCCAGGTTGAAGTTGGCCCAAAGGGAAGCTATGTGAGTTCTGGGAGGCAGAAGAAAAGAAGCTGTCATTATGTTCTGAAGGTTATCATTGGATCCAGGGGTGCTGCTGGGTTTCAGTTTGTTCTTGCTCTTCCCTCCTTCTTGATGCTGGCCTTGGCCACCAAAGGTGATCCCAGGGCTCTACTGGATGCTTTGCTGACACTTTACAGAGGTAGCAGCCATGAAGAGCCAACAACCTTTCATATTCTTTGTGATCCAACCCCAGCAGCAGTAGATGTTGACTTCCACAGCTCCCTGCAAGTTTTGACTGATTCATGACTTTTCTGTTCCTTCAACTACACTTTGCAGATACTTATCTTCCCAGCTCTTCCCACAATTGAGTGAGTACTAATTCCTATCAAATTGTTTTTCCCATAACACTCATACTGTTCTGCTTTCTTGATTGAATCTTTTTAAAGCTACAAATGAAGTGTATTTTCAAAAAGAATTCCTTAAACACATTACATTTTTCACTCAAAGCTTTTTATTGCTTGAAATTGTTTTGATTTTGAGTTTGTTTTCTTCCCATCCTGACTTCCTGATAGTAATTACTAGTGCAGAATAATGATCTTAATGTGTCCAGATAGGAGAAATTGTTAAGATAGCTATGAAGAATTTCAAGAAAATTCACCATTTACTTCTCATGTTGTTGAAAGAGATCTTTTTGTACGTGAACATATTTTAAAATTATTTATTTAATTTTTTATTGTTGACACTATTATAGACGTCCTCTGTTCCCCCCCACCCCCCACTCTTTGCGCCCCTGCCTCCAGCCACTACTACACCCTAGTCTTCACCACATTGTTGTCTGTGTCCATGGGCTATGCATATATGCATAAATGTTCTCTGGCTAGTCTCTTCTAGTCCCCCTCACTGCCCCCACCCCAAGACCTGTCAGTTTGTTCCATATGCCCATGTCTCTGGTTTTATTTTGTCGGTCAGTTTGTTTTGTTATTAGATTCCACATATGAGTGAGATCATGGTACTCATCTTTCTCTGAGTGGCTTATTTTGCTTAGCATAATATTCTCCAAGTCCATCCACGCTATTGCAAAGGGTAAGAGTTCCCTCTTTTTTTATAGCCATGTAGAATTCCACTGTGTATATGTACCACAGCTTTTTTATCTACTCATTTACTGATGGGCACTTGGGCTGTTTCCAGACTTTGGCTATTTTAAATAATACTGCTATGAATATAAGGGTGCATATATTCTTTCTGATTAGTGTTTCAGGGTTCTCAGGCTATATTTCCAGAAGTGGGATTTCTGGGTCTAAAGGCAGTTCCATTATTAAGTTTTTGAGGAAACTCAATGCTGTTTTCCAGTGTATGTGAACATTTTAACATACCCTAGTGCTCTAGAGCTATCTGGGCCACAGCAAGACAGACATGAAATATATTAGGTGCCTTGCAGACAGAGAGGAAGGACTAAGGCAGATTGTGGTAAGAAAGAGGATTTCCTCCTGCTGACAGGTGGAGCTATTGTTTTTGAAAAAGTAGCTGTGGAACAGAGATCCTGATGCTGTTGGCTCAGTGAAGATCCCCTCATGAACAGATTAAGAACAGGAGTGCGAGATACTGTCTAAAACTCTAGAATAAAGTTTTGAGTTGCTCTTCTTCATCCATTCCTGCCCTAGGGAGAGGATGGAGTTTAATCCAAGAATGATAAGAAAAGCATATTCACTTTTTTGCGAGTATTGAGAAATGAGACTTGACCTAGAAAGGTATGTGCTTTGGGGAGTACTTTCTTGTGTTTGCTCTGCTTTTTGCTTTTCGTTCAAAGCCAGCAAGGAGAACATAGGTGTCTCCTACTCCAAGAAGAGAGCCACAAAGGAGGCAGTGCAATACTATTGGCATTGTTTATTCTTTTTGTGGGAATGGCCTGCCTTCTTATATTTGCATGGCAAACTATGTCTCATTTTATAAGGTCCAAACCTAATGGTGGAAGGCATCCATGACTAGCTGGCCAGCCCTCTCTCACCCTTCCCTTTCCCACACCCTGAGAAAGCTGACAGGTTGCTTCATCTATTTTCAAGTGGCACATCATACACCTAATTTAGTGTATCTTGCACTATACAACTAGCTTTTTTTGTGTGTGTGACCACGTGACCTAATGATATTTTAGTTTTATGTTTTTATTCTATCTCTGCTTTGTGGATCAGAAAGCATTAAGGCAAATAAAACAGAAAAGCCGTCACTGGGGACAGAGGGAGATAGAAGACCTTACATCTTTTAGAGTGTTGTGTATTTAGAAAGGGCTGCCTCACTGCAAATACAGAATAACCCAGCTTTGCATTAGTTTGGTTAGGCAAGGCTTAAGAAATAGTACACTTTCAATATGTTTGCCTAAAAACCTTGATGTCTGCGTATTTGTAAAGTTTTAAAAAATTATAATAAACAAGTGTAGAAATTGAGCTCTGTCCTACATGGATTGATCTGCTGGCATAGCAGAAGTTGGAGATTGGGCTATGTGTGCAGAGCCTTCATTTATAGCCCTCTTTATGGGCCTGATGACCCTTGACCCATGCTGTGTAATTAATAATCTTTCCTTCCTCCTGGGAAACAAATGAGATTAACAAACTGTGACAGTGCCTATTATTCTTAAGAAAGTCACACTGAGATTGTGTCTCCTCCTCAAAGAACATATTATACTTACTGTAGAAAGAGTCATGCAATATGTACAAAATTCTTGTGACAAGTTTCTTTTGTCTAGATAACATGCTTACTAGTTATTTTTGTTAGATATTCGAAAGGTATTTACTACTCAGTGCCTCACACGAGCCAAAAACATTGGGATTAGATGTTTCTGTTAAACCTGTCATAAATGAGGTAACACACATGCTGGAGAGTACTAGTAAATTCATCTCAAGGGCCTGGAGGGGGAAAGTGGTGTTCCCTTGGAAGCACTTGCTGATCATGCCCATGGCCATTGGTTATAGGGTGGGGAGAAGCTCTCTTGCCTCTCTAAGACCAAGTGAACCGTGCCTGTCAGGGCCCCTGTTCTGCTTAGACAGATAAGCCTCCACATCAGCTGTGTTTGTCTCTTGAGGTCCTGAAATTACTTTCTTATTATAATTAAAATAAATGAAGTGAAACCTGACCTAGAAAAGATTTCTAATTTTTGCAATTTTCATCACTTTCTCCCATAGCTTCCTAAAGGTTGAAAGGAAACAGATTCACATTATCTTCTAGCCTCACTCTTGTTCTTGAAGTATTTAATGCTATTTTAAATTCTGATTTTTTTCTCATATTAATTTTTTCTGCTCTCTCTTCTAGGACTCCAGAATTGAGATGTTAAACCAGTAGGAATTATCTTCTGATTTTTTCATATGTACATGAAATATGCACGGTATACATGAAATAGATACCATGCCAGCCATCTTAGCATCTTTGAGAATCAAAAAAGAGGCCAGTGTGGACAAGAAAAGTAGTGAGAAAGACAGTCTCAAGTGTATTTGTTGTAATTATCCTTAATTTAGTAAGTAATCTTGGACAATAATAGTAGATAGAAAAAAACAAAAACCTTTTTTGTATATTTAGTAAATTTTCTCCCTTGCTCTGAATGTTATCTATTCATCTTCAGCTCTGAAAATTTTCTAATGTAACTTATTGGGTAACTTTGTGTAAGTCATTTAACCTATGGATTTTTATTTCCTGGATGTAAAGCAAGCAATTGGGTACATGCAATCTTTCATATCATATTTGCTCTAAAAACTGATCTTGCATTGGGTTATTTCAACAGTAATTAGTAATTCTATTAGAAGAGGACCTGGAGCATGGTGAGGAAGTAAAATTTAAATCAGTAAATACTGGTGTTCATTTAGCACCACTAGAAGGGTTGGTTAGAAGAGACCCATACCTGTAAGGTTCACTTATAGATTCTCAAGTTCTCCTATGTTTATTATATACTAAAAGAGAAAAAGAAAAAGATGATACCTACCTAGTTTAATTTTCATTTGATGAATATAAGTGAAGTTTTAATATAGCTATTATTATTTCAAGTACACAATTAATAAAACTTTTGGAGTGTTTAATTTACATAGAGCATAGCTCACTATCACAGGTATTGAATGAGTACTTTTAATAATAAAGAATGTATGGAACAAAGTTCTTAAAATTTAATCCAAACTCAGGAATTTGTACCCAACACTTTTACCACACACATTACAAACTGAAACAAAGTACAGCATTTACCATGGCCTACCTTTCCAACATTATATTCTGTTATTTGGCTTTCTACATTCTGCTTTATACTACTCAGTACGTTTTAGACTTTTATGTGTCCAATATCTTTTGTTTTTTTTACCTGGAACCCTTCTGCCACTACTGCTCTGCCTCTCTCATGTCACCAGACTCTAGTCGCTGAAATCCTACCCAGTCATCAAAGCCCATATTAAATATTTCTTTGCTCAAGCAGCCTTTCTTGATTCTCCCAAGAAAATCAACCTTTTTCTTTTTTAAAGTTCATAGCACATTATTTATACCTTTCCAATGGTATTTACTTTATTCTCCTTGGAAATAAAACTTCTTGTCTTCCTTTGGATTATAAACTTCTTGAGAACAAAAATCATGTCTTGCTCATGTGCACATCTCCTACTATATGTAGTAGGAGACAATAACTGTTGTTCAAGTGAATTTTATGTAACACAATATGCAGGCAAAAGTCTATAGTCTTATTAAATAGAAACAAAAAATCAACAAAATATTTCTAACATATATAGGAAAACATGTATATGATGTTTCTGAGAACAATAAAAATGATTTAATAAAAAAGAATTATAGCTATTTCCCATTCTACCAATAATGACTACCATCTATTTTTATTCTGCCTTTATTATTAGCAGAGACTTTGCATGGTTATCAGGTTTTGATGACTAGGATTCTTTTACTTGGGTAAGTTATTAAAGTTAAATGTGATTTTTTTTTTTGGAAAAATACCCTACCCCACTCTTAAAACAATATAAAATAACCCAGAAGTTTAAACTCTTAGCTTTGAAATGGCTGTCTTTAGTTAGCCAGCTCACAACTCTAATGTTTTGACTGTGTCAGTTCACCAAAAAAGGTGAGCCAGTTGAAACGGAAGCCCACTTTCCCCTCTTTATTAGCCTAGTTTGGATAAATGTCCTAGGAAAAATTTTCCAAAAATTTATTTTAAGATTCTTGTGATTTGGAAATCTAGCAATTTCAAAAGAATTTTCAGAATATTGTCCTATATCTAAACTTCAAATTGCCCTTACTTGAAAGGTTTTTTAAAAATCTATTTAAGGAGATTTTTTGGGAAGATTATTGATGTAAGTCTGAGCTAAAAGTTATTTGTTTGTATTTCATTAGTCATGCTGTTTGTCCCCAGTAAATCTTTCACTAGACACTTGCCCATTCCTATGAAAATAGCATCCTTGACTTTATTTCTATATTTTAGCTTCCATTAAGCTGAGGCTTAAAACTTTTTTTTTTTTTTTTAGACATAGGATAAGATTACCAGGAATAAGTCTAATATTGTAACTTTCATTTAATAACTGAAATAAGTTATGGGCTTCTATAAGGGACCATCATTATATCTTCTTGAATATTGGGAGAACTCCTTTGAACATCTGAAATGTATGTAATGAATTTCTGCAATGAATAACAACAATATAAAAAACTTTGGGATTTGAATATTGCCAAAACGTTTTATGCCACCAAAGAAGTTAGTTCTTTAGTAGCCCATGCACAGTAGTCATGTATTGGAACATCATTTATATTTTTTACTCATGACAATAATCTAGGATAGGTTTAGAAAATACATATAATGCACATTTGTGCATAATTTGAGTATTTCATTCAAAGCAATCTGATATGTGCTATTTTTTCCTAATGTGTGAATTAATAACATTTTAGCAGTTGTTTTTTTTTTCAAATTTAATATAGAAACAAATTGGATCAAGCTTGGTGCTAAAAGTCTATCTGATGAGAATCTTTCCAACTTTATTTTTATATTTAGATTTGTAGATAGAAGATTACACATCAGTCACATTTAAATTGAAGTAGAATTTCAAAATAAAGGGTTTCATTTTATGTTTGTTTTAGTAATGTGGCTTTGCTTATATTGACCATAGGGTAATAATCATTCACTAGTCTAGAAATGGCTAAATACCCAATATTCATATTAACATTAAAATTCCAGTACTGCCTGTTTGATATTCTTACATGGCTGTAACTAAGTAAGCTCTATATTGCTTGATTGTAATGTTCATCTGGCTTCCTGCCATGTAAAGGGATGTATTAATACTCATTTCTCGAGAGTGTTGTGAAGTTCAGTTAATTAATGTTTATAAAAGCTTCTTGAGATTCTCTGCTGAAAGATATTATGTAAGTTAAAGTTATTTTAAAAAGCAAACATGTAGAGCACTCTAGAAATTATTGCTTAGCAAAGACAAAAGTGACTTGAATATCTATTACCCATGTATAAACCAATGACTTCTGGTTTCTTTAATTTATTACAGTACTTTAAAGATGCATCATCTCTTTTCATAGTGAAGAATCCTTTTTTAAATTAAATTATTGGGGTGACACTGTTTAATAAAACCATACAAGTTTCAAGTGTACAACTCAATGAAACATCATCTGCATACCACATCATGTGCTCCTAACCAAAGTAAAGTGTCTTTTCATCCCCATATAACCCCTACTTTGCCCATTTCCACCTCCCCACACCCCCTTTCCCTCTAGCTAATACCATATGTGTCATATATATGTACACACACATATACACATACACACACATATACTTATATATGTATATGTATTTATATTTATATATAAAACATGTAAAGGAATGTATTAATACTCAGTTCTCAGTTTTATGTATTTATATTTATATATAAAACATATATAAAGCATATTTTAAGCATATTTTATTGATTATGCTATTACAATTGTCCCATTTTTTTTCCTTTGCCCCCCTCCACCCAGTACCACACTTTACTCCAGCAACCCCTCACCCCTTTAGTTCACGTCAGTGGGTTGTGCATATAAGTTCTTTGACTTCTCCATTTCCTTTACTATTCTTAACATTCTCCTGTCTATTTTGTATCTACCAATTATGCTTCTTAATCTCTGTACCTTTTCCTCCATTCTCCCTCTTCCCCCTCCTCACTGATAACCCTCCATATGGTTCCCATATCTACGATTCTGATCCTGTTCTAGTTGTTTCCTTTGTTTGTTCGTTTTTATTCAATTGTTGATAGTTGTGAGTTTGTTGTCATTTTACTGTTCATAGTTTTGATCTTCTTTTTCTTAAATAAATCCCTTTAACATTTCGTATAATAAGGACTTGGTGATGATCAACTCCTTTAGCTTTACCTTGCCTGGGAAGCACTTTATCTGCCCTTCCATTCTAAATGATAGGTTTGCTGGATAAAATAATCTTGGTTGTAGGTCCTTGCTTTTCATCACTTTAAACACCTCTTGCCTGAAAAGTTTCTTTTGAGAAATCAGCTGATAGTCTTATGGGAACACCTTTGTAGGTGACTCCCTTCTTTTCTCTTGCTGCTTTTAAGATTCTCTCTTTATCTTGAATGTTCGTCATTTTAATGATGATGTGCTTTGGTGTGGTCCTCTTTGGGTCCAACTTATTTGGTATTCTCTGTGCTTCCTGGACTTGTATGTCTATTTCCTTTGCCAAATTATGGAAGTTTTCTTTCATTATTTTTTCAAGTAAGTTCTCAATTTCTTGCTTTTCCTCTTCTCCTGTCATCTCTATGATTTAGATGTTGGCACTTTTGGAGCTGTCCCAGAATCTTCTTATTCTCTCCTTTTTTATTTATTTGTTTTTTTGAATTATAGTTCCTTCATTCTGTACTGGTTGATTGTTTCTTTCTTATGTTCCAATTTATTAATTTGAATCCTGGCTTCCTCTCCTTCACTATTGGATCCCTGTGGATTTTTCTTTATTTCACTTAGTGTAACTTTCATTTCTTTCCTTATGCATTTGTCATGCTCAATGAGTTCTCTGAACATTCTTATCACCAGTGTTTTGCACTCTGCATTTGATACATTGGCTATCTATGTTTTTGCTTAGTTCTTTTTCTGGAGTTTTGATCTGTTCTTTCACTTGGGTCATATTTATTATTCTCGATTTGGCAGCCTCCCTGTGATTGTTTCTGTGTATTAGGTACAGCTGCTTTGACTCCCTGTCTAAGCGTGCCTGTTAGGTAGTAAGGGGCAGAGCCTTAGGCATTTGTCAGTGTGGGATGACCTGTTTCATTGCTTTGTGGTGCTGTATGTGGGGGAGTGGTCGGAGAGGGAACAATGCCACTTGCTCAGCACTTGCCCCTTTTCCAGTCACATCACCCATTTCCTGCATATGTCTGGCACCCCTCTAGCTGATGCTCTTGCAGTGGTTCCCAGAGTGGGTGGGCTTTCATACATTCTGGGACCATGGTGTCCCTCTAAACAGACTCTCCTGAGATATGGGCATTTTCTTCCCCTGCCACAACCCCCACTGTTTTTCATGGCCAGAAGCTATGAGAGTTTTTTTTTTTCTGGCACTGGAACTCTGGACTGCATGGTCTGGTCTGGGGCTGAAATTGCTCCCCAAGTGTCCCTCCTGGCTTCATCTCTGCTCTGGCACTTCATTCTCCTTCCCTCCTACCCATATGGATGAATATTTATTCTTTAAATTCTTGGTTGTCAGACTTCTATACAGGTCAATTTTCTGGCAGTTCTGGTTGTTCTTTGTTTTGAGATTTTTTGTGATCCTTCTTATGATTGTGAGGAGGCAAAATGTGTCTTGGCTGTAAGTCCTATAAAACATTTTTTGCTTAATCCCTTCACTTTTTTCATCCAGCCTTCCACTCTCCCTCCCCTCTGACAGCTGTCACTTTGTTCTATGTATCTAAAGTTCTGTTTCTATTTTGTTTGTTAAGTTACTTTTTCATTAGATTCCACATATAAGTGAAATAATATGGTATTTGTTTTTCTCTGACTGGCTTATTTCACTTAGCATAATACTCTTCATGTCCATCCTTGCAAAAGGTAAGAATTTCTTCTTTTTTATGGACAAATAGTATTCCATTGTCTAAATGTACCACAGTTTTTTACCACTCATCTTCTGATGGGCACTTGGCCTGCATCCAGATCTTGGTTATTGTAAATAATGCTGCTATGAATATAGGGGTGCATATATTATTTCAAATTAGTGATTCGGGTTTCTTTGGATATATTTCCAGCAGTTGGATTGCTGGATCAATGGTAGTTCCATTATTAACTTTTTGAGGAAACTCCATATTATTGTCCACAGTGACTGCACCAGTCTGCATTCGCACCAGCAATGCACTAGGGTTCCTTTTCTCCACATCTGCACCAACACATTCTGGCAGATGTGAGGTGATATCTCATGCTGGTTTTAATTTTTATCTCTCTGATAATTAGTGACATTGAGCATTTTTTCATATGTCTACCTGTATGTCCTCTTTGGAGAAGTGTATTCAGATCCTTTGCCCATTTTTTAATTGGGTTGCTTGTCTTCTTGGTTGGGTTGTTTAAATTATTTATATACAGTCATTCCTCAGTACTTGTTGTCTTCAGAATTTGTCAACCCCTCTACTCATTGCATTTTGATGAAAAGAACAAAACAAAACAAAACAGTTTCAGCACTCTGTGCTTGTTCAGGACTTGTCTCACAGGCCAGGATTTGTCTTGCCTGCTAGAACTTGCATGAGTCACATTTCTGCCCTGCAAGAGAAAATGCTTCAGCACTTGTTGCTTCATGACTGATTGGTTTTGGCACTCATCATGAGTTCCAGAATGAATTAATGATGAGTATTGAGGTACCACTGTATTTTGGCAATTACCCCTTATTAGATGTATCATTGGCAAATATGTTCTGTCATTCAGTGGATTGCCTTTTCATTTTGTTGATGTTTTCTTTTGCTATGCAAAAGCTTTTAGCCTAAAGAAGTCCTATTTGTTTATTTTTCCTTTGTTTCCTTTGCCTGAGGAGATATGCTGGTCAAAATATTACTTATGGTTTTGTGACTCACATTTAAGTCTTTTTTTCCACTTTGAATTTAACCTTGTGTATGATGTAAGTTGGTGGTGTAGTTTTGCATGTTCCTGTCCAATTTTTACAGCACCATTTATTAAAGAAGCTGTCTTTACTTTGAAGTATGTTCTTGTCTCCTTTGTCAAATATTAGTTGACCATAAAAGCATAGGTTTATTTCTTGGATCTCTGTTCTGTTCCATTGATCTATATCCCTGTTGTTATGCCAGTACCAGGCTGTTTTGATTATAATGGCCTTCTACTATAGTTTGATATGAGGTACTGTTACCTACAGTCCCTGGCTGGTTTGGCTCAGTGGATTGAGCGTCGGCCTGCGAGCTAAGTGTCGCTGGTTCGATCTTCCAGTCAGGGCACATCAGAGAAGGAAAACTCTGACTCCAAAAAACCTCCGCTGCCTTGCGGCATACCTCTTCAGGGGAAAGGCTAAGGGAGTAAACCCCGACAGAAAATCCGGAGCCGGAGTCCCTAAGGCGGTTTGACGTTGTAGTCATCACCGGCAACTCCTGCGGCGCACCTGAAGCCAAGCTGTATTGACTCCGTCTTTCCCTTGGACCCTTCAGCTGCGAAGAGAGGGGGGGTCTGCTGCATGGGCAACAGCAGACCCTCCATATCACCCTGCCCAGGCTCTGTAGCTTCAGCTTCACTGGAGAGGACACTCCAGCGTCATCGCAAGATGTCGATTCAACACGGAAGGAGACAGATACCGTGTCACTCCCGAGTCGGACTGCACATACCGTGTCACTCCCGAGTCGGACTGCACAACCATTCTTGGTGGTGCAGATAGACTCTTAAGAAGCTACACCATCGTCTCTTGAGACGGACGGCTGCCAACGACGACGACGACTGTTACCTACAAGTTTGTTCTTCTTTTCAAGATAGCTGTGGCTATTCAGGATCTTTAGTTGTTGTATTAAATGTGGTCGATGGCGCGGAAGTAATTCCAGCAAGGAGAATGAGTCGGTTGGAGGGCTGCCGCACACTCTGGCAGGTCAGCAGCGACTGGCACAAAGACCTCTCCTTTTATTGAGTTTTACAAGTATAGAAATCAATAGGGAGGGTAAAGAATGAGTTCACAGGCACATTCCAATATTGATTACAATATACAATTACTTACTTGGGATTACAACAAAAGGAGGTTAATATATAAACTATAAAGAATGATTTCTATCAAAAACAAAAAGAAGGAATTCAATCATCTATTCTTTTAAGACTATGGGAACGGATATACTGTTCCTTAAACTTTAACAGAAAGCATGCAAGGTTAAGCACTACCTGTGCTCGGCTTTGTTTGGTTTCCTTGTCAACATCAGGGAGGATGGAGTACTCAGCAAGATTCCTTTTAAGTCACAGAATGTCTTGAAATCCTGAGGCCTGAACAGTCAAAGACTGTCGGCGCTAGCGAGTCCAGCTTGCCAGCTCGGATCATAGAACACCTGGACTGAGAGGCATGAGTACATGACTCAGTTTAAGAACCTTGATTTCCGGCATCATCAGTAGTGCCATATAAATTTTTGAAGTATTTGTTCTAGATCTGCAAAATATACCATTAGTATTTTAATGGGTAGTATTGACATTTTAATGATGTAAATTCTTCCTATCCATGAATACAGTATACGCTTTCACTTATTTGTATCTTCCTCAATTTCTTTTTTCAGTATACTATAATTTTCTGAACACAGGTATTTTACCTCCTTGGTTAAATTTATTCCCAGGTACTTTATTTTTTTGTTGTTGCAATAGTAGATGGGATTGCTTTCTTAATTTATTTTTCTGATAGTTCATTGTTAGTGTATAAAAATGTCACTGATTTATGGATAGTAATTATGTATCCTGTTACTTTTCTGATTTCATATCTACTGGTTATTCAGTGGAGTCCTTAGGGTTTTCTATGTACCATATCATGTAATCTGAAAATGATGACAGTTTTACTTCCTCTTTTCCAATTTGGATGCCTTTGATTTCTTCTTATTGTCTGACTTCAGTGGTTAGAACTTTTAGTACTATGTTGAATAAAAGTAATGAAAGCAAACATTGCTGTCTTGTTCCTGATGTTAAGGGAAACACTTTTTGTTTTTGCCCATTCAAAACAGTGTTCACAGTGGTTTTGCCATATATGGCCTTTATTTTGTTGAAGTATGATCCCTCTGTTTCCACCTTACTGAGAGTTTTTGTCATAAATGGGTGCTGGATTTTATCAGATTTTTTTCCTGCATCTTTTGATATAATCATGTGGTTTTTATCCTTCATTTTGTTTATGTGATGCATCACATTTATTGGTTTGCAAATATTGTACCAACCTTGCATCTTTGAAACTAATCCCACTTGATCATGGTGTATAATTTTTTTTATAAAAAATGTATTACTTGATTGATTTGGAAATATTTTATTGAGGATTTTAATCTATTTTCATCAGGGATATATGCCTATAATTTTCTTTCTATCTTGTTTTGGAATTGGGATAATGCTGGCCTCATTAAATGAGCTTGGAAGTCTTCCTTCCTCTTGGATTTTTGAAATAGATTGAGAAGGATAAGTGTTCCTTCTTTGAATGTCTGTAAAGTTCACCCGTGAAGCCATGTGGTCCAGAACTTTTGTTTTCTGGAAGTGTTTTGATTATTGCTTCTATTTCATTAGTTGTAATAGTTTTATTCAGATTTTCTGATTCTTCCAGATTCAGTTTGGGAAGATTTATGTTTTTAGGTATTTATTCATTTCACCTAGATTGTCCAACTTTTTTGGTATATAGTTGTTCATAGTATTTTCTTACAATCCTTTGTATTTTTGTGGTGTCAGTTGTTACTTCTCTTTTATTTCTGATTTTATTTATTTAGGTCCTCTTTCTTTTTTCTTGATAAATCTGGTTAAAGGTTTGTCATTATTGTTTATCTTTTCAGAGTGCCATCTCTTGGTTTTATTAATCTTTTTTTACTTTTTATTTATTTTTTTAGTTTCTTCATTCTTTATATTTGCTCTAATCTTTATTATATCCTTCTTTCTACTTACACTGAGCTTTGTTTGTTGTTATTTTTCTAGTTCTTTTAGGTGTAGGGTTATAGTGTTTCTGTGAGATTTTTCTTGCTTCTTGAGGTAGGTCTGTAATGCTCTCTCAGGACTGCTTTTGCTGTGTTCCATAAATTTTGGGTTGTTGTGTATTTATTTTCATTTGTCTCCAGGTAACTTTTGATTTCTTCTTTGATCTTGTTGTTATCCCACTCATTGTTTAATAACATGTTATTTAGTCTCTATGTGTTTGAGTGTTTTTCAATTTATTTTTTATAATTGATTTCTAGTTTCATACCATTATGGTCAGAGAAGATGTTTGATATGCTTTCAGTTTTATTGAATTTATTAAAATTTGCCTTGTGTCATAACATGTGGTCTCTCTTAGAGAATGTTCAATGTGCACTTGAAAAGAATGTTCTGTAAATATCAATTAAGTCCATCTGGTCCAATGTATCGTTTAAGGTCACTATTGCCTTGTTGAGTTTTTGTCTAGAATATCTATCCATTGATGTCACTGGGGTGTTAAAATCTTATACTATGATTGTATTGTTGACAATCTCTCCCTTAAGGTCCATCAAGACTTTATATATCTAGGTGCTCCTATATTTGCTGCATATATGTTTATAATGATTATGTCTTTTGGGATCTATCCCTTCAGTATTTTGTAATGTTTTTCTTTGTCCCTTGCTATGGACTTTGTTTTGAAGTCTATTTCACCTGACATAAATATTGCTATCTCAGCTTTCTTTTCATTTCCACTTGCATGGACTATTTCCTATTCCTTCATTTTCATTCTATGTGAATGTTTTGGTCTGAGATGAGTGTCTTGTAGAAAGCATATATGCAGGTCATGTTTTCTTACCCATTCAGCTACCCTATGTCTTTTGGTTGGAGCATTTAATCCATTTACATTTAAGGTTATTATTGACAGGTACTTATTTATTGCCATTTTATTCTTTACACCTATGTTTCTCTCTCTTATTTTTTTCTTTCTTCTTCTTAAAGCAAGTTCTTTAACATTTCTTATGATACTGGTTTGGTGGTAATGAACTCTTCAGTTTTGTTTTTTTTCTGGGAAGCTCTTTATTTCAGTTTCAATTTTCAATGATAGCTTTGCTGGATAAAGTAGTCTTGGTTATAGGCCCTTGCCTTTCATCACTCTGCATATTTCATGCCAATCTGTTCTGACCTGAAGTGTTTATACTGAGAAATCATTTGACACCCTTAAGGGAGCTCCTTTGTACATAACTAAATGCCTCTCTCTTGATGCTTTTAAGATTTTCTCTTTGTCATTAACCTTTGGCATTTTAATTATGATATGTCTTGGTGTGGGCTTCTTTGGGTTCATCTTGATCATGATTCTCTGAGTTTCCTGACTTTGTGTGTTTTTTTCTTTGAACACTTTAGGGAAGTTTTCAGCCATTATTTCTTCAAACAGGTTCTTGATTTCTTGCTCACTCTCTTATCTATCTGGGGCTTGATGGTGCACCACAGGCCCCCTAGACTTAACTCATTATTTTTTAAAATAATCTTTTCTTTTTGTTGCTTTGTTTGGGTTCTTACTGTTACCTTGTCCTCTAAATCACTAATTTGATCCTCTGCTTCATCTAACCTGCTGTCAATTCTTTCTAGTGTATTCTTCATTTCATTTATTGCATTCTTCATTTCTGAATGGTTCTTTTATATGGTTTTTGTTTAAGTTCTCTGTGTCTTCTTTTACATTCTCACTGATATTACCCATTCCTCCCCTAAGGTCCATGAGCATCCTTATAACCATTGTTTTAAATTCTGCATCTGGCATCTTGGTTCCTTCCATTTCATTTTATTCTTTTACTGATAACTTCTCTTGGTCTTTCATTTGGGGCATATTTCATTGTCTTCTCACTTGTCTGCCTTTTTATGTTTGTCTCTGTGTATTAAACATATCTTCTGTGTTCTCAAGCTTCTTATGAGGGCTTTTTTTTAAAGTATATTTTATTGATTATATTGTTACAATAGTTCCAATTTTTCCCCTTTGGTCCCCTCCGTCCAGCACCCCCCTTCCCCAACAATCCCCTCCCCAAGTCCATGCCCATGGGTCGTACATACAAGCTCTCCTGCCTCACCTTTTCATATATTCTTCTTCTTTTTTTTAAATAATTAATTAATTAGTTAAATATTTTAACAATAAAAAATAACAATCCCTCCCTCTCAGACTTAAGACCCTTTACAATCTTATAAAGGACAATGGACGAAGGTCTCGAGCTCCTCTAGCTGCTTCAAGCTGGACATGGTCATCATCCTACCTACCCGTGGGTCAAGAAATCCCTATTAATAGTGGGGGTGTGGAGGGGAGGGTGGCCTTCCCACAAGGGGAAGGATCGTGCAGACTCCAGGTCAGTTAGCTGTCTCCGGACAACGGCGTGCTTGGTTTAACAGGCTGGCATCCTTGTTGTATTCTGGGGGCAACAGGGTTAAAGGACATCATTCAATCCGTAACCACTAGATGACAAAAGACAGGTATTAATTTTTCAATGTCCCACATTAGGGAAAAGAAGGGCTTCTTTGGAGGAAGGTATCCCAGGTACATCTCACCTGTCCAAAACCCTTTTGCCCATTATACTTAGTTTGGACTGAGGGAAATATTTTAGGTTTCCCCCCTCTCAGGCCTCTGGGCTCTTTCTGTCCAAGCCATTCGGATAGAAAAGAGAAACCAGTTTTAAAGTGAAGCCCACAGACCACCCCATTCTTCACCAACCCAACCACTTAGTTCAGCCAAACCATTGAGTCTCAGGAAGCAGCAATGCAGACAGGACTAAGTGAGGCCTATACGTATAGACAATCACTCAGGTAATGAGATCGTAGGCTTATGCCCTTTGAAAACAGAAAACACATGTTAATTTATGTAACATAACCCACATACAAATCTCTAAATCTGTAGGACTGTCTTATCGGAAAGACATCCAGTTGCAAGGCATTTGACATTCTTCTTGCCTCTGGTTCAATTTTGCTCATTTGTTTGTGTTGTTCATTAGTTTCCTTTAACAGGTGATAGCATAAGGTAATTTTCTTTTGTTGCCTGGCTTATTTCGCTAAGCATAATTCTCTCTAGTTCCAGTCATGTTGTTGCAAATGGTAGAAGTTCCTTCTTTCTTTCAGTACTTATTCATTGTCATTTTCCCCCTTTGTACTCGTGTTCCTCTCTGTCTCTCTCTGTTTCTTCATCTTCTTAAAGCAGACCCTTTAGCAACTCTTGCAATGCTGGTTTGGTGGAGATGTATTCTTTTAGCCTTCTTTTGTCTTGGAAACTCCTTATTTCACCTTCCATTTTGAATGAGAGCCTTGCTGGGTAGAGTATTCTTGGTTGTAGGCCTTTGTATTTCATTACTTGGAATATTTTTTGCCATTCCCTTCTGGCTTGTAGTGTTTCTGCTGAGAAATCTGATGATAGCCTTATTGGAGCTCCCTTGTATGTTATTAGTTGTTTCTCTCTTGCTGCTTTTAGGATTCTCTCTTTGTCTTTGAATGTTGGCGTTTTAATTATGATGTGTCTTGAAGTGGGCCTGTTGGGGTTCATCTTCATTGGGACCCTCTGTGCTTCCTGGACTTGCATGATTCTTTCTCTCTTCATGTTAGGGAAGTTTTCTGTCATTAGTTTTTCAAAGAGGTTTTCTATTGCTTGCTCTTCTTCTTCTCCTTCTGGAATTCCTATGATACGGATATTATTACGTTTCATGTTGTCCTGCAGCTGTCTTAGAGCCTCTTCAGTCTTGTTCAGTCTTTTTTCATTTCATTGCACTGTCTGTGAGTTTTTGTCTACATTGTCCTCCAGCTCGCTGATCCGATCTTCTGCTTCCTCTAGCCTGTTTTTAATTCCTTCTACTGTGTTCTTCAATTCAGAGATCATATTCTTCATTTCCTCCTGGCTCTTATTGATAGCTTCCGTGTCCTTTTTGATGCTGGTATAATTCTCAGTAAGTTCCTTATAGTTCTTCTGGAGTTCACTGTAGTTTTTCTGGAGTTCTTTGTAGTTTCCGCTGAGCTCATTGAGCTTCTCCATAATCCATGCTTTCAATTCCATATCTGATAGTTTGCTCCCCTCTATTTCATTTAGCACTCTTTCTGGGGACTCTACCTTTTCTTTCGATGGGGGGTTGTTTCTCTGTCTCCCCATTTTTGTGACTCCTATTGTTTGTTGGTGCTTCTTAGAATGATCTGCACTTCTTGGATCTGCCCCTGGTGGCGTCAGATCCTGTACCAATCTGGGCCTAGGCAGCCTGTTGGAGACTTCCAGGGATCTACTGCCTTTGTCTGACTCCTTTAGTTGTTAATCTATTCAATCTGTGATTAGCTGTCAGGCTTAAGGACCGTGGGTGTGGCAGCTTAATTCCTGTAGGCTGGGCTTTTGCTTCCCCTCAGGCTGATGCCACTTGGCCGGGAATGGTCTGCCTGCAGTACTGGGGGTGAGTCAGCACTGGGACCCGGCTGGCCGCTTCCCCAGCTCTCCCCTCAAAGCCACCACACCAAACTCTCCCCAAGCATTTCCTGTCCTCTCTGTCTTCCCTCTGCTTGTGCCCAGGGTAAGTGGGGGCAGAATATTTTCATATGTGTTCCGCTTAAGAGCTCTTTTTCTCCAGCTGTTTCTCTCCGGCTAGCAAGAAACCCTGTGGCTTTTCGCTTTTCTCAGCTGGATACTATTTTACTTTCCACTCTGTTGCTGTAGGCTGGGAAGCTCAGCTGGGGGTTTAGACCCTTCCCTTCTCAGGGGGAATCCCCAGCTGCTGAGGTGTTTCTCAGTCCCTTCAGCTGCTACCCGTGTGACGCCAGCCAGCCCTTCCACATCTCCGCACTCCCTACCGGTCACGTTGTGATGTAGCGGCCTTTTCTGTCTCTCCGTGGTTATAAGACTTCTCTCCAGCTGGTGTTCGGTTGGTTTATTCCAGATGATTTCTCCAAAATTACGTTGTAAATCCAGACTAGTTCTGGGAGGAAATTAGTGTAGCTTCCACTTACTCCTCCACCATCTTGTTTCTCTTATGAGGGCTTTTTAATGTAGGTTTCTTGTGGGTCTCAGTGGTGCAATCTTCTAGATCGCCTGAGGTAGGTACTTCAGAAATACTTCTTGTTATGTGCCTCCCCCAGTTGTAGTTGAGTCTTGAATGCTCTTGGCCTGTTTGTGGGTAGAGTTAACGCTCAGTAGCTGACTATAAGGAGAGGCCTCATTCGTCGTGTTTGAGTCACTGTTCAGGGGCTGTCCCCCCGAAGATGGAGGAGTTCCTAACAGTATCTGGTGCTTGCTGGAGTCCCCTTTTGTCTGTGCCATTTGTGCAGTTAGTTGGGTTGAGCTCTGTTATGGTTCGAAGCTCACTACTGATTATGTTTGTTCTGAGCCGACTTAGCCATGATTCTGGTGCATGTCAATGTCATATGTATGTAACTGGCTTTGGGCTACCTGTTTAGAGCTACCATGCTATTCACTATTTGTAGTTGTGTCTACTTGGCCTGAGTATGCATGGGAGGGGACAATCTGTGTACAAGGTTTGACTTCCTTCAGCTCTGAGGTGGGAGCAGGGCAATAAAATGTTCAAGGCTCCCCGAAATCAGCATCTACTTCTTGGGTACCCCGCCACTCCTTGAGGTTCTCTGGACTTCCTCTAGAGTCTTATGAAGAAAGACTATAGACTGGGATGAAACTGCCTGTGCCCCACTAACCCTTCCACATGGCTCAAGGTCAGTAGGGTGGGGCATCCACGTTGAGAGGGTAGAGCTAGTGGGTCCCATACTTGAAGATAGTATGGTCAGGAACTCAATGGGGAGAACATGGCCTCTACTCCAGAGCCATGCCACTCAGTCTCTGCCAGAGTTATAACTCTAGCTCCCTCAGGAGGACCACACTTTAGGTTCAGATTGGGTATAGCTATCTGTGCTCACTGCAGGAGCAAGCTCAGCAGTGCAGGGCCACTGAGACTTAGAAAAACAGATCAAGAAAAACTTTCATTGAGGCTGGCACTGGCTAAGCCAAGGGGAGAGAGTGACCTACATGTCCCCCCCTGCCTTAGCTCTGTAGCCATGCCTGCTTGACCCCCAGAGTAGAGCCTCTGAGAGAAATGTGCTCTGAAGGTCCCAGCGCTGAGCAGCATCTCTCCCCCTGCAGAACTGAGCTGAGCAGGATGGGACACCAGGACTTGGAAAAACAGATGAAGGTAGTCTTCTCTTGGCAGTAGCAGCTGCTGAACCTGTGGGAAGGGTGAAAAATTGATCTCTGCTCCAACACCACACAGTTTAATGACTGTCTATGTCTGCCTATAGTTTCTCCAGAAAAAGAGCACACCATAGGTCCTTGTTGTGTGCGGCCAACGGTCCTTTCTGCCATACTTGAGCTTGACAAGGTGGTGTCACAAGAATTTGGAATAGTTAGTGTACTCCTCCAGCTCATGTTATAGAAATAGGAATGCCTGACCCTGGGAGGTGGTGCCTGAGTGCAGTGTGGGATGTTGACTCAGGACGAGAACCTCAGTTGCTGAACCTCCAAGGCTTTCTCCAGGGCCACGCCACCCAGATTCTCTCTTTATGAGTCCCATATGTCCTGAGTCACCTTCCCTCTACCAGAGCCCCTGGCTAATGCCCAAGAACAAGCTTGGCACTTTGGGAGAGGCCCTGGGATTCTGGCAGACTCCCTCCTCTTCTACGCAGACAGAGCCCCACTGACTTTCACTGCCAGATCCTATGCAGGCTCCTCTTCCTGGATCTGTTGCTCTGAGTTGAGAGTCCTAGCATGGGGTCTCAACACTGTGCTCCTCAGGGGGTACTTTTGCAGCTGAGGTATCCCTCTGGCTTCTCACCTCCTGTACCTGGGTGCAGGAGTCAGCTCTCTCTGCATCTCTGCCCTTCTTACCAGTCTCTGTGTAGCTTCTTCTATAAATCCTTGGATATAATACTCCTGTTCAGCTACTCTTCAGTTGGTCATTCAGATTGGTTGCTCAGTAGTTTATCTGTAAACTCAGTTTGACACTGGGAGGAGGTGTGTGTAGCTTCCAGCTACTCCACAGCCATCTTGGGTCCCCTAGTGAAGAATTCTTTATGAAATTTGATCTGAGAAGTTTAGGTAAAACATTTGTGTGGTGCTTATTAGGGCAGGACAGTCAAATCAAAGATCTCCTAAAAAGTAAAACAAGAAGATTCATTCTTGTCCCTGTCAATGGGATGTGAGCAGAATTGATCTGCGAAATTTCTAGGTTAGATCCCTAAAGGGAGGGTGTGCCTTTTTCCATCATACTGCTTGGAATACAGATGTGGTGACAAGCCACCATGGACTTGTAGGTGAAGGAGACAACCTACAGATGGAGGAGAAACAAGACAAAAGGAGGTTGATCCCTGAACATAGCTGCCACACCAGCCTTATAATCACTACTTGTGAATGTGCTTAAGACATAATTAGTTTCAGTCTTGGTTATAAACCACCAACTTATGGTTATCTTTACAGAAAGCAAAAGTTAAAAAAATTGATTTTCAGATCTTATATCAAATGGATCACTCATGGATCAGGTCTCATTAAAAAAATCCATTGTAATTTTTATTTATGTGATAATACATTTAAATAGTTTTAATTTGAGGATGTGACTCCCTATCCTAAAATGGATAAAGAAAAACTTCTTTAGTTGCACCTCCAAATAAACTAAGGGGCTCTGCTCTGAAATGAATTAATTCTCTAAAAGCCCTAAACATTATTAAAGTAATAAAATGAAAAGAATGTTGTATAACTTAACTTAGATTATACAATTATAATATATTAAACAGATAAACCATATTGATGGACCTTTGCATTTTGTTCTACTCTATCACTTTCTTATGCTTATCAACTGAGTGGCTTAGTGGCAGTAACTAATTTCTTTAAATGGTAAAAACTCAACAGAGCTACCCTCACATTGTTTAAAAATGTGATCTCTATTTTAAATTCTTTCTGAGTTCACAGTTTAGTCAGAGCTCATGAAGGTGATACTACTGTATCACATGCTTTTCAGGTATAGTTTTCATTTGCTTCATAAATACTTTTTGCTTTCATGTAAATGGGTAATACATTCTTTCCAAGGTTTTCACCAAATATTTTTCATGGCTCTGTACTTATAGCTAGTTAAACTACAAAGTCAAATATTAATAATAAATACATTTATGTCTCATTGTACTAAATAAAATGGCATGTTCCTGGTGATATTTTTATTCTTTACAATTTTTGACCACTAGAAATTCATCTATATTTATATTTCATTAAGGCATCTAAAGTAATCTATTGCTGTGTAGTAAACTAGCTTAAAACCATAGCAATTATTTATTTTGCTCACAGATCTGAAATTTGGCCAGTATTCAGGGGAGACAGCTCATTTCTATTCCTTCAAGCATCATTTGGACAGTGCAATTGAGGCTGAAAGGATCTACTTCTACAGTGGCTTACTAAAATAATAAGCAAGTTGGTGCCAGCTTTGAGCTGGGAGGTCAGCCAGGGCTATGTTAGTAGCTTTGGCTCATTTTTCTATTGACCTCTCCATGATGTTGTTTGAACTTCCTCCCAATATAAGTTTCTAAGAGTATGTATTTGAGAAGACAGCAAGAGGAAACTGGAGTCTCTTAAAGCCCAGGCCTGAATACTGGCACAGCACTATTTCTGCCATGTCACAGAGCCCACTTAGGTTCAAGAAAGGGGGACATAAACCTCACTTCTTGGTTGGATAAATGTCAAAAAAGTCATGGCCATCTTTACTTCAGTACTAAACATTTAAAATAATAGAAATAATGATAGTTTAGAAAATGAGCAGTAGCAGTCATTCTTTCTATGAAAAAGTGATAGAATATGCTAAAAAGAAGTATAGAATAGATTGATGAATATTTTAGAAATGTTTGGAGTCTTCTATTCCAGTGCTTCTAATCTTTTTGAGCTCTAGTCAAGTAGCAGAATTTTAGTAACAATATGTGGCAGATATGGATGATTGCCTACCCCGTATCCACTCTTATCTTCATTTCTTATAAATATATCTCTGAATTTGTCAACAATGCAACCAGATAAAAATTCACACTTCTCTAGACTTTGCTGCATCTAAGAATTGCCATGGGTCAGAGTTCTAATTCATTTTAAACATAACCTATTAGGTCCTAATTGTAGGAAAACGCTTTAAGAGCACAAACAGCTTTTTATTTTTGTTTTTGTTCTTCATGTTTTTCTCACCTTCCTTCCTGGGATACGATGTCTATAGTACAACAGATTTGTGATTTAACAGAGGTGATCACAACAAAGAAGGCAGCATGGTAAGGGTGGATTAGAAGAAAGCTGGAAGGCTAGGTCTTTGATGTCCTTGTGGAATCACCAGAGCAGTCTTATACTGTATACTCTATATTTCTTGAAACACAATATAAATAATCCTGTATGTGGTCAAATCACAGCAATGGGTTTCTGTTGCATAAAGTTAAATTCAGTTCCTAACTGAATTACTGCTCTAAAAAAGCCAGCAATACTTATAATCACTGCTGGATATTAACAATATATCACAGGATCTGTAAAACCATTCACTGTGTTTCTGTATGAATACAGTTTTTACTTCTCTGACTGCCTGTTCTCCTAGACTCATGAGGGAAAGTTTTGGCATGTTCCAGAAGTGTGGGCTTTTTTTTTTTTTCTTGCCAACACGGCAATACAACATGCTTCTTACCCACCATTTGCAGCATGTTGAATCCTGCTCCATAATGAGCTACATGGTCTTCTCAGCAAAATATTCCATCTAAAAGACAGCACTGCATTTGGTTATAGCAGAAATAAATCCAGTGAGTTGCTTGCAATATTTCACTGATGAAACCATTGTTATAACAAATGAGGTACATTCTGGCTAAGTTTGGAAGATATTTTATACTACATAATTTTAAGGGCTATACCCAAACAGTAGAGTATTATCATTAGATGAATATATATTTTCAGTAAGGGATATGAATTCAGCTATTTTAATAGAGACCAAATAACAGTGGCTTAAACATCATAGTTTATTTTTTTGTTATGTAGAAGTATGAGTTGTTAGTTTGGGTAGGGAGTGCAGGAAGCTCTAGTTCACTAGGAAATCTAAGAATTTCAGTCTAGGCCATCTTCTAGACTAGAGTATTGTTGTTAACCATGTAATCAAAGCTGACTCCCTGCCACCATGTCTGTATTCTAGACTTCAGGAATGTTTGTATTCTAGAAACTGCCTACACCTTTCTGTGTACATCTCATTGGCCAATTGTTAATAAGCCACAACCAGCTGCATGGTCTGTTAGCAAATGGCTGTAGTTGGGACCCCATGTGTGCAACCAAAAGGAGGTTCTATAACTAAAAGAAGCAGGATATGGTGACAGATACCTACCTGTTTTACAATGAGTATCTCATTTGTCTTTGGAGTCAGCTTTTATAGGGGGATGTCAAAGTGAACACTTGTTCATCTGGTATTGAAAGCCTTGTGGACCTGCCCTCAATCAGCATTATTTTGCTTTCCACTCCTCATTAAAACCATATGGCTTGCAATCTCCTGGTTTCCTCTTTTTCTTGGCTCTGGATTTGTCACATTCTGTTATCATCTCTCCCCATGGCCATCTTGATCAAAACTTAGCATTTATTTGTTTTCAATATAGTGTTAAAATACCCAAAGCAATCGCTAGTTTAGCACTTTACCACAGCCAGAGGTGGTGGTAGGTGATGAGGGCTGCTGGTTCAGAGAGCCTTCTGCCTTTTCAGTGGCTTTTGCTGTCCCTCATTTTCCTTCCCACATCAGCTTTTCACCTGTTCATTTCAAACTGCCCCACAGGCCTCCAAATTCCTTTTCCTCTTGTTAGGCAGAATATGTTTTCCTGTTCCTCTAAAATGTTTACAACCCACACCAGATGCTTAAAGTTTCATTTCTGCCCCAAGTATTATTCCCCTCAAAAGCTGTATTCTCTTTTAAAGGAATTATAGTGCCAATTGTTGAAATAATAAATTTCCCCACATGGTCTATTACATTACTCAATTTCCCTTCTATAAAGATCCACAACAGAAATTTCTTTTAGATTTCAGTGCCAGAAAAATCTTTGCTTCTCCTAAAACATGCTTCCTCTTTTCTGATAACAAGAGCTACATAATTTATCATTGTTTCTGAATCATATAACTCTGAGTTAAATTTGCAGTTCTAACATTGAATTATGGTAAATATACAATTAACATATTTATTTATCCTTTATTTGTTTGGGCTATTTTAGATGTCAATCATTTTGGCCTGGCTTTATAAGACATTTTAAACCCTTTTTTAAAAAAGTTAAAATAAAAATAAGTTGATTGTTAATAAATTAAGTAAATAAGCTACTTAGATGTTATCCAAGGCAATAGTTCGCAGTGTTTTTGACACCCCTCTCAAAAAGGTCCTGTGGATCACCTACCCTACTTATTTCTACTTTCTAAGTGAAAAACAACTCAGTGAATATAGTAGTTTTAGATTAAGAATGAAAAATTAAAAAAATTAACATTAACTCACTTGCTGAAGGTACCAGACTTCTGTACTATTTTAGATTCTCTCGATGCCACTTGTCTGTAAGAGCCTTTGGTCCCTTGTTCCACTCGAGTTGCCACCATAATGACCATCAAAGATTTTGCCTGATTTCAAGAGAGTACAACTCAACAGCACCATTCCTTGTATCTACCCATGCACTACTCATCTTCTGCTCTGAGTTTTCTTGTTGATGGTGAGGAAGATGATGTTATGGGATCTGCTTTGTGTCCATGTATATACAACCTATGAATAAGGAGGAGCTAACACCCTATCATTACTTCTGGGCTACTCACCAGACCATCCAAAAGGCTGGCCAAGAATGAGGGAATCTAGAAAGGATGGCACAGAGAAAAAGATGTCATGATGAATATTAATTATGACTTTTATTATTATGGGACCAGCAACAGACACAGCAACTGAAGCTAGTTTCACAAATTTTTTTGTCATAAGTCTCCTGCTTTGTTGGATTGCACTCTGTAATAGAGAAGTTGCACATATGCTTTTGTTTTTGTCTACTTTCCGGGGAACTGGCTAAGATAGTAGGTTTTCAAAACTGGCCCTTGGTCATATATACAAAAGAAAATCAATAGAACCCTGGCTGGGTAGCTCAGTTGGTTAGAGTGTTATCGTGGTATGCCAAGGTTGTGGGTTTGATTCCCTATAAGGGCACATACAAGAATCAACCAATGAATGCATAAATAAGTGGAACAACAAATCAATGTTTCTATTTCTCTCCCCCTTCCTCTCTCTCCCTCTTAAAAAAAAAAAAAAAGATGTCAGGATTAGTAATGTGATGCCTGTGTCTTTTTTTTTTTTTTTTTTTTACAAGAAAATCTATGGAGACTCATATCATTTTTTGTGGAAGACTAAGGAATGACTTTTGTCTTTTATTGGCCAGTGAGGAGAATCCTCAATGTCCCACCCACCAGTGAACCACACACTGTTCTCTGAGAGTCACCCATAGGATTTTATCAAGGATTATCTTAAAAACTCAGGAGATTCTAGAACTGGAAGTCTTTGGACAATTTATATAACTTAGTTTTCTAACAACATTGATTGATGATGTAGATATTTGAAAAGTACTGCTGAAGTATCTAAAATTGTTAGTAGAAATTCTGAGAAGGCAGGCAACTCTGGAGTAGCATTTTTATTGCTGTTTTGGGGGCCTACTGATCACATTTGAGCTGGGAATGGCAGTAGATTGGAACAGCAGGGTTGAAAACCTAGACTGGGTTAGTTTAAAGCAAGATTGTGAGGAAAGTTTAAGGGAATTATCAGAATTAACAAGTCACAGAAAGTTGGGTGAGACCATAACAGACACAATCTGATGCGAGGCCAGTAAGTAGGGGCCAAGAAGTAGGCTGGGATTAGAAGTTAGGAGTAGACAAATCCATGGGCAGCGCCTATGCCTTTGGTTAAGGTCAGGGCATCAGTAAGGACATCTGGACAAGGCACTTGGAAACTGAGACAAGATCTCTTTTTGACAGCCAGCTTTTTATATAGACTTTTAGGGAATTGTGGCCCAGGGTCTGAGGCTTGAAGACTGATGAAGGGCAGCAATTCTTTACAACAGGCAAACTCTGAATTTTAAAGAAATAGAACTTTTTTCTCTTCTGGAAAAAGCTTAGGACTTAGAATAGATTCCCTGTCAATGAGAAGATAATGCAGAGTCATCACAGACCAACAGTACTGAGTCTTTAATCTTTCTACTTTGAAGCCTTTGGGTTATTATTTTCAGCTTGTTCTCTGAGATGCAGACAGCTCTTTAGGGACACAACAGGGATCTGAGCAATTGTTCAGCATTAGTTAACGGACAGGAACTAATTTAAAGTAAGACTGGTAAAGATTTGCTTTTTCCTTGGTTTATGTTGTAAACTAACCTTCATTGCTTCTGATGACTCCTATTGCTTGGAAATAACTCATCAGAAAAAAAATGGAAAGTCTGCTACTGTTTTAGAAAATAGACTGAGCATCTATAGTATGTCAATTTTTACTTCTTGTCAGAAGGCTAAAACATGGGAAATTTGTAGATTTTAAAAGAGATAAGTTATTTTTAATATATTTTTATGACTTTTAATTGTAGAACTTGCTAATTATTGTGCCCACATAATAGATGAGGAAAGTAGAGCTCAGAGAGTTAAGCAAGATAGTAAGTATGGATTTGAAGCCAGCTCAATCAGGTTCCAAAGCCTGAAACTTGTCACTTTATCAAATGTCCTCTGCTTATGTTTCTAGGTTGTCTACTCACAAATGACAAGAGAATCTTTATGAAGTTTTCCTTGTGAAAAACCCACTGTTTTATCACTACTCTAAAATTAATGTGCACTTGATTTGGAAAATTAAAATGAGGAAGTATCAGTGAACTTCTTTAAGATTATTTAATACTCTCTATTCAAATATTGATTGTATTTAGACAAGAAAAAAGAAAAGCCCCCTAACAAACAAATTTGGTTTTAACAGAGAGTGACATTGTAAAGTGCAAAGTCTAGCAAAGGAAGTGTCTTTTTTATATAATAGAAACATTCATTAAAATAGGAAAAAGAATAAGGAGGTATATTCTCAGTTTAAAGGAAGAATTTTGAACTCTTGGCTACCACATGTCTAAAAAGTTTGAGGGACTATACCATTCAGTAAGGTACTTAAATTCTTGGAAATTTAATCGCAAACAAGCACTACCATTAATGGAAGCTATCACAATAAACTGACCTATGAAAAGAGAGACCTAACAAACTTCTAGAGCTTCCTAAGCCAACTCAGTCCTATGTTGGTTTTAGAAATGTCCCCATTAAAAGCAGAGCATATCTAAATTATTTTTGTAGCATTCTTTGTGATCCATAAATATCAATGGTCTGAAAATATGTTATAGTTAGGTCTCTTTTATGATAGAATGAATTAAATAGATGCTTTCTAATCCAGAAAGACTGAACATTAAAATAGTTAGGTAGCTGAATTTTAAAGTTGGTACTATTATAAGAGGTACCTTATTAACTATCTATCTTAGAGAATATTCTCCTTTCTATATCTTTAAGAATAACATAGACCTCTATTTTTAACACAGAGATCATTTCATGGTTTAGTTATATCACAAAGGAAATATCATTAGCCATATGGAACACTAAACTGTATAGATATATGTAATATTACACAGGTCAGCTGTAAGAAATATAGGATTTAAGTTTACTACTGGAAATATTTTAGTGCTAGTCAAAGACATATTTCTTTCCTGGGAAATGTTGCTAAAATTTTTGTGGGGTAAGTTTTCAAAAATAATCAAATAGAAATCATGGCATAGCATACATAAAGGACTTTTTTACTTGAAAGTTATTTAGGGGGTTTCTCCAAAAAATAATTCCCAGAAAAGAGACAGCTGAAACGACTTGTAGAACAAATAAGCAAAAGTTTTGAAGAAATCTAGGAAAATGAATTAAGGGGAAGGTTGTTCATGTGTGTTAGGTATAATGTAGGTAATTTTTCTTTCATTCTCGCAATTCTCAAATTGAAATATTTTATTCAATGATACTGTCTTTTAACATAAATACTATAGAGAAACGTGTCAATTGATGCAAATATTTAGGTTGTGTGGTGTTTTGTTTAATTACTTTTTAACTTTTAAAGTTAAATGTTTCATTTTCAATTCTTAAAATGTTTTAAAAAATGAATTCATAATCTTTACTACCACAGAAAATACAAAAGTGTATTAATCTTTGTTTGGCCATTGTGAATTTCCATTGTCTGATATTGATCTTTCTGAATGAGAATAATCTTTGTTCCATCAGCGATTGGGATGAATGTATAAAATGTCAGCACATAATCAGGGAAGTTATTATTTGAATAGATCTTTGATATAAACTTCCTTTCTCAAGATGTGCTTCATTTTTCTTCTCTTCAAAATAATTTCTAGCAATGGTTTGGGATTGGAAATATTTAAGGTGCTCTAATTCATCACTTAAAAAATGTTTTATTGCTTATGCTATTACAGTTGTTGTAGTTTTTACCCCTTCTCACTCTCCATTCATCCAGCCCCCCAGTACCATAGCCAATCCCCACATTGTTGTCCATGCCCATGGGTCCTTCATTTATGCTCTTTGTCTAATCCCTTCACCTTCTTTCAATCAGTCCCCATCTCCCTCCTCCCCTCTTACAGCGGTCATATATTCTATGATTCTATGCCTCTGGTTATATTTTCTTCATTATTTTGTTGATTGGATTTCTCTTATAAGTGAGACCATATGGTACCTGTCCTTCACCGATTGGCTGGCTTGTTTTACTTAGCATAATAGTCTCCAGAGCCATTCACGTTGTTGAAAAGGTAGGCATTCCTCCTTTTTTCTGCTGTGTAGTATTCCACTGAGTAAATGTACTACAGTTTTTAAATTCACTCATCCACTGACGGGTACTTAGGCTATTTCCAAATCTTAGCTATTATAAATCACACTGCTATGAACATAGGAGGGCATAAATTCTTTTGAATTGGTATTTCAGAATTCTTTGGGTATATTCCCAGAAGTGGCATTGCTGGTCAAAATGCAGTTCCAATTTTAATTTTTTGAGAAAATCCCATACTATTTTCCACAGAGGCTGCATCAGTCTGCATTCCCACCAACAGTGCACTAGGGTTCTCTTTTCTCTCCATCCTCACCAGTACTTGTTGTTTGTTGATTTATTTATTTTTTCTTTTATTATTTGGTTTTTCAATTATAGTTGTCCCATTTTTCCCCCATTGCTCCCCACCCACCCAACCCACCCCTACTCCCACAATTATATCCCTCCCCGTTGTCCATGTCCATGAGTCATTTATACACGTTCCTTGACTAGACCCTTCCCTTACTTATCCCTCTTCTCTCCCTCCCCCCTCCCCCCTATTGCCTACTATTCTACTCTTTGTCCTATTTAGTTCATTTGTTTGTGTTGTTCTTTAGTTTCCTGTATTAGGTGATATCATATGGTATTTTTCTTTCTTTGCCTGGCTTATTTCACTAAGCATAATTCTCTCTAGTTCCATCCATGTTGTTGCAAATGGCAGGAGTTCCTTCTTTCTTTCTGCTACATAGAACTCCATTTTGTAAATGTACCACAGTTTTTTGATCCACTCATCTACAGGTGGGCACTTAGGCTGTTTCCAGTACTTAGCTATTGTAAACAGGGCTGCTATGAACATAAGGGTGCATAAGTTCTTTTGAATTAGGGTTTTAGGATTTTTCGGGTATAATCCTAGCAGTGGAATTGCTGGTTCAAAAGGCAGTTGCATTTTTAGTTTTTTGAGGTAATTCCATACTGTTTTCCATAGTGGCTGTACTAGTCTACATTCCCACCAACAGTGCAGTAGGGTTCCTGTTTCTCCACATCCTCGCCAGCACTTGATTTGTTGATTTGTTGATGATGGCCATTCTGACAGGTGTAAAGTGGTATCTCATTGTGGTTTTTATTTGCATCTCTCTGATGGCCAATGATGTTAAGCATTTTTTCATGTGTCTATGGACCTTCTGTATGTCCTCTTTAGGGAAGTGTTTGTTCAGGTCCTTTGCCCATTTTTTAATTAGGTTGTTTGTATTCTTGATGTTGAGTCATATAAGCTCTTTATATATTTTGGAGATCAGTCCCCTGTCTGTGATATCATTGGCAAATATGTTTTCCCATATGGTTGGTTTCCTTTTCATCTTGCTGATGCTTTCTTTTGCTGAACAGAAACTCTTTAGTTTGATGTAGTGCCATTTGTTTATTTTTTCCTTTATTTCTCTTGCCTTAGGGGATGTATCTGTGAAGATATTGTTACATGTGATATCTGAAATTTTCCTGCCTATGTTTTCCTCTAGGACTTTTATGGTGTCACAGTTTACATTTAAGTCTTTGATCCATCTTGAGTCTATTCTCCTGTATGGTGTAAGTTGGTGGTCTAGTTTCATTTTTTTGCACGTCCCTGTCCAGTTCTCCCAGCACCATTTGTTAAAGAGGCTCTTCTCACTCCATTTTATGTTCCTTCTTCCTTTATCAAATATTAGTTGACTGTATATTCCTGGATTTATTTCTGGGCTCTCTATTCTGTTCCACTGATCTATATGTCTGTTCTTATGCCAGTACCAGACTGTTTTGATCACAGTGACTTTGTGATATTGTTTGATGTCTGGCATCATGATTCCTCCTGCTGTGTTCTTCTGTTTCAAGATTGCTTTTGCTATTCGGGTCTTTTTTGGTTCCATATAAATTTTTGAAGGATTTGTTCTAGGTCAGTGAAATATGTCATTGGTATTTTAATAGGGATTGCATTGAATCTGTAAGTTGCTTTGGGTAGTATGACCATTTTGATGATGTTGATTCTTCCCATCCAAGAACATGGTATTTGCTTCCATTTATTTGTATCTTCCTTAATTTCTTTCTTCAATGTTGCGTAATTTTCAGAGTACACATCTTTTATGTCTTTGGTTAAGTTTATTCCTAGTAAATGGTATTTTCTTTTTAGTCTCTGTCTATGATATTTTATTGTTGGTGTACAGAAATGCCTTAGATTTCTGTATATTTATTTTGTACCCTGCTATTTTGCCAAATTCACTTATTATATCGAGTCATCTTTTAGTGGAGTTTATTGGGTTTTCTAGACATGCTATCATGTCATCTGCATATAATGATAGTTTTATTTCTTCTTTCCCAATTTGGATGCCTTTTATTTCTTTTTCCTGTCTGATGGCTGTGGCTAGGACTTCCAATACTATGTTGAATAGAAGTGGGGAGAGTGGACGGCCTTGTCTAGTTCCTGATTTCAGGGGGAATGCTTTCAGTTTTTGTCCATGGAGTATGATGTTGGCTTCAGGCTTCTCATATATAGCCTTAATTATGTTAAGGTATGCTCCCTGTATTCCCATTTTGCTGAGTGTTTTTATCATAAATGGATGTTGCACTTTATCAAATGCTTTTTCTGCATCTATTGATATGATCATGTGATTTTTGTCTTTCATTTTGTTTAGGTGATGTATTATATTTATTGATTTGTGAATATTAAACCATCCTTGCATTCCTGGGATGAATCCCACTTGATCGTGGTGTATGATCTTTTTGATATATTGTTGGATCCTGTTTGCCAATATTTTGTTGAGGATTTTAGATCTATGTTCAACAGTGATATTGGCCTGTAGTTTTCTTTCTTTGTTGTGTCTTGACCTGGTTTTGGGATTAGGGTAATACTGGCTTCATAGAAAGAGTTTGGGATTTTTCCCTCTTCTTGGATTTTTTGGAATAGTTTGAGAAGGGTAGGAGTTAGTTCTTCCCTAAATGTTTTGTAAAATTCGCCTGTGAAGCCATCTGGTCCAGGGCTTTTGTGTGCAGGGAGATTTTGATTACTGTTTCAATTTCCTTCTTTGTTATTGGTCTGTTGAGACTTTCTACTTCTTCTTGATTCAGTTTTGGAAGGTTATATATTTCTAGAAATTTGTCCATTTCTTCTAGGTTGTCAAATTTCTTGCCATACAGTTGTTTGTAGTAATTTCTTACAATTGTTTGTGTATCTGTGGTATCAGTCGTGATTTCTCCTCTTTCACTTCTGATTTTGTTTATTTGTGTCTTCTCTCTTTTTTTCTTGATGAGCCTAGCTAGAGACTTGTCGATTTTGTTTATTTTTTCGAAGAGCCAGCTCCTACGTTGGTTGATTTTTTGGACTGTTTGTTTAGTCTCTATGTCATTTAGTTCTGCTCTGATCTTGATGATTTTCTTCCTTCTTCTAGTCCTAGGCTTTGTTTGTTGTTGTTGTTCTAGTTCTTGTAGCTTTAGGATTAGATTTTTTTATCTGAGATTCTTCTTTCCTTTTCAGATATGCCTGTATTGCTATAAACTTCCCCCTTAGGACTGCTTTTGCTGTGTCTCATAGGTTTTGGGCTGTTGTGTGTTCATTGTCATTAGTTTCCAGAAATTTCTTTATTTCTTCTTTGATGTCATTGTTAACCCATTCATTATTTAATAGCGTATTATTCATTCTCCATGAGTTTGGGTGTCTTTGATTTTTTTCTCTGAGGTTGATTTCTAGTTTGAAGGCATTGTGGTCTGAAAAGATGGTTGATATGATTTCAACTTTCTTGAATTTGTTGAGGTTTGTTTTGTGTCCTATTATGTGGTCTATCTTTGAAAATGTCCCATGTGCATTTGAAAAGAATGTATATTTTGCTTCTTTGGGGTGAAAAGTTCTATATATATCAATTAAGTCCATGTGGTTTAGTGTTTTGTTCAATGCCTGTATATCCTTGGTGTTTCTTTGCTTCAATGATCTGTCTATTGTTGATAATGGTGTGTTGAAGTCTCCTACTATGAGTGTGTTGTTCTTGATATCCTTCTTGTGGTCTTCTAGTATTTTCTTTATGTATTTGGGTGCTCCTATGTTGGATGCATATATGTATATCAGTGTTATATCTTCTTGATGGATTGTTCCTTTAAGTATTGTGAAATGTCCTTCTTTGTCTCTTTTTATTGCCCTTGCTTTGAAATCTGTTTTGTCTGATATGAGGACTGCTACCCCAGCTTTTTTTTCAGGTCTGTTTGCTTGGAATATTTTTTTATATCCCTTTACTTTCAGTCTATGTAAATCTTTTGTTTTGTGGTGTGTTTCTTGTAGACAGCAAATTGTGGACAGCAAATATGTGGGTCCTGTTTTCTTATCCATTCCGTTACCCTGTGTCTTTTAATTGGAGCATTTAATCCATTTACATTTAAGGTTATTATTGACATGTATTTATTCATTTCCATTTGTACCTCTGTTCCTCTACTCTTTTTTTTTTTTCCTCTTCCTTTTTCTTAGAACATTCCCTTTAGCATCTCTTGCAATGCTGGTTTGGTGGAGATGTATTCTTTTAGTCTTTCTTTGTCTGAGAAACTTCTTATTTCACCTTCCATTTTGAATGAGAGCCTTTCTGGATAGAGTATTCTTGGTTGTAGGCCTTTGTTTTTCATTGCTTGAAATATTTTTGACCATTCCCTTCTGGCTTGTAGAGTTTCTGTTGAGAAATCGGTTGAAAGCCTTATCGGAGCTCCCTTGTATGTTATTTGTTGTTTTTCTCTTGCTGCTTTTAGGATTCTCTCTTTGTCTTGGAATGTTGCCATTTTAACTATGATGTGCCTTCGAGTGGGTTTTTTTGGGTTCCTCTTCATTGGAACTCTCTGTGCTTCCTGGACTTGCATAACTTTTTCTCTCATCAGGTTGGGAAAACTTTCTGTCACTATTTCTTCTATCAGTTTATCTATTCCTTGTTCTTCTGATCCCTCTTTAATTCCAATGACTCTGATATTGTTCTTCCTTATACTATCCTGTAATTTCCTTACCTCTTCTTCATACTTTTTCAATCTTTTTTCATTTTGCTGTATCGTCTGAGAATTTTTTTCTACATTATCTTCTAACTCACTAATCTGATCCTCTGCTTCATTTAGCCTGCTTTTGACTGATTCTACTGTGTTTTTCAATTCAGAGATTGCATTCTTCATTTCTTCCTGGTTCTTGTTGACAGTTTCTATGTCTTTTTTTTATGCTGGTGTAGTTCTCTGCAAGTTACCTGTAATTTTCTTGGAGCTGTTGGTTACTTCCTTGGAGGTTGTCATAGTTGTTTTTAAGGTTTCACGTATATTGAGCTTCTTCACCATCATTGTTTTGAATTCCGTGTCTGACATTTGGGCTATGTCTGTTCCATCTACCTCTCTTTCTGGGGATTCCTTTTTTCTTTTCATTGAGAGGCTGTTTCTGTGTCTTACCATATTGGATTCTTCTTGTTTATGTTTGTTTTTTGGGTTTGTCTGCTTTTACTTCACACCTTTGTGGTATGAGATTCTTTATAGGAGATCTGGGGGTTTCAGTGGTGCAGTCTCTTTGATCTCCTGAGCCTGATGTTCTCGGGTTACCCTTTATGTCATTTGTTTATGCTGTCTGGTTATATTTCAACTGCTCTGTTAGGATCTTCCTTCTGGCTAGTTGATTGAGAGTCACTCTATCCACTTTGTCTTGAGTTCTTTTGTGGAGATGTCAGTTCAACCTTTGTGTGTCATCTTGTTTTTCTGTGTCCACATCTGGTCTAATGAGGTGGGTCAGAGGTTCCTGTTTCTTGCAGCAGTGGTGTGCTCCTGAACAGCGCGTTCCTTTGGCGCCAGTTGGAGCTAGCCAAGGTGCCCTTGCACTCATGCCTGTGAGTGCGCAAGGGGGCCCAAGAGCTTGCCTCAGGCTTGCCGCGCCACGTTCCAGGAGTTGGTCTCTTGCCTCTTAGGGTGGGGCCCCAAACACTTGGGCACAGTGGAAGTGAGCAATTGGTGCCTATTGAAGCTGGTGAGGTGCTTTTGTTCTCGTACACCTGTGCATGCACAAGGCTGCCGGAGAGCTTGTCTCAGGCCTGCCATGCCACATTCCAAGAGTTGGTCTCTTGCCTCTTAGGGCGAGGCCCCAGACTCTTGGGCACAGTGGAAGTGAGCGATTGGCACCTATTGAAGCCAGCAAGGTGCTTTTGTGCTCGTGCACCCGTGCGCGCCCAAGGCTGCCAGGGAGCTAGCCTCAAGCCTGCATCTCCGCGCTCTGGGAGTTGGTCTCTGGCCTCCCAGTGCTGGGCCCCCGACACTTGTGCTCAATAGAAGTGAGTGTCTGTGAGTCGCTGCTGCCTGCTGTTCCCCTGCTGCAGCTGCCCGCCATTCAGGCACCCGCCTGGGCGGCCACAAGCAGAGCCTGAGCAAGTGCTCTGCGCTCTGGCCTGGCGCCCATTGGAGCTGGTCAGCGGGGACTGCGCACAGTCTCTGCGTGTTCAGTGGGCCCTCCCTGCGCCTGTTGGGGCACTTATCTTATGTCTGTTGGGGTGTGTCCGAGGGGCACCTGGACGCGCCGCCCCGCACATCTGGGCCAGTGAATGAGGGCACTTCCCTATGCGCGCCCATGCAACCCAAGGGGAGGGTTGGGGAGTGGGCGAGTGCATTTCTGCACCTGCACTCCTCAAGAATGTCCTATCACCCCCAAACTCCACCCCCCCCGCATTTCACAAGAGAAAAATACAAAGGAAAAATTACGTTTTCACTTGCACAGCAGCACGCTGTCTCCCGTCTTCCAGTGCCAATGCCACCTGGTTGAGTCCCATCTCTGCCAGCCGGCAGAGATCCACTATCCTCCTGACTCCCCTCTGGGGAAGCCTGTGGTTGCCAAAAAGCCTTTGTGTCCTTCCAGCCACAGCTCGGGCAGCCACCCCAGTCAGAAATCCCGTTTTGTCCCTTTTTCTTCCGCTATCCTCACTAAACAGGTTTCTCCCAGATGTTTTTTCTCTAATCCAGCAGTGCCTAGGCTCGACTCCTGCCAGTGTCCAGCTGCTCACTGAGATGTTCTGTCTGCAATTAGTCCAAACTACGGATGGGTCTTGGGAGCCTGAGAGCGCAGCCTCCCCTCACTCCTCCGCCATCTTCCCTCTCTGTTGATTTATTAATGATGGCCATTCTGATAGATGTGAGGTGATATGTTATTGTGGTTTTAATTTGCATCTTTCTGATGGCTAGTGATGTTGAACACTTTTTCATGTGTCTATGGGCCCTCTGTATGTCCTTCTTAGAGAAGTGTCTATTCAAGTCCTTTTCCCATTTTTAATTGAATTGTTTGTCTTCCTGACGTTGAGTCATATGAATTCTTTATATATTTAGGAGATTAAATCTTGGTCTGATGTATCATTGACAAATATGTTCTCCCATACAGTCAGTTTCCTTTTCATTGTGATAATGGTTTCTTTAGCTATGCAGAAGCTTTTTAATATGATGTAGTCCTGTTTGTTTATTTTTCCTTTGTTTCCCTTGCCCTAGAGATATATCAGAAAAAAATATTGCTATGTGAGATATTGAAATTTTACTGCTTATGTTTTCTGCTAGGATTTTCATGGTATCACAACTTATATTTAAGTCTTTTATCAATTTTGAGTTTATTCTGGTGTATGGTCTAAGTTGGTGATCTAGTTTCATTTTGCATGTACCAGTTCAGTTCTCCCAACACCATTTATTGAAGATACTCCCTTTACTCTATTGTATGCTTATGCACCCTTTGTCAAATATTAATTGACAATAAAGACGTGGGTTTATTTCTGGGCTCTCTATTCTGCTCCACTGATATATGTGTTTGTGTTATGCTAGTACTAGACTGTTTTGATTGTGATCCCTCCTACTTTGTTCTTCTTTCTCGAGATTGCCGAAGCTATTCAGGGTCTTTTTTGGTTCCGTATAAATTTTTGAAATATTTGTTCTAGATCTATGAAATATGCCTTTGGTATTTTAATTAAAAATTTGTTGAATCTATAGTTTGCTTTGGGTAGTATGAACATTGTATATGCTTCTATTTATTTGTGTCTTCTTCAATATCTTTCTTCAGTGTTCTACGGTTTTCTGAGTATAAGTCTTTTAACTCCTTGGTTAAATTTACTCCTAGGTACTATATTTGTTGTTGTTGTTGCTACTGTAGTAAATGAGATTTTTTTTAGTTCCGCTCTCTGATAGTTCATTGCTGATGTACAAAAATGCCATCAATTTCTGAATATTGAGTTTGTATCCTGCTACTTTCCTTAATTCATTTATTAGGTTAAGTAGATTTTTGGTGGAGCCTATAGAGTTTTCTATGTACACTATAGTGTAGTCTGTGAATAATGATAGTTTTACTTCCTTCTTTCCAATTTGGATGCCTTTATTTCTTCTTGTTGTCTAATTGCTGTGGCTAAGACTTCCAGTACTAGGTTGAATAATAATGGTGAGAGCAGACGCCCTTGTCTTGTTCCTGATCTTAGGAGAAATGCTCTTAGTTGCTGCACATTAAGTATGATGTTACGGTAGGTTTTTCACATACGGCCTTTATTAGGTTGAGGTTTTCTCCCTCTAGTCCCATTTTGCTGAGTGTTTTTATCATAAATAGGTGTGGGTGTTGTACTTTATCAAATGCTTTTTCTGCATCTATTTATATATGATCATGTGATTTTTGTCTTTCATTTTGTTTATGTTATATGTCATATTTATTGATTTGTGTGTATTGTATTACCCTTGCAACCCTGCAATAAATACCACTTAATCATGGTTACAATCTTTTTAATGTATTGCTAATCTGATTTCCTAATATTTTGTTGAGGATTTTAGCATCTATGTTCATCAGAGATATTGGCCTGTAGTTTTTCTTTTTTTTGTTGTGTCTTTACCTGGTTTTGGAATTAGGATAATACTATCCTCCTAAAACGAGTTTGGGAATCTTCCCTCTTCTTGACTTTTTTTGAATAGTTTGAGAAATATAGGTGTTAGTTGTTCTTTGAATGTTTTTTACCATAGGATTTTACTGTATTCTTCACGGGACTTTTTAAAAAAATTTATTTATTTATATTTAGAGAGAGAAGAAGGAAAAGAGAAAGATAAGGAGAGAAACATCAATGTGTGGTTGCCTCTCACATGCCCCCAACTGAGGACCTGGCCCACAACCCAGGCATGTGCTGTGACTGGGAAATGAACCAGCGACTCTTTGGTTCTCAGGCCAGCGCTCAATCCACTGAGCTACACCAGCCAGGGCTTCTTGATGGGATTTTGATGAGTGCAGGAAGTAGACTGCTGAGTCCTCATGCATTAGCTATTAATGATTCACTCAACAAGGTGTAGTTCATGTTTGCGGAATGGATAGAAGGAAGTATTCTGGATGTAGAAATGGGCCTTGAGTGAGGGTAGTATGTTTAACAGTATTCAAGTACTGCAGCCTCTGTCTTGACTTTTGAAATTGGAATTCAAATACGTGACTGCTACTGGCAGAAAATCTGATCTGATGGACAGTGGTTGATTGGTTCTGGAAGTCTTATATAGTGATGCTTATGAGTGGAGGATTCAATCTGGGAAGAAAGGCTAGAAGGAGACACTAGGGCCCCTAGGTACTAGCTGGATTTAGAATAGGGTCCCAATGCTAAACAGAGACTGGGACATTCAATAGTATCACTATATATAAACTATACAGTAGAAAAATTAATGCATTAATTTTTATCAATATTTTGAAAGAAGATGATAGTGAAAGTCTGCTCCTACTTATAGCAATGATGAAAAATATATACAATTTAAAAACAAATAACCAAACCAGGAAGGAGGAAGATCTGCAAGGAGAAGATGAAGCCATGGGGGCTCTCAGAGGTTTCCTAGTCAGACTGAGAGTTGGAGCTTGAGTCCGGTTCAGAGATGGGAGATGCGATCTCAGGCTTGTGTGAGACAGACACTGGGACAGTTCCCTACATCAGTGGGAACCTTGAAGGGCTGTCACTTGGATGAAATGGGACTACAGAATCTCTGTCCTTTGGGGGAAGTTCTAGAGAGAATTGGGTAAAGAAGTCTTCAAGGAATTGGAAACTTAAGTTGGCACAACCAGGTGTGAGTCCAGAATTTACACCACTCTGAATTGCAGGAATTTCAAATTGAGAAATTAACACCAATATTGGCATAAGAATTCCTGACCCTCCCAGACCCCTGGAGGAAAAGCTATGAAAAGATCATTCCACAAAACAGAGCACATGGGAATTTAAAAAATATATGAAACAAAACTCCACGAGAGAGAGAAAATAGTTGCAATAACCAGGAGAATTTATACTAAGAACTGGAGATTATAGAATGATGTGAAACAGAATATAGGCACAGTAAAAACAAAAAAGCTTAAAGAGATAAAAAGAAAGACTAAACACTGTAATAAAAATAAACAAAGTAGTGTGGAAAAAGAAAAGACACGTATAGTTAATGAAATGAAAACACAACAAATATTAAATTTCAGATTAGACCCAGCTGAAGATATGATTGGTGAATGGGAGCTAGTCTGAAAAAAAATCAATCAGAATATAGTACAGGAAGATAAAGAAATATGCAAAAATGATGCAGAGATAGAAGATGGATAAGAAGCCCCTGTATAGAAGTTCTAGAAGCATAAAATTAAGATAATAAGAAAAAAGTTGTATGGCTGCAAATTTTTCTAGACATGAGGCAAGACAGGAGTCCTCAGTTTAACAGAATATATCAATATCTAAGTGAGATACATACAAATTAATCTAAATGTAGGCTCTTCAAAAACAAACAAAATCTTAAAAGCTATCAGAGAGATATGAAAGAAAATTTTTTAAAGCGTGACAATTAGACGGACAGAAGTTTTCTCACTGAAAAGCGAAATGTCTGGAAAGAATAAAATACATTGTTAAGTAAAGTAATAAAGGGTCAATTATATTTCTTTGCTGCTTGATTCTGGGCTCAGCCATATGACTTGCTGTGGTCAACAAAATGAACTGAAAATGCCAATGTACCAGTTTTAAACCTAGGTTTCAGTTATGTGTTTCTTCTGTGCTGATGCCATTCCTGTGGGAAGAACATTCTTGGGCCAGCTCAGTGGTCCCAGAAGGAGTGTGAGAGACATGAGGAGCAGAGTCATCCCAAACTGAGCATGTGGGAGATAAGCTGAACCACAGATCCACAAGAATAAATTATTGTGGTGTTTTTTTCTTTTTCAGTTTTAGAGTTTTGGAATGGATTATTATTATATTATTTTCCTATTACTGCAGTAACAATATAACACAAATTCTCATACAGTTGTAGAGGTCCAAAGTGAGTCCTACAGGGCTAAAATCAAAGTGTTGGCAGGGCCGTTTTTTTCCGGAGGCTTTAAAGGAAAATGTTTTTCCTTGACTTTTCTAGCTCCTGGGGTTCTTCTGAATTCCTTGGCTCATGAAGCCTTCCTTGTATCACACCAATCTTTACTTTTGTTGTCACATCTCCTACTTCTGCAGTCAAATCTCATTCTACCTTCCTCTTAGAAGTACATGTGTGATTACTTTGAGGGCCTACCTGGATAATCCAGGATAATCTCCCCACCCTCAGAACCTTAATTTTTTCATTTCTACAAAGTCTCTTTGGCTATATAAGGTAGGTAACATTGACAGGTTTTAGGAATTAGGATGTGGTCATCTGGGGGAAGGGGCATTATTCTTTAGCAGACCACAAATGATATATGGGATTTTATTTATTTATTTATTTATTTTTAATAAAGAGACACTTTTTTAGAGAATTAAAGTCCAGGAGACTTGCTAGGCAGAGATCAATACTGAAAAAACTACTAAAAAGATGTATTAAGCACAGATATAGTGATTAAATACACAGATTTTGGGGCAGACTGCCTTGGTTCTAATACAACTTCTATCACTTTTTACCTATGCAACCTTGAGCAAAGTTATTTACTGCTCTGTGACTAGTATCTTCATCTGCGTTTGGGCTCTCTTTTCTTATAAACTGTTTACTTGACTCTCAGCTCCCTTTAGATAGACGCAGTGTCATCCATCATTGACTCCCCAACAAGGTGCCCAGACTCAGGGGTATCTTTCCATTGAAGACCAGCAAATATATCAATGACAAGAGTTCTTTATTTCTGAATCAAAAATCCCCAATTGATTTCTGTGTAACTTGAGTCCTCCAAGATGTTCGTGAAAGAGGGTTTTGTAGTCAAATGTTTTAGGAAACGTTGTACACCATGTTCCCTTCTTAAAGATGCATAAAGTAATTAGCAGGTGAAAATGATCAAGGCGTATTATTGAAAATAAACCTATGAAGAAACTTTGCATCATCCAAAATTATTTGACACCAAAATGAATTTTGGGGGATGGCCTATAATAGCCCTTTAATGTTTTGTGAAATTCATTTTGATCCTCTGTTTGTATTTATTTCATTATTTTCCTAATTGTTTAAAAATATTTCTATAAGGTTTATTTAAAATTTTTTTAAAAATGTACCTTCGTTCTAGTGTTTCTATTTAAGTATTTAAACTCCAAATTCTGCTTAAAATATTAACTAGATGTTTAGTACAGTTATTTTGTTTGACTTTGCTAGAAGAATTAATACCATGACATTTTCTGCAAGTTTATTATTTTCTCTCTTCAGATTAATACTAAGGCAGAGCATTAATGATGGGTATATGAACCATTGCACTTTTTGTAATTTGATTTTGTTACCTCCTTTAAATGTCTAATATAATGCTCAGACTTCAGTCTTTTGAACAAATATATCAACAGCCTTGAATTAAACTACCATGCTAAAATATATTACTGTGTCACAACCATTTGCAGCTATCCACTTAATTGCAACCTATAAAATGAACCAGGAGGTATAAGTTTACAAACATAACATCTGAAGTGGTGGTAAGATTACAGCAAAATAACACAAGTAGTTTAAATTCTCAATATAAAGTCATGAAAGGTTGTAATTTAAATATATTGCTGACAAGAGGCATTTGAAGATTAATATGCATTCTCAGTAAATATTTTCAGTATTAGAGGACATAATACAGCTTCAGTTTTTTGTGTAACACACATATATTTTTGGCATCTTTTGCTAGAGCATGGGAATATTCAACTAATTTATTTTCTAAGCTTAAGAAAAATAATAAAAATCATTTAGCTTCACAAGATAATTCTTGGCACAAAATGATTACTCTGCAACTATTGTGTGATTGAAATTTCTTTTGTTTGATTAATCTGACCTTCTTCTCCCAGAAATTATAACAGAATTAATTAAATATGAGATATGAAACAATTTCCATTTGATGAATGTATTGTTATTTATTTTTTTCATTTTCACAATTACATGTTGTCAGTAAGTCAAGTTTCTCAAGTTAGTAAAAATATCTTTATATGTGTGTGACCTTGAGTCTGCCACTTATGAGCTCGGTAGCCTTGGACAAATTATCTAACCTTTTACTGTCTGTTTTCTTATAGTAAAACAGGATGCTAATAAGATTGTTGTGACTATTAAAAGTTAATTTGCTATAGGTAGTGTTTATGGTACATGAAAGTGTTTGGCACATGGCAGAATACCACAGGTGTTATCTGTTATTATTATTATTATTATTATTATTATTTTTATTTTGAGTGTACACTGGGGAGACTGTAAATTATTAGCAATCATAATACCATTTCTTCCACCAAAATCTACAATCACAGTTAAGCATGATTCGATCTATTAGCCTAACACATAAGAACAAATAATCTAGGTTAGATCTTATTCACAGTTGCTTATTCAGTTCTTTTTTTTAAATAGGAAAATTTATATTAAAGACATTGAGAAAGTATTTAAGTTTGGAGGAGAATGGAAAGCTATTGTTAGATAGGGAGCACAGATGCTGAAAATTATCTTGTTCTTTGGTCTACTTTGAAGTCTGTATACTTTAATTTCTAATTAGTATCAAAAGTACAAGACCCCACTAAGCTGGCCACACAAACTTTCCTTATCTATCTCCTTTTATGTTTTAGCTTTGTTCCCATCCCTCCTTAACAGCCATTCCATAATTCTCCTTTACCCCTACTGGCAGGTAGACAAGCATACAAAATCAGCAAACATTGGAAGGTAGGTTGGGGTGGTGATTTAGGCAATGGGTGTATGGTATGTTATGGCTGAGAGTGAAGCTACAAGAAAAAAATTGCCTTCTTTTCATCCCCTATTTAAATCTTTTAATTTATCAAAATGTTTCATCATATATTTTATAGTCATAATAAGTATATAAAATTATGTTTATATTTTCAAGGCCATATTCTTAGAAGAAAAGGTAGAGATGTTATATAGAAACTTTGCTCATTAAACTTTAAAAGAAATTAATAAAATGAGACTATTGCTCAGAAAAGTAGAACAATGCGTAGAAATAGTGATGGCTATTTATTTGAAAGTTTAGAAAAGCTTGGTTAGGAAATGACTTGCAAAATACAAAAAAAAAAATTAAAAGATACTTCTTACATATTAGGGAACATGTTCCTTAAATAAATGGAAAAAGACAAGAAAAACCGCTAGTAGATTCTTACAATAATATATATTTGGATACCCTATGCATCAAATTATATCTCTGCAGTCATAATACATACTAAAATATACTAATATATTAACTTCAGGCCACTGTTAAAAACACAGTAAGAGTGTAGGGCAGAATTTGGGGTGAGAGATAAAAGGGATAAAAAGATAAAATGTTCTAATCCTTACACTTTATTTCCAACTTCCATTCTAAACATATAGAGACAAGAGGAGAACAGGAAGTATATATATATGAAGCGGAAAGTCAAGCTAGGATTTGGACAGCCTGGACCCTGAAATATTAAATAAGTAAAATATAGTAAGATATTTAGGCTTTAACATTTTAATCATTCAACTTAGTAATTATATTGATATGAGTTACGAGTTTTGAGGACAGAGGATGGAGAGGTTACTGAATGTGTGTGTGTGAACATGCATATCAACACACAATTTTAGAGACATATTTTGCAAATAAGGGGAAAATATACATTAGCAAGAATATAAGTTATAGAAAGATACAAATGACAACAATTTTTAGTGTTAGGCTGTTAGCACTAGCAACACTGACCTAGATTCTTATTTTATTCTATAACTATGCAGCTAACACGAGTGCAAAGTCCCATTCAAGGTCTGGAAACTTTGAACTTGAATTGGTTCCAGAAGGACATTGGATAATAATCATTCCCCTGAGTGTCAGAAGTTAATAAGATTCAAAACTGATATTATACTTTTTAAATAGAAACTTATCTTATGGTTTCCTATCATTGGGCTATTCCAAAATTTATAAGTTAAAACAGTGACTACAAAAAAAGAAATGGTACAGAGGCCATAAGTATGAGTTTGCTTTTTAAAACCCTTGAGAAACTAATTTCCATGCCCAAGATAATGTTTCAAAGAGATTTCTTTTCAACATGTTTTCTTTAGAGGGCAAGATTTCAAAAAGAAAAATTAGCAAAGCAAGGTAACTGTGATACTGCCATCTGGAGTTTTCAGTTAGCATTTCTGACTAATATTTCAACAAAATCACTCACAAATATTTCCAGAGTTGAGAAATAATCTTGTGACACTTTCCGTTGTTACTTTAAGGACTTGAAGGCATGTAAAATAATACAAAGAGGTTTGCAAAGTCTTGCTGAAGGGATTTGGAATGTTCTGATTTTACTGTCATGCTTAGTTACTTCATGTTACTTGTATGTAAAACAACATATTTAGAAATGATAAGGGAAGTGTTGGCCCCAAATTATTGTAATCCAGTAACAAAAGGATGATTACACATATTCAATTGTGTAAAAATTAACATGTTAGACCAAGAATATTTAAAATACATATCAAGTATTAGTTTTAAACATTAAACCTCTCAACATGAGCAAAATGCAAACCCTTAGAGGCAGATTGTGGAACTGGAAAAGGGAAGTTAGAAATCATTTCCAATCACCTAATTTTACAGGAGTGAAATCTGAGGAAAAGGGAAATGAAGCGACTTTCCTGGGGTCACATGAAAAGTCAGCAGCAGAGCTGTGATGGCACTCAGATCTCCTAACCTCCTGGCTATGCTCATTCACCAACAGTGCTTCAAAGAGTGTTTACAGCATTTAGTCACAATTTATCTTTTGGTTAATTCCATATTTACTCCTCTATTTGTGGCTGTAAAGATAGTTCTGAGTGATATAATTTGCTCCAGGTAAAACGGATATTTAAAAAAAAGGCGGTTGGAGGGGGAAGATGGCGGCGGAGTAGGGGCAGTGTTCTCAGCTCGCTCCTGTTAAGGAGAGACTCCAGGAATGAATGCGGAGAGGAGTGACTGAGTGAGTGTGGATCTCCGATAGCGTGAATAGGGAGGAGAGTGTGGGAGCAGTGTGGAGGGGGGTGGAGGGGTTTGCCACGGACTGCAGGCTGAGTCATTCTGGGACCTGGTGCATCTGCAGTACCAAGCCAGAGAGCTCACTAGCCGAGAGCTGCTTGGAGGCTACCCCTGCTAGGGGCACACCGATAAGTGAATTCCTGTAGGGAGTTAGGGAGAGGATTTGACTGAAAAAGCCAGAAGAGTGAGAGAACAGTGAAAAACCAGGACTGGGAGAAACTGTGTGATCTGAGTCTAGAGGGAAACCTCCTCAGCTGCAACCTCCAACCGAAAGCTTGGCATCCCGGGTGCACCCAGAACTTGCGCTAGGGCCCTACAGAACAAAGGGACAGTTTTGGGGCAAGGAGACCTGCTGCACAGAAAAGCTGCTGTGGAACTCCAGACCAGGGGAGAGCTCCTGAGCAAGAGAGCAGTGCATGCCCCTGGCGCTTTGAGCAATCTCGCTAGAATCCCACAGGACAAAAGGCGGGTTTGGGGCTAGGAGAGAAATACAGCATGCAGGATGTGTAAGTAGGGAAGAGAGTGGAGGCGGTGGTTCTGAAGTGGAGACAGTTTTAGGGCAGGGAGAAGGGCCTGCGGGGAAAGGCTGCTGCAGAGCTCCAGACTAGGGGAGAGCTCCTGGGTAGGAGAGCGCTGCGCTGACCGACCACAATAGAATCCTACAGAACAAAGGGACGGTACTGGGGCGGGAAGAGAGATAGAGCATGCAGGCCTATAGACAGGGAAGCCAGCGGAAGCTGTAGCTCGGAATAGAGACAGTTTTGGGGCAAGGAGAAGAGCCCATGCGGGAAAGCCGCTGCAGAGCTCCAGACCAGGGGAGAGGTCCTGGGCAGGAGAGTGCCACTGGGCCCGGTGCTTTGACCGACTGTGCCAGAGTCCTGCAGAACAAAGGGGCGGTCTTGAGACAGGGAGAGAGGTAGGGCGTGCAGGCATATAGACAGGGAAGAGAGCAGAAGCTGTAGCCTGGGAATAGAGACACAACTGGAGGCAGGGCGGGGATTGCTGGCAGGCACAGGCTGGACCAACGTGGGAAGGAGTAGCTGGACAAGCCTGAGGAGGGCTGAGGGTGCCACAGGAGGGGACAACTAAAGGCAGCTCACAGCAGAGCGGAGGTAGGCCCACGAATAAAAGGCTAGAAATCCCAGAATCAAGCAGGACCTTCCCACAGCCAGCCAACCAACCAGAAAAGATTTGAAACCCAAGGAATTTTGAATAGGGGAGGACTCAGGAAGGAAGGAAGGAAAAACAAAAAACAAACAAACCAAAAATACCCAGAGACTGTGCCTAAAAGTTGAATTGAGTTAAAATCCTCTCATTCTTTTATTTCTCACTCTCTCTCTAACTGCCCCTCCCGTCCTTTCTTATTCTCTCTCCATTTTTCCCCTCCTCTTCCCTCCTTCTCTCCCCTTAGCATGTCTCCCCTTCATCCTATTCTTTGTTAATTTTTTAATTTTAAGTTCTCTCCCTGTCCTTCCTATTCCTTTCTTCTAATCCCCTTCTCTCCCCCTTACCCTTGTCCTCCCTCCATTTCCTTTCTCTCTCTCTCCTTTTCAGCACTAAGCACTTTCAATTTTATTAAATTTCTTTCTTTATTTTGTCCCCCTTCAGTCTACATTCATTTTTCTTTCATCCCTTGCCCTTATTTTCCTTCTCTCCCTATAAATATTCCCTCTTTCTTTCTTTCTCTCTCTCTCCCTATTCCACTTTATATTCTAATCTTTTAATATTTAAATTTTAATTCTAATCTATTCCCCTCCCCCTTCACCCTCACCTTCTTAACCCTTCTCTATTTCCACCCCATCCCCTCACTTCTTTCTCTCCCTCTTGTATTTCTCTTCTTCATCCTATCTTTTGTCAACTCTTCAATTTCAATCTTCCCCTCCCTAATATCTCCTCTTCCTCTTGATTTCCTTTCCTCCCCCGTGCTCTTTCCCTCCCCCATCCTCTTGCTTTCCCATCTCTTGTTCCTCTCTCGCTATATTCTCTATTTCTCTCTATCTTGCTATTTTATATCATGTTTTAATCCCCCAATTTTTTTTATAATATATATATATTTTTAAATTTTTATCCAGTCCCCCCTCTTCTCCCTCCCATTCTTCTTTTGTTCTCTCTCCTACCCTTCTCTTCTCTACTTTCTCTCTCTCTTTCCTCTCTCCCTTCCTGTCTTGCTATTTTCTAAAAACTCTTTATTTTTATTCTTGAAAAATTCTTTCTCAATCTGTTTCCTACCTTCTAACCTCCTAAGCCCTCTGCTTCAATTTCTGGCTGTCTGTCTGCCTGGATGTCTGTTGTGTCTCTCCTCCCTTCCACGCTAAACATACAGCATATACCGATTATATAGTCCTAATACTATACACTTCCACTTTCTCACTACACACTGTAACCCTCTCCTCCTTTTCAAACATACAGTGTAAATGTTAATTGCTGTCTTACATAACCTTGATCCCAATTGCTAATATTATTACCCTATCAACTTCCCGCTCAAAAATTACCCTTCCTTCATTTAAAACAACTCCTATCTGTTTCTCCTACGAAATAAGAGTCCGAATACCTCCACAAGTATATTAATACAGGCTCATTTGCAACCTATAGTGAGATAGTAGTTAGGGGAGATATTGGAGGGTGTGGGTTTCTTGCCTCGGTTGTGTGATTATGTTTTAGTAGCACCTCCACAAAAGATCTCAAGACAAGGTGGGCAGAGTGACTCTCAATCAACTAACCAGAGAAAAAGACCCACCAAAGAGTAGCTGAAATACAACCAGACAGATTAAAGAAATAACATAAAGGACAACACAGGCAAAGATCCAAGATGGCGGAGGAGTAAGTGGAAGCTACACTAACCTTGTCCCAGGACCAGCCAGTGCTGACTCAGCCCCAGTACAGCAGACAGACAATTCCCCTCCAAGTGGTGTCAGACTAAGGGGAAATAAAAGCCCTGCCTACAGGAATTAAGCTGTCACACCCACGGTCCTTAAGCCTGACGACTAATCACAGATGGAGTAGATTAACAACTAAAGAAGACAGAAAAAGGCAGTAGATACCTGGAAGTCTCCAATAGGCTGCCTAGGGCCAGTCTGGTACAGGATCTGACGCCACCAGAGGCAGATCCAGGAAGTGCAAATCATTCTAAGAGCACCAACAAACAATAGGAATCACAAAAATGGGGAGACAGAGAAACAACCCCCCATCAAAAGGAAAAGTAGAATCCCCAGAGAGAGTGCTAAATGAAATAGAGGGGAGAAAAATATCAGATACGGAATTCAAAACATGGATTATGGAGAAGCTGAATGAGCTCAGCGGAAACTACAAAGAACTCCATGGAAACTACAAGGAACTCCAGAAAAACTACAAGGCACTTACAGAGAATTACACGAGCATGAAAAAGGACATAGAAGCTATCAATAAGAGCCAGGAGGAAATGAAGAATACGATCTCTGAATTGAAGAACACAGTAGAAGGATTTAAAAACAGGCTAGAGAAAGCAGAAGATCAGATCAGCGAGCTGGAGGACAACGTACACAAAAACTCCCAGACAGTGCAACAAAATGAAAAAAGACTAAACAAGACTGAAGAGGTTCTAAGACAGCTGCAGGACAACATGAAACGTAATAATATCCGTATCATAGGAATTCCAGAAGGAGAAGAAGAAGAGCAAGGGATAGAAAACCTCTTTGGAAAACTAATGACAGAAAACTTCCCTAACATGAGGAGAGAAAGAGTCACGCAAGTCCAGGAAGCAGAGAGGGTCCCAAGAAGATGAACCTCAACAGGCCCACCTCAAGACACATCATAATTAAAATGGCAACATTCAAAGACAAAGAGAGAATCCTAAAAGCAGCAAGAGAGAAACAACTAATAACATACAAGGGAGCTCCAATAAGGCTATCATCAGATTTCTCAGCAGAAACACTACAAGCCAGAAGGGAATGGCAAAAAATATTCCAAGCAATGAGAAACAAAGGCCTACAACCTAGAATACTCTACCCAGCAAAGCTCTCATTCAAAATAGAGAGTGAAAAAAGGAGCTCCCAAGACAAAAGAAGGCTAAAAGAATACATCTCCACCAAACCTGCAATGCAAGAAATGCTAAAGGGTCTGCTTTAAGAAGATGAAAAAACAGAGAGAGACAGAGAAGAACACGAGTACAAAGGGGAAAAATGACAATGAATAAGTACTTATTTGTAATAACCTTAAATGTAAATGGGTTAAACGTTCCAATTAAAAGACATAGGGTAGCTGAATGGATTAAAAAGAATGACCCACATATACGCTGTCTACAAGAGACCCACCTTAGAACAAAATATCTACACAGACTGAAAGTAAAGGGATGGAAAAAAATATTTCAAGCAAATGGACATGAAAAAAATCTGGGGTAGCAATACTTAGACAAAACAGATTTCACAGTAAAGTCCATAAAAAGAGACAAAGAAGGGCATTTCATAATACTTAAGGGAAAAATCCATCAAGAAGATATAACCCTTATAAATATATATGCACCCAACTTAGGAGCACCCAAATATATAAGGAAAATTTTGAAAGACTCCAAGAAAGATATAGACAGAAACACACTCATCATAGAGGACTTTAACACCCCATTGTCAACAATGGACAGAGCTTCGAAGCAAAGAAACACCAAATGTATTGAGGCACTTAACAACACTCTAGATCAAATGGACTTAGTCGATATATACAGAAGTTTTCACCCCAAAGAAGCAAAATATACATTCTTCTCAAGTGCACAGGGAACATTTTCAAAGATAGACCACATGGTAGGACACAAAACAAGTCTCAACAAATTCAAGAAAATTGAAATTATATCAAGCATCTTCTCAGATTCACAATGGCTTAAAATTGGAAATCAACCTCAAGGAAAAAACTCAAAAACATTCAGACTCATGGAGAATGAATAACATGCTATTAAATAATGAATGGGTTAACAATGACATCAAGGAAGAAATCAAAAAGTTTCTGGAAACTAATGATAATGAACACACAGCAACCCAAAACCTATTGGATACAGAGAAAGCAGTCCTGAGAGGAAAGTTCATAGCAATACAGGCCTACCTAAAAAAGCTAGAGGAGTCTCTAATAAAGGATTTAACCCTGCAGCTACAAGAACTAGAGGGAGAACAACAAGCAAAGCCCACATCAAGTAGAAGGAAGGAAATCATCAAGATCAGAGCACAATTAAATTACATAGAGACTAAGCTAACAATTCAAAAGATCAACAAAAGTAGGAGCTGGTTCTTTGAAGAGATAAACAAAATTGACAACCCTTTAACCAGGCTCATCAAGAAAAAAAGAGAGAGGACCCAAATAAATAAAATCATAAATGAAAGAGGAGAAATCACAACTGATTCCACAGAAATACAAAGGATTATAAGAAATTATTACAAACAACTGTATGGCAAGAAATTTGACAACCTAGAGGAAATGGACAAATTCCTGGAGACCTATAGTCTTCCCAAACTGAATCAAGAAGAAGAAGAATGTCTGAATAGACCAATAACAGCTAGTGAAATTGAAGCAGTAATCAAAAAACTCCCAGCACACAAAAGCCCTGGACCGGATGGCTTCACACGTGAATTCTACAAAACATTTAGGAAAGAACAAACTCCTATGCTCCTCAGACTATTCTAAAAGAAAAAAGAAGAGGGAAGACTCCCAAACTCGTTCTATGAAGCCAGTATAACCCTAATTTCAAAACCACGTCAAGACACAACTAAGAAAGAAAACTACAGGCCAAATTCGCTGATGAACATAGATGCTAAAATCTTAAACAAAATATTGGCACACCAGATCCAGCAACACATTAGAAAGATCATACACCACGATCAAGTGGGATTCATCCCAGGGATGCAAGAATGGTTTAATATTCGCAAATCAATAAACGTAATACACCACATAAACAAAATGAAAGACAAAATCCACATGGTCATATCAATAGATGCAGAAAGAGCATTCGATAAAGTACAACACCCATTTATGATGAAAACTCTCAGCAAAATGGGAATAGAGGGAGCATACCTCAACATAATAAAGGCCATATATGAGAAACCTGAAGCCAACATCATACTCAATGGGCAAAAACTGAAAGCATTCCCCCTGAGATCAGGAACAAGACAAGGATGTCCGCTCTCTCCACTCCTATTCAACATAGTCTTGAAAGTTCTAGCCACAGCAATCAGACAAGAAAGAGAAATAAAAGGCATCCAGATTGGAAAAGAGGAAGTAAAACTGTCATTATTTGCAGATGACATGATAGTATACCTAGAAAACCCTATAGACTCCACAAAAAAACTACTCGAACTAATAAGTGAATTCGGCAAAATAGCAGGGAACAAAGTCAATATTCAGAAATCAAAGGCATTTTTATACACCAACAATAAAAACTCAGAGATAGAAACTGAAAGAAAAATCCCATTTACCATAGCAACAAGAAAAATAAAATGCCTAGGAATAAACTTAGTGAAGGAGGTAAAAGACCTGTACTCAGAAAACTACATAACACTGAAGAAAGAAATTAAAGAAGATACAAATAAATGGAAGCATATACCATGCTCATGGATGGGAAGAATCAACATCATTAAAATGTCCATATTACCCAAAGCAATTTATAGATTCAATGCAATCCCTATTAAAATAACAGCAATGTATTTCACAGACCTAGATCAAATACTTCAAAAACTTATCTGGAACCAAAAAAGAGCCCGAATAGCCACTGCAATTTTGAGGAAGAAGAACACAGTAGGAGGAATCACAATACCTGATATCAAACTATACTACAAGGCCACGGTAATCAAAACAGTCTGATACTGGCATAAAAATAGACGTATAGATCAATGGAACAGAATTGAGAGCCCAGAAATAAACCCAGGTTCATATGGTAAACTAATATTTGACAAAGGGGGAAAGAACATCAAATGGAGTGAAAAGAGCCTCTTCAACAAATGGTGTTGGGAGAACTGGACAGGGACATGCAAAAAAATGAAACTAGACCACCAACTTACACCATACACCAGAATAAACTCAAAATGGATCAAAGACTTAAATGTAAGCCGTGATACCATAAAAGTCCTAGAGGAAAAAATAGACAGGAAAATTTCAGATATCCCATGTAGCAACATTTTCTCTGATATATCTCCTAAGGCAAGGGAAATAAAAGAAAAAATAAACAAATGGGACTACATCAAACTAAAAAGTTTCTGCTCAGCTAAAGAAAACATACTCAAGGTGAAAAGGAAACCAACCATATGGGAAAATATATTCGCCAATGACATCTCAGACAAGGGATTCATCTCCAAAATATATAAAGAACTCATAGGACTCAACCCCAAGAAGACAGACAACCCAATTAAAAAATGGGCAAAGGACCTGAACAAACACTTCTCCAAAGAGGACATACAGAGGGCCCATACACATATGAAAGAATGCTGAACATCACTAGCCATCAGAAAGATGCAAATAAAAACCACAATGAGATACCACCTCACACCAGTCAGAATGCCCATCATCAACAGATCAACAAACAACTTGTGCTGGAGAGGATGCGGAGAAATGGGAACCCTGGTGCATTGCTGGTGGGAATGCAGACTGGTGCAGCCACTATGGAAAACAGTTTGGAATTTCCTCAAAAAACTAAAAATGGAACTGCCTTTTGAACCAGCAATTCCATTGCTAGGATTATATCCGAAAAATCCTGAAACACCAATTCAAAAGAGCCTCTGCACTCCAATGTTCATAGCAGCACTATTTACAATAGCCAAGTGCTGGAAACAACCTAAATGCCCATCTGTAGATGAGTGGATCAAAAAACTGTGGTACATTTACACAATGGAGTACTATGTAACAGAAAGAAAGAAGGAACTTCTACCATTTGCAACAACATGGATGGAACTAGAGAGAATTATGTTTAGTGAAGTAAGCCAGGCAACAAAAGAAAAATAGCTTATGCTGTCACCTATTACAGGAAACTAATGAACAACACAAACAAATGAGCAAAATTGAACCAGAGCTATGTAAACAAGAAGTAGACTAACAGTAACAAGGGTGGAGGGGGGAGGGAGAGAAGGGGGTAAGAAGGGGAAGGTTCAAGTCAAAGAACATGTATAAATGACCCACGGACATGGGCAACTGAGTGGGAACTGAATGTGGGGAAAGGGAGGGACAGGGTACAGGGAAGCAAGAGGGGGATAAAAGTGAGACAACTGTATGGAAAAACAAAAAAAAATTTTTTTTAGTGGGGGAAAAATTAAAATATGAAGAATGGAAATGCTAGTTCAGTGAATATTAGGACAAAGATTTTCCTTCACGTTTTATATTTTTCTCCCTATCTGATCCCTCCAGAGTTTGTCATTCTAAACAAGTAAGTAATGACATAAGTTTCTTTGCATAAAACTGATAAGACCAGTTGTTAATAGAGGTTCTTTTTTTTTTTTCTTTTTTTTTTTTTTTTTGACCAAGTCTTTGACTTGAATGTCAAGTCTAAAGGAGACATGCTTGAGCTCAGGTTGTTACTCAAAAGCCCTGAGGAACTGGGAATGACTTTCAAAGGTAATAAAAACCCACGAGATAAAAGGCCTGGTACCATGGTTGGTTGTGCGGTCCACAGCAATCTTTCCAGGGAAGGAAGGAAGTTTGTTTTCCTGAAAGATGGCTAGAAGGGACCTTAAGGCACAATGAAAAACCAGAAAGCCTTGGAAAGGACAGGTGTGTACAGGGAAGGCTGAATGCCAGGTATGTGGCCCAGCTTCTGTGCCCTGAAGAGCAGACTGAGGGTCACCCTAAATGTTCCTTGGGTAAGTTCCAGCAAAGCAGAACTAAAGATCATAAGTGATCATTTGCTGCTCTTGTTGTGTTTATGCAAATGAACAGGATAAATTAAAACTGAACTTCATGTAGTCCCTTTAATGACAAGGAGGGTAATCTTAGGGAGAAAAATCATTATTCAAGGTAAATCACAATGATCAGTGGTAGACTACAAAGTAGTGCAGCTAACTGTCTTAAAAGTTTCTTTTCATGTAAAATATTGTTTCACTTGAAAATTAAACCATGTCTGTGATATCATCAAAGATATTGAGGTTGCAGGCAAGTAGAATGTCAAGTGCCTTGCAACTGGATGTCTTCCCAATAAGATAGTCTTACAGATTTAGAGACTTGTTTGTGGGTTATGTTACATAAATTAACATGTGTTTTCTGTTTTCAAAGGGCATAAGCCTATGACCGCATTATGTGAGTGATTGTCTGTATGAATAAGCCTCACTTAATCCTCTCTGCAGCGCTGCCTCCTGAGACTCAATGGTTTGGCTGAACTAAATGGCTGGGTTGGTGAAGAATGGAGTGGTCTGGGGGCTTGACTTTAAAACTGGTTTCTCTTTTCTATCCTAATGGCTTGGACAGAAAGGACCCAGTAGTCTGAGAGGGGGAAAACCTAAACTATTTCCCTCAGCCCAAACTAAGTATAATGGGCAAAAGGGTTTTGGACAGGTGAGATGTGCCTAGCACACCTTCCTCCAAAGAAGCCCTTTTTTTCTTTTTTTCTTTTCCCTAATGTTGAACAGTGAAAAATTAATCCCTGCCTTTTGTCATCTAGTAGTTATGGATTGAATGATGTCTTTTAACCCTTGTTCCCCAATCTGTTGCCCCCAGAACACAACAAGGATGCCAGTCTGTTAAACCAAGCACGCCGTTGTCCGGAGACCACCAACTGACCTGGAGTCTGCACGATCCTTCCCCATGTGGGAAGGCCACCCTCCCCTCCACACCCCCACTATTATTAAGGAATTCTGGACCCAAGGGTAGGTAGGAAGACGAACATGTCCAGCTTGAAGCAGCTAGAGGAGCTTAAGATCTTCGCCCATTGTCCTTTACAAGATTACAGAGGGTCTTAATATCTGAGAGGGAGGGATAGTTATTTTTTATTGTTAAAATAATTAATTAATCACATATTTACTAAAAAAAAGAGAGAGAAGAAGAAGAATATATGAAAGGGTGAAGCGGGAAAGCTTGTATGTACGAACCATGGGTATGGGCTTGGGGGGGGGTTTGCTGGGGAAGGGAGATGCTTGGTGGAGGGGAGTAAAGGGGAGAAAGTTGGAACTATTGTAACAATATAATCAATAAAATACATTAAAAAATATATAATAAAATATTATTGTTGACACTGAAAAAAGAAAAAAGGCAAAGTTTTCTCTAGTCATATTCCTTGTTGTGCATGTACATGTGTATGTGCATATGTGTGAACAGTCCTTTACCCACTGTTCCCAAATCCAAGTTCTCTGAGAACTAAATCTCTTCATATTTGTGAGAAACTCCATTGATGGCAAAACCTGATGTGAATTGATGAGAGACTATTTATAGACTTTATATATACCAGTGAGTTTGACTCTTCAGACGTTTCATTTCAGTCATAGTCATACGTTTGGTTATGGGGTGCTGCCCCAGACTCTGGAAATGATACATAATATAGACTAACTCTACAGAATTTGTTACAGTTAAAATTTTGAATAATTCTGAATCCTAGACTCAATGGTTTTGGATAAGTGATTGTGATTTTTCAATTTGTCTATAATGTAATTTTATTATATTAGTTTTGGCTTACAACAAGGCAACTCAAAAAACCCTTTACATACATCATTCCCTTTGTTCAAAGTATATGGGCCAAAAGTAATTAAATGAGATAAGCAGAGTGCTATCTATGTGGGAGTAAATACATAAAAACAAGGGGCTTAGTTTTGCCACTATTATTAGTGATCAGGAAGCCCAGGATAAATTTGGTATTCAGCTGAGGCAAGTGCTTCATCCCAAGTTTCTGATAAAATTACCTGTGTCTTTTTCTTTTCCCTCACCTTTTTTGTAACCTTTATTTTTAACCTTATTCTATATATTTCTTTATTCTTATCTGCATTTAATGTTAACATGTATGTGGGGAATGAATGAAAGGTTTTCTACCTCAAGTCTCACAGTAACTCTGTGTTCTATCATCTACTCAGTGGTGAAGTAGAAGACTAATCAGTCCGCTAGAATTTGCTGAGCAAGTTAGAGTTAAAATGGATTTGGTCATATTTGACATGATATATTTTTCCTTTATTTTATAAACCTTTTATTAAACCAAAGTCTAGATAAATTTGTGTCCTGATAATCTGGGCTCAGCCTAAGCAATATCAACTGCAGAGCACATGGCATGGGGTTTCATCTCAGCTACAGTCACAGCTTGACCAATGGCAGATGGAAAGGAAGAGGCGGTCATTAGGGCAAACCTGACAACAGGTCAGCCCTTGCCTTGTTTGCAGGAAACTTCATCAATAGAAAATTTTGACCTGTCATACATTGTCAGGATAAACACACACACACACACACACACACACACACACTCCCCAGATGGGTAAGAATTAATAACATCTTAGATTTTTCTGTCCCTAGTCAGGATCCTAAAAGTAAATTTTACAAATAAAAATCTGACTTTTTGGTGAGAATTTCTCTGATCATAATTTCAAATATGTTCCTAGAGACATAAATTCAATTTCTAGACAATCAAGTTAAATGTAAAACAATTGCCTGTTTCAATGTATGCAGATAGTTTATTTAATTTTCTTTTTAAATTTTATTTATTTATTTTTTTAAAAATTATTGTTTTTCTATTACAGTTGTCCCATTTTTCCCCCATTGTTATCCCCTGTCCTGCCCACCCCATTCCCTCTCCCACAGTCAATCCCCACCCTGTTGTCTATGTCCATGGGTCATTTATACCTGTTTCTTGACTAAACCCTTCCTCTTCTTTCCCCTCTCCTGCCCTCTCCCCTCTGATGACTGTCAGTCTGTTCCTTGTTTCTATACCTCTGGTTCTATTTTACTCATTTGTTTGTTTTGTTCATTAGTTTCCTCTTATAAGTGAAACCATGTGGTGTTTGCCTTTTGCTCCCTGGCTTATTTCACTCAGTATAATACTCTCTAGTTCCATCCACACTGTTTCAAAAGGTAGGAGTTCTTTCTTTCTGCTACATAGTACTCCATTGTGTAAATGTACCACATTTTTTTTGATCCACTTATCTACTGATAGGCACTTAGACTGTTTCTAGCACTTAGCTATTGTAAATAACATTGCTATGAACATAGGGGTACATAGGTTATCCTGAACTGATGTTTCAGGATTCTTTGGGTATAATCCTAGCAGTGGAATCACTGGATCAAAAGGCAGTTCCATTTTTAGTTTTGTTGTTTGTTTTTTTTTTGAGGTAATTCCATACTATTTTCCACAGTGACTGCACCAGTCTGAATTCTTACTGACAGTGCACTGTTTCCCTTTTCTCCACATCCTAGCCACACTTGTTTGTTGATTTGTTGATGATGGTCATTCTGACCAATGTGAGGTGGTATCTCATTGTGTTTTTATTTGCATCTCTCTGATGCTTAGTGATGTAGGACATCTTTTCATAGGCCTATAGGCCCTCTATATATCCTCCTTGGAGAAGTGTCTGTTCAGGTCCTTTGCCCATTTTTTAATTGGATTGTCTGTCTTCCTGGTGTTGAGTCCTATGAGTTGTTTATATATTATGTTAAAAATTATTCCCCTGTGTTATCTGAACCACAATTGCCCTACAGACTCCTGGAAGATGAGAGTAAATTCTTATTGTTATAAGCCTTTGAGATTTAAGGTGATTTGTTAGTTAGCATTAATGTGGCCATAGCTGACTATGACATCAAATAGCAAAGTAGCAGTGAAGGTACTGGTCAAATCTGGCTCTTGATATGTAAGTAAAATTCCAAGTAATTAAAAAAATATATCACTCTCTGCTATGCTTGGCTTCAGCATTCTGGCCTTATTTGAAACAGAAAAAACTTAATTTTGTAGTCAGTAGCTAAACATTGATTCTTCCTCTTCATGTCTGCTAACTAATTCTAATCCACCCCTAATGCTAATAAATGCCTTTAGCAAATCAATGAGAAGGTTAAATAAAATGAAATATGAAATAAAGAAGCACTTGAATATATTTCAGAAATAAGTGTAAATTACAATTTCTGTTGTTAGTGGTCTTTGCTTTTGCTTTTTAACTCTACCAAGGTTCTCATGAGAAGTCTAATAGTCAATTATGGTTTGCAGGCCAAATATGGTCATCTGATTTTGTATGGCCTACTAACTAATAATGGGTTTTACGGGTTAATATTTGCAAATGATTTGATGATAGGGAACTCTTTTATCATTCAGTTAGGTGAATTACTCCTTTAAAAGAGAATTTTACTACTTTCATTAGTATACCTGTATTCCAAATAATTGTACTCAATTATTATCTTTAAATTTTTAATTTACAAATAAAAATTTGTGGAAATACATTCTCTCTCTTGTTACATAAATATTGACATGCAATTTTGCAAAAAGGATAAAATATTAACGATCTGGATCTTTCCAGGAAAAGTTTGCTCACTCCTCTTGTAAGGTATGAGGCTCCCAACTGCTATGCTAAGAGGTAGGTATCTCTGTTCTGAACATTCTGAAAAGGCAAGCTCTAAGGGGAGCAGAGGATGACTTCCCTTCTCCTTCTGTCATTGACAAAGGACAGACTTTGTTTCCAGAGAAATTTTAGAGAAAATCGATGCCAATCAGTTTTCATAAGTCTCTGTGTATTTTCTACTACTTTTATAAAATCTTTCTTCTGTAAAACCAAAAAGACATTTATTGAACTAACACTTACACTGTTGTGCTAGGAAGTTAATGTGTGCCTACCTAAATTATAGTTAGAAATAAACTTCAACTGTTGAGGCAGGCAAGGTTCATATCACTTAAGTAGGAATAGTAGTTTAAAGAGAACCTAAATTAATTTACCACTGGATTTAACTCTTTTACTTATATTTCTCTTCATCTCCACATGTCACTTCAGGTAATATCTCTCATGGCTGTAATTTTTTCTAATCACTGTTCACATTTTATCACTTTGGTTAGCTGTGGTAATTACTAGATATGCTCTTCTTCAATATTTTTTCTTTTTTTCATTTTTTAGTATATTTTATAGATTATACTGTTACAGTTGTTACAATTTCTTTTCTTTTTGCTACCCTCTGGCCAGTACTGCCCTTCCCTCAAGCACTCCCCCCACCACCCTCTTAGTTCATTTCCATGAGTTGTGCATATAAGTTCTTTGGCTCCACCCTTTCCTATATTATTATTAACTTCCCCCTGTCTATTTTGTACCTACAAATTATGCTTCTTAAATCCTGCACCATTTCTCCCTTTCTCCCCCTTCCCCCTCCCAGCTGATAACCCTCCAAATGATCCTCATACCTATGATTCTGTTCCAATTCTGGTTGTTTGCTTAGTTTTTTGTTTTTTCTTTTTTTTGTTTGTTTGTTTGTTTTTAGGTTCTGTTGTTGATAGTTGTGAGTTTGCTGTCATTTTATTGTTCATAGTTTTGATCCTCTTCTTCTTAAATAAGCCTTTTTAACATTTCATATAATAAGGACTTAGTGATGATGAACTCCTTTAGCTTTACCATGTCTGGGAAGCACTTTATCTGCCCTTCCATTCTAAATGATAGCTTTGCTGGATAGAGTAATCTTGGTTGTAGGTCTTTGCTCTTCATCACTTTGAATACTTCTTGCCAGTCCTTTCTTGTCTCCAAAGTTTCTTTTGAGAAATCAGCTGATAGTCTTATAAACATCCCTTTGTAGGTAACTCTCTTCTTTTCTCTTGCTGCTTTTAAGATTCTCTGTTTATCTTGAATCTTTAGCATTTTAATGATGATGTGTCTTGGTGTGGTCCTCTTTGGATCTAGCTTATTTGGTATTCTCTGTGCTTCCTGGACTTGTATGTCTATTTCTTTTGCCAAAATTAAGGAAGATTTCTTTCATTATTTTTCAAATAACATTTCAATTTATTACTCTTCCTCTTTGTTTAAAGTCCTAGAGTTTCCCAAGCTTATCCTTGATTTTTTCAATTCTTGTTTCTTCATGCTGTATGGTTGACAGTTTATTTCTTCCTAATGTTCCAAATCACTGATTTGAATCCCAGTTTCCTTCCCCTGACCATTGGTTTCATGTGGATTTTCCTTCATTTCACTTAGCATAGCCTTCACTTCTTCCCTTCTGTATTTGCTGTACTCAAACATATTTATAAAGTCTGTGGGCATCTTTATCACCAGCGTTTTGAACTCTGCATCTTTTAGGTTGGCTATCTACTCATTGCTTAGTTCTCTCACTAGAACCTTGATCTGTGTGCCCTCTTTTGGGCCACACTTCTCTGTCTCCTCAATTTAACAGGCTCTTGTGTTTGCCTCTGTGTCTTAGGTAGAGCTGTTGCACCTGTTACATTGTAAGGGGAAGAGCTTTAGGCATTTTTCAGTAGGGGAGATCTGTTTCACTTTATTGTGGTGCTGTATATGGGGGAGGGGTCTGAGAGGGAACAGTGCTGCTTACTTAGCACTTGCCACTTTTCCAGGCACTTCTCCCACTTCCTGTTTGAGATTGGCACTTGTCTAGCTGTTGCCCTGTTTGTGGTTCCAAGAGTGGGCGGTTTTGCAGACATTCTAGGACTACGGGAGCCTCTAAACAAATGGACTCTGCCAAGAGACCAGCAGTTTCTTCCTCCATTCCAGCCCTCACTGGCTTTCACAGTCAGAAGCAATGAGGCTTTATTTTCCTAGACACTGGGACTGTGAGCTGTGCCATCTGGTCTGGTGCTGGGAGTGCTCCCAAGTGTCCCTCCCTACTTTTTTAAATGTGTGACTGCACTTTCCGCTGGCTGGCCACAGCCATTCTCATTGCTTCTGCCACCACCTCCACACCAAGTCCTCTCTGCCCCAGCTCCATCCCCTCCTTTTCTGTCAGGATGAGTATTTCTTCTTAATATCTTTGTTTGTTGGACTTCCATGCAGTTTGATTTTCTGAAACTTCTAGTTGTCTCCAGTTTTAAGGTAGTTGTAGTCCTTAGTTGTGTAGGGATATTTAGCATGTCTACCTATGCCTCCTTCTTGGCTGGACGTCTCAATATTTTATTTTTAAATTAATTAATTAATTTTTGAGAGGGAACCCCAACTTTGTAACAATTCCAACCTCTCAGGCTTAAAACCTTTATAATTTTATAAAGAACAATGGGCAAAAGTCTCGTGTTCCTCTAGCTGCTTCAGGCTGGACATGGTCATCGTCCTACCTACCCTTGGGAGGGGAGGGTTGCCTTCCCACATGGGAAAGGAATTTGCAGACCCCAGGTCAGTTGGCTGTCCCCAGACAACAGCATGCTCGGTTTAACAGGCTGGCAGCCTTGTTGTATTCTGGGGGCAACAGATTTGGCAACAGGGTTAAAAGGCATCATCATTGCAAATCCATAACCACTAGATGACAAAAGGCAGGGATTAATTTTTCAATGTCCCACATTAGGAAAAAAAGGCTTCTTTGGAGGAAGGTGTGCAAGGCACATCGCACCTGTCCAAAACCCTTTTGCTTACTCTACTTAATTTGTTCTGAGGGGAATATTTTAGGTTTCCCCCCTCTCAGACCTCTGATCCCTTTCTGTCCAAATCATTAGGATAGAAAAAGAAACAAGTTTTAAAATGAAGACTACAGATTACCCCATACTTCACCAACCCAATCACTTAGTTCAACCAAACCATTGAGTCTCAGGAGGCAGAGATGCAGACAGGATTAAGTGAGGCGTATACATATAGACAATCACTCAGGTAATGAGATCATAGACTTATGCCCTATGAAAACAGAACACACATGTTAATTTATGCGACATAACCCACAAACCAGTCTCTAAATCTGCGAGGCTGTATTATTGGGAAGACCTCTAGTTGCAAGGCATTTGACATTCTTCTTGCCTCGAAATTAAGCATCTCTGATGATGTCACAGACCTAGTTTAACTTTCCAGTGAAAACAAACTTTAAATGAAAATAAACTTTAAAGACAGTTAGCTGCACTAGTTTCTAGTCTACCACTGAACATTCTGATTTTTCTTAAATCGCGATTTTTCTCCTTAATATTACCCTTCTTGTCATTAAAGGGACTGCATTAAGTCCAGTTTTAATTTATCCTGTTTGCATAAATACAACAAGAGCAGCAACTGATCCCATATGATCTTTACATCTGCTTTGCTGGAACTTACACAAGGAAACTTTAGGGTAACTTTCAGTCTGCCTTTCAGGGCACAGAAACGGAGCCACATACCTGCCATTTAGCCTTGCCTGTAAACACCTGTCTTTTTCAAGTCCTTCAGGTTTTCCATTGTGCCTTAAAGTCCCTTCTAGCCATTTTCAGGAAAGCAACCTATGCTCCTTCTCTGGAAAGATTGCCATGAACTGCACAATCAGCTAAGGTACCAGGCCTTTTTTCTTGTGGGCTTTTATTACCTTCCAAAGTCAAACCCAGTTCCTCAGGGATTTAAGGTAACAACAAGAGCCCAAGCATGTCTCCTTTAGGCATGACATTGCAGCCAAAGTCTTGGTCAACAAAACCTCTATTAACAACTGGTCTTATTAGTTTATTCTGGTCTATGGTGTAAGTGGGGGTCTAGTTTCATTTTTTTTTCACAACCCTGTCCGGTTCTCCCAACACCATTTGTTGAAGAGGTTCTTTTAACTCCATTTTTGTCTTTCTTCCTCCTTTGTCAAGTATTAGTTGACTATATAGACCTGGGTTTATTTCTGAGCTCTCTATTCTGTTTCATTGATCTATATGTTTGTTCTTATGCCCTTACCAGACTGTTTTGATTACCGTGACCTCGTAGTATAGATTGATGTCAGGTATTGTGATTCCTCCTACTCTGTTCTTCTGTCTAAAGATTGTTTTTACTATTCAGGGTTTTTTTTGGTTCCATATAAAATTTTGAAGTATTTTATATAGGTCTGTGAAATATGTCTTTGGTATTTTAATAGGGATTTCATTGAATATATAAATTGCTTTGGGTGGTATGGACATTTTAATGATGTTGATTCTTCCCATCCATGAGCATAGTATATTCTTTCATAAATTTGTATTTTCCTTAATTTCTTTCTTCAGTGTTATGTAGTTTTCTGAGTACAGGTCTTTTACCTCCTTGGTTAACTTTATGCCTAGGTACTTTATTTTTCTTGTTGCTATAGTAAATGGGATTTTTTTTTTTTAGTTTCTCTCTGATATTTTATTGCTGGTGTACAGAAATGCCTTCAATTTCTGAATATTGACATTGTACCCTGCTATTTTGCGAAATTCACTTATTAGGTCGAGTACTTTTTTAGTGGAGTTTATAGGGTTTTCTATGTATACTATTATGTCATCTGCAAATAATGACAGTTTTACTTCCTCTTTTCCAGTTTGGATGCCTTTTATTTCTCTTTCTTGTCTGATTGCTGTGGCTAGAACTTCCAATACTATGTTGAATAGGAGTGGAGAGAACGGACATCCTTGTCTTGTTCCTGATCTCAGGGGTAATGTTTTCAGTTTCTGTCCATTGAGTATGATGTTGGCTTCAGGTTTCCCATATATAGCCTTTGCTATGTTGAGTTATGCTCCCTCTATTCGCATTTTCTGATTGTTTTCATCATAAATGGGTGTTATACTTTATCAAAAGCTTTTTCTGCATCTATTGATGAGATCATGTGATTTTTGTCTTTCATTTTGTTTAGGTGGTGTATTATATTTATTGATTTGTGAATGTTAAACCATCCTTGCATCCCTGGGATGAATCCCACTTGATTCTGGTGTGTGATTTTTATAATGTGTTGCTGGATCCGATTTGCCAATATTTTGTTGAGGATTTTAGCATTATGTTCATTGGCGATATTGGCCTATAGTTTTCCTTCTTTGTTGTGTCTTGACCTGGTTTTGGAATTAGAGTAATACTAGCTTCAAATAAAAAGCTTTGGATTTCCGGCCAAGATGGAGGCATAGACCGACACGCTCTGTCTCCCTCCACAACTAAGAAGGATTACAACTACCACAAAACCGAAAATAACCAGAAGTTCCTAAATATAAAGGTACATGGAAGTCCAACGTATGAAGTCATAAATAAGTGGTGCTTGTCTGGACAGGTAGGAGGGGTGAAGCCGCAGCTGAAAGATCGAGCTGTGCTGGAAACCACAGCTGCAGCAATGAAAGGGGGACCCGGTAAGCAGACACCCATATTTGTGGGGAGGAGAGAGGTGCCTGGGAGCCAGCTCTGGCTGCAGACCATACCCGTTGGCTCACGATTCCAATGCCAGTGAGGTGGACCCCCATTGTCTCGAACTGTGGGGTCTGGAGGGTGTGCGCATGTAGGAAATGGTTCCCAGTCTCTCAACAGAGAGTAACAGCAGGAATCCATCTTGGACCCCTGCCCCCACACAAAGCGCCACAGTGTGGTGAGAAAGGTCACTGTTTAGTGACAAGTACATGGGGCTCTGCCCAATATAGCATAGGAGGTGTGACAGCACCCTGCCCAAGAAGGAGAGATAAACAAAATGGTCAGAACGGCAGAATTAATAATTAAAATACCAATCACGAAGCTAACCAAAAAAGAAATAAAGGACTTGACTAATGAATGAATAGCACATCTTTCTGAGGCTCAGTTCAGAGTTATAGTCATAAGGCAGCTTACAGACCTAACAGTGGGGCTGAATCAAGACAGGGAAGGAATGAAGGCTAGTCCTGCTGAAATGAACAAAAATACATACAAGACAAGTGGTGAGGAAGGAAAATCCAGGGATCAAATCAACAAATTGGAACATGAGGGAGAACAGTCAACCAGTGCAGAAAGAGGAAACAAAAGTGAGGAATATGAGGAGAGGCTCAGAAACCTCTGGGACAGCTAGAAGCGAATGCACATTCAAATTATAGGATTGCCAGAAGGTGAAGAAGAAGAACTAGAAATTGAAAAATTATGTGAAAAAATAATGAAGTAGAACTTCCCTAACTTGGAGAAGGAAATGGACATATAGGTCCAAGAAGGACAGAGAGTTCCAGATAAACTGGACCCAGGGAGAACCACACCAAGACACATTATAATCAAAATGTCAAAAATTAAAGATAAAGAGAGAATCTTAAAAGCAGCAAAGGTGAAGAGAAGAATTGTGTACAAAGAGGTCTCAATTAGACTATCAGCTGATTTCTCAAAGGAGACTTTACAGGCAAGAAGAGACTGGCAAGAAATATCCAAAGTAATAAAAGTCAAAAACCTACAACCACGATTACTCTATCCAAAGAAGCTGTCATTCAATATAGAAGGGCAGAGAAAGTGCTTCCAGGACAAAGTAAAACTGAAGGAGTTTGTTAGATTCAAAACACTGTTATATGAGATGTTAAAGGGACTTGTTTAGAAGAAAGATCAAAACTACAAACATTAAAATGAAAACTGCATCACAACAACCAACAACAGAAGCTAGGGAATCAAAACAAAGGCAAATAGGTAGGCAATTAAAGGGGAAAAAGAAATATAGGTATGGGGAACATATTGGGGGGAGGTCAGCGGGGAGGCAGAAGGGGGAAAATGGAGGGACATAATGCAGTAATTAAGAAACATACTAGGAGGGAGTGGAGTATACAGGAAGAAATTTAGAAGAACTATATGTACAACCAATGGACATGGACTAAAAGGGGGGACAACTGGGGAGATGGGGGGTCACAGGCTGGAGGGGAGCAGAGGGAAAAGATATCGAGACAGCTGTAACAGCATAATCAATAAAAATTTTTTAAATGTTTGGGAGTCTTCCCTCTCCTTGGATTTTTTGGAATAATCTGAGAAGGATAGGAGCTAATTCTTTCCTAAATGTTTTGTAAAATTCACCTGTGAAGCCATCTCATCCAGGGCTTTTGTGTTCCAAGAGTTTTTTGATTACTGCTTCAATTTCACTAGTTGTTATTGGTCCGTTCAGGTTTTTGCTTCTTCTGATTCAGTTTTGGAAGAGTATATGTTTCCAGAAATTTGTCCATTTCATCTGGGTTGTCAAATTTCTTGTGATACAGTTGTTCATAGTAATTTAGTTTTTTGTCTTCGTCGGCAGCCGTCCGTCTCGAGAGACGATGGTGTAGCTTCTTAAGAGTCTATCTGCACCGCCGAGAATGGCTGTGCAGTCCGACTCGGGAGTGACACGGTATCTGTCTCCTCCCGTGTTGAATTGACATCTTGCGATGACGCTGGAGTGTCCTCTCCAGTGAAGCTGAAGCTACAGAGCCTGGGCAGGGTGATATGGAGGGTCTGCTGTTGCCCATGCAGCAGACCCTACAGTTTTTTGTATTTCTGTGGTATTGGTTATGATAACTCCTGTTTCATTTCTGATTTTATTTATTTGGGTCCTCTCTCCTTTTTTCTTGATGAGCCTGATTAAAGGCTTGTTGATTTTGTTTATCTTTTCAAAGAACTGGCTCCTGGTTTTATTGATCTTTTGAATTGTTTAGTCTCTATGTCATTTAATTTTTCTCTGATCTTTATGATTTCCTTCCTTCTACTCCCTCTGGGCTTTGTTTGTTGTTGTTCCTCTAGTTCTTCTAACTGTAGGGTTAGATTTTTGTTATTGGAGTCTTCTTTTTAGGTAGACCTGTATTGCTATGAACTTTCCTCTCAGGACTGCTTTTGCTGTGTCTCATAGGTTTTGGGTTGTTGTGTAACATTATCATTTGTTTCCAGAAACTTCTTGATTTCTTCCTTGATGTCCTTGTTAACCCATTCATTATTTAATAGCATGTTATTCATTCTCCATGAGTTTGAATGTCTTTGAGTTTTTTCCTTGAGGCTGATTTCCAGTTTTAAGCCATTGTGATCTGAGAAGATGCTTGATATAATTTCAATTTTCTTGAATTTCTTGAGGCTTGTTTTGTGTTCTATCATGTGGTCTATCTTTGAAATGTTTTATGTGCACTTGAAAAGAATGTATATTTTGCTTCTTTGGGGTGAAAAGTTCTATACATATCAATTAAGTCCATTTGATCTAGAGTGTCGTTCAATGCCTCAATATCCTTGGCATTTCTTTGCTTCGAAGATCTGTCCATTGTTGAAAATGGCGTGTTAAAGTCCCCTACTATGAGTATGTTGCTGTCTATATTCTTCCTGAAGTCTTTTAAAATTTTCATTACACATTTGGGTTCTCCTATTTTGGGTGCATATATGTTTACACGGGTTATATAATCTTGATGGATTTTTCCCTTAAGTATTATAAAATGCCCTTCTTTTTCTCTTTTTGTGGCCTTTGCTGTGAAATCTGTTTTGTCTGATACAAGTATTGCTGCCCCAGCTTTTTTTTTTCATGTTTATTTGCTTGAAATATATTCTTCCATCCCTTCACTTTCAGTCTGTGTAGATCTTTTGTTCTGAGGTGATTCTCTTGTAAATAGCATATATGTGGGTCATGCTTTTAATACACTCAGCAACCCTATGTCTTTTGATTGGTGCATTCAATCCATTTACATTTAAGGTTATAATTGATAGGTACTTATTCCTTGTCATTTTTCCCCTTTGTACTTGTGTTAATCTCTGTCTCTCCCTTTTTCTTCATCTTCTTAAAGCAGCTCTTTAGCATCTCTTGCAATGCTGGTTTGGTGGAAATGTATTCTTTTAGCCTTCTTTTGTCTGGGAAAGTCCTTATTTCATATTCCATTTTGAATGAGAGCTTTGCTGGGTAGAGTAGTGTTGGTTGTAGGCCTTTGTTTTTCATTACTTGAAATATATTTTGCCATTCCCTTCTGGCTTGTAGTGTGTCTGTTGAGAAATCTGATGATAGCCTAATTTGAGCTCCCTTGTATGTTACTAGCTGTTTCTCTCTTGCTATTTTTATGATTGTCTCTTTGTCTTTGATTGTTACCATTTTAATTGTGATGTGTCCTGGAATGGGCCTATTTGGGTTCATCTTCATTGGGACTCTCTGTGCTTCCTGGACTTGTGTCAGTGTTTTCCACATCAAATTAGGGAAGTCTTCTGCCAGTATTTTCTCAAACAGGTTCTCTACTCCTTGCTTCTCTTCTTTTTCTGGTACTCTTTTAATACAGATATTATTACATTTCATTCACCCTGGCTGGTTTGGCTCAGTGGATTGAGCGTCGGCCTGCGAGCTAAGTGTCGCTGGTTCGATCTTCCAGTCAGGGCACATCAGAGAAGGAAAACTCTGACTCCAAAAAACCTCCGCTGCCTTGCGGCATACCTCTTCAGGGGAAAGGCTAAGGGAGTAAACCCCGACAGAAAATCCGGAGCCGGAGTCCCTAAGGCGGTTTGACATGTAGTCAACACCGGCAACTCCTGCGGTGTACCTGAAACCAAGCTGTATTGACTCCGTCTTTCCCTTGGACCCTTCAGCTGCGAAGAGAGGGGGGGTCTGCTGCATGGGCAACAGCAGACCCTCCATATGAGCCTGCCCAGGCTCTGTAGCTTCAGCTTCACTGGAGAGGACACTCCAGCGTCATCGCAAGATGTCGATTCAACACGGGAGGAGACAGATACCGGTTATAAGCTCATCCGATTGGCGAAGGAAACGAGTGCCAGGGGTCTCCTCTGACGGTGGGAGAGGTCATCGCACCTCACTGGACAGCTACCGCCCGCCTCAAGCTGGGCAGCCCCCAGCCAATTAGGTGCCGTCTCGCCATGGCTCACCTGCCCCACTGGGTGCGTGGGGATCAGAGAGGCGTCTCTCGAAAAGTGGGCCACAAAACACTCGCACCAGGCAATTCCAAGCAAACAACAAGAAAGAAGCCTCCAGCTCTTCGCCTCGCTAGCTGGAACATCAGGACCATGTGTCCCGGACTTACTGCAGACCTTCCGTGGATCAATGGTGCCAGGAAAACCGCCGTCATCGACAGGGAACTGGCACGACTAAACATCGACATTGCGGCTCTACAGGAGACCCGGTTGGCCGACAATGGAACTATCAGAGAAACCAACTACACCTTCTACTGGCAAGGGAAGTCTCCAGACCAACCAAGACAGCACGGTGTTGGCTTTGCTGTCAAGAACACGCTTGTTAACTCCATAGAGCCACCCACAGGAGGCACAGAGAGATTACTTACCCTCCGATTGTCAACAACTTTCGGCCCAGTCAGCATTCTTAGCGCGTATGCCCCAACCCTCTGCGCCACCACCAAAGAGAAAGAACAGTTCTACCATGCACTGGACGAAGCGTTATCCAAGATCCCCAGAAGTAACGCTCTTTATCTCCTTGGAGACTTCAACGCAAGAGTAGGAGCCGACCACATGGCCTGGCCCACCTGCCTCGGAAACTTTGGGAGAGGAAAGATCAATGAGAATGGTCAGCGACTGCTTGAACTTTCGTGTCACCATGGCTTGTGCGTGACAAACACATTCTTCAAGTGCAAAGAGATCCACCAGGTGTCATGGAGGCACCCCCGCTCCCGCCACTGGCACCAGCTTGACTTTGTCATCACCAGAAGAATGGATATTGGCAGCACCCTCCTCACCCGCAGCTACCACAGTGCAGACTGCGACACGGACCATGCCCTCGTGGTAAGCAAGGTGCGCATAACGTCGAAGAGGTTGCACCACTCCAAGATGAAGGGTCGCCCACGCATCAACACCAGTTGTGCCAGCAACCCAGTTAAGACCCAGCAATTCATCAACAGGATGGAAGATGCACTCGGCGAGGGAATGGCGGCAGATGACATTATCGAATCCAATTGGCCACGTCTCCGCGACGCCATATACAACTCCGCCATTATTGCTTACGGGAAGAAAGAGCGGAAGAACGCTGACTGGTACGAGGCTCACTGGGAAGAAATGGAACCCGTGATCGAGGCTAAGAGGAAGGTCCTACTGGCTTACAAGGCCACGCCCACTCCCAGTACACTTCAAGCTCTATGGGCTGCCAGGAACAAAGTCCAGAAGACCGCCCGCTACTGTGCCAACACCTATTGGCTAAACCTGTGCAGAAGCATCCAGGAAGCCGCCGATATAGGCAACGCACAAGGAATGTATGAGGGTATCAAGAAGGCAACAGGCCCAATCCCCTCCAAGATCGCCCCCCTTAAGTCCAAGACAGGTGAGGTCATCACTGACCAGGAACAGCAAATGCGGCGGTGGGCCGAGCACTACCTTGAGCTGTACGCAATGAGGAACACCGTAACAGACACTGCTCTTAACGCCACCCCAGACCTACCAGTCATGGAGGAGCTAGACACCCCACCTACTGCGACAGAGCTCGCCAAAGCCATCGACCGCCTCGCTTGCGGGAAAGCACCAGGAAGCGATGGAATCCCTCCAGAAATCCTAAAGAGCGGGAAACCAGTCCTGCTACAGCAGCTCCACCATTTACTCTGTCTCTGCTGGAAAGAGGGTTACATCCCTCAGGATATGAGAGACGCCAACATTATCACCATGTACAAGAACAAAGGAGACCGCAGCAACTGCAACAACTACCGGGGCATCTCTTTCCTCAGCATCGTCGGCAAAGTATTCGCCCAGGTCGCTCTTGCCCGCCTGCAGACCCTTGCTTCCCGCGTCTACCCAGAGTCCCAGTGTGGCTTCAGAGCTGGCTGATCAACAGTGGACATGATCTTCTCCCTACGCCAGCTGCAGGAGAAGTGTCACGAGCAGCATAAACCACTCTACCTCGCCTTTATCGACCTCACGAAGGCGTTTGATCTGGTCAGTCGAAGCGGACTCTTCAGCTTGCTATGGAAGATTGGCTGTCCACCACATCTGCTTGCTGTGGTCATGTCCTTTCACAACAACATGCACAGCATGGTGTCCTACAACGGCGCAACCTCTGAGGCCTTCCCAGTCAGCAGCGGAGTAAAGCAGGGCTGCGTCCTCGCGCCTACGCTGTTCGGAATCTTCTTCTCCATGCTCCTCCAATACGCCTTTAAGGACTGCAGCAAGGGTGTCTTCATTCACACCAGATCCGATGGCAAGCTCTACAACCTGGCCCGTCTACGAGCCAAGACCAAAGTCAAAGAGGTGCTCATCCGTGAGATGCTCTTCGCCGACGACGCAGCCTTGACATCACACTCCGAAGAGGGACTCCAGCAGCTAGTCACTTGCCTTTCCCACGCATGCAAGGAGTTCGGACTAGCCATCAGCCTGATGAAGACGAACGTTATGGCTCAAGGCACGGGGACTCCCCCATGCATCACCATCGACGGATACACCCTGGAGGTTGTCAACGACTTCACTTACCTCGGGTCCACCATCTCGAGCTCTCTGTCAGTTGACTTGGAGGTCAACTGGAGAATCGCCAGGGCAGCCACAGTTATGGCCAAACTGAACCGGCGAGCGTGGAACAATTCCAGCCTCACTGAGAAAACCAGACTGCGCATCTACCAAGCCTGCGTACTCAGCACTCTCCTCTATGGCAGCGAGACGTGGACCACCTACGCAAGGCACGAAAGGAAACTCAACAGCTTCCACATGAGGTGCCTGCGACGCGTCCTGCATGTTGCCTGGCAGGATAAGGTTCCCAACACGGAGGTGCTGAAGCGAGCCAACATGAGCAGTTTGCATGCAGTTCTTAGTGAGAGACGCCTCAGGTGGCTCGGCCATGTCAAAAGAATGGATGCAGGCCGTATTCCCAAAGACCTCCTCTACGGCGAGCTAGCAGAAGGCCAGAGGATGACAGGGCGCCCAAAACTGCGGTTCAAAGACATCTGCAAAAAGGATATGACACAATGCTCCATCAATCTCAACACATGGGAAGTTCAAGCAGATGACCGCCTAGCCTGGAGGCTCGCGGTCAGGCAAGGTACGTCACGCGCAGAGGCTGCGCGCAACGAGGAGGCGGTCCAGAAAAGATCGAGGCGGAAGCAGCATCAACAGCAGCAACAACAGCCATCTGCCTTCACCTGTAACAAGTGCGGCAGGGATTGTCACTCCTGAGTCGGACTGCACAGCCATTCTCGGTGGTGCAGATAGACTCTCAAGAAGCTACGCCATCGTCTCTCGAGACAGACGGCTGCTGCTGATGATGATGATACATTTCATGTTATCCTGTAGCTCTCTTAAAACTTTTTCATTCTTTTTAAGTCTTTTTTCATTTGGTTGCACTGTCTGGGAATTTTTTCTATGTTTTCTTCCAGCTCGCTGATCTGATTTTCTGCTTCCTCTAGCCTGCTTCTAATTTCTTCTACTGTGTTCTTCAATTCAGAAATTGTATTCTTCATTTCTTCCAGCTCTTATTGATAGCTTCTATGTCATTTTTCATGCCAGTGTAATTCACAGTAAGTTCGTTGTAGTTTCCCTGGAGTTCTTTGTAGTTTTCTTTGAGCTTGCTGATCTCGTTGAGCTTCCCTATAATCCATGTTTTGAATTCCATGTCTGATAGTTTGCTTTCCTCTATTTCATTTGGCACTCTTTCTGGGGATTCCTCCTTTCCTTTTGATGGGGGGGGTTGTTTCTCTGCCTCCCCATTTTTGTGTCTCTTCTTGTTTGTTGCTGCTTCTTACATTGATCTGCACTTCCTGAATCTGCACCTGGTGGCATTAGATTGTTTACCAGTCTGGGACTAGGCAGTCTATTGGAGACTACCAGAGATTTACTGCTTCTGTCTGTCTCCTTTAGTTGTTAATCTATTCAATCTGTGATCAGCTGTCAGGTTTATGCATAGAAGGAGGGGCAGATTAATTCCGGCTTTTACTTCCCCTCTGGCTAATGCCACTTGGAGGGGAATGGTCTGCCTGCAGTATGGGGAATGAGTCAGCACTGGGACTCAGTCGGCTGCTTCCTCAGTTCTCTCCTCACAGCCACTGCCCCAAATTTTCTTCAAGCATCTGTATTCCTCTGTTCCCTCCCTCTGCTTGTGCCCAGGATAAGTGGGTGCCAAGTGGGGCATGTATTTTTGTCTCCCCATTTTGGCTGCCTCTGTGTTTGTTGCTTTGTATTAGATTAGATCTGTTACATCTTCCAGTCTTGGTAGGGTGGCCTTATGTGTGGCCCAGTAATGCAGTCTCCATAATCACCTGAGGTGGGTGCTTCAGGAATATCTTTTTTTGTGGATTATGTGTGTTCTCCTGTTGAAGTTGAGCTTTGATTTCTGCTGGCATGCCCACAGGCAAGGTTGACCCTCGGGCTGGCTGGTTGTAAGGATTGACTATGACTGTAGGGGCTGCTGTGTGGAGGCTGACCCCATGAAGCAGCATTTGTCCCAGAAGGGCCTGGTGCCTGCTGGAACCTTTTTTTGGTGTGCCACTTGTGGGGCTCATTGAGTCACGCTCTGTTGTGGTCTGAAGTCATCCCCCTGGATGTATTTGTTTTGGGGCCCCTTGGGAGAGAATGTGGAGCAGGTCAATGTCAAATGCTGCTTCTGATGAGCCCTGGACTACTTTTAGGAGCTACAAAATGGTCCATGTTTGGTAGCTGCCTCTGCTGGGCCTGGGTACATATGGGAGGGTCCAAACTGTGAACTGAGGCCAGCAGCCACCAGTACCAAGTCTGGGACAGGTCAGCAAAAGACCCAAGGCACCCTGAAACCCACTCTGCCTGTTGGATGCCGGTTATGCTCAGCCGCTGAAAGAGCCTTTGGCGGTAGGCGAGTTATGTGAGGTAGGTTCTCACGGAGTCACCAGGTAGGGAGAATGGTATTCACCAAGTTAATATAGTTTCAAAGTTGGCAATGCTGGGTCTGAGGGCACTCAGCAAAAGTCTCAGTGTATACCAAGGCTAGCTGCCACCTGCATGGGACTCTTGCAGTGGGGTAGAGTCTCAGGGAGTTGTCTGGATGGAGATAGCAGAGTTCACCAGGCTAAAGCAAGTTAGATATGGCCATGTGAAGGGAGGGTCACGAACAAGAGGGCCCTCAACCTGAAGCAACTCAGTTTTACTCTGTTTTCCTCATCTCCATGCCACATTCATGAGCTTCACTGGAGTTTCCTCTGTTTTCCTCATCCCCATCCCACATTCATGAGCTTCACTGGAGTGAAAACTGAACCATGGGCCCAAGCTAGTTGCCACCAACATAGCATCTGACTGTACTCAATTTGGTTAGGGTGAGGCCTCAGGGAGCTGTCAGGGTAGAGCTAGTATAGCTTACCAGGCTAATGTCATGTGGGAGGAGGGCATTGGAGGCCGTCCTTCCAGCTCTCATTTCAAAACCACACAACTCAGTCTTTTCCTCTATGGCTCTGGCAGCCCTGGAACTGTCATTGGTCTATGGAGCCCAGGGTGACTGCCTGTGAGGGAGAGTTTGTGCACTGTCTCTTTAAGAGGATGCTTGAGTTTCCAGCAGATTCCTACCATCTTACTTGGGCAGATGGAATCCTTGCTGATGTTCTGTGGGCTCCTATTACCTGCACTGGTGCCCTTGGCTAGGGAGCCCAGCATGGGGCTGAGACTCATGGGGACCCTCTGCAGTTAAGATATCCTTCCGTATTCTCATCCACAGCATGTGGTTATGGGGCCAGGCTGTTTCACATCTCTGACCTTCCTACCAGTTTCTACTGGCTTCTTCTCTATATCCTTGGTTATATGACTTCTGTTCAGCTAGTCTTCAGTTGGTTAACCTGATTGAGTGTTCTATAATTTAGGTGTAATTTTGATGTGGTTATGGGAGAAGGTGAGTGTAGCTTCCACCTACTATACTCTTGGACCTTCCACTAATAAGTATTTTTTTTAAGTTGCATTTATTTTTCTCCTGGAATCTTTAATATCACTTGTGATTTAGATTTTATTTTTGCTTTATATTATTTTACTTTCTTCATATTTATTTTACAAAAATAATACTATAGTAATATTTCAGCAACACTAAATTTACCCAGTGCTCAAAAGCATGCTCTAAAATTTACCAAAGGTGTAGAGAAATCCCTGTTACAGTAGTCTGGGGATGAAGTTGATAAGCCTACCCTGACATATCCCAAGAGCTCCTCAAGAGTTCTGTGCTGTCAATCTACAGAGACTATAGTTTTGATCTGAAGGACAGAAATTAATTGATTTAACTCCTATATTTGCATTTTTACAATTGTGTCTTTAAAGCTTATTATCTTACAATATCTTTCATATGCCCACTGTTTTTCAGAGCCAGCACTCCATGCTTATATTTTGCAATCAAATTTTCTTATAGATGTCAGTCTTTTTTTGTGGACTTCTGAAGCTTTCTACATTAGGGAAAGATTATGCATTTAAAGAGCCAAGTACATAGCCAGGCACCCAGTAAGCCTTAGTAAATAGTAGCTGTTATTATAATTTGATTTTACTTGGTTTAAAAGTCCCTATGAATTTTCACAAAAAAATATTGAGATTATTTTCCAATGAAATTTCAAAGAGTTGTAGTTGGTAAACTTCCGTATTTCTCAGGACACCTAACCGGGAAATGAGTATCACTCTAAACATTTAAGAAAATTGTTCTGATCAGTTTTATAAATTTTTTGTAGAGATATTCTTGCCTGGATCTGTTCTATAATAAAAATAGGCTATATTCAAAAAGCCTATCCTGATTAGGATGCCTATTTCTTGGTTCCAGCAAGTATGTGAAATGTTACTGTGTATTTATACTGTTTGAATAAGTATTAATTTTAGAGGCTCTTTCTGTTGTTCCTAAAGCTGCATAAAAAGTCCAAAAAGAAGACTCACTCCTTTTCTGCTTGACAGAAACTTTTCCTTAATATTTGCCTACTGTTGTGAAACTAACACTGGAGTCCCAGGAACACTGGATCTTAGTTTACTCCTGTTATCACAAGTTCACATGCCCTTTCATCAATGCCCTGGACTGTAACTACAATTTTTAAAACTCTCAATAACAACGTATCCTAATTAATAAAACTATGTCAATAATTAAGTTAATTAATTATTAAGTCAAATAATTAATTAGTTTCAAAGAGTATAGAGTTTTGTTACTTGATTATTGTTATCTTTCTTTTTTGTGGTATCAAAACAACTCAGCAGATCAAACCCAAACAATACTTTCTAAATTCATTTATTTTTGTAAATTGTTGACTTTTTTTTATATCTTACAAATGAGATGTAGTTGTGTTTGAGTCCAGTTGTGTGTGCAGCCAGGACAGTCATCAGCAAGACCATTTCCAACAGGATCATTTTGTCTTAGTCTATAAGAAAGTGACTTCTTTACCAATTAGAACAGTTTACATGAAGACAAAAAATAACAAATGGCCTAAACACTATAAGAAAATTATTATTGGAAATCCCCTTTGAGATAAAATTCTCATTACCTCAGCTGTTTTGGCACCTACTTCTGTGACATTACTAAATGCAAATTAGCTAAGTCCCATGTATTTCATGAATTTCTCAAACTGTCACCTCTGGGAAGCCAATTTACCCATCGAGGTAAACCTAGGCTTATTGACTTAACAAGTCCTTATTTGAAATTTGGTCTGTGTCAAGCAGTGTGCTAGTGGTCAGGGATAGCAGTGAATAAGTCAGACAAAAACCCCTGTCCTCGGGGAACTCATAGTCTAAGTGCTATGATTGGGGAGGTGCTCTGGCTGGTGACCCAGATTCAAGTGTTGGGTGGCTGAAGCATGGGCCAGCCATCTCATATGTGTGCTGATTTTTCTCAGAATTTTTATTTTGAGTGTGAATGGAGACAGAATGCTCAGGACCTTGGTGAAAAGGGGGAAGTGACTGGAGGTCAGTAAATGATATAGAAACCAGGAGAGATACTGAAAAGAAGAAGATTCCCAAGGAGACTGACCTCACCTTCTAATTCTGTTTGAGAGGGTTTGGAAAAACACAGTTCTCTGGCAGGCTGAGAGGCAGAAGCAGTGTTTAGTGAAGAGGCTGGTGAATTTTGTTAACCATTGAAAGGAATTACAGGGACACCTATAGACAATGTGAAAGGTGGAAGAGCAGTGGAAAGTTGAGTCAGTGGAGAGGAAGTGAAGAGTATTTGGGGGGATAAATTTCCTGGGGCTGACAAATGACAGGAGGAGCTTATATCTTGGAGGGTGACTACAGCTTGCAGGAATGTGAGGTATAAGGACATTCAGATCCCCTGGGAATCATTGTCAGTTGTATTACATTTTCAAGAGACACCTGATCTCATTTTAAAGACTCCCACCACTTTAAAGTGTCAACCAAGGTCTGGATGGATTCTGTAGGCAGTGACTGGTTAGTGACCTTGTCATGGGACATGGAGCTTGAAGGCAGTCAGAGCCCAACACCGTAGCATGCATGGTGAGATAAGAGCCCACCAAATCATGTCTAAATGGTTAAGTTCAATCTGAAATGATCACCATTGCTTATGCTTTTCTTATTTGTGCCTATCTTCAAAAGAGTTCAGAAGATTCTTACAAAGTCATTTAAAAGATCTATTAAATAATTAAGGGTGTGGGGGACAGCTGGTAAAGCAACCATTGGGGAGGAAGAGACTGATAAAAGCCGTGAAGAGAAAGAAAATACTGGCAAAAGCAACATAAAGCTAAGATAGCAGTAAGCAAATTGTAGGCTACATGTAGGCAGTCATTCTCTATGAAAAAGTACTTTATATGATGTTCAAATCTATATAAAGCTCTAGAAGAAATGAAGGATTAGGGAGGTCTAGTTATTCCTAAAGCCTCCACATCCCTACCTAAAAGCTGTCTTTAAGGTTTATGTTACACATGTTGCAACCTCTTTAGAATTGTCCCAGACGTGCTACTGACAAAAGTAGAATCTGTCAGAACTGGTTCAGTCTCTGTGCCCAGAGTTGAATTTTTTATGTTTCCATCCTTTCTTCCCTAGGTATTTGTGAAGGGAAAAAAAATGCATCCTATGATATTCAATTGCTAGTGCTAATATTAAGCATCTTGAGATCAATGAAACTCTCCCCATCCTTTCCTTTTCCCTTCTCAGCCAACCTAGGACATGGCTTGGTTGGGCAGCAGCCTTGCATGCAGCAAGCTACAACCAAGTGATTTGAAATCCTAGATAGTTGCTTATACTTACATTCTGGTCACAGTGTTAATAATAGTAATAATAATAAAAAATAGTGATAATAACTCTTTCATATGCTTCATATGCAAGACACTGTTCTAAACATTTAAACTACAATATAAGCTCTATGAGGATAGAAATTTTTGCCTGTCTTACTCACTGTTGTATTCTAGGTACCTAGCATGGCACCTGAAATCAATCAATAAATATTTTTGAGTGAAATAATTTATAATCACTATAACTATGTGAGGTAGATACTATTATTGTCTCCATTTTACAAATGAGAAAACTGAGGCACCAAGTACTTAAGTCATTCTTCAAGGTTGTACAGCTGAAAAGTGGCAAAGCCAAGTTTTGAACCAGGCAGAACTGTTGCTTTGCAAAAATGTTAGGTCAGTTTACATAATAATCACTAAAGAAAGCTGGGCTGTATGCAAAATGAAATGCACCTGGATAATGCCACTTTTGGATAACCAAGCATTGAACAAATTATATGGGGTCCTTTACCATATTTTTGCTACAAGCTGAGTTAACTTAATGGCCTTAGTTGTTTTCCAATGTAACATTTTCCACACTAGCATTTTATGAATTGTGAGCTATTTTTCAGCCCTTAAGGATATACCCCGTTTTGTTAATCCAGATGACATTTCGTGAGATTGCCAAAATATACAAACAGCATGAAATAATAACATCTTATTTTTAATGAAAAAATATATCCTTTATATCATTCCTCCTGATCTTTTGGATACCTAAAAATGTAAATCATCAACAAGTTCACATAATGGTCATCAGAAAGCCATGCCTCTTTTAAAGTATTCTTTCCAAAGACATACCTGATTTCCAAAAGTCTGTAAAATAAAAGGTTCCATCCTTTTCCATATTTAGAGGGTTCCAAAGACTACATCACAGCAGATATTATAAGTAGCATTTAAAGATGAAATAATTAAATGGCCCTTCTTAATAGCTGAAATTAAAGATGAGTTTTATTGTGTTCTTAGATGAAAGAATACTTGACAACTCAGTTCTGGAACTTCAGGGAATGATGAATTTTTCAAAGTACTCATGTCATCAGATTTATTTGTAGCAATACAAATAAATTAGTAAAATTATTTCAAGAAACATGGAAACATTCAAAAGCAATCTTTATTCTTAGCTCTGGAATACAGGATGAGCTATACTGTGTCTTTTCTTCAAGTAACTCACAATCTAGAGGGTGAAGCAGAAAAGAAAGTGAACAGAAATGTAAAATCCAAATTGTAATAAAACACAATACATGTTATATGGCTACAGAATGTACAGGGTGTGTGGAAGTACCATGAAGGAGTGGCTGATGAGGTGAGGGACATGCCTACAAGTTTCTTGGTGGAATTGTTACCTGAAGTAAGTTTTAAGAGGCAAGTCTAGGTATTTCTAAAGCATAAAAAAGTACAAGGCAAGAGGGAGAAAAGTACCAGCAGGAAACTGCCAGGACTAGGTATGCCTGGAGCAAAGCCTGAGGGAGTGAGCCTGCAGAAGTCATCAAGAGCTATATTGGGATTGACCATGTCCAAATTCAGGGAGACTGAACTTTGTCCTAGGGATAATTGAGCAATAATGAAAGGTGGTGAGCAGGACAGAGACAAGTTAAATTTGCATTATTGGAAGGATGGTTTATTGAATGTCTGGTGGGATAATTATTTTTGAGATATTAGCTGATGTTTTATTTCCTTCCTGCATGTCCTACCTTCTCTATTGTTTGTCTCAGCCTGCCACATTCAGACTGCTGGCCCTGTGCTCATTGCCTTAGAGTTGTAGCAAGAAATAAAGTAATAGAAATCTGAAAAATCATGTCTCTGAAATCTAAACCTCCTATTGAGAGTTTCAGAGGATTTTTGGAAGAAGTAAAAGAAGTTTAAGAAGATACAGTGTACCTTCAAAACATTTTGGCCAGAAACATAAAGGGCTGAGAATTATTTCCTAAATTAAAGAGATTCTGACTGTTATGTGATACTAATTTGTTTTGTTCTTCATGTATTTCTCTCTCTTTTCCTGTTTCTAGAAGGTAGTTGAGGTTTTGTGTTATTTTGGCCTAAGGGAGCTTGGGTCTTAGTGTCTAAAACAGAGTTTTCAGAAGAAATAAATCTTACTGGAAGGAAACCTCATCTTTTTAAGGCACCAAGAGTAGAGAGGCAAGAGGCTCTCCAGCCTGGAAAGGGGTGAAAATCTTCAGGGTTCTTGTATACCTGTGCTGCATTACCTCACAGTGTCCCAGGAAGCTGGCACAGTTTAGAAGGAGACTAAAGTAGGGTGCTCATAGAAGGCCGGACTCATGGTAATAGGTCTACCAGCTTCAGCAAAGATTCCTGTTCTTCAGGAGAATGAGCTGTGCTACCTGCCATTTTAATCTACATAAGACTCTTGGGGTCCTCACACAATTTTAGAGAGAGTCAGGGGGATTAGAAAAAATGGAATAATAACTAAGAATAAGATTTTCTGTGCAGTTAAACTTAATTAGGTTCTAGCAAAAAATAATTTGACATTTCATTCACAAAAGTTGGTGGATCAAAATTCATACACATTGAACATTATAGTGTAACTTTTTGATGTTGATGAGGGAGTAAGAGAAAACATCTAAACTGAAAGAAGGCAACTGCTTAGGAGGCATATACTAAAGCCAAACTGGTAATGATAAGGTTCTAAATTCAGGCAGGGACTCTGGAACTGGAGAGAAATGGGTAGATCTGAGAGATGCTCAGGGGATAAAACTGAGATGGTGAGGGGTATTGATCAGGCTTCCCTCAGGAAACAGAAATCACACAGTGATTTTAACAGGGAAAGTTTAATATAAAGAATTACTAACTAATTAAAGGAGATTCACTACTAAGGAATATAGAGAACTTCAAATAATACAGGACTAGCAGTTATAAGCAGTAGTCACTGCCCCTGGGGATGAGACAGAGAATCCAAGAAAGAAAAACAATTAGAAACACTCCCACCTCTGAAGGCTGAGATTCAGATCTCTACGGCAGGGTCATTTCTGGAGCCCACTGGATGGTGAAGGAGTATCCTGAGGTGCCGTACCCTGAGCAAGCAAGGAGAAAACATCTGCTAGGGTGCTAATAAAACTTGCCATAAAACTGCCCTCTGGGTGCTGACATTTGTTGGGAAGCTGTCTGAAAGGGTGTTGCTGACCTTGCTGGGGAGCCAGGACACAGCTGACCTTGCTGGGAAGCTATCCTTGGGGAGGCTGCTGAAACTTTCTGGGAATGAGCCCCACTGCATGTCCTTCACACTGGATAAGCAGCACAGGAGTAAGAAAAGAGAAAAGAAAATGAGCCAGGAAGAGAAGCCCCTTTCTTCTGCAATGTCCCTCCAGTTTCCTCTACTGGCAAAGCTTAATTTGGGGCCAGCTGGCAAAGGGCAAATGTTCACGGAGGCCAGCTTCAATATTACAAGCAAGATAACAGAGGTTGGATTTGGAGCTCGAGGCAAGGTATTGATAGCTGACATGAGGTTGGGGAAACCTCTAAGAAGGCTTACAGATTTTTGGCTTGAGGGATTCATTTTATGTCGATACTTTTCAATAAGGAAGGAGTTTGGGGGGCGGGGAACTTGATGAACTCATGTCAAATTTTGTGAGTCAGTAAATGCATGTAGATTGAAAAGTGGACATGACCGATAATTAAAACATGAGAATACCAATATTTTAGGGATAGGAAAGGAAGAGATCCCTATGAGAGAAACTAAGAACAAGGAAGGTTATATTAGGAAGGAGGTAAAATAAGGAGGGAGTGGTATTATTGAAGCCAACAGAAGATATATTTAAAGAAAGAAAGGGATGGTAAATAGTGCCAAATGCTGCAGAGAGGCCAAGTTGAAATAAAAACTGAAATGTGTCAATAGGATTTAGTAGCTATGATATCCTGTGTAGAACCTTATCATATACAGCAGAGATCTTAAAAGTGGATAAAGGAGTAAGAGTATTAGACTGTGCAGGTTGAAAAAAATCCGTGCTCTGGAATTTTGTAAGATGAAGAGATATGTAAGAGGCTAAGATTATTTTCAGGGAGTTTGCTTTTGAAAAGGAGGAAAGGTATTTGCAAATAACTCTAATACAAGGTGTACTTCAGTGAACATTGTATGAAATTATAAACAAAATGTAATTGGAACACAAGAGAGAGAGGGCTTATTTTATGCTGAGAACATCATAAAAGGCTTGATTTAAAGAAAGATGCATTTAAGGTTTTTTTTGCAGAATAAGTAGAGCTTTAGGAGGTAGAGAATGGAACAAGCAAAGACACTGAGGTATAGGACAGGCAGGAAGATTGAGAAGTTTGAACTCTGTGTGATATGTCTAATGGCAGATATTAAAAGTTCTACTGGAAATGGAGGCATAAAGAGAGGAATTTTTATATGAGTGTTGATCATTTAATGGATACTCTGTAGGCAATGGGAAGTCAATGCAAGTTAAACCAGGACTTGACCAGTGCTGTGCTTAATAAGATTGCTGGGAGAGTTGCATGGATTTATTGGATGAAAGATAAACTGGAAAGAAATATAGAAAATCAGAGGACTAATGATATGGGAAAGGGACTAGGCCTGCTCAGGAAGCAAGAGTTTAACTGGAGAGTAGCTGAGGAGATGGCTCAGAGGGGAACAAAAATGATTCTGCAAAAGAAGTGATATGAAGTCATGTTGAGGTGTTGGAATATAATGGTGTAAGAAGTGAAAAGGACACTCAAATTTACAGAGATAATTTGATGAATGTTGATACCATTAGTAGAAATGGAAAATAAAAATATGGGTAGTTTGGGTTGGGTGAAACTTTAATTCTGGAAAAGTGAGCAATCTTAGGAGATTACAATATTTGAATTCTCAACCTTCCAGTCTTAACTTAATATTTAGCTACAATCTACTGTGTGCTTAATATATACCGTGAGCCATACTGAGAGCTTTAAGGATGGGCTCCCATCACACTGTCTGTGATATTATTCTTTCTGTGTTACATGTAGGGCAGTAAAGGCATAGAGAACCTGTTATGTGATAGATGTCCTATAGTCATTTAGTGGCAGAGCCCAGTTTCACAGTTGGGTTTCTCTGTCTCCTGAACTAGGCTCTTAACTATTACATAAGACTCTACTTGTGTATGTCTTCTCCCCTCAATCAACTAATCTGTGGTTCCTGGTGACAGGAGCCACATCTTGCACTTCTTGATAGCCCTCAGATTGCTAAGGACAAGACTTGCTCAATTTAACTATTCCGTTAGTATCTGTTGAATGAAAGAATGCCAAAGTCTACTTAATGATCCCCAAGAGACTTTAAGAAGTTTAAACTCCCATATTTACCAAATAAATATGTGCCTGAACTTAAGAAAATACAGCTGTTTAACTCAGTTGATTTGACCATAAAACTAATGAGGCCAAGGTCAAAAGGTTTAATTCCTTGTTGGCCAATTCACTTTGCACTATTTTTGAGCTCTCAGTCTTAAACAGACTTTCTACATACACATGGTCTCAAGGGAATCAACAAAAGAAAGAAGAAAGAATGACTCAGGGCAAATCTGTCACCACTGTGGAAAAAACACCTTGAATAATAAAACCTACACTGGTGTCATATATATTTATGTGCTCTGCTGGAATTTGTTACACTGAAATCAAAATTAGGACATTTACCTTAAATAAAAGGGGATTTAATAATTTAAACAAATATTATTATTGCAATAAAATGATTTGCCAAAGAATTGATAGCAGGAGAAGACACATTGAGTTCACTTAAAAATTAATTTGACTTATACATAAGAATACCTTTACTAAATTAAGTGGTGTATTCCTGAATAATTCCCTAGTCATCGTGATATAAGAAATTTGCTTTTGTATAAAAAGAGAAAAGGAAGAAAGAGAACTTTAGGGAATGATATATTGTGTGGAATGGTTATGATGGTTTTTCAGGGCAGATAGTTCTGGGTTTGAATGTTGAATTTACAACTTACTATCTGTGTTATCTGGACAACTTGATGTTTCTGAGACTCAGTTTTTTACCTGTTTGATAATCCCATGGACCCTACAGGATTGTTCTCAGGAACTAGTGAATGTTATTTGTTAAGCACCTTGCGTACAAGTGAGTCTTAAAAAAATATTGCTTCCTTAGCTCATTTCTCAAAATATCTTGAGTTTATTACTCTGGACTAAGTGGTGTAAATAATTAGCGATATTATTGTAAATAAAATGATAGAATTTAAAAATATCTCTGTTATCATATTAGCCTCAATATATTTTAAAGGATTGATTAATTTTTCTAAGAAATTTTTATTTTAGTTGATTCATGTTCTCTGTGTGGGAAATATTTTTAATAAGAATAAGAAAGTACAACTTCCTGTAATAATTTTGGATTTTCTTTGGCAAAGGTAAATTTTACTTTTTTTTAAAATCAGAATTGCAATGAAAATGGTAGTATTTTTGAGGAATGGACTGTGAAATGCAGAGGCTTTCATGCATTATCTGTTGGAAGAATCATTGTGAGTCATCCTACAGTGCATAGTTTAGTTTCTTTCCTATCTGTACAGAACAGACTCCAGGATCAGGCATTATATGTGTGCTGGGGTCAACAACCCTCTTTATAGCATAAATATTATTCTCCCCAACAAATAGGCAAATTGGCATCTTTATAAAATTAAATTAGTCACAAACTCTAAATTAAAACATGTTGATTAATTTAAGACCCAGTATTCCTAAATAAGTATTTCTAAGCATTCATAGAAAGAAAGGAATCAACTCACATCTACCTTTGGGTACTGGTCTCTCTAGGTTTCTAATATGCTTCCATTCTTCAGGACAGAACACCCATTGTACTGAGCCCCTAGACTCTAAGTGATACATATTAATCTCTGTTACTCATAGTCTCATTTTTCTGACTGATGTTGCTCTTGTCTAAGGAAATTTAGCAGAAGAAAGAATAAAAATGTAGTCTGTGAAGGGGGAGGGATGGAGACAAATACATGGAATAGATGGAAGAATCAGAAAAAAAATCAAAGTGGAAGAAATAAGATGAAGAATTTATGGAGTACAATTTGTATTGACCAATAAAGAAAATGAGAAGCTTGTGGATTAATATTTTAAACTCATACCCTGAATTAGAATCCAGCAAGTCAATGCCAGGAACCAGCAAATGTACTTAGCAATTAGCAGGCAGAAAAAAAAAAAAAGTGAGCCAGTTGATCAGCTTTGGAACCTTCTGTGGTTCAATTTTGCATTCTGATTAAACAGTTTCAATCTAGATTTCATTTACTTTTAAAGTGCTGTTACAAGGAATTTGCTGTAAATAGCCATACTAATTGCACAGACTTGAGCCAAGCACACATACGGCATGCTGTGTGTACTGTATTTGTCTTTTGCTGTGTGGCTCTGCCAATGAACCTGCTCCTGCTGTGCCTACCTTTTCCTTTCTTGGCCACAGCACACCAATTTACTAAGTTCTGTGGTGTGTATGTAGGTGTGAATTTGTGAGTGTGTGTATGTGTGCATGCATGTGTATGGCATGTGCATGGCATGTGCATGTATACTATCAATGAATAATAGCACAAGCATTTAAAACAATTCCTTTTTATTTGTTCCTAGGCCTTCAAATCCCATTTTCCAAAATTTGAAAAATCACTGAGCTAGCCTAATGAGCCACTTTCTTCCTGGTATCACTTTCATTCTTTAATAATGGCTTTCGTTTCTCTTCAGCGTCATTATTTTCCCTAAAAGTATAAAAGGATTAGTTACTGCATTGCTGTGCATTCCCACCTCAAGCTGCTGCTTGTCATGAAATCACTGGGCTATAACTGAGAGAACACTTTTTGCTAACTGTATGGAATGGCTGAAAATTGGGGAACTGGTATCTCAGGTCTCAGTTGGGGCAAGACTGAAGCCTGTGCTGAAACTGAAAAAGGCATAATTATCTAAAATCTACTTGCATCTACACTTAAAGGAAATTCTTGGAATGTGAATGTGGTAAGTTAGGAAAAGAATGGTAAAGAAGTGGTTTACACATATCACATAACAATTTTCAAGAGAGAATGTTGCATTCTTGCCTTAAATCAAACTTACTAAAATTATTTTATTATGTGGACTAATTGTAGCTCATCAAGAATGAACAAGCATGTGCATGAATTAATACCAAACTTTGTCTTGACTGTTGACAACAAAGGTGCTCCTACCCTCATTCTTGTACCAGGAAAGAGGTTAAACTTATAAAGCAAATGCATTTATTACTGTTTATTTCTAAAGTACTTTATTTTACTATGGTGTGCAGCATTTGTCATCTAGACAACCAGCTCCTTGGCAAAGCTCTGCCAATAAAAAAAGTCAAGATAAACCTCAGAAGTCAATATTGATATTACAGTATTCAAATCAAATTAAAGAAGCACTGCTGAGGTTGCCAACCATTTGACTTGTCTATTGTGTAGACAGGTCTTAGGCACCAGAGAACATGATATCATGGAGATTTCTTTTTGATATACTCATCTGTTCCCCTTAAATGAATTGTGTATTTACTGGGTCCAGAATTGAGTTCTCCCTGATCATTAATAAGCTTAAATTTTTGGCACTACCTTTATCATTTAAAGGTATTTTTCCCTTAGTCTACCCTGGGGTCCTTGGGAGGGGAGGACTTCTAAAAACAATTCTGTGTGGGCATCCTGTATGGGCACAGAAGAAACACTAGGCTCACAAAGTACACTCCTTGGCTTTCTACTCCTGATTGCCATTAGTGAGCAGCCTGTGCACCTGCAACCTCAGCTGGGGGAAGGACCATAGCCTTTCCAGGAGTATTTATTTGTTACTAATTGGCAATGAAGAATTCACCTGGGCAATCTGATTGTCTAAGCCACACATGAAATTTTGTAATCTTAAGCCACAAATGAAATATGGCTTTATACAATTTTCTTATTTAACTTAGACTGTTAAGTAATTCTTTTTCATATTCTTGTCTCTACTCTAAATAAGGATTATCTGGGAGAATCACAAGTACAAGGGAAGGGAAACGGGCTGAAAATTTTGAAAATTTAACTCTCCCATCCATATTTTACATGTAATTTGAACACAAGCTCAGGCACTGAAAACAGGTTAGATGACATCTGTCCCATAAGACACAACATCATTTGTCAAGGGTCTTCTTGCTTATGTTTTTAGTTGCATTTGAAATGCTATTACTTTGAAAAATTAGAAACTGCAAAGGAGAAGGGCAGGTTTTGTTTTTTTTAAAGCATTACTTAGGGAAAGCTGTGTTTTATCACTCTAAAGTCAGTTATTGGAAAAAAAAAGTTTCTCTCTAGTCATTCACATTTGTGACCAATGTGTGCAGTTTTGTCAGGAACATCATATCTTAACATGAAAGGTCTCTACATGGGCACATATTTGGGAGAACATCTCAGTTTCTCCTCATTTTGTAGAGCTGGTTTTAGCTGATGTTTTTAAATGTGCAAGCCCAGGCTGTGTATAATTGAATAAGTTAATATCCTATACTTTAAAAAAGTCAAAACACTTAATTTTACTCCTTTTTACTCTCTTTCAAAGATTATAAATTATATTTCTTAATTATCTACTACATTGAAATAATCCACATTTAACATCTCCATTCAGAAACAGTTTGTTCATTGCTATCATTAGCTTTTAATATATAGTGTATATTTTGGTCATCACAATGTGCTTACATATAGAAAATAGTTCAAATCTCTTCTGCTGCCTTGGTAGTATCTGACACAGTGGCCACCTGCCCTCTGCTCATTTAACCCCTACAGTCTCCATTGGGTAGCCATGACACCCTTGGTTCTTTCCTTGGGCATCTACAGTGCTTCCTAACTTGACCCAGAAGTCCAGAGCAGAGGTGGACAGTGGCGTGTAAAACATTAGATGGCTAATGTGTCCTTTCTTTAAGGCCAAGTGTGAGGAAGCCAAGTTACCATCAGCAGGTTGCATAGTGAGCCTGGGGCAAGAAAATAAGTAGCCGATTCTGTAACTGATCTTCACAATGAGGATATATCTTTTTGGTCTGGATTTGGAAAATGAGTTTGTGTGCCAGTGTTTCTTCTCCACATGGGTAGTGCTTGAAAGCTTGGATGTGCACTGCCATTTGTCTCTGTGCTTCTCTTTCATTTCTGTTTCATTAGCTGATCGAATCATACCATGCCCCACTTTATGTCCCCTTTACACCTGTATTTATTCCCATACCCTCATTGTTCCCTATTAATGGTTTTTCTTTAGGGTACAGTCATATCTTAACAAATAAGAGAATCCTTCTATCCTCTGAGTTATTAGAAATAGATAATATAAAAGACAGTTAATTCAATTTATATTACTGTCATTTGCAATCTTATTTGCAGGATTTTCAAAGAAAATAATGATTATTATAGGTGCCTCTTTTCTTCTTTATTTGTTCTGTCCCTTACACAAAGTTGTCATGTGGTTAAAGGAGCATTGATTTTGCAATCACAAAATTTCAGAGGCAGATCTCTTTGCCTCTGGTTAGCTATGGGATCTTGAGAAGTTATGTACACCAACAGAGATTCAGTTTTTTCATTAGTAAAATGAATTATAATAGTAATACCTACCTTTTAGTGAGTTAGCATTGTGGCTAATTTCCAAGTTCTCATCTCTAGTACACAGCCTGCTCCTCAGTTCCAGAACACTATTACCAATTGCTTACTAGGAAACCCTACCTGGATGTCTCACTAGCAACTTAAACTCACATGTTCTGAAGGTGAATCATCTTTCCCTTCAAACACTGCTGCATATATGTAACAGGATGGTACTAGGTACTGAGTGGGATTTATTTCAAAACTGAGATTAAGGCCCAAAGCTGGAAGCAGAAGATTCTAAGTACTCCACATTCTAAGTGCTGAGAGCATACTGTTGTAGGAGTCAGGCATTTCTCTCAACACTTGATTATTGGTTATAGCTGAGTCTGCTGTTTGCCAAGCCCTCCCCACCTTCACAGCCTTTCACTTACCTCTATTTTTCTCCAACTATTTTCTTTATCCTTGTCCTTAGGAGAATAGGAAATTATAAAATTTGGTTTGGAGCCATTAAGTAAGGAGACTTCTGCCTCCTCTGTCCCTCCTCCCCACCCTAAGGCTGGAAGGGAAGCATGGGGAATATGGGGTGATGGATGTGGGAGAAAGAGGCTATTGACCAAGCCTCACCCGAGCAACTAGAGCTTCAGGTCTAACATGGCATGGTGGGAAAGGGGTGTCAAAAGAGAGCTATAAATCTATGTGATATTGGGGTTTTTTGATTACCAGGACTGAATTAAAAGAAGTAGAATGAGGCTGTTCTGATAGTAAAAAGTGTTGGGAAAAAGTGAGATACCAAGTGCTGGAGAGAATATGGAGCAATAATGCCTGCAATATCTTTGTAGAGGGATATAAATGCATGAACTGCTTTGGAATTACCTTATGATGTTAAAGAAATGCACACCCTATAACCTAGTAATTTTACTCCTAGGTATGTATATAGGATGAAGTCATGAATATGTCCACAGAACATGTTTGTAGCAACATTGTAGTAGCAAAAAATAAACAAAAACTGTGGATAACTAAAGTGTTCATAACAAGAAAGAATAAATAAACAGCAGTTGTTTACACAGTGGAATAATACATGACAGTGAAAATGAATTAATTACAACAATACCCAAAAATGGAGATGAATGTAATAATATAATGTTGAGTTAAAAAAACCAGCCCTAAAAGATTATATAAAGCTTGGTCACTTTGTTCTAACCAGTATTTGCAATAAATTACTTTTTTTAAAAGCAGGGGAATGATAAATTTAATTTGAGATAATAATCATATTAGATAAGTGAAGGCAAGAGATAGAATGGGAGGCAAACATTGACAGATGTAAGTTTTTGTCACAGTTTTAATTCTCCAGTTGGGTGGTTGATTTATGAGTATTGATTATATTATTAAAAAATACAAAATAAATAAATAAAAAGAGGGCCATGATAGGTGACAGTATTTAGTGAAACAAGTATTATGCTTTATCTAATGTTGTACTCTTAAGAGTTATTAAAAAATAAATAAGAAGATAACAAGTTGAGACTTCTCAATAAATATTTTCAAATGCATGTAAACACTATTCCCCCACTTGCCCAGGTTTGAATCTGAGTCATCTTCTTTGTTACAATTATCCAGTCCACAGGTCATGACCCAAAAGATTAAAAAATCAGTATAGTGGTTTACTCTCAGCTTTCAAATTAAAAAAAGAGAATAAAAAATAGAAAATATTAGTATGCTTAACACATAGTAAGGGGTGAGTTTTTGTGAAATGTTTGTTTTAATTATGTGCATATGTAATATGTGTTGAATTACAATGTAATTAGAGCAGCAATTTTCACCTGGTGTGCAAGAATTTTTAAAACATGCAATACCTGACTGTTGAATCAGGGGTACTGACCTCTTTTCTCTTAGATTGTCAAATTTAAAAAAAATGACAACAGCCAATACAGCAATAGCATTCTGGTATGAAGGAATTAAAATTATACCTATTTTTTGTCAGGTTGATAAAAAATATTTTAAAATCAGAGCAGCAAGAAAAAATAATTTTAAAAAACAAGGATAGTGTAAAGAGGTGCTTGGTCAACTTCAAGCATTCCAACGTTCACATCATAGGGGTGCCAGAAAAGAAAGAGTAATAAATCAAAAATCTGTTAGAAAAAAAATAATGAAAAAACTTTCCTAATTTGGTAAAGGAAATAGACATGCAAGCCCAGGAAGCACAGAGTCCTAAACAAGATGGATGCAAAGAGGCTTACTTCAAGACACCTCATAATTAAAATGCTAAAGGTTAAAGATAAAGAGAGAATCTTAAAGGTAGCAAGAGTAAAACAGTTACCTACAGTGGAGTTCTCATAAGACTGTGAGCTGATTTATCAGAAGAAACTTTGCAGGCTAGAAGGGATTGGCAAGAAATGTTCAAAGTCATAAAAAATGGGGATCTATAGCCAAGATTACTGTACCCAGCAAAGCTATCATTTAGAATCAAAGGGCAGGTAAAGAGCTTCCCAGACAAGAAAAAACTAAAGGGTTTATCATCACCAAACTATTATTATATAAACTGTTAAAGGGACTTATTTAAGAAAAAGGTTGTCAGATGGGAGAGGATGTGGGGGAATGGGTGAAGAGGTGACAGGATTAAGCACAAATTGGTAGTTATAGAATAATTATGGGGATGTAAAGTATAATATAGGAAATGGAGTAGCCAAAGAACTTATACACATGAACCATGGACATGAACAGTGGTGGTGGGATTGCCTGAAGGAGTAGGGCAGTACTGGGGTAAAGGAGGACAAAGGGGGAAAATTGGGACAACTGTACAATAATCAATAAAATATAATTTAAAATATAATATATATTTTGGTGTGCTGTAGAATTTTGGTAATTAGTTTACTGTACCATAAGGTGAAAAAAGGTTTAAAATCACTGAATTAGAGGATATATTAAAAAAAATTGGTGGCTAAGTTCTACATGTCTATTTGCAATTAATCTATTCTCCCCTATCTCACTGTCCCCATCTTTGAGCAGATTCTCTGTTACCTCACATGGATATAATGGAAAAAGTTATAAATTAGAAAACCCCCCAAACTTTTACAATCGATGTTGTATTTACAAAGGTAAAATAAAGTACAGATTAAAGACAAAGTACAAAATGCAAGTGCTATAAAATTTTGGGTAAAATGGCACTTATATTGATGAATATGTTCCCTTTTAGCTTATTTTAATTGTTTGATTACTTATTTGAAAGTGATTTTCTTTTATTTTGCATAAATAGGAAAATATCTAAAAATTTCCATTGTAAAATTAATACACATACTCCAACATTTTTTTTCCCCTTAACAAAGAGTAACAGAAGAACTGTACAATAATATAAAATAAAAATAGGATATCTGGAAACCTGCATTAGTCTGTGGTTTAGATTTCTCCATCAAGTAACCAGGTAATTAAAAAACAAAAAACAAAAAACGACTGAGTAGGATAATTTGAGCTAAATCTTCTCTTGCACTCCTTACCCAAATTCAGTGGTTGAGGTGGACTTCTGGCCAAGATGGAAGCATAGACAGACACGCGGCCTCTCCCTCCACAACTAAGAAGAAATACAACCACCTCAAAACTAGAAACAACCAGAAGTTCCAGAAAATCAAACTACATGATAGTCCAACAAACAAATATATATAAAGAAGAAATATTCATCTATACAGGTAGGAGGGGCATAGCTGGGGTGGAGAGGACGCAGTGTGGTGGCAGTAGCAGCAGGCTAGCAGAAAACACAGTCACACATTTTAAAGTCAGGAGGGACACCGAGGGAACGCTCCCTGCTCCTCACCGGACCTAGTAGCTCATGGTACCAGCACTGGGGAAAAGCAAACCTCATTGCTTCTGACTGTGCAGACCAGTGGGGGTTGTGGCAGAGGAAGAAACTGCTAGTCTCTCAGCAGAGTCCGCTTGTTTAAAGGGTCTCCATGGTCCTAGAATGTCCACAGACCCACCATTATGGGAACAATGGACAGGACAGCAGCTAGAGGGGTACCAGTCTGGTGCAGAAATGGGAGAGGTGCTTGGAAAAGGGGCGAGTGCTAGGCAGGTGGCATTGTTCCCTCTTGGACCCCTCCCCCACATATAGTGCCACAACCTGGTGAATAGGTCACCCTCTACTGACAATCCCTAAGGCTCCACCCCTTACAATGTAACAGAAGCAACAATTCTACCTGGGACATGGAGGCAAACAAACACAGGAGTTTGTCAGAATGAGGAGACAGAGAAGTATGGCCCAAAATGGGGAACGGACCAAGATTCCAGTGGGAAAACTAAGCGACAAGGAGATAGCCAACCTAGCAGATGAGGAGATAGGAACCTTACAGACGCAGAATTCAAAACACTGGTGATAAAGATGCTCACAGGCTTGACAGATATGCTTGGGTATGGCAAACACATAAGAGAAGAAGTGAAAGCTATGCTAAGTGAAACGAAGGAAAATTCACACAAAACCATTGGTGAAGGGAAGGAAACCTGGGTTTAAATCAATGATTTGGGACATAAGGAAGAAAAAACAGTCAACCAGTACAGAATGAGGAAGCAAGAATTGAATAAAATGAGGAAAACTTCCCAAATTTTGTGGAGATGGATATACAGGTCGGGAAGCATAGAGGGTCCCGGGTGAGCTGGACCCAGAGGGGACCACACCGGGACACATCATGATTGAGATGCCAAAGGTGAAAGATAAAGAGAGAGTCCTGGGGGAAGCAAGAGAGAGGTGGTGAGTTGCCTACAGGGGGGTGCCTATAGGACTATCAGCTGATTTCTCAGAGGACACTTTGCAGGCAAGAAGGGACTGGCAAGCAGTATTCAATGTGATGAAAGGCAACCTGCAACCAGGACTGCTCTATCCAGCAAGGCTATCATTTGGAATGAAAGGGCAGATGAAGTGCTTTCCAGACAAGGTAAAGCTAAAGTTCATCATCACCAAGCCATTATTATATGAAATGTCAAAGGGATTTTCTTAAGAAAAAGAAGATCAAAACTATGAACACTAAAATGACAACAAACTCACAACTATCAACAACTGAATCTAAAAAATGAAAACAAAATCCAACTAAACAAACCAGAATAGGAACAGAATCATAGGTATGGGGATCATTTGGAGGGTTATCAGCTGGAAGGGGGGAGGGGGGAGAAATGGGGATATGGTGCAGGGATTAAGAAGCATAATTGGTAGGTACAAAATAGACACGGGGAAGTTAAGAATAATATAGAAAAGGGTGAAGCCAAAGAACTTACATGCATGACCCATGGACATGAACTAAGGGGGATGAGATTGCTGGAGGGAAGGGGGGTACTGGGCAGAGTGGAGCAAAGGGAACAAAAATTGGAACCACTGTAACAACATAATCAATAAAATATACTTAAAAAACAAAACAAAACAAATTCAGTGATTGAGACTAAAAGTAGTAAAATGGCCAAAATGCAGCTAAGGAAAGAAGATTCCAGAAAAACAAGGTGTCCTTAAAAATTTATGAGGAGAGGGGAAGATGGCGGCGGAGTAGGGGCAGTGTTCTCAGCTCGCTCCTGTTAAGGAGAGACTCCAGGAACGAATGTGGAGAGGAGTGACTGAGGCATAAGCCTATGACCGCATTACCTGAGTGATTGTCTGTATGCATAAGCCTCACTTAATCCTCTCTGCAACGCTGCCTCCTGAGACTCAACGGTTTGGCTGAACTAAATGGCTGGAACACAACAAGGATGCCAGCCTGTTAAACCAAGCACGCCGTTGTCCGGAGACAGCCAACTGACCTGGAGTCTGCACGATCCTTCCCATGTGGGAAGGCCACCCTCCCCTCCACACCCCCACTATTATTAAGGAATTCTGGACCCAAGGGTAGGTAGGAAGACGAACATGTCCAGCTTGAAGCTGCTAGAGGAGCTTGAGACCTTCGCCCATTGTCCTTTACAAGATTACAAAGGGTCTTAATATCTGAGAGGGAGGGATAGTTATTTTTTACAAACCATGGGTATGGACTTGGGTGGGGGGATTGCTGGAGGAGTGAGATGCTGGGTGGAGGGGAGTAAAGGGGAGAAAATTGGAACTATTGTAACAATATAATCAATAAAATACATTAAAAAATTTATGATTTGGATTATAAATTACTAAATCATCAAGATTTTCTCGATTTAAATAATATATAAATCCATGTGTTTAAGTGAGCTTAAAAAGAACTATGTAGTTTGTTTTTCTAAGTCATTTTCAGTTCTGTTAAGACTTTGCATTTTATATGGTAGCACTTCAAAGGTTTTTAAAATGTTTTGGTTTATATGAAAATTTTTTGAATGTCTTTTGGGCACCAGGCTTTTCAATTAGATAAGAAAATATTTAGTCACCCTGTTTTCCTTTTGCCTTTTGAAGAAAAATAAATGCTATTGAAAGGCCTCTGGTAGGTATTTTTATACAGATATTGTTTTTTTTCTTCCAATTCTGTATTATAGGCCAGCTATAAGTCAAGCTCTTCAGTTAATGAAATTTGCTTTGATCACTGGAGGCCAATCATTCTTCAAAGCATTGTTGTGTTTTGAAATGCAAGCAAGTACCTAATAAATTGAGAGTGCTACAGCAGCAACAGATCAAAACAAAGGTCGATGTTTCATTAGATCACATTAATACCTGACAAAAAAAAAAAGACTAAAATCGATGGGGAAGCCTGCTACTGTATGGGTCAGAGCAGGAGGGGGAGGCTGACTTTTTCCTCCCTTTCCTTTCCTGTCTCCGTCGCACCTCTCCTCTCCTTCATCTATTGGGTTGGCCAAAAATTTGTTTGGGTTTTTTCCATAAGATAGCTCTAGTAGTGCTTGGTTGTCTTTAACTTTATTCAAAACAAGTTTGTTAAACTTTATTGTGACAGCTATCATATCAGCATGCATTTAAAAAAAGCTTACCAAAATTGGTGAATTTTTGTGTAGCCATTTTAACATAGGAGATAGAAGAAAATAAGCAACATTTAAAACATATTATGCCTCATTATTTCAAGAAAGGTAAAAATTCAACCGAAATGCAAAAAAAGATTTGTGCAGTGTATGGAGAAGGTGCTGTGATTGATCAAACATGTCAAAAGCGGTTTGCAAAGCTTCTGGCTGGAGATTTCTTGCTGGATGATGCTCCATAGTCAGGTAGAAAAGCTGAAGTTGATAGCGATCAAACTGAGACATTAATTGAGAATAATCAATGTAATACCACATGGGAAATAGGTGACATACTCAAAATATCCAAATTAAATGTGTGAAAAATGTGTCTTTTGTTTTATGGAAAAAAAAACTGAACAGACTTTTTGGCTAACCCAATATTTTCAACTTTCATCAAAGTATTTTAGACTACACAAATAGTAATCTAAGGCCAAGTATTCTTTATCTTTTGCTAGACATTCACAGCTCTTTATATTGCAGTGGGCTATAAGACAATAAGTTGGTAGACAGAACACTTATAAAAGAAATATCTGTATAATACATTTTTATCATTACATAAATCTTTTATAAATCTTTTCCAATATATATTTACAAGGGGAGACCCCCCAAAAGTGAAATTTATTTATAAAAATTGTTTTTATTTTTACTTGTTTAAACTTCAATCACCTTCAAAACACTCTCCATTTGATACAATACATGTATTGAGATTTTTTTTCATTGCTCAAAACAGTTTTTGAAATTGTTGATTTTGATGCCTTTTAGAGCTTCTGACATTTTTGTTTCCTCTCTTCCACATTGGCAAAATGTTTCCCTTTAAAAGCTTTTTTTTTCATCTAGGGAAATTAAAAAAAGGTCCCTTGGGGTGAGATTGGGTGAGTAGTGGGGGAGGGGAGAGAGGGATCCTGCTGTTTTGGGTCAAAAACTGCTGAACACTCAGCGCAGTGTGAGCAGGTGCAGTCGTAAATCATGAAAAGGACAAACGCATTTAAAGAGTCTTAAAAAATTTCACTGAAGCTAAAGGTAGCCTCTCACAACACCAGCTCAGCTGGTACAATGATAGTGGGGGAAGCCTGTACTACAAGAGACCCACCCTCCAGAAGATAATTCTGTTTTGGAGAGGGTATCCCTCATATCTATTTTCTCCTGAGGAAAGAGTCTTTAAATAAAATTTTAAAAAGATACAGATTCCTTATGAGAAACTTCAAATATGACTAAAATGATATATCTTCTCATTCAAAGTAAAGTAGTGTCATATGACCTCAGCAAGCAATATTGGGGGAATTCCTATGTTACATCATAAGTAAGAATTTTCTGTTTCTTTTTTTTTTCCTGATGACTAGAGATATAGGCTATCTCAGAGTCACATAGTAAATTATACCACTCCATTTTAGAGTTAGCTGCCTCTGCCCTTGAGCTTGATTTAGCCAATTATTAGCCAGCAGGAATATTTTTTTTCCCCTACAACAACCAGTTCTCCAATTCTCTATCATCAACTGAAAGTCCTAGAATTTAACTCAATTTTGACGCTAATTACCTGGAGTTAGCACAAACCCCACAAGTGAGGGGCTCAGTTTCATAAGACTGCCCTCATTTCAGACACCAGCTGCAAATGGGGCAATCAGCCTATTCAAAATTCTGCCTGGTTCAGTTACAAATTTGAAAGTTCCCATGATCCCCCCCTAAGGTTCAGTAATTTGCTAGAACTACTTATAAAACTCAGGAAAGTGCTATACTTACAATTACAGTTTTATTCTCAAAGATCCAGTGTAGGAACAGTCAAAAGAAAGAGATGCATAGGGAAGGTATAGGGGTGGGTGGTACAGAGCTTCTACACCCTTTACAGATACATCATCCTCTGAGCACCTCAATGTGTTCACCAATCAGGAAGTTTCCTAAGTGTCATTGTTCAAGAGTCTTTGTTAAGTTTTCATTGTGTGAACATGATTGATCAAATCATTGGCTCTTGAAGACTGAACTCAATCTCCAGTCCCCAGTTTCTTCCCCAGAGGATGAGGGTCGGGATTGAAAGTTTCAACCCTCTAACAATGTGCTTGGACTTTCTGGTGAGCAACTCTCATCCTGAAGCTATCTAAGGGCCCTACCTTGAGTCACTTCATTATGAATTCAAGGGTTAGTGATGAATAGCAAAAAATACTCTTACCGCTCATAAAATTCCAAGGGTTTTAGGAACTCTGTGTTGGAAACCAGGACAAAGACCAAATTATAGGTCCTTTATTATAGCACAGACATAACAGGGTGGGTAAAAGTAGTTTTATAGTTGTGAATACACAAAACAGAGTTTAGTCTTATATTATTACTTATTCTTGTATTATATATTTTTCCATGTGAACAACTGTAATCCTACTTTTGCCTACCCCTGTATATCCTGCTTGTAGGGTCTCAGTGCTATTTTCTATCTGAGATTTTCAGACCTATTTCCTTAACTGGCATCATAAAATCAACTGAGTGTATTTGTTAGAGGTGAAGTTAAGATGGCTTGAGACCTAAGGCCACTGTGGGGAGGGCAGTTGATATCAGTACCTATCTCATAGGGTTGTTCTGAGTATCAATGAGTTATATATGTAAATTGCTCAGCACAGTGCCTTGCAGATAGTAACTGCTATATGTGTTGGCTATTTTAATTTTTTTTGTTATCATTATCAGTGAAAACACTGAAGATCAAGAGGTAGTGACTTGTATAAGGCCCCAGTGACCTTCTCATACCTGAAGCTGAGGTATTAACTTTGCTTCCTAGATAAGAATTGGAAGTGGTACTGAATTTTGTATTGAGGTCTCATTTTGGTCATGTTCTAAGCAGTCACAGAAACTCAAACTATATGGATAGCACATATTAGGCATCAGATGCTGAATGCTCTTCATGATGGGGGTTTATGGCTGCTCTTTGTGTGCATAATGCATTGAAGTGTTGTAATCACCGTGTCTGGAGCTCTGTAGAGCAAGAATTTTCATGCATTGCCTATTAGAGTCTCATAGTACAAGCCAGTAACTTGAACTGTGGTGAAAATGAGTCTGTGATGATAGTAATTTAATAGGAAAGTTAAACTGGAAGCCAAGTTTGCTTTCAGCTGCCTTAAATTTTGCCTTTACTGTCTCATTGTCTTTTGCATCAGAACTTGGAAGTTAATGGTCTCTTTAATAAATTCAAAGAAGAGATTGAAAACAATGAGGCCTGAAGTTTCTGTTTTTGTGTCTACATAAGACCATCATGCCATTATTACTTAGGTTCTTTTCTAATAATTTTCGCCAACTTGATACTTTTATCTTTTTGACTGTATAATTAATAATTTATCAATTAAAATTTGGATTGGTTGTCAATAGTAGATAGTGATTTACCCTTCAGAATTTGAAGTCCCCTAGCTCTGTTTCTTGTTTTGTTGCTACTTTCCTTTACCACCTTCTAAAACTTCAAAAATACAAATTCAAGTAAGAGAGAGACTCATATTTGTAACTTCTGATTTTTTGACTATTAAACTTAACTTCAAGCTCATGGAAAGTATTGAAACTGGGAGCAGACTTGGCAATATTTTTGCCTGATTAGAAATTCTTTAAGATTGCCACTGTGTTTAAGAGGAATCTGAGAAGAGGTCTTCATTATTAATTTGCTAAATATCACCCCTTAGCTGTATTCAGTTTGAAAAGCTTTAGTTTGTACCTCAGTTCTTTGCTTGATTTCTTTATGCATGGCAATACATGGAGTTGCAGGGGGAAAAGATGAATTCAGTCTCCTTCTGGCTGCTTTGATTCTCTCTCTCTTGATCTTTTGAGCAGAAATGAATAGCTTTGAATGCCCCCATCCTCAAATTTTCATATTCATTTCCCCTCTAACCTCTCTTTTATCCTCTCAGTCAGGAATATTCCAGTTTCCTTTTTTATCTTCACCTCAAATATTGACAAAATGATAGTACCAATTAAAGAAAAGAAAAAAGCTCTAAATCAACCACACAGACTATAATTATAAAAATAGAATTTACTGAAAATAATGACAATTGTAACCTCTTTTCTTTTTCAGATTATCTTTAAGTGCTCTGTCCATGGAAAAAATCACTGTAATGTTTTGTCTTTATTTGCCTTCTCTTTGTAAATAATTGCCAAAAAATTGTCTTGCATGCATGAAATAATGTGCTAAGATGTTTAGAATTCATTGGGAGAGGACGCTCTATATATCAAGTTAGTCACTACTATCAGAAGTAACGATGCTAATTCTCAAAATGAGAGTTGTTACTTTATTGAGGCATTGCACTTAACCACCCCAAGAGACTATAAGCAAGTAACTGTCCCAGCAGGGCCCTGTAGGGTTACTATGAGTGGCATTAGGGAGTGAAAAACAAAATCTCTGCTTTGAAGGATCTAGCTGTGAAGACAAGGAAACTTTTAATCATACAATGTAAATCAAACAAGAATTCATACAAGGATGCCAATAATGTTCCAGGTAGGAGTATGATGTACTGAAGGCAGAAGCAGACTGAGAAAAGCTTCAGGGAAAAAAAGCAAAAAATATGACTCAAAAGATATTGGAGAGATCATCAATTTCAAAAGCTACAATTTTTCCTTATCAGCTAAGGTATGTGATAGCAGGCTTCTCTGTCCACCACAAGCTGAAGGAAGTTCACTGAATTGATGTATGAATTTGGAAACATTTTAAAATTTAAATAGGGTTTTTCTTAATTTTACTTTTTATTTGCAGTTGATCTTTAATATTTTGTATTAGTCTCAGGTGTACAGCATAGTGCATAGACAATCAGATAATTTAAAAAATGATACCTCAATAGTTCAAGCACCTACCTAGAACCATACATAGTTATACAGTATTATTGACTATATTCCAAAATCTCTGCTTTTAAAAAATTTGTTTATTATTATTGTTTTTCTATTGTAGTCATCCCATTTTTTCCTCATTGCTCCCCCCACCCAGCCCACCACTTCTCCAACAGTCATTCTCCACCCCGTTGTCCATGTCCATGGGTCATTTATACATGTTATTTGACTAGACCCTTCCCCTACTTACCCCCCTTTTCTCCCTTCCTCTTCCCCCCTGATAAATGTTATTCTGTTCCTTGTTCAATTTTGTTCATTAGTCTCCTGTATCAGGTAATATCATTTGGTATTTTTCTTTCATTCCCTGGCTTATTTCACTAAGCATAATTCTCTCTAGTTCCATCCATGTTGTCACAAATGGCAGAAGTTCCTTCTTTCTTTCTGCTGCATAGTATTCCATTGTGTAAATGTACCACAGTTTTTAATCCACTCATTTACAGATGAGCACTTGGGCTGTTTCCAGCACTTGGCTATGTAAACAGCGCTGCTATAAACATAGGGGTGCATAAGTTCTTTGAATTGGGATTTCAGAATTTTTTGGGTATAATCCTTGCAGTGGAACCACTGAGTCAAAAGGCAGTTCCATTTTTAGTTTTTTGAGGTAATTCCATACTGTTTTCCATAGTGGCTGCACCAGTCTGCATTCCCACCAGCAGTGCACCAGGGTTCCCTTTTGTCCTAGTTCTTATAGCTGTAGGGTTAGATATTTTATTTGAAATTCTTCTATCCTTTTCAGATAAGTCTGTATTGCTATGAACTTTCCTCTCAGGACTGCTTTTGCTGTATCCCATAGGTTTTGGGATGTTGTGTGTTCATTATCATTAGTTTCCAGAAACTTCTTGATTTCTTCCTTGATGTCCTTGTTAACCCATTCATTATTTAATAGCATGTTATTCATTCTCCATGAGTTTTAATGTCTTTGAGTTTTTCCCTTGAGGTTGATTTCTAGTTTCAAGGCATTGTGGTCTGAGAAGATGCTTGATATAATTTCAATTTTCTTGCATTTGTTGAAGCTTGTTTTGTGTCCTGTCATGTGTTCTATCTTTGAAAATGTCCAATGTGCATTTGAAAAGAATGTATATTTTCCTTCTTTGGGGTGAAAAGGTCTATATATATCAACTAAGTCCATTTGATCTAGTGTGTTGTTCAATACCTCAATATCCTCGGTGTTTATTTGCTTCAAATATCTGCCTATTGTTGATAATGGGGTGTTAAAGTGCCCTGCTATTAGTGTGTTGCTATTGATATCCTTCTTATAGTCTTTCAGTATTTTTCTTATATATTTGGGTGCTCCTATGTTGGATGCATATATGTTTATAAGGGTTATATCTTCTTGATGGATTTTTCCCTTAAGTATTATGAAATGTCCTTCTTTGTCTCTTTTTATGGCCTTTGCTGTGAAATCCGTTTTATCTGATACAAGTATTGCTACCCCAGCTTTTTTTTTTCATGTCCATTTGCTTGGAATATTTTTTCCATCCCTTTACTTTCAATATGTGTAAATCTTTTGTTTTGAGGTGTGTCTCTTGTAGATAGCATATATATGTGAGTAATGTTTTGTATCCATTCCGCTACCCTATGTCTTTTGATTGGTGTATTTAATTCATTTACATTTAAGGTTATTATTGACAAGTATTTATTCATCTCCCTTTGCACCTGTGTTCCTCTCCCTCTCTTTTTTTTCTTCTTTTTCTTAAAGCATTCCCTTTAGCATGTCTTGCAATGCTGGTTTGGTGGAGATGTATTCTTTTAGTCTTTCTTTGTCTGGGAAACTCCTTATTTTACCTTCCATTTTGAAAGAGAGCCTTGCTGGGTAGAGTATTCTTGGTTGTAGGCCTTTGTTCTTCATTGCTTGAAATATTTTTTGCCATTCCCTTCTGACTTGTAGTGTTTCTGTTGAGTGATCAGTTGATAGTCTTATTGGAGCTCCCCTGTATGTTATTTGCTGTTTTTCTCTTGCTGCTTTAGGATTCTCTCTTTGTCTTTGAATGTTGCCCTTTTAATTTTGATGTGCCTTGGACTGGGCCTTTTTGGGTTCATCTTCATTGTGACCCTCTGTGCTCCTGGACTTGCATGACTTTTTCTCTCATCAAGTTAGGAAAATTTTCTGTCATTACTTTTTAAATCCGGTTTTCTACCCCATGCTCCTCTTCTTCTTCTTGTATCCCTATGATAAGAATTTTTTTTGTTTCCTGTTGTCTTACAGTTCTCTTAAACCCTATTCATTCTTTTTCTTTCTTTTTCAGTCTTTTTCATTTTGTTGTATTGTCTAGAAATATTTTTCTGCACTGTCCTCTAACTAACTGATCTGATCCTTGTTTCATTTAGCCTGCTCTTGATTGATTCTACTGTGTTCTTCAGTTCAGAAATTGTATTCTTCATTTCTTCCTGATTCTTATTGATAGTTTCTATGTCCTTTTTTATGCTGGTGTTGTTCTCCATAAGTTCCTTGTAGTTTCCCTGGAGTTCTTTGTAGTTTGCCTGGAGTTTTTTCGTAATTCCCCTGGAGTTTGTTGTAGTTTTCTTTGAGTTTATCAAGTTCATTGAGCTTTCTTATAACCATTCTTTTGGATTCCATGTCTGATAGTTGGCTTGCCTCTGTTTCATCTAGCTCTCTTTCTGGGGATTACTCTTTTCCTTTCATTGGGAGGTTGTTTCTGTGTCTCCCCATGTTGGATGCTTCTTGTTTGTTTTTGTGTCTTAGATTTGTCTGCTTTGATTTCCCACCTTCGTGGTATGAGATTTTGTATAGGAGACCTGGGAGATTCAGTGGTGCAGTCTCTTTGATCTCCTGAGCTTGATGCTCTTGGGATGACCTTTAAGCTATTTGTTTAAGCTGTCTGGTTGTGTTTCAGTTACTCTTGCGTGGAACCTTCCCTCTGGCTAGTTGATTGAGAGTCACTCTACCCACCCTCCCTGTCTTGAGTTCTTTTGTGAGATGCTGTTAAAACATAAGCACACAACCCAGGCAAGGAACCCACACCTTCCAAAATATCCCCCACCCACAATCACACTCTTAGCAGCAAATGAGCCAGTATTAATATAGATGTAAAGAGGTTAAGAATATTATAATACATGAAAAACAGATAAGAGTTGTTTTAACTGAAAGAAAGATGATTTTTGAGAGAGAAGATGGTAGAATTATAATAGTTGCAAGTAGGGTCAAGGCTATCTGAGACAGTAAGTAATATTTACATTGTATGTTGAAAAATGGAAGGAAGAATGCAGAATGAAGTGAGAAAGTGGAAGTGTATAATATTCGGTTTATATAGCAGTTATAGGCTATATATTTACTGTAAGAGGGAAGATAAACAAAACAGATCAAAAAAATTAAAGAAGAAGAATAGAAGGGAGAGAAGGTAGGAAACAGATTAAAGAAAGAATTTTTCCCCAGTACAACCTTTGGGCACTGTCTTCTTTTTCTGGATTTGCCCCTGGTCAAAATTCCATGGGTTTCTAATCTTCTGGCTGGCTGGCTATGAGGAGATCTAGCTGGATTCTGGGGTTGCTATTCTCTCACTTTTAGGTCTTTCACAGCTCTGCTGTGAGCTGCACTTAGTTGAGTCCCCTCCCCCCTGGTCCTGCGGCATCCTCAGCCCTCCTCAGGCTTGTCTAGTAATGCTGTTCTGCTGGGGAGCCAGTGTGCATGTCAATACTCCCTGCCCAGCCTTGGCTCCTGTCTCCACTCCTCCTCTAAAAAAGTCTCTGTGCTGCCTCCAAGCTGCGGCACTGGCCTGCGACCCTTCCTGGTGGAGTCTCATTGTATGCCTGTGAGTGCCAATTGCGTGCCTGGGGTCCCTACCAAGTCTGGGGTTCCATCGAAGCTTTCCCGTATGGGCCTCTCTCCCCATCTTAGTTCTGCTTTTTTGTTTGGTGGAGCCTTGATGAAAGTGGCTGGGGTGCAGAGTTGCCAGCCCAGGGTTGCCAGCCAGGGAGTCCCCACCTAGACTCAGTTCATACAGTTTCTCACAGTCTGGGCTGTTCACTGTCTTCCCACACCTTCGGCTTTTTCAACCAAACTTTCTCGTTGACTCCCCCCAGGACTTTGCTGGTCAAGGCGCCTATGGCAGGGGGTAGTTTCCAAGCAGATCCTGGCTAATGAGTTGGTTAGCAGCTGCCCCTTTTGGGTGCGGTGCTGCAGAGGCACTGGGCTGGAAAGCCCAGCAACTCCACTTGGAGAGCTTGAGCCAAGCTTCTGCCCTCTTTCACACTGTTCCCACACTCCCTTCCCTGTTCACCCTATTTGAAATCCACACTCTCTCACTCCACTCCATGTTTGTACAAACTCCAAGTCCTTACACGATGGGAGCAAGCAGACAACACTACTACCTACTCTGCCGCCATCTTCCACCTCCTTGCCCAATTTTAAATTGGATTTTATTTTGGTGTTAAGTTGAATGAGTTCTTTATAAATTTTGGATATTAACTCCTTATGAGGTATATCATTGGTGAATACTTTATCTCATTCAGTAGTTGTCTTTTCACTTTGTTGATGATCTCCTTTGCTGTGTAGAAACATTTTGGTTTGATGTAGTCCCATTTGTTTACTTTTCCTCTTGTTTCCCATGCCCAAGGAGATACAGCAGTAAAAATATTGCTTAGAGAAATGCTACAGAGTTTATTGCCTATGTTTTCTTCTAGGGGTTTTAGAGTTTTGAATGTTACATTGAAGTCCTTAATCCATTTGAATTTATTCTTGTATATGGTATCAGAAGGTGGACTAATTTCATTTTTTTGGCATATATCTGTCCAATTTTACCAACATCGCTTATTGAATAGACTATCTTTACTTCTTTGTAGGTTCTAGCTTTCTCTGTCATATTAATTATCCATATAGGCATGGGTTTATACTGGGCTCTTTATTCTGTTCCAATGATCTACCTGTCTATTGTTATGTCAGTACCATGCTGTTTTGATTATAAAGCATTGTAGTATAGTTTGATATTGGGTAATGTGATACCTCCAACCTTTTCCTTAATTTTTAAATTTGCTATGGCTATAAAATTTTGGATTATTTGTTCTAGCTCTGTAAAAATTGCCATTGGTATTTTGATAAAAAATATATTTAATCAATAAATTGCTTTGGGTAATACGGACATTTTAACAGTGTTAATTGCCTTACCCATGAGCATGGTCCCTGCTTCCATTTAGTTATATCTTCTTCAATTTTTCTTCAGTGTCTTATAATTTTCTGAGTATGGTTAAATTTACCTCCCTAGTTAAATATATTCCTTAATGCTTTATTTTATTATTTTTTGATGTAATAGTAAATAGAATTCTTTTCTTATTTTCCCTTTCTGGTAGTTCATTATTGGTATATAAAAATGCAACCAATTTCTGAATATTTATTGCATATACTGCTATTGTACCAAATTCATTTATCAATTCCAATAGTTGGAATTGGGTGATTGGGCAAGATTTCTGGGAAGAGAGAATAGATCCTGAGGTGGTACATGAGGGCCCTGGTCCCAGAGTGAGGGAGGGGTTACAGGAAACAAAGCCACGGTGCAAACATGATCAATTGCCATACTCCTGGGTAAAGGGCAAACAAAACTAGTATACCTGCCTCCTCTTGCCCCAGCAACCCAGCAAATGTGCCTTGGGACACCCTGCCCCAAGCAGAGATGCTGCACAGGCTGACCAGGTGATGGATGAAGGAAAAAGCCCTCATCAGAGGCCAGGGGGAGGTGCAGACCTGCCAGTCTAACCTATGGATTAGCTGGGAAGTTGGATGCTTCCGCAGCACATTAAATTTTGGGGCTGAAGATTTAAGTGTAGGGTGGACAGTCTCAGTCTTTCTGCTTCCCATTGCTCACCCAGTCAAGGGGGGCTGGCATGTGCCAAAGCTGTGCTGTGTCCCAGGGACACGTGCCCTGGTGATGGCCCATGGGATACTGTGGATTCGTACTGCTTGGTTTATCCCGGACCTGTTCTGCCTCTGAGATCAACTTAGAGGTGAAACTCGCAGGCTGGAGTGCTCACCAGCCCTGGGGTGTATGAGCAGTCTCAGGAACCAGCTGGTGTGGGAAGCTTCTATGTGGCACTTGTGGTGCTATCTCCACAAGTGTGCCTTCCAGGAAGGGAGCCTGAAGCTGAAAAGCCTTTCACATAGCAGCCTTGGGCTCCAGAAGGACAAACAAAGATGGACACTGACTCTGATTCTGGGGGTGGCAGGGCTCTTTCTGTGTTTTGTGGAAGAGATTGACCTAGAGTTGGGGAGTCCCCTACTACCCCAAACTGGGTAATGCTTTATTAAAGACTTTCTGCCTTCCCCACTGATTTTTGTTTTATGCTTGTGTTCAGCAGCAGGTGGCCAGATCCCACTTTGTTTGGTTAACAGTTCTTTGGTGGAATCTTTAAGGTTCTCTCCATACAGTTTTACTTCTTTCCAATTTGGATGACTTTTATTTTTATTTTTATCTGGTTGTTGTGTCTAAAACATCTAATACTATGTTGAATAAGAGTGGGAGAAGTGGATATGTCCTTGTTTCTGATCTTAAGGGAAACACTTTCCTCCACTGAATACAATGTTACTGTGAGATTTCTATTTTTTTTTCCTTGGAAGCAAGATTTATTTCTTTAGATTTTTTTTTACTTTATTTTTTTGTATATTTTATTGATTATGTTGTTACAATAGTTGCAATTTTTCCCCCTTTGTTCCCCTCCTCCCAGTAACCCCATTCCCCCAGCAATCCCACCCCCTTAGTTGATGTCCATGGATCGTGCATACAAGTTCTTTGGCTTCACCCTTTCCTATATTCTTCTTTTTAAAAATAATCAATTAATTAATTTTTAAAACAATAAAAAATAACAATTCCCCCCTCTCAGGCATAAAACCCTTTATAATCTTATAAAGGACAATGGGCGAAGGTCTTGAGCTCCTCTAGCTGCTTTAAGCTGGACATGGTCGTCATCCTATCTACCCTTGGGTCCAGAAATCCCTAATAAGAGTGGTCGTATGGAGGGGAGGGTGGCCTTCCCACATGGGGAAAGATCTTGCAGACTTCAGGTCAGTTGGCTGTCCCTGGACCACGGCATGCTTGGTTTAACAGGCTGACATCCTTGTTGTATTCTGGGGGCAACAGATTTGGCAACAGGGTTAAAAGGCGTCATTCAACCCATAACCACTAGATGACAAAAGGTAGGGATTAATTTTTCAATGTCCCATATTAGGGGGAAAAAGGGCTCTTTGGAGGAAGGTGTGCAAAGCATGTCACTCTTGTTCAAAACCCTTTTGTCAATACCTAGTTTGGGCTGAGGGGAATATGTTAGGTTTACCCCCTCTCAGATGCCCTGGCTGGTTTAGCTCAGTGGATTGAGCGTCGGCCTGCGAGCTAAGTGTCGCTGGTTCGATCTTCCAGTCAGGGTACATCAGAGAAGGAAAACTCTGACTCCAAAAAACCTCCGCTGCCTTGCGGCATACCTCTTCAGGGGAAAGGCTAAGGGAGTAAACCCCGACAGAAAATCCGGAGCCGGAGTCCCTAAGGCGGTTTGACGTTGTAGTCAACACCGGCAACTCCTGCGGCGCACCTGAACCCAAGCTGTATCGACTCCGTCTTTCCCTTGGACCCTTCAGCTGCGAAGAGAGGGGGGGTCTGCTGCATGGGCAACAGCAGACCCTCCATATTACCCTGCCCAGGCTCTGTAGCTTCAGCGTCATCGCAAGATGTCGATTCAACACGGGAGAAGACAGATACCATGTCACTCCCGAGTCGGACTGCACAGCCATTCTTGGCGGTGCAGATAGACTCTGAAGAAGCTACACCATCGTCTCTCGAGACGGACGGCTGCCGACGACGACGACCCCCTCTCAGACCTCTGAGGCCTTTCTGTCCAAGCCATTAGGATAGAAAAGAGAAACCAGTTCTAAAGTGAAGCCTAGAGACCACCCCATGCTTCACCAACCCAGCCCCTTAGTTCAGCCAAACTGTCAAGTCTCAGGAGGCAGCAATGCAGACAGGATTAAGTGAGGCCTATACATATGGACAATTACTTACGTAATGAGATTATAGACTTATGCCTTATGATAACAGAACACACATGTTAATTTATGCAACATAACCCACAAACCAGTCTCTATATCTGCACGACTCTCTTATTGGAAAAACATCCAGTTGGAAGGCATTTGACATTCTTTTTGCCTGTAAATTAAGCAACTTTGATGATGTCACAGACCTAGTTTAACTTTCAAATGAAAACAAACTTTAAATAAAAATAAACTTTAAAGACAGTTAGCTGCACTACTTTACAGTCTTCCGCTGGGCATTCTGGTTTTCCTTTAATCGCGAATTTTCTCCCTAAGATTACCCTCCTTGTCATTAAAGGGACCGCAGTAAGTCCAGTTTTAATTTATCCTGTTTATTTGCATAAGCACAACAAGAGCAGCAAGTGATCACCTATGGTCTTTACATCTGCTTTGCTGGAACTTACACAAGAAAACATTGGGGTGATTTTCAGTCTGCTCTTCAGGGCACGGAAGCTGAGCCACATACCTGGCATTCAGCTTTGCCTGTAAACACCTGTCTTTTCCAAGTCCTTTCAGTTTTCAATTGTGCTTTACGGTCCCTTCTAGCCATCTTTCAGGAAAGCCACCTTAATTCCTTTCCTGGAAAGATTGTCATGAACCACACAATCAACCAAGGTACAAAGCCTTTTTTCTCGTGGGCTTTTATTACCTTTGAAAGTCAATTCCATTTCCTCGGAGCTTTTTGGTAACAACCAGAGCCCAAGCATGTCTCCTTTAGGAATGACATTCTAGTCAAAGTCATGGTCAACAAAACTTCTATTAACAACTGGTCTTATTAGTTCTGTGGAAAGAAACTTATGTCATTGCTTACTTCTTCAGAATGCCAAATTCTGGAGGGATCAGGTCGAGAGAAAAATATACAATGTGAACAAAAATCCTTGTCCTATTATTTACTAAAATTGCATTTCCATACTTCACATTTTCTTTTGTTCACTATCCTACATGCGATGATTTTGGTGGGAGGGGTGTTGCTGGCTCATTTATTAATTTATTTTGCTTTCATTTTTCTCTCCACTAAAAACTTTTGTTTGTTTTTCTATTACACTTGTCTCACTTTTTTCTCTATTGCTTCCCCACACCCTGCCCACTCCTTCTCCCACAGTCCCAACCCAGTGTCCATGTCCATGGGTCATTTATACATGTTCTTCGACTAGACCCTTCCCCTTTTAACCCATTTCCCTCCCTCACCCCTCCCCTTTTGTCACTGTTAGTCTGCTCCTTGTTTATATATCTCTGGTTCAATTTTGCTTGTTTGTTTGTGTTGTTCATTAGTTTCTTGTAATAGGTGATAGCATAAGGTATTTTTCTTTCATTGCCTGGCTTATTTGACTAAGCATAATCCTCTCTAGTTCCATCTATGTTGTTGCAAATGGTAGAAGTTCCTCCTTTTTTTCTGCGACATAGTACTCCATTCTGTAAATGTAGCACAGATTTTTGATCCACTCATCTACAGATGGACACTTAGGTTGTTTCCAGCACTTGGCTATTGTAAATAGAGCTGCTATGAACATAGGGGTGCATAGGTTCTTTTGAATTGGTGTTTCAGGATTTTTCAGATATAATCCTAGCAATCTAATTGCTGGTTCAAAGGCAGTTTTATTTTTAGTTTTTTGAGGTAATTCCATAGTGTTTTCCATAGTGGCTGCACCAGTCTGCATTCCTACCACCAGGCACTAGGGTTCCCTTTTGTTTGCATCCTTGCCAGCACATGCTGTTTAATGATTTGTTGATTATGGCCATTCTGACAGGTGTAAAGTGGTATCTCGTTGTGGTTTTTATTTGCATCTCTCTGATGGCTAGTGATGTTGAACATTCCTTAATATGTCTATGGACCCTCTGTATATTATCCTTGGAGAAGTCTTTGTTCAGGACCTTTGCTAATTTTTAATTTGGTTGTTTGTCTTCTTGGTGTTGAATCATATAAGTTCTTTATATATTTTGGAGATCAATCCTTTGTCTGAGGTATGATTGGAAAATATGTTTTTTCATATGGTTGGTTCCCTTTTCATTTTGCTGATGTTTTCTTTTGCTGGGTAGAAACTCTTTAGTTTGATGTAGTCCAATTTGTTTATTTTTTCCTTTATTTCCCTGTCCTTATGAGATATATCAGTTAAAATGTTGCTATGTGGGATAGCTGAAATTTTCCTGCCTATGTTTTCCTCTAGGAGTTTTATGGTGCCATGGCTCACCTTAAACTCTTTGATCCATCTCTAGTTTATTCTGGTGTATAGTGTAAGTAGGTGGTCTAGTTTCATTTTCTTGCATGTTTCTGTCCAGTCTCCCAATACTATTTGTTGAAGAAGCTCTTTTCACTCCATTTTATGTTCCTTACCCCTTCATCAAATATTAGGTGACCATATAGACCTGGGTTTATTTCTGGGCTCTCTATTCAGTTCCATTGATCTATATGTCTGTTCTTATGCCAGTACCAGACTGTTTCGATTACTGTGGCCTTGTAGTATAGTTTGATGCCTGGTATGTGATTCCTTCTACTGTGTTCTTCCTCAAGATTGCTGTGGCTATTCGGGGTCTTTTTTGGATCTATATAAATTTTTGAAGTATTTGTTCTAGGTCTGTGAAATATGTCATTGGTAATTTAGTGGGTATTGCATTGAATCTATAAATTGTTTAGGTAGTATGGACATTTTAACGATGTTGATTCTTCCCATCCATGAACATGGTATATGCCTCCATTTATTTGTATTTTCCTTAATTTCTTTCTTCAGTGTTATGTAGTTTTCTGAGTACAGGTCTTTTACTCTTAGGTTAAGTTTATTTCTAATATTTTATATTCCTTGTTGCTATCGTAAATAGGATTTTTCTTCTAGTTTCTATCTCTGATATTTCATTGTTGGTGTACAGAAATGCCTTCGATTTCTGAATATTGACTTTATCCCCTGATAAATTCATGTATTAGATCGAGTAGTTTTTCATGGAGTCTGTAGGGTTTCCTGAGTACACTATCATGTCATCTGCAAATAATGACAGTTTTACTTCCTCTTTTCCAGTTTGGAACTCTTTTATTTCTCTTTCTTATCTGATTGCTGTGGATAGAACTTCCAACACTATGTTGAGTAGGAGTGGAGAAAGTGGGATCCTTGTCTTGTTCCTGATCTCAGGGGGAATGCTTTCAGTTTTTGCCCATGGAGTATGATGTTGGCTTCAGGTTCCTCATATATGACCTTTATTATGTTGAGGTATGCTTCTCTATTCCCATTTTGGTGAGAGTTTTTTTTATCATAAGTGAGTATTGTGCTTTGTAAATTGCTTTTTCTGCACCTATGGATATGATCATGTGATTTTTGTCTTTCATTTTGTTTATGTGGTGTACTATGTTTATTGATTTGTGAATATTAAAGCATCCTTGCATCCCTGGGATGAATCCCACTTGATCGTGGTGTATGATCTTTCTAATATGTTGCTAGATTCTGTTTGCCAATATTTTTTGAGGATTTTAGCATTATGTTCATCACTGACAGTGGCCTATAGTTTTCTTTCTTTGTTGTGTCTTGACCTGGTTTTGAAATTATGGTAGTACTGACTTCATAGAACGAGTTTGGGAGTCTTTCCTCCTCTTGGAATTTTTGGTATAGTCTGAGAAAAATACGAGTTATTTCTTTCCTAAATGTTTTGTAAAACTCACCTGTGAAGCCATCCGGTCCTGGGTTTTTGTGTGCTGGGAGTTTTTCGATTACTGCTTCAATTTCACTAGTTGTTATTGCTCTGTTCAGGCTTTCTGATTTTTCTTGATTCAGTTTTGGAAGGTTATATGTTTCCAGAAATTTGTCCATTTCATTTAGGCTGTCAAATTTCTTGTGATACAGTTGTTTGTAGTAATTTCTTACAATCCTTTGTATATCTGTGGCATCAGTTTTGATTTCTCCTCTTTCACTTCTGATTTTATTTATTTGGGTCCTCCGTCTTTTTTTCTTGATAAGCCTGGTTCAAGGCTTGTCAATTTTGTATATCTTTTCAAAGAGCCAGCTGCTACTTTTGTTGATCTTTTGAATTGTTTGTTTAGTCCGTATATCATTTAATTCTGCTTTGATCTTGATGATTTCCTTTCTTCTACTCGCTCTGGGCTTTGTTTGTTATTGTTCCTCTAGTTCTTGTAGCTGTAGGGTTAAATTTTTTATTTGAAATTCTTCTATCCTTTTTAGGTAGCCCTGTATTGCTATGATCTTTCGTCTCAGGATGCTTTTACTGTATTCCATAGGTTTGGGGTTGTTGTGTGTTCATCATCATTTGTTTCCAGAAACTTTTTCATTTCTTCCTTGATGTCATTGTTAACCCATTCGTTACTTAATAGCATGTTATTCATTCTTCATGAGTTTGAATGTTTTTGTGTTTTTCTTCAGTTTGATTTCCAGTTTTAAGCCATTGTGATGAGAAGATGCTTTACATAATTTCAATATTATTGAATTTGTTGAGGCTTATTTTGTGTCCTACCATGTGGGCTATCTTTGAAAATGTTCCATGTACACATGAAACAAAAGTATATTTTGCTTCTTTGAGGTTAAATGTTCTATATATATCAAGTAAGTCCGTTTGATCTAGAGTGTTGTTCAATACCTCAACATCCTTGGTGTTTCTTTGCTTCAAAGATCTGCCCATTGTTGACAATGGGGTGTTAAATTCCCCTATTTTGAGTGTGTTGCTATCTATATCCTTCCTGAAGTCTTTCAAACATTTTCTTACATATTTGGGTGCTTCTTTTGGGTTCATATATGTTTACAAGGGTTATATCTTCTTGTTGGATTTTTCCCTTAAGTATTGTGAAATGTCCTTCTTTGTCTCTTTTAATGCCTTTGCTGTGTAGTCTGTTTTGTCTGGTATAAGTATTGCTACCCCAGCTTTTTTTTATGCCCATTTGATTGAAATACTTTTTTCCATCCCTTCACTTTCAGTCTGTGTAGATCATTTGTTGTAAGGTGGGTCTCTTGTAGACAGCATATATGTGGGTCATGCTTTCTAAGCCATTCAGCTACCCTATGTGTTTTGATTGAGGCATTTAATCCATTTACATTGAAGGTTGTTATTAATAGGTACTTATTCATTGTCATTTTCCTCCTTTGTACTTGTGTTTCTCTCTGTCTGCCTCTGTTTCTTCATCTTATTAAAGCTAACCCTTTAACATCTCTTGCAGTGCTGGTTTGGTGGAAATGTATTATTTTAGCCTTCTTTTATCTTGGAAACTCCTTATTTTACTTTTCATTTTGAATGAGAGTCTTGCTGGGTAAAGTATTCTTGGTTGTAGGTCTTTGTTTTTCATTGCTTGGAATACTTTTTGCCATTCCCTTCTGGCTTGTAGTGTTTCTGCTGAGAAATCTGAGAGCCTTATTGGAGCTCACTCGATGTCATTAGCTGGTTCTCTCCTGCTGCTTTTAGGATTCTCTCTTTGTCTTTGAATGTTTCCATTTTAATTATGGTGTGTCTGGAAGTGGGTCTGTTGAGGTTCATCTTCATTTGGACCCTCTGTGCTTCCTGGACCTGTTTGACTTTTTCTTTCATGAGTTCGGGAAGTTTTCTGTCATTAGTTTTTCAAAGAGGTTTTCTATCCCTTGCTCTTCTTCTTTTCCTTCTGGAATTTCTATGATATGGATATTATTATGTTTCATGTTGTCCTGCAGCTGTCTTAAAACCTATTCATTCTTTTTCAATCTTTTTTTTTAAATTTTGTTTCACTGTCTGGGAATTTTTTTCTACGTTGTCCGCCAGCTCACCGATCTGATCTTCTGCTTTTTCTAGCCTGCTTTTAATTCATTCTACTGTGTTCTTCAATTCAGAAATTGTATTTTTCATTTCCGCCTGGCTCCTATTGATAGCTTCTATGTCCTTTTTTATGCTGGTTTAATTCTCAGTAAGTTCCTTGTGGTTTCCTCGGAGTTCTTTGTAGTTTTCTTTGAGCTCGCTGATTTAATTGAGCTTCCTTATTATCCATATTTTGAATCCCATATCTGATAATTTTCTTACTTCTATTTCATTTAGCACTCTTTCTGGGGATTCCTCCTTTTTTTTGTTAGGGGGTTGTTTCTCTGTCTCCCCATTTTTGTGACTCTTCTTGTTTGTTGCTGCTTAGATTGATCTGCACTTCCCGGATCTGCCTCTGGTGGCATCAGGTTGTGTAACAGTCTGGGCCTAGGCAGCCTGTTGGAGACTACCAGTGATCTACTGTCTTTGTCTGTCTCCTTTAGTTGTTAATCTTTTCAATCTGTGATCCACTGTCAGGTTTAAGGACCAAGGGTGTGGCAGCTTAATTCCTGCAGGCAGGGCTTTTACTTCCCCTCAGGCTAATGCCACTTGGAGGGGAATGGTCTGCCTGCAGTATGGGGAATGAGTCAGCACTGGGACCCATTTAGCTACCTCCCTCCGTTCTCTCCTCAAAGCCACTGCCCCAAATGATCCCAAAGCGTCTCTAATTCTTTTTGCCCTCCCTCTGCTTGAACCCAGGGTAAGTGGGTGCCAAAATATTTTTGTATGTAATCCACTTAAGAGCTCTCTTTCTCCAGCTGTTTCTTGCAGGGCAGCAAGAAACCCTGTGGCTTTTCACTTTTCACAGCTGGATACTATTTTACTTTCTGTTCTGTTGCTGTAGGCTGGGAAGCCCAGCTGGGGGTTTAGACCCTGCCCTTCTCAGGGGGAACTCCTGGCTGCTGAGCTGTTTCTCAGTTTCTTCAGCTGACACCCATGGAAGCCCAGCCAGCCCTTTCACATCTCTGTACTTCCTACCACACACATTGTGATGTAGCGGCCTTTTCTGTCTCTCCGTGGTTATAAGTCTTCTCTCCAGCTAGTGTTCAGTTGGTTATTCCAGATCATTTCTCCACAATTAATTTGTAAGTCCATACTGGTCCTCAGTGGAAATTAGTGTAGCTTCCACTTACTCCTCCACCATCGTGGATCTTTTCCGTGAGTTTTCATATATGCCATTTATTATGTTGTGGTATGTTCTCTGTATTCCCAGTTTGATGGAAGTTGTTGTTTTTTTTAAGTCATAAATGGGTGCTGAATTTTGTCAAATGCTTTTACTGCAACTATTGATATAATCATATAATTTAATTCTTCATTTTGTTTCTGTGATGTACTGTGTTAATTGTTTTGTGGATATTGAACTAACCTTGCAACCCAGGATTAAATCCCACTTGATCATGGTGTAAAATCCATTTGAATATTTTTGCTTAATTCATTTTACTAATATTCATTTGTTGAGGATTTTTGCATCTATACTTATCAGGGATATCACTTTTTAATTTTCTTTCTTTCTTTCTTTCTTTCTCTCTTTCTTTGTAATGTCTGTCAGGTTTCGGAATTGAGATAATGCTGACCTCATAGCATGAATGTGGAAGGCTTCACTCCTCTTGAAGTTTTTGAAATAGTTTCAGAAAGACGGGCATTAATTCTTTTTTGAATGTTTGGTAAAATTTACCTGTGAAGCCATGGTGTCCATAACTTTTGTTTATTGTGAATTTTTTATTCCTGCTTTGATTTTATTTATTGTAAATGCTCTATTTGGATTTTTATGTTACTTCTTGATTCAGTCTTAGAAGATTGTATGTTTCTAGGAATTTATTTCTTCCAGGTTATTTAATTTATTAGTGTATAATTATTTGTATTGGGTTGGCCAAAAAGTTTGTTTGTTTCTTTTCATAAGATCACTCTGGTAGTGCTTACTTGTCTTTAACTTTATTTGAAACAAATTTGTTAGATTGTATTGTGACAGCTTTGATATCAGCATTCATTTAAAAAAACTTATCAAAATTGGTGAATTTTTTTGTAGCCACTGTAATATTGAAGATGGGAAAAATACACAATATTTTTGGCCTATTATGCTTTATTATTTCAAGAAAGGTAAAAATGCAAATGAACTGCAAATAAAGATTTGTACAGTATATGGAGAAGGTGGTTAGACTGATCAAACATGTCAAAAGTAGTTTGTGAAGTTTTGTGCTGGAGATTTCTCACTGGACAAGGCTCCATGGTTGTGCAGACCAGTTGAAAGTGGAAGTAATCAAATAGAGACATTAATAAAGAACAATCAATGTTATATCATGCAGGAGATAGCCAACATATTCAAAATATCAAAATCATTAAAGTTATTGGTGAAAGTGAAAAATGTGCCTTTTATTTTATGGAAAAAAATAAAAACTTTTTGGCCAACCTTAGAGTATTTTCTAATACTTTTTCATATTTTGTGGTATCATGTCACCTCTCTTTCATTTCTGATTTTATTCATTTGGGTTTTCTCTCTTTTCTTGATAAGTCTTGTACCTTTTTAAAGAACCAGCTCATGATTTCATTGATCTTGTGTATTGTCTTTAGATTCTGTTTTGTTTATTTCTCCTCTGATGTCTATAACTTACTTCCTCTACTCACTTTGAGCTTTGTTTGTTGTTATTTTGCTAGTTCCTTTAGGTGTAAGGTTATATTGTTTATTTGAGATTTTTCTTGCTTCTTGAGATAGGCCTGTAATGCTGTGAATTTCCTTCTTAGGACTGGTTTCATTGTGTCTCATATATTTTGTAGTGTTGTATTTTCATTTTGATTTTCTCAAGGTATATTTTGATGTGGTCATAGGAGGAGGTGAGTGCAGCTTCCACCTACTTTGCCATTTATGAAAATCCTAGGGTTTTTTTTTTATTATGGTAGTATCTTTGATTGATCTATAGCTTAATTTCTTTAATTGGCTATAATTTTATCAATACTTAGGGGTGGATGTGTGAAGTTGCAGAATAACACAAGACAAAAGGGCCAGGCTTGGAAAAGGAAGAAGCAAGGAATTTTGGAAGTCTAGGTTGGAAAAGAAATGGTGTATTATTCAGGGTTTTTCATAGAAACAGAACCAATAGGATATTTGTAGATATATGCATGTATATACATAGGAGGTATGTATAGTGAAAGTTTACCTCTCTATTTAGTCAATAATATATCTATTTACCTGAGAGATTTATTTTAAAGGATGGACTCACATGATTGTGAGTTTAAAGTCTAAATTATGAAGGGTGGGCCAACAGGCTGAAGATCTAAGAAAGAGTTGATATAGCAGCTTGAGTCCAAAGGCAGTTTTCTTGGAGAATTCCCTCTTTGGGGAAGGTCAACCTTTTTTCTATTAAAGCTTTTTACTGATTAGATGAGGCCCATCCACACAATGGAGAATACTTTGTTTCATTCAAACTCTGCTCATTTCAATATTAATCTCATTAATATTTGTAGAAACATATAAAATAATGTTTGACCTAATATCTAGCTATCACAGCCTAGCCAAGATGACACATAAAATTAACTGTCACACATGACAATGTCTTCTTTGCAGATTATGCCTGGTTAACCTGCCACTATTAAGACCTGTGAGGAATCTGCCAGTCAAGAATCAAAGTCCTGATTGGCTACATTTCCATCTAATACCCACCACTTTATAGCAGGTAAGGATAAGGTGGCTCTTGTTTCTTGACTTCCTTAGTGGGAAACTGGTAGTACTCCATCAAGAAGTTCCACTTAAAGAAGACCAGCTGCTCAGGGAAAGGGAGACAATATTCTGGATAGGTGAAAAACAGATATCTACTTGGCTTCTCTGCTGTGACCTCATGTTTCAAAAATTCTTAGTGTTTAAATTTTTTCCTTTGACTCCTCAGAGATCATAGATCCTGTTATTTATTGACTTGTTTATTGTTTAACTCTCCCCCCCAACAATGTAAATGTAACAAGGCAAAGGATCTTGTTTTTTGCTCACCACTTCTCTCTCTAATACCTAGAACTGTGCCTGACATATAGACAATATTCAGTATATATTTTCTTAATAAATAAATACATTAATAAATGTTTGGCTATGGACAGTAGACCATCTATGTTTTACAATGTTTGTGTCTTCCCATCTCCATTCATATGATGATACCTAATTCCCAGTGTGTGAGTATTAGGAAGTGGGGCCTTTGGACAGTCTGATTAGATCAAGAGAATAGAACCCTCAGGAATGAGGTTAATACCATTATAAAAGAGATGTTAGGAAGTTTCCTTGATTCTTTCACCATTTTAGGACACAATGAAAAGATGGCAATCTATAAACTGGTAAATGGGGTCTCATCAGACACGAATCTGCTGGTGCCTTGATCTTGGATTTCCCAGCCTCTAGAATGGTGAAAAATAAGTATCTGCATTTATTATAAGCTACACAGTTGATGATATTGTTTAGTAGCCCAAATAAACTAAAGCATTCTATAAATAAATGTATATGGTTACAACTCTATAAATACATGTATATGGCTATATGTCCTGCTTGACTTTAAGTACTTGATACTATAATAGAAAAAAATAATAAAAACAGGGCTATCAAAATGTTATTTTTATGTTTTAGTTCCTTAGTACCAACACATTTAATAGAAGTTTATTTTATTTATTTATTTTCATAACCATAAAAATTATTATTTCTCTCCCTCCTCTCTTCTCTCACTCTCACATACACACACACACACACACACCACTTATTTGGTATATGACACTCCATATATATTAAACAAATAAGAAATATAAAAGTCAATCTATATTTATAAGTCTTCATCTTACACTGTATAGATTTATCTAATTTTTTCCACAATTTGGACAGTTTCTCATCTCTTGTGTAGTGTTATCTGCATAATGGGGTCTACCTATTAAAAGTTCTGAATGTAACCTAGACCTAGGAAAAACACTGTTTTTTCCTCATAAGTAAATAGAAAGCATTAGTGAAATATTAATAAAGTTTTTTTCAGAAGATCAGTGTTTTTCACTAAAGAATGTTTTGTTCATGACACAGAATTCCACATCCAAATGTTCGACTGTTGCCAGTGGATGTTTTCCTAACCTAATATGAACACTGCTCAGTTAACAATAACCTAGTAATGTCTATATTGCATCTCTCAGTCAAAAATTATAATGCAAGAAACTTGCACTTAGATGGCTTTTGTGACAGAATGCTCTTTCCAGCATTTTGATGCTATTTATCCAAGATGACCCAAAACTTCTCTTTTTAAGGTCTTTGATCTTCTAGCTCTCCTGAGGTATTTCTCCAGGTTATCTGTTGCTACACAACAAGCCACACCGAGTTTTGAGGAATGAAGCAGCAATCATCTTAATGTGGTCACTAATTCTGTGGTCAGAAATTCAGACAGGGTACATGCAAGGATGGCTTCTCTGTTTTTTGGTGTCTGGGACCTAAACTGGGAAAACTTAAACAGCTGAGGGTGACTGGAATGACTGGGGCCTGGAATCATGTCCAGTTCCTGAGCTAGCTGACTAAGAGGCTGGGCTCAGCTGGAATCATGGACTATAGTGCCCACCAGGGACCTCTCCATGTGGCTTGGGAATCTCACAGCATGGTGGCTGGGTTCCCAAGAAAACACCCCATGAATGAAGGTTCCACATTTTGAATTTCAGAGAATCATTTTCTAGAGGCACATAGCATCACGAAATCAGACATGGGTTTGAATCTCTGCTCTCTTACTAAGTAGGTGAAAGAATTTCAACATGTTTTCTCCTCATCCTTCTTTGTTGATAACTTATCTGAGCTTCAGTTTCTTCATCTGTACAGTGAAAGTCTGGCAAAATGAAGGTAAACGTCTTTTCTCTGTGTGAGATAAATAATTATCTATTTGGCAATAGAGTAGGTAATGTAATTTTGCATAAGGAGCCAAGAAGACTTCTGGGAGGGAAGGCGCCAGGATTTCTTATTGCCCTTTGATTTCAGTCTTTCTCTGATTCAAGTCAGCTAATTTATCAGAGTGGACCAAGGTTGCCTTGAGAAGGGTTTAGGCACAGAAGTAAGTGATACAACTCCTAAAATAAAATAATAATGAGTGTATAAACAGAGGACCACTGGGCTGGCCACAACCACTGGTTGGGGGCAGAAAAGGGGAGCATGTTTTTGCTTTGGTGAGATTTCTATGTGAACTACTTGAAAGAGCTGCAAGATTGTGCCTGGGCTACTCTGGCTTGGAGTTTCTGTTACTGAACTTTGCACAGGGAGAGAAGAGGGCAGATATCTTTTGCTCTTCCTTGACAAAGCTCCAGGACGTGCAACATTTGACAGTGGCTGAGATACAACCATGGACAAAACAAAAATGCCTTCTAGTGATGAAAGAGAAGCTCTTCTGGGTGTGCATATGGTTGTTTAGTGGCCCCTCATTTGTGAGGCAGCTCTAGGAGCACTGGTTTACTTAGAGCAATGTGTTTCTGGTGTCAATTATGAGATTCCTCAGTGTTAAGATGACTCTTTTAAGTTGTAGCTTCAGAGAAATCCATAGGTCTGAGAATTTTGAATCCATTAGATACTGGCTGAAACCTTGAGCATACCAGAGAAGGGAGTCTGGGGGTGAGTGAAAAGTGACAGGCAGGGGTTAAAGTGTTGTGGGACCCTAACACTTATACAGGAAACCACAATTACAAATGAAAACTAGAACAATAAAACCACTATATCTGTAGTTGTAGAGACTGAGTAAATAAAAATAAATATATATGTGAATCACCCAGCATAGTACTTGGCCTTTATTAGGAACTTCATTTACATTAAATTTCTTCCCATTTTTTCCCCTTTCTCATCTCTCTTCTTTCTTACAAGGGAAAAGCATGGATTTGGGAGTCACACACATGATTTTCGAATTCTGGCTCCTTTATTTGCTAGTTGTGATGTTTGGTATGTCTCCTAAACTTTCTGAGACATTATTGTTATTAGTAAAATAGTTCAAAAATAATTTCACTAACTGAGTAAAATTAATGTTATGAAAATTAAATAAAATGATTCTGTCTCTTTCTAATATTCCTTTTATCTCTTCTTTATTACACATTCAACAAAAATTCATGGCCATTTTACAGTTTCAACTTTCAGAGGAATTTTAAATGTGTTCTTTTATACCTTTCCTAATTGGCACTAGCCTTGATAAGCCTTTCTTTGGCACCACCCATGTTTCCTATGCTGAATTTCCCCAAACATCCCTGACTGAACCCCCAAGGGACATACTTCCTTCCTTCCTTTATGCAGGAACAAGGTCACCTCCTGTAAATTTTGGAATGTGTCCACTTGAGGTTTACTCTGCCTTTATGTTCATCATTCAACTTCTATTTTAGAGGAACTAGATAGGCCACAGGGTTAAGTTTGTTTCTTTCTCTTTTTTTTTTTCAAGTTAGATGGCAAAGTATTATTACCTTAAGACACATGAAAACAACTAGCTAACCCACAGAAGCACCCAAGTGCTCAGCATATGCTATGGTATTTATTTGGTGACTAAGGGTGAAGGCCTCCCTATGGTCAAAGCACTCAAACCCAACGGCTCAAAGAGTTAACCTGGTTCCAACCCTGTACTGTAAGATTTCCTTGGATTGAGAACAAGTATACTTCAGAATAAGTGCCCCATAATGGTAGAAAATCTACTCAGAGTTTTGAATTCTCTGTCTGAAACCCTGGGTTCATTTTAGAGCTTTCCATAGCTACCTAACCATTGGACCAGATTTGTAATATAGAATGTGATTGATACTAATGGGAAGTCAACATGTGGCCTTTATTCTAGCTCCTATCCAAATGTGACTCCCCTGAGATAGTGTAAATTGCTGACTTAGCCTAGCAGTTACTCTGACTTTTTTTTGGTGTTGAACTCAAAGAAGAGTCTTCTCAGGTTTAAAATGAAAAGTTGTGGTGCATGAAAAGTGTTAGAATTAAATTGGCAGGAAAGACACTGCCTTACACTGTGAATAGATGACCTCATTATCTGTGTCTGTTATCAAGGTTTCTCTTACAATTACTGAAAAACGATGTCCTCACCAGCACTTACTATTGTCTGTCTTTTTGATTCTAACCATACTAGTGGATATGAAGTGGTAGCTCATTGTTCTTTTGATTTGCATTTCCCTAATGGCTAATGATGTTGAGACATCCTATACTATCCTAGAACAAATATTCTTTTTAATGTGTTTATTGGCCACTTGCATATCTTCCTTGGAGAAATATCTCTTCAGATTCTTTGCCATTTAAAAATTGGATTGTATTTTTATTAATAAGTTACAATAGTTCTTTATATATTTTATGTACAAGTATCTTATCAGACATATAATTTGCAAATATTTTCTTTCATTCTGTGGGGAATCTTTGCTCTTTCATAGTGTCTTTTGAAGCACAATTTTTAATTTTAATGATGCCTATTTTGTTTGTTTATTTATTTATTTATTTTCTTTTGTTGTTTACCATTTTAGTGCCATACCTAAGAAAATAGAACAATACACACACAAACACACACACAACCTTAGACAGAGATTGGGTATCAGGGAACTCAGTTACTTTTCCCAATCCTCTCCTCTTCTGACACAACAAATGAAACAAGAATGCCCTGCTGCTACAAGGGACACATGCTTTGAGGTCAATCCCCTTTGTGAATTGTTCTGTATCTTTCATGTTCTAGTAATAATGATTAGTTGAAGGTAATTTAGGAACTCACAATGAAGACTAAATCAATCTGTAACTTTTATCTCTCCAGAGGGGATTGTAATAATAATACCCAAATGATGTTGATTAATAAATTGGTATTCCCTGGAAGAGAAGTTCAGGTATTACCACACAATTTTGTCCTTTGCTTGGATCTCAGGAAAATAAACAGAAATACATTGTATGATAGAATTAGGAGCCTAAAAGGTACTGACAGAAAGGAGTGGCAAGCCAAATATCAAAGAATTAAAGGAGATGGTGATAAATGTAAAAATCAGTGCTGAGGTTCAGGAACCTAATTCTAAGGGGCATGAATCCAACAGACATGACAAAATGATGGCATATGTAAGAATCTTTCGTGTCAAAAGGATGACAATGTGGCAGCCATGTAGAAAGTAAGTAAACAAAAGAGGTTGTTCACTGACACTCACCACATGGAGAAACAGAGGGACGAGCGAGTTGAAGCAAGCTCAGGAAAGAGTGACTAGGGTGGTGACAGGACTTGAAATCATGTCATGCAAATGGTCCAGGAAACTAGGGGTTCTTGGACTGGAAAGACAAGACTCATAGATGTTTACTGTCTAGCCAAGAGGCTGTTAATGTGAAAGTTAACATGGCTCCATGAAAATGAATAAAGTGTCAAGGTGATAGATTCTTGGTTTACTTTAAGAAAGGGTATTTCATAACTAAAGATGTAATGGGTGATCTGAGAGGAAGAAAATTTTCTGTCACTGGGGGTATTTACTCATAAACTGAAAGATCAATTATTATAGGAACTTAGGCATAAGAATCATGGTTGGAATAATAACCTTGAAGCTCCTATTGAAGCTGGAAATCTTTAATATGTGATTTTAACATTCCTATGTCTACTTGAATATTTATTACTTTTAAACATTTGAATCATCATGATGAAGGCCCAAACCCAGATCTTGACATATGAGATTTAAGCATTGATCTGGGTAATTTAACCCAAGATTGGTGGTAGTTTGGAATATATAATGGGGTTGTATTTTATTGTGGTGGTTCTGAGTTCCAGTTCTGGTCCATCTACTAAAGAGCTGTGCAGAAGTATGCTGAAACCAGCTCCCACCAACTTGTGAGAGTTAACTGTGCACATTTCTTTCCAACTTGGCGTTTAGGGTCATGTTGGCAGCTTGAAATTGGCCATTTCAACATGGAAAGTAGAAAACACTACAAATCAGGGCTTTTTGTACCCCCTGGAAAGCTGATTGTCAAACATTTATCAGTAGAACCATTAAAATATATGTTATATATGAATGACAGTGTATAAAACAGACAAAGGAAGAATGAACTGGAGGAATGGGGTCCTGAGCCATACCCGCTTAGCTTTCCCTCTGCCATTGCACGCCCTTCCCCCATAAAAGGCTCTAAGGCACTTCGTTGGCACTCATATAACTCCATAAGATTTTTAAAAGACCCAGAAAGAAATCCCTTTTGCTTACACTATGACTGTATTCTTTTACCATTATTTTTTCCCCCCTAGATCTAAGAGTACAGACATAAAACAGCAGGGTTTCCCTCAGTTTTATGAGATTGTTTTTAAAATGCAGTGCCAAAGGAATCAGTTTGAGAACATTGGAAACCTGATTCCTATATATTTAAGAAGAAATGTACATAGAAAACAGTGAGTTTCCTCATTTTGTAAATGTTCTTAACGTAATTGTGAGTTTTGTCATACAGGGCCAGCCCTATGTGTAGTCATAAATTTGCATGTTGTGAAGACACCCCAAAATTTGCTAACATGTTACTTTTTTCTTTGTTAGACTAGAAACTGATACCCCGAGGGAATAAAATTTGGTGAAATGTTGCAATATGTGGATGGTAGAGGTCGTGGAAAGGCAGATTTAAATGATCAATAAGACCTTTGGATGGGCTTCTAAAAATAGTGAGAGGGCATTAAAGGGTAGCTCCCTAAGGGCATACTTTGTCCACTTGTTTTTTGTTTCTGTGTTTTGTTTGTTTGTTTGTTTTTGTACCACACTGTACATTTCTCACAGTACCTGAAAATGGCCCTACGGGGATCACAGAGTCTGTGGGGATTCTGGAACATGAGTTCTGGCGTCTTTTTGTGATGTGCTTGAGGCTACTCCAATGTTTCCAGTTGTGTCCATGACTTAGAGAATAGGAGCATGATGGTATCATCTGCTGCAAAACTTATCCAGTCAGACTGACTTTATCATTGATTGTAGAATTCCTTTCCTTCTCAAAAGAAGAGATATTCCTGTGCGTTTGTTGTGTTGCATATTTCAACTGAATTTCTCTTGTGCTCTGAATTCTGATTTCTTTAATCTCACTCTTCCCATTCTCCCCAGATTTACAATGGGTTTATTTTCCTATTAAGGTGTTCTAATTCTATTGCCTCTTTCTTTGCCTTTGCCCCTGATTTCCCCTCTATCAGGTTCTCATTTTCAGAGGGTGGAACAGAATCACAGTTGACTAGATTGTAGTCTTATCTCTACCCACACTTCTTCCTGTTCTCTTCTCCTGCCAAGCTTCCCTCTTCACTCTACGACCTTCAGTGGCTGGCTTTGGACTCAGGGCCTCTTCTGACATATGCCACTCATGTTAGAACCTTCCTCCTGATCTGCACTACTAAGAACGCTCTCCTTTGTCTAAAACCTTCCCTTGTCTCCTTGGCTTCAAACTGTTATATTGTCTTCTGCCAGCTGGGATTAAATCCCTATTTCTTGCCTTACTTTGTGTCTTTCACTTAAAGTATCTGAAGGAAAGGCTTTCGTATTTGCACTGAAGCTTTGTCACTTTCAGATAGTAAGCAAACACCATAAGATGGAGTATAATGCCACCTTAACTTTTGTTACAGTTAAGTAATATTGAATATTTTGGTTTCTTCTGAAATGCATAGAAGAACAATTTTAGAAGTCCCAAATAATTAACAAAAATTTATTTAGACTTATAAAAAGTAAATATTATTCTCTTTTTAGAACACAGATCAGAAGTAGGAACTGACTGGTTATATTGCTCCAATCCACAAGGACAACCAAGTCAAGCAAAACTATTTTACTTTGCAATATAACATTGCTGTGATTTTAGGAAGATATATAATTTTTCAATCAAACATAAGAACTATGTGTCATCAGGTTTAACTTTTCAAATCTAATGATCTGACACCTAGTGTTAGTTTTGAGTACTGCTAAATAGTTCACAGAGTGTATTAAAAGTCCCCACTTAAAGAACTCCATTTCGTTTTTTTTATATATCCTGTGAGATTAATTCAGGTTACAATATAGCCTCAGGATAGGTGTAACTTACTCTTTGGTATTCAAATTAAAGCAGTTAAGACTTGAAGTCAGGAGGCTGAGTTCTAGTAATGCAGTTGGCTAGCTCCTATTATCTTGAGTAAGTTTCTAAAATGTGAATATCTTATTTATTTTAGGTCCTTTCAAACTCTAGCACCCTATGAGATATCTTTTTAAAGCAACAGATATGAATACCAGCTCTATTTTGAAGCTTGGAATATGTTCACTGAATAAACTAACAAATAAAACAGTTGTTAAATGAAGTATGGTTATTCTTTTGCTAAAAGAAATTTTTAAAATGTTACAAGTTATAACAAAGAACTAAAAGAGGATTTTAATGACTTATTCAAAGCCTACTTCTCACAATTATTTTTGTAAAATAATTTTCTACATTAGAGAGTTTGGTTTAAAAAAAAGCTAGGAATATCATAGATAAGGAAATATACTCATTCTCTATTATGTTGTCTAAAAGGAAATAAATATTTAGACTCTTTCTTTTAATTTAAATTTTAGCTTTTATAAAATTTAGGCTTTCTTAGTGCACTCAAAGATTTTGAATAGAAATCTCATTCCATTTTATTCATTCTAAATTATTTATCATTAGATATACTTCTTTTGTGCTTTTGCAGTTAAAATTGAACCCATTAGTCTAATTCTTTCACTAGTACATAATCTGTCTTGATTTCTATTATTGGCACTACAGAGACACTTTCCATTTGACCCCTATCGCCAGATAAACAACTTTTCCAGCAACAACACACAGACATATACACACACAGACATATTTACACACATTACATTTATACACACACATATGCACAGGCATATTCATACACACAGATACATATACATTTACACACACACAACTTTCTGAGATTTAAGGTGACTGCAAGCAACTTTTTATTTTGTTGTTGAAAAGACCTCTCTCAGTGAAGTGCATATGCACAGGAAGATCTGGCCAAAAAATGAGTAGAAAAATGACAGGTGACTTATAAAGGTTGGTTTTAATATCTATAATGAATTTTATCTTTTCCATACCTAAGCTTGTCCTACTCCTAATTTCTGCTTTATTGTAAAATTGCTATGCAAAAAACTAACCTCCATATGTATGTCAAATATTCAGAATGAGTTGCTTTGTACATTTAAAAATTCAAAACCTATGTATTTTTCTACTGTCCAATCGAAGAATAGCACTTATCTCACTTGAGTAAAAATAGATCAAAGTTCCATGGAGTGTAATTTTTATAATACTGTACAAAGATAATTATTATTTGTAGCAATGACTACAAGGTACTATAAAATAGTCAACTGCCTTCTAAAATAAAGATTGAACTTATGAAAATTTCAGCATTGTGAATGTAATTGAGTTCCTTAAAAGTCAGTAAGCTTCTGTACATGTACATAATTGTATATATGTACATAACTCATAATGTATATTTTCAAAATGTGAATAGACAAAATATCATATTCTGTAACATTTTAGAAAAAGAAGTTCCACACATCTACCTTTAATCTACTGCATGGAGCATGATATTACTTATCTCTTCTGTCTGACCATATCAAGGAACCACTGTTTGGAAGTCACTTTGCTAGCATTCATGCCATGAGTCTATATTCACCAGAGTGAAAAATAAACATTACTCTCCAGATGGAAATGAAAACTCCTTGGTAGCAAGTATTTCCAGATAGAATATTGCTGTAACTGCATATAATATTGATATTTCCTATGAATTTATCCATATACTTAACTTTGTTATAAAAATTAATAACATTTGCAATGTAATTTTCTTCTACAATCCTGCTAGTTATTAAATGCAACTTGTTTTATATCCTAAGTGTCCAGTAGATGGCATGATATGCATAGAAAGCACAAAACAAGGTCTTAAATCCTAACTGCAGTTATTCTTTTTTAAATCCGCATTTTGGAAACTTTGATAAGGTTCCACACAATGATGTGGAAAAATATCACTCTTCATCTTTAGCCTTAGAGAACCAGTATAAATGCAATATATATTTGCTTTTTTGATACATTTTGCTTGAAAAATGTTTTGGCACAATAAAATAAACAAAAAAATTATTAATTAAAAATACCCACAACACTGAAATGATAAGGGCAGTAAACCAATTTTCTGTCAGTTTTTTTAAATTTTTTTCCCCAGGTTTTAAAATTTTATTTGCATGTTTTAAAAATTGTGCATTCCAATAATTAAAATCATTTTAACAAAAAAAAAGATGGCACTGATTAAATTGCATTATATAGCTTGCAGGACACCTCGGACCAGCTTGGTTTTTACTCTAGATTTCACTGTCGACCCATCCAGCTCCTTCCTTCACCAACATGCAAGTTCTTTTCCTTCCCCGCCAGCCGCACAGGCAGATGGGAGAGGCAGGTGTGGCCTTCATTGTCAGTAGTTCTGATGTGAAAAGGGGCAGCAGTCATTTAAACTGATCCAACCTCTTTGCATCTTACAAAGTTAAACAGCTAAAAGAAGTAAAATAAGAAGGCAATGCTTGTGGAATGTACAATGCATATTGGCGGTGCGGGCCTCATTACGATTCGCCTGCTTGCTTCTCCTGTTCAATGGTTTCTTTGGAAGGCAGTGGGTTTTTCTCTTGCGTTTCTGTCTTCAATTTTGACTTATCGAATTTCTCAATGTCGGCCATATCGGGTTTGTCAGACATGGTTGGGAGGAAGCAGAGCGAGGTGCGCGAGGAAGAGTAGTCCGATCTGTCAGTTTTCTTGATGTTTTAGTAAGGAACAGACTGGAGGGTGTGATTTGCAACCAAGATACCGCCCTTTACATGTGACCAGCAAATACGAGATGACACTTTGTTCTAGAAAGTTTCCTCTCTCTGTTGAAGACACAACCTGTGAGTAATTGAAGGAATTGTTATTAATGTTAAATACTGCAAAATAGCTGTTATACAAGCTTCCAATATGATTTGTCAAAGGGGATAATTGTGGGGTGGAGAGAAAGAAAAGGAAATGCTTTCCCCTATGGTACAGGAATTTCCAAGGGTAACTTTACCTTGGTGGTGGTGTGGAAAGTGGTAAGGCTGTCCTGGTCAGAGGAAGGTCAAGGAGAAACCTTTTATGATCAAAGGATCAGGAAGGTACTAGGTAAAGTCACTGACTCTGTTTGAAGCCAAGCTGTGTGTGAATTGACGTAAAAGAGCATGTAGTAAAAAATCAGGGGAAGTGAGAGGAGAGTGGTCAAGAGTACATCCTCACACATACCATTTGCTTGATTCCGAAGGCTCTTCTGTCTCTTCACTTTCCACCGGGCCTTCATCTTTTCAATTTTCATGTCTCAACCTCATAGTAAGTATTTATTCTATCAGTGAATGAATGATCATGCAGAGAAAATTATTGGACTATCCCAAGCCCAAAAGTGTGCAGATAGCAAGTACAGTCCTGATAGAGACTGCAGGGAGAGCTTGCTTATGGGAAGAGTAGAAAGCTCTTGCCACCCCGAGAAAATTCATGGAGTCTCTGTGGTGTGGAAGTCAGGATAAGAGCTTAAGAAGAGACCAACAAACTTCCACTTCTGCATATTTATACAAAGAACTTGAAAGTAGAGTTTTGAAGAGATATTTGTAAACTAATTTTCATAGCAGTATTATTCACAATAGCCCTGGCTGGTTTGGCTCAGTGGATTGAGCGTCGACCTGCGAGCTAAGTGTCGCTGGTTCGATCTTCCAGTCAGGGCACATCAGAGAAGGAAAACTCTGACTCCAAAAAACCTCCGCTGCCTTGCGGCATACCTCTTCAGGGGAAAGGCTAAGGGAGTAAACCCCGACAGAAAATCCGGAGCCGGAGTCCCTAAGGCGGTTTGACGTTGTAGTCAACACCGGCAACTCCTGCGGCGCACCTGAAGCCAAGCTGTATTGACTCCGTCTTTCCCTTGGACCCTTCAGCTGCGAAGAGAGGGGGGTGTCTGCTGCATGGGCAACAGCAGACCCTCCATATCACCCTGCCCAGGCTCTGTAGCTTCAGCTTCACTGGAGAGGACACTCCAGCGTCATCGCAAGATGTCGATTCAACACGGGAGGAGACAGATACCGTGTCACTCCCGAGTCGGACTGCACAACCATTCTCGGCGGTGCAGATAGACTCTTAAGAAGCTACACCATCGTCTCTCGAGACGGACGGCTGCCGACGATTATTCACAATAGCTAAAATGTTGAAGTAATCCAAATGTTTTTAACGCTTGAATGGATAAACAACATATGGAATATACACACAATAGAATATTATTCAGCCTTAAAAATAAAAAGGAATTCTGACACATGCTACCACATGGATGAATCTTGAGGACTTTATACTACCTAAAATAAACTAGGCGCAAAAAGACAAATACTGTATGATTCCACTTATATGAGACATCTAAAATAGTCAAACTCATAAAAACAGAAAATAGAATAGTGGTTGCCTGGGGCAGGCAGTGGGGGAAATGAGGATTTGTTATTTTATGGGTTTAGAGCAGTAATTTTCAACCTTTTTCATCTCATGGCACACATAAACTAATTACTAAAATTCTGTGACACACTAAAATATATATTTTTTTCTGATGTGACAAAAAATAAGTATAATTTTGATGCATTCACCCTGGATGGTTACTGTTATGTTGGTTGTTGTCATTTTTTTACTTGACAATCTAGGGAAAAAAGGTCAGTGCCACTGACTAAATAGTCAGGTATTGAATGTTTTAAAAATTCTTGCAGTGCACTTATTGCAAATCACTGGCCTAGAGTTTCGGTTTTACAAGATCAAAAGTTTATGGAGATTGGTTGGACAATAATGTGAAGGTACTTAACACTACTAAATTATATACATTTTAAAACAGGTGAAGAACGTAATTTTTATGTTATGTGTATTTACCACAATTAAAAAATGTTAAACCCTGGCCAGCATGGCTCAGTTGGTTGGAGTGTTGTTTGATAACCAAAGAGTTGTAGGTTCAATTCTAGTAAGGGCACATACCTAGGTTGCCAGTTTAGTCTTCGATCTGTGCGCAGGCGCATGTGAACTCCTCTTCCCCACCCCAACTGTCCAGATGCATGTGGCCCAACCCACAGAAAGAAGGAAAACAATCAATCCTTCTCTCTCCCATAGATATTTCTCTCTCTCCTCCTCCTCTCTCTAAAAGGAATGAAAAACAATGTCCTTGGGTGAGGGTATAAAAAAAGTTAAAAAGAGGTCAAGAGTAGATCATGTAGGACAAATGCTTCAGCTGGCATTTGCTTTTCTTCTCCTTGAAGCTGAGATATCCATGTATATAGTTCAGCTTTGTTTAGATTTTAAGGATTTGAGCACTTTAACTCAACATTCATGCTACCTATGCTCTAGTGAGGACTCCTTGTAATATTGCCTTCTGGAATTCAAGTTTTATTAACTGGGTTTTTACATCTTCTAAAAGGCAATGAACTAATGTCTCTAAGGCTGGGGTCCTGCCTCACTCATATAGTCCCATTTCTTCTCAAACTTTAAAGATAATTCCTGCCTTCATTGAAGTCCTGGATGCTTCAACTAGGGTGACCCACACTCCTAGGTTGCCTAGAAATGTTCTGGTTTTAGGACTGAAATTCCTACATCCTGGGAAACTGCTCAGTTCTGAGCAAACTGGGACAGTCAGTCATCCTACATGTAACTGTCCTCTTTCTGTAAGCATGTCCTTCAGCGTTGGACCCTCCAATGCCTGTTCAGTGGTGCTTGGTGGAGGCAGTGATGAGCTTGGCTTGGGCATCAATGACATCAGCCTGGAGCCATAACTAAACCAACTTGATAAAGGAAGACAGAGGATGAGGAAAAACTATGTTTAGAAGGTTCTAAAATTCAAAACTGGGAGGTCAAGAAGAGAGAATTTGTTGCTAAGAAATAATGTTTAAGAACTGTGCTGAGATTTTGACACAAATTAACTCATTTAATCCTTACAATATTATAAACTGGACCCTATGATGATCACCGTTTTACAGATGAGGACACAGAGACTTAGAATAGGTAATTGTTTTGTGGACTTTGAATCCAGGCCATCTGATTTTAAACCAGAAGCCCAGGAAGCCTTAAAACAGACTGAAAACCTGGTTTTCATACCTAGAAATCTTCACGTAATTGGTCTGCAGTGTGGCCTCAGCACTGGGATTTTTTCAAAGTGTCCAGGTAGTGCTGATATGCACCCAGAGTTTGTTTGCTTATTTTTCATTTAGAGTTGATATTCAATATTATATTACTTCCAGGTGTGCAGCATAGTGGTTAGACATTTATATAACTCATGACATGAATCTTCCAATAAGTCTTGCACCCAGACACTATGTATAGTTATTACAAAATATTGTATATTGACTATATTCTTTAAGCTGTATTTTACATCCCCATGACTATTTGTAACTGTCAATTTGTACTTCTTAATCCCTTCACCTTTTGCACTCATCCCCCCAATGCCCCTCCCCTCTGGTAACCACCAGTTTGTTCTCTGTATCAATAAGTTTATTTGTTTTGTTTGTTTATTTTGCTTTTTAGATTCCACAAATAAATGAAATCATATGGTATTTTTCTTTCTCTGACTTGTTTCACTTAGTATTACCCTCTAGGCCCATCCATACTGTCACAAATGGTAAGATTTTATTCATTTTATGACCAACTAATATAATATTTTATTCTTATATATGTTACACCCCTTCTTTAACCATTCATCTTTTGATTGGAGCATTTAATCCATTTACATTTAAACTTATTTTTGATAAGTATATAGTTATTGCCATTTTATTATTTTCTGATTGTTTTATTTTATTTCTTTACTGTTTCTTATTTTCTTGCTCTCTTGTATGTTGATGACTTTCTATAGTGCTGTGTTTGGATTTCTTTCTCTTTATTTCTTGTGTGTCTCTTGTACATTTTTGTGGTTGCTGTGTAATATATATATACACATATATATAACATGGTAAATATATAAATATAGATATATAATATATCTATATTTATATATTTATATATATATTATATATTTTAAGTTGATGGTCACTTGAGTTTCAACACATTCCAAAATCACTATCATTTTTATTCACCCCTCCACATTTAAGTTTTTGTCATTATATTTTACATTTTGTGTGTGTGTTTTATATATCACTTAATTTACTGTACCTACATGATCTTCCCACTTTTGCCTTTTAACCATTGTACTAGCTTTAGTGTTTGTTGAGCCACTGCTTTTATTACATGTTTGCCTTGTCAGTGAGAATTTTTTCTTTGCAATAGTTTCATATATATATATATATATATATATATATATAATTTCCTTTTTCTTCTTAAAGAAGTCCCTTTAAATTTTCTTATAATACTGTTTGGTGCTGATGAACTCCTTCAGATTTTTCACGTCTAGGAAGCTCTTTATCTCTCCTATGATTCTAAATGGTAGTTTTGCTGGGTAGAGTAATCTTGGTTGCAGGCCCTTGCTTTTCATCACTTTGAGAATTTCATTGTTATGTTTAATGTTTTTTCCCAAAGTTTCCTTTTAAAGTATTCTAATTTTTTAAATATTTTTTCTTTTTGCTATTCTGATTGTTTTCTACTCCCTTGCCTTCCAAAATACTGACTTAATCCTTTGCTTCATCTAATCTCCTGTTGATTCTCTCTAATGTATTCTTTATATCAGTGATTATATTCTTCATTCCTGACTGGTTCTTTTTTATGTTTCTGGTTTCTTTGTTCAAGTTCTCACTGAAGATCATCTATTCTTCTCCTGTTTACTGAGCATTCTTATAACCAGTGTTTTGAACTCTGTATCTAGTAGATTGCTTTCCTTAATTTTATTTAGTTCTTTTTCTGGACTTTTGTTCTCTTCTTTCATTTGGAACATGTTTCTTTGTCTCCTCATTTGGCTACCTCCCTGTGTTTGTTTCTATGTATTAGGTAGAGCTGCTATGTCTCTTGGTCTTGGTAGAGACGCCTTATGTAGCAGGTGTCCTATGGGGCCCAATAGCATAGCCTCTCTGGTCACCTGCTCTGGGTGTTCCAAGTACATCCATTGTGTGGTTTGTGTTTGCCCCCTCCCCCGTTGTAGCTGAGCTTTGATAGCTGTGGGCACATCAGTGGGTGGGATTGACCCTCAGGCTGACTGGCTGTGAGGACTGGCCATGACTATAGCACACAAGCTATTATGCAGGGACTGACATCAGGGAGCAGGATTCACTTTAATGGGCTTTAGTGCCTTTCATGTTCACTCTTTGGGTATATTGTTTCTGGTGCTAATTGGGTGGTGTTCTGGTATGGTGTGAAGCAGGCCACCAGGTATATTGGTTCTAGGGCCTCTTGGGAGGGGCTCCAGTGCAGGTGACAAGGGCATAAGGTGATCTGCAGTTAGTAGCATCCTGTGCTGGGCTTGGGGGTGCCTGGCATTGGTTTTGCTGTGAGCCAGGTTTGGGGCCACTTAGCAGGTACAGAACATACCAAAACCAGGTACTTCTTGTTAAGGGTAGGAAAGTTTGCAGTTCAGGCCCAGGCTGGCTGCTTGTGTGCATTAGCCTCTGAAAAAGATTTGGGTTGGGCATGTGAATTGGGTGGGGCAAGGTCTCAGGGAATCACCAGGGTGGGGCAATCAGTGTTAGCCAGGTTAATTGAGATTCAGGCTTGGTGCCTGTCTGCACTTGTGGGCTATGTGTGGGTGGAGGGCTCAACAAAGGAGCAGTGGTGCCTGCCAGACTTTAGTCCCCTGGAGAGCTGCCTCTCTAGCCCTTGTCCTGAAGTCAGATAATTCAGTTCCTCCCCATATGCCCTTGGTGCTTTTTGAGCTTCTATTCCTTTTCTGGAGCTTAGGGCAAGTGTTTGTGAGTGAGTGAGTCTATGCTCAGGCCCTTTAACAGGATGTCTAGGTCAACAACATCTCTCTTTCTCACCTGGACTGCATCCCTATGGATTTTCACAGCCAGATGTTGTGGGGACTCATCTTCTAGCACTGGTGCTCTGATCTGGGAAGCCTGGTGTGGGTCTGATACCCCTCTCTTCTTAGTGAGGACTTCTGCTGCCCATATATTCCTCCCAATTTTCAACTACCATGCATATGTGGGGGACAAGCTTATGTTACATCTTTACTCCTCGTACCAGTCTTCTCATTGCTTCTTCTTTATATCTTAGTTATGAGAATTCTGTTCAGGGAGTCTTTGGGTGGTTCTCAAAGGTGGATGTTCTATAATTTAGTTGTAATTTTGATGTGGTCATGGGTGGAGGTGAACACAGCATTTACCTACTCTGCCATCTTGACCAGAAGTCCCACCTTGGGTTTAGAATCACAGCCTTAAAGCCCAGTTTTCTAGTAGCTACTCAATTCTACCTTTCTTGAAAGCAAAAGTTCAGAAGATGGGCAGAGCTGGGGAAGTTGGACTGAGAGCAAGGATGGAGAGTTGGGAAAAGGTGCTCAGGTGATCACCATGAATATAGCCACATGCTATTACTTTCTTCTATTGGCTACTGATGATAGGTAGATCAGACAGATTTAGAAGTGCCACTGGCCTTTTTATTGTCTCTTGACATCTTCCCTTGATGTCATGTCTTAATTACACATGAGGCATACTGTGCCCAACTCTGTACCTGGCCTTCACAACTGGGCTGAATCAAAATCAGGTCCTGGTCTCTTCCAGAATTCCTATCTTATAAAAGTTATCTTGACTTAGAAAAAGCACTCTTCCTTTTTCTTCCCCACCCAACTCCATGCTTCTTGCCCTCTGAAAAGAGACAGAACCAGGACCTAGATTTCAAGATTTATTAGTGTTGGTAAGAGTTTACCATTTCCTTGGGAAAATGTATTAGTTATACAGGTCTAAATGCATTATTTATAATATTACCTGCCATTATCAGATAGGTATTTCATTTGGTTATTTTCCTGAAGAACCTCAACCAAGTACAGTGAAATCAGAGATGTCCATACCTTGAGTGTACAACTGAGCCATCCATTAATATTAATTCTTAGGCAAGAACTGATCAAGTTTACCTGGCCCCCAAGTCCACAAATGCTGCTCACACAGCTCTGCATGTGAGTGTACTTTCTAGAAACCAAATTTTATATAATGGTCCCAGAATGTGGTCCATATATAACCATAAAAACCAGGTCTTACAAAAGCCCAACATCAAATAAGTCGGCTAAGAGTCCAATGCCTGTGGGTGGACGCAGAAGTTTCTAGGAACTTCATTCTCTCTTTAGGTTCAAACTTTAAAAAAATATGCAGACATTTTTAGATTTCCAGCAGCTTTCTGTTTCCTAAATAGAATTTGAGTTAACAATCCTGTAGTGCTGATAGAAATACAGGGATAAATTCACCCTCTCTTGCTTGGTGTTGCTTGGCCAGGAGAGGATTTTTGAAACAGACTGCTAGGTTGGGGTATGTAACACATCTGGCCATAGGACAGAGTAAAGCCCTTGGTAGTGTCTGTAAGCCTGTCCTCATCGATACTAGCTCTGATCATTAAATCAGGGGTCAGCAAACTATGGCCACAGGCCAAATATAGCCAGCATCCCACTTTTTTCTAGTAAATAGAGCTTTATTGGAACACAGCCATTGTGTGGAATGACAAAGTTGACTAGTTGTGACGAAGGCCATATGTTCATCAAAGCCTAAAATTATTTACTGTCTGGCTGAGAAAAAGCTTGCCAATCCCTGTATTAAGTTACTCATAGATTTAAAATATAATTGGTTGGAAAATATCCAATTTGTCTCTAACCTCTTTTGAAGGTCAAGACGAAAACAAAACAGTCTACCTGTTGAATCTGGTAGCTCTGCAGTTTGAAGTCAGCACCTCAAAGGCAGTGCTGATCTGTAGTCAGCACTCATATTTTAGTTTTGAAAGCACTCTTTTAAAAACAGCTTTGTGCCCTCACTGTTATGGAGTGCTGGCCTATGAACCAAAGGGTCACTGGTTTGATTCCCAGTCAGGGCACATGCCTGGGTTGCGGGCCAGGTCCCCAGTTTGGGGTGTGGGAGAGGCAACCACATATTGATATTGCTCTCCCTCTCTTTCTCCCTCCATTCCCTCTCTCTAAAAATAAGTAAATAAAATCTTTTAAAAAGAAAAAAGCAGGCTTGTGTTTTCAGAACACATTGGAAATTATAAACTAGTGTTTAGTGCAATTTGGATTTGTGCTCTACAAAAAAAAAACTTAGTGGAGGCTTCCTAGAAAAGTTTTCCAGGACCATCATATTTTTATTAAGGTTACAGGAATGCTCGACTGTTTCTTTTATTATTATTATTATTATTATTATTATTACTATTATGGAACTTTCTTGGGTCTTATTGTTCTCAATTTTTTTTTTTTACAATTAGTGAGTCAGAGCCTTGCCACAATGAGAAAAGCATCTGATTTGATCTCACAGAACTTTGCTAGCATGAAAGATGATGGTAAGGTGCAAAGATGTCACAGAATGAATTAAATATAGACCTTGCAAGGCACTCCCAGGCATTTCTGTGTAGACAGAGGCCTGCTATATGTCATGAGCCTCCTCCTCTTTCTTTGGCTTGTGCCTTTTGCACTAATCTGAAGAATCTTTCCTAAATTCCCTGAGGACACATGATACTTTGGGTGCTGCATGAACACTTCACTGGAGGAAACAAGCTGGCATGGTGACAAGCAGCTACAGAGTAGGGAAAATCAAGACACTTTTTTTTTAATATATGCTTTATTGATTATGCTGTTACAGTTGTCTCAATTTCTTTTCCTTTTGTTCCCCTCCACCCAGTGACCCCCTTCCCTCCACCAGTTCTCCGCCCCTTAGTCCATGTCCATTGGTTGTGCATATAGTTCTTCTCAATCTCTTCCTGTCTACTCCACTCCCTCCTACTATGCTTCTTAATTCCTGTACCATATCCCTCCCTTTCCCTCCTTCCCCCTCCCCCCTCACCTCCCCCCAAAATGTTCCCCATACCTACTATAATTCTTTTCCCACCATTGTTGCCTACTTAGCTGGCCTTTGTTTCGATTCCCTAACTTCTTCTGTTGTTGTTGTGATACAGTTTTTGTTTTAATGTTCATAGTTTCGATCCTCTTTCTCCTAAACAATTCCCTTTAACATTTCATATAACAGTGGTTTGGATCTGATGAACTCCTTCAGTTTTACTTTGTCCTGGAAGCACTTTCTCTGCCCTTCTATTCTGAATGACAGCTTCGCTGGATAGAGTAACTGTGGTTGTAGGTTTTTGCTTTTCATTACTTTGAATATTTCTTGCCAGTTCCTTCTTGCCTGCAGAGTTTCTTTTGAGAAATCAAATGATAGTCTTATTGGGACCCCTTTATATGTAATTCTCTTCTTCTCTCTTGCTGCTTTTAAGATTCTCTTTTTATCTTTAATTTTTGACATTTTGATTATAATGTGTCTTGGTGTGGTTCTCCCTGGGTCCAGTTTATCTGAAACTCTCTGTGCTTCCTGGACCTGTAAGTCTATTTCCTTCACCAAGTTAAGGAAGTTCTTCTTCATTATTTTTTCACATAATTTTTCAATTTCTAGTTCTTCTTCTTCACCTTCTGGCAACCCTATGATTCAGATGTTGGCCCACTTATAGCTGTCCCATAGGTTTCTGAGCCTCTCCTCATTTTCCTCACTTTTCATTTCCTCTTTCTGCACTGGTTAACTGTTTGTTCCTTCCCTATGTTCCGATTTGTTGATTTGATCCCTGGTTTTCTTTCCCTCACCACCAGTTTTGTATGTGTTTTCATGCATTTCAGCAGGGCTAACCTTCATTCCTTACCCATCTTGTTTAAGATCTGCTGTTAGGTCTGTAAGCATTCTTATAACCAAAGCTCTGAACTGTGCCTCAGAAAGATCTCCTATCTGCTGCTTTGTTAGATTAGATATTTGCTGTCTGGTCAGCTGTATCACCAGGATCTCTATTATAATCTGTGCCATCCTGACAGTGTTGTGTTTGCCTTTACTTCCTGGGTGGGACTATCACACCTCCTATGCTATAGGGGGGTGGAGCCCCATACACTCATCACAGCTGGGCGGTCCTTCTCACCACACTGTGGCATTTTGCATAGGGGCTGGGGACCAAGATGGATTCCTGCCATTCACTCTCCACTGAGAGACCAGGAGCCTCCTCCTCCATCCCCATACCCTCTGGCCCTCACAGTCAAAGGCAATGGTGGTCTGCCTCCCTGGCATTGGAATCCCGAGCTTATGGGTTTGGTCTGCAGTGGGGGGTGCTCCCCAGGTTCTTCTAGCCTCCCCTTAAATACAGGTGTCTGTGCTTACTGCTGTCCCACCACCATCACCAGCACAGCTTGACCTCTCCACCCCAGTTTCACCTCCTACCCGTCTGGATGAGCACCACTTCTTTATCACTTCATATGTTGGACTTCAATGTAACTTTCTTTTCTAGAACTTTTGGTTATTTGTGGTTTTGTTGTAGTTGTATTGTTTCTTAGTTGTGGAGGGAGATGGAGCATGTCAGTCTAGGCCTTCTTCTTGGTTGGAAATTGTCTCCTCATTTTGACAAGTTCCTGTGTTTATTTGCCTCTGCATCCCAGGTAGAACTATCACTCCTGTTATGTTGTAAGGGGTGGATTCTTAGGGATTTGTCAGTACATGGTGACCTGTTTCACCATATTGTGGCACTGTATGTGGGGGAGGGGTCCAAGAGGGAACAATGCTACCTGCCCAGCACTCGCCCCTTTTCCAGGCACCTTTCCTACTTCCACACCAGACTGGTGCCCCTCTAGCTGCTGTTTTGGCCATCATTCCCAGAGTGGGTGGGTCGGTGGACATTCTAGGACCGTGGGGGCCCTTTAAACAAACAGACTCTGCTGAGACACTGGCAGTTTCTTCCTCTGCCTGAACACCCACTGGTTTGCACAGTCAGAAGCAATGAAGTTTGATTTTCCCTAGTGCTGGGACTGTGAGCTGTGTGGTCTGGTCTGGTCTGGGGCTGGGAACACTCCTCAGGTGTCCCTCCAGACTTTTTAAAACATGTGACTGCTTTTTCCACTGGCCTGAAACTGCTGCCACTGCCACATCTGCAGCCATCAACACACCATATCCTCTCTGCCCTGGCTCTGCCCCTCCTACCTGTCTGGATGAATATTTCTTCCTTATATCTTTGTTTGTTGGACTTCCATGTAGCTTGACTTTCTGGAACTTCTGGTTGTCTCTAGTTTTTAGATAGTTTTACTCCTTCTTAGTTGTGGAGGGAGATGCAGCATGTCTGTCTACACCTCCATCTTGGCCGGAAGTCCCCAAGACACTTTGTTAAGACATGTTTTCTTCCATGGTTTTTAAATGATTTTTAAAATCCTTACCCAATGATATGTTTATTAATTTTAGAAAGAGAAGTGGAAAGAGAAAGAGAAAGAAACATCAGTGAGACAGAGAAATATCAATCAGTTGCCAATGGAGGATTGAACCTGAAACCTAGGTATGTGCCCTGACCAGGAATCAAACCCACAACCTTTGACACTGTAACCAATTGAGCTACTCAGCCAGGGCATCTTTCCAGTTCTTAAACTAATTTGCTATGCATTAGTAAAGGCAGCACTTAGCTGCTAAGTGTGGGACAACCTAGGGTAGAACTTTCTAATTTGCTTTTTTGTACAGATGAGTTGGACAATGTAGTTTACAAATTAAACAATGAAAATGTGTATTTCTAATGACATGAGAATATTGATGAGCTAAAGTTACTTGGCAGGGTGTGTGAACAATACTATATTTATACCCAAAAGGTATTGTCCAGCTGATTTTAAACTTTCTTACTTGTCATAGGTTGGTGGATTTAACGTCTTCTCAATGGTCTACATGGAAAGGTAGGATCCTGATTTCATGACCCTTCTTGTGATTGATTCCCCACAGAATCTAGACCCCATTTTTCAGAAAAGAAATGCCCCAGCGGAGGGAGAATAGGAATCTTTCATTTGCCTCTGATTCACTGTGACCATAGAACATTCTAATTAAAAAACATGGAAAAGTCTTAAGTTTTTCCCTTGAGATACATTTCCTTGACAGTGTCTCCCACCCATCTACACACCCTATATATGTAAAGTTTCCCCCTTGGGCACTAAAAAAAGCTGGGGCCTTCACAATAGCAAAAGAGAGGGAAACAGGTAACAGACAGCAGGGGGAACCAACATTGCAGCAACCTAACCTTTATTATGAGTGGCTACACTGGTTAATGTAAGTGCAGTTGCTGTAACAGATAAAGCCTGAAATCTTAATAGCTCAGCTTTTACTCACATAAGTGCTCATTAGTCTTGAAGAGTGGGGTGGGCAGGACATTTTCCACAGTCTTTGGATGATACAGGCTGAGAGATTCTCTGCCATTTCAGCACATGATTTTCATAGAGGCCTTTGGCCTAGGCATCCAACTGATGGATAGAGGAACACTTAGGAGGTTATTTTGTCTTAGACCTGGGAATACAGCACTTAATTTCTTCCCAAATTCCAGTGCCAGATCTGAGTCACATGGCCATGAAAGAAAGGCTTGAGAATGTAGTCTAATTGTGCATCCAGGAGAAAAGATAAAAGTTTTGCACACAGTGTCCAAAGTCCCCTTTCCAGTGTGGTTGGAGTTAATGCCAGATAGCTGGTGGGTTCAGCACAGGTGCTAGTCTTCAAGCAATGAGGAGCCTTAAAGTAAGATAATGAATTGTATCTGCTTCTAAGAGCTTGTGTTTAGTTTGAAGAGGCCAGTGGAGAATAGTGTTCAGTCCCCTGTGGATGGGAAGAGATGACTTAGAAAAACCATCCCAAACAGGTTTAAGTCTCTGGAGAAACCAAAGTGATCTCAGGGAATCCAAGGTGGAAACTAAGTCATGATTTTTAGGCCAATACAACAAATTAGGAGAAGTTGTATCCTGGGCTCTGTGTAGGTACTCAGGGTCTAGGACAGATGTTCCAGACATGATGTGGAAAGTCTAATTCTAGACCATATCACCAGTGGAGAGGGGTCTCTAGTGTTCTGCCAGACTCAGTGGAATGAACCTTGGAGCCGAGTAAAGGTCTCAAGTTTCTTCAATTGGCTGGGACTGAGGAATGCATAGTTATATATGCCCATTTCTTTCTTCTCTTGAATGTAGTAGATATTGTGGTTGAATCTCCAAAATCTATGTCACTACAGATCTAAACATATCATGGTAAATCCATTAATTTAATCTGGCTAAGCAACTTGGCAGAGCTAGAGTCACCCATGTGACTCTGCAGTTGTATGATTGATGAGAAAGTGTGGAATTACCAGTCTTCTTGTACCCCTCTGTAATCACTTTACACCTATGAGGAACACCTCCCTGAGATTGAGCACTTCCCACACAGGATATGGAGATGCCTTGGATGTGTACATCTGACCATGAAACTTTAGCAAATTCCTCTTCCCTTCATGGTGGCAGGGTCCCAGGGAGCAGGACTGATACAACTCAGGCACCAGTCATGGGGTATAAGTATGTGAGATGGTCTAAGAGGCTGAAGACTGCAGCTGGCCAAGGACACTGAGGCGAGAACAGTGGGCTACTTCAGAAACCACACAGGAGCTCATGGCCCAGTTCCAGACTGTGTACTAAACCTTGCAGGGATAGATTAACAGCAGGCAAAGCTGCAGTATGTGGCTGACAGTTCAGAGCCAGAGCAAAAATAGCTTAAGTGGTTTAAAATTTGCCAAAATTATGGCTTTCCTCTTAGGTCTATGCAGGCTTTGTTCCCCTTATCACAAAATAGTGGAAATTTTAGGGCAATCCTAAAGGTTTCACAAACCATTCACATGCTTCCAAACACTAGCAAAACATACTTGACATTACTCATACTGTTTTCCACTCTCAGTTGCACCAGGTGCTCAGCTTTGGACTAGTACTGTCTCCAAGGTGAGTATGAGTAGACAGGAATGGAGAAGATGCCATGGGCTTTCAGTTGAGTCTCTGCAGGATCAGGCTACCTAAGCAGATGTTGTCAGTAGTGTTCCACCCATAAGCCTTGGACCTTATAGTATCTGCATCTTGGGGTTTGAGGACCTTTTCTTCCCCCTCAGTGGTGAGAGGAGTGGAAACTGCTCTGCCTCACTCTGCCCAGGACCAGGGCAAGCCAGAAGTGCCAGGAATTATGATCTACCACCTCCACGCCCTGCCGCAGCAGCAGGTTTCAAAGAACTTGGGACTGGGATATAAATGCCTGCCTGCTTGCTGTCTTGCTCCTTGGCTGGGATAGTTCTGCAGCATGTGTTTTGCACCATTTCCCTGAGTTTTCCCATACATTGAAGCTGACCATGCGTAGCTTACTCCAGTACCACTCTTACAGCTGCCTTCCCTTCCCTGTATCACTTTCTTAGTTCTCAACTGATGTTCCTTGCTCTTCTCAAATAAATGATTTTCATGTGAATCCTTGTCTCAACCTCCGTTCCTGGGAGAATGCAAACTAAGATTCTAGTTTTCCAGAAAATAACCTGGACAGCATGAGGGATCATCTGACACTTTAAAAATAATGTTTTCCCAGGCAGATATTTTGGGATCATGATGGAATTCACCCCCAATCTTCCCGCCTAGCTAATATCTATAGACACATGACAAGTTCACATTACAACTTTCTTTTATTTTATTTGAGACCTAAAGAAAATTTGTTTCTCCATATATTATAGAAATGGCTTAAGAGATTTTTTTAAAGTATTATACTTAGTAAAATAAACGAGTATATCATTGTCTGGGACTTCATTGCACTTATTATCTCAGGTGATCAAGTTTTTTCTGGGCCTTCTGCTTGAAATGAGTATTTGAACTCATGGCTTCTTGGGTCTGAAATGTGCTTTCAGTATAATATATCATTTAGTAATGAGATTGTAGGAGAGGAGTGTTATAATTATCACCTGCTCATGGCAACTGGAAGTGACCAATATCTGCCAGAATAGCCTAAAACTCATGAGCAACCAAATTCTAAATTTAAGTCAGTTTTCTAGGTACACTCACTTAATTACAGGAAATTGTTTGTGGGTTAGAGAGAAACACTGCTTTTGAATACAGCCTAGAGAGTGCAGCTGGACTTGTCTCCAGCTCAGCCCTCACAGTTCTATCGAGATGGGGGCTGTGACAAAGGGTGAGTCAAATAGCCACCTCGCTATGACCTCTGTAAAAAATGTGGAGTGGAAGGCAGCCCTGCTTTTAAGCACAGTCATAAAGTGGGTAACCATATAATTTTTCTTCAAAACACAGGATGTGAGTAATACAGTAGTCCCTCTCTATAACACAGTTCACTTATCATGGCCTCACTCTATCGCGGGATTTTAAAAAATATTATATTTAATTAGTTATCACAGATTTTTCACTGTATCACAGGATTTTGTGGTACTGTATACGTATGTTTTTTGTTTTTGTTTTTGTTTTTTGTTTTTTCAATTACAGTTGTCCCCTTTTCCCCTAATTTCTCTCCCCCACCCACCCCACCCCCTCTCCCGCAATCATATCCCTCCCCGTTGTCCATGTCCATGAGTCTTTTATGCAGGTTCTTTGACTAAACCCTTCCCTTACTTATCCCCCTTCTCTCCCTCTCCCCTCCCCCCTATTGACTGCTATTCTGCTCTTTGTTCTATTTAGTTCCTTTGTTTGTGTTGTTCTTTAGTTTCCTGTATTAGGTGATATCATATGGTATTTTTCTGTTTTTAAAGTTACGTAGGTTTAAGAGTGTAGAATATGTTTAAGAACATAAGTAATGTTTATAAAAGTAGAAAAGATTAATAAGGGAGTGGGAAAGGTTAATAAGGGACTGGGAATGGTTTCTAAGTGTGTGGGACGGGTTTATAAAGCCTTAAAATATATATAAATACTAAAATAAATTTAAGGTTCCTACTTTGCAGATTTTCACCTGTCGTGGGGGGTGGGTGTCTAGAATGTAATACCCACGATAAGTGAGGGAATACTGTATTACATTTCTTTCCTTTCTCTAAATTTAATATGCCCCAAATTCAGATTCAGCCTAACTGGTAGAAAGGTCAAACTCTGCCATGACAGAGTTCTTATTGGTGCCCTGTGAATGCACTGGGGGTGTCTTGTGCTATTTGGTCCCTAAAAAATAGAGCTGATGTAGTCAGTGTTCAGAACTGTACTATTCCTAAAGGATGGAGTCTCTCCTAGTGACCTGGGGTTATTGGCACAGCCAAGTGCCCAGTGCTCAGGGCCTAGACTCCTTAGGAAGTCTAGGTGGCTGTCTCCTTCTGTGGTCCTGTCCCGTTTGGGGGCACTGCAAGGCATCAGGGCAGAGGCTCCTAGTTCTTATGGAGCCCAAATACCTCTGCTGTCTCCTTATTCTTGGAGGATATTCCCCAAATTGCCTTTTGATCTTGCCTTTTCCATTTCTTTCATTTCTGAGAGGGCTCCATATAGTAATCACTGCTTGAGGGGTTTTTAGAAACACAATATGAAATCTCCTTGGAGGAGTGGCTGGGAAAATAATATGCCGATACTAGGGTTTTTTTTTCCTACAAACACAAATTCTACAATTTAACCTTGTAGTGCTGACAGTCATATTCAACGATGTTGATAGACAAGTAAGAGGAATAGCTGCAGAATTATCACTTGGAGCTATCCAGCAAGTAAAATATGACCTCATGAGATATGAAATGGCAGAGAAAAAAATGGAAATCAACTTAAAGTAGAAGAAAGTAATTTGATCTTTCGGGGGGACACATGTGTCTTTTCTGTGCAAGGAAATACTCAGTTATTTTGCTAATAACATAAGCATTATTACTATGATAATCATTATTCTTAAATTTTCTTTAATTCAAAATGACTAATATTTTAATAACAATCTACATTTGCTTAGCATTATATATTTTCATGCATGTGATCTTATTTGCTATTGATCATATCCAGCTAAGAAAAGTCAAGTGTTTCTCATGTTAATGGAACTCCAAAGTCTATCAGCCAGTAGAGAGTTGAATGGGACAAGAACCCAGGTGGATTGTTTTTCCACTTGACCACTCTGCCCAAGCTATAAAACTAAGAGGGAAAATACAGTTTATAGATGATATTCTTAATCTTATACAAATTAGTTACTTTCAAGTATATCTTTCAAATTAGCTACAAAAGACTTTCCTCACAATATTCAGAGATTGACCAAATTTTGTCTTCATTTTAGCCACATATTTAACTCCACCTGAGCCAAGAGAATATGTATTGAAAGTTTCTGGCACTCTGCAGCTGAGAGCTATTTGGAGTGATGCTAGGTTTATGAAAGGCACATTCATTCAGAAACATTCAAATAGCAATGAATATGGTTCAAGTATCATCCTAGACTCCAGTACTGCTCTGTCCAACAAGGTAGCCATGAACTACAAGTGGTGATTTGAATTTTAATTAAATGAAATTAAACACAGTTTAAAGATTCATTTCATAGTCCCACATTTCAAATGTTCAAGAGCCACATATGGCTAGTAGCTACTGTTGAACAGAGCAGACATAGATTCTTGAAGAACATTTCTTTAAAAGCTTTCCATTTATTATAATGGAAATAGAGCATTTCTATAATCACAGAAAGTTCTATTGGGCAGCACTGCTCCATAGTTATAAAGATCTAAAGGTACCAGATCTGGTCCCTCCATTTTAAGAACTTATAATTATTGTATGCCTATAGCAGAACTTAAAGTATATCATGGTGAATTCTATAACAAAGTATCAGTTCAGTGTAGCAGATATTTATTGTGCCAGGCTTTATGTTAAACTCTGTGGACATACAGATGGCTAAAAATTGGTCTCTGCACCTCAGTAGCTTTCATCAGTGGAGGCAGGAATAAAATGCAAGCCCTTGAGGACCAGAGCAAATTTCTCTTCCTGCAAAATTGACAAGAGAAAAATGATTAAGCCCATTTCTTCTATTTTCTTTATCCATGCACATACCTTGTTTCTTGAACAACACAGAAAATATTTTCGTAATTGTATTACATAATAAGCAATAATTAAAATTTTGCATTGACATTCTCAAAACACTGGCTCACTTTGCTCTGTTTTACAAATGAGCCTGGACCATAGGTTGGGAACTGTAATAATCCCATATTCATTTGGCAACATTATTCATAAAGCAGGCAATTGGACTTCATACCAAAACACTTCCCTTGGCACTCTGCTTCTTCAAGCTGAGATAATCTCCCTTCAAGTCTCTCCTTTGCTCTGTGCATCAGATGCAGGATGAATTTATGTATAATAATAATGGCCCCATAGTTCTAAGAATGTCTAGCAGTGATCTTTTACTGAAATTTCTGGTAGCAGCTGTTTTGTAGCTTCTTTTATTATGTTTTATTAAGTTGCACAAATAATAAAATAATTTTGTTTTTTACAGTAAGGCAACCTCTCATTTAATTTGTGGGTAGTAGCAGAATATTAATTGTTTTCTGAGACTTGTATAAAAATGACATCTATTCATGGCCCAATTATTGGGAATGGGGAGAGTTCTCCATTGCCATGTATGGCTGTTGACAGGTATTTAACCCTCATGTTCTTTCCTCACTAACATTAATGTTACTCTACAGAAAGGACGTTGCCCAGGATGAAAAGCACTATGTTATTGAGAAGTTTACAAGTATTTCAATCTGGTTTATTGCCTCATTTAACAATCCTGGATATTTCCTTCTTTTATCTGTCCTTGTTTTTCTGCCTCTACTCTTGATATTGAGGCAGTGTTTATTGCACTTACACTTGCTGTAGGTTTTTAAATCTTTGCAATTTTAATTGTTAAAGAGAAACAAGGCAGCCTAAGTTCTCAGAAAATCTGGATTTATTTTTTGCTCCACTAGTCACTCATTAAGTGACCTTAAGTAAGTCATTTGTCCTTGGTGTTTTATTCTTTCCAGCTGTAAAATAGGGTTATGAGGACACTTCTCTTCTTTTCTCAGGTCACAGATGTGGAAGAGTTTGGAAAGTTAAAGTTTTATAGATACTTAGATTGTAATGCTAGACATGTTACATCCCTACTTCTAATTAGCTTCTTCTTTCTTCCCTTGAATGGGCAAACTTTCAAATGGGTACTCTGCTATCATAGTTGCCACTGATTGGACCAGGAGAGAGTGCAAATGTAGGAGGAGCCAATCAGGTGTCCCCCATGAGTTTATGGACATATTGTAGAAACACAGAAATGGAATTCAGACAGTGATGGATCATTGACGCAAAAGGTCAGGTATGTTTTTGGCATTTTGACTCAGTCCATACTGATGAGCACAAATAGAAATATGGTCTATGAAGACAGATAAAAGCATGGCTTGAATGTGTTACGAAAAGTAGGTAAGTGACTCAGAGGCAGTAAGAAGAATAAGATAAGGAGATGGAGTGTAGGGTTGTCTGTAACTTTTTAATACCTATAAGGTCTGGCTCTGTTTTAGGTATTTTCATATGAACCACAATCTAATGAGGCAGGAGGCATTATGGCTGTCAGTTTAAGAGAACATAGTTAGTTACTGTTAGGTCCAGTGAGAAATGACAGGAGAACAGGCCACAAGTTCAAAAAGATTCATTTGGCCAGCTGCACAAGTGGACTGAGACCAGGAAGGCAGGAAGGTGTCAGAAGTGAACGAAAGAAAGGCAGGGTTTTTTAAAGGGCATACAGAGGGAGAGAGTTGAAGGGATTCTCTGTAGATGGCTTTGGGGGAGTTGGTTCCGAGAACAGAGGCTTACTAAAACAGAAAAGTTACTAAATCCTTGCCAGCAGACCAATATATCTTTAAAGGACACAGGCCTTCACTGGTGTCAGCAGTTACAGGGGGGCAGCAGACTTAATGGGGCTTGCTAAAATTACACCAGAATTCCTGGAACCCAGGTCTTATGCCTAACAGTTATGAGACTTAACCAAGGTCACACAGATTGTTCTGAATTTGGCCGAGGATTTCATTACTGGTACTGGCTTCTAAATTTGAAGGGTTTTTTTTGCTACGGGATAACTTAGTTTTTGCATTTTGTTGTTATTTAAGACTGAGGATGAAAGATCTAAAGAAATTGTTCTAGCCCAGTGTAGCTACTTAAGACTTATATTCTATTTGTAAATTGCCTGAGCAATATGTGACATCATCCCAGATATTTTTCCTAATGTACAAAACCCCACTGTTAAATTATTTCCTCCTCACAAATAAAAATGACACTACTAAATTTTTCCTACTCATCCAACTTAAATTACTCATTTCTATTAGAACTAGAGTGTGAATTTGAAAAACTATTGTATATTTTAATTGGTATTTATTTATAGTTTTGATAGATATTTTCTGAGTTCAATAATCTCCTCAGTTGAGCTTGCACGTTCAAAAACATTACTGGAATATATTTGAGTGACAATCACTAAAGCAAGCACAGAAATTTCATTTAAGATCTAAGTTGGTATAAAATATGTATTGATTTCACCAATTCAATCAGTGTTTTTTAAAATTTTCTTAGTGATGGAACTACTTAGTCAAACAAAATATTATGCTGAAAATTAGTCGTTGTCGTTGGCAGCCGTCCGTCTCGAGAGACGATGGTGTAGCTTCTTTTTTTTTTTTTTTTTTTTGAACTTGATATATACTGTAATTTTATTTTTACACTTAATTACTGGACAACAACATTTACTAAAATGTAAAATAATATTGTGGCATAAAAAGAAAACTTATTTATTTAGGAAAATGGGAATATAGTTTTTTTTATAACATTGAAAAGACCTATAATTCCATTGTTGAAATAATCACTATTAAAAACATGTGTATATTTCTAAATTAGGCCATATTAAAAATATATAAATTTTAGTATTAAAGTCTGGATATAGGTGTGAAGATAATAAAAAGTGAACCAAAATGTACATACCATGTTGTATCATGTTTCCTTCAATTAGATGGGATAATGAACATTTTCTGTGTTCAGGTATATTTACCTACAATATTATTCAATGGTTATAAGTAGGACATTGAATGTATACACCCTAATTTATTTAACCACAAATCCTCTTATTGGTCATTTAGAGATTCTTTATGTTTATCTACTATAAAGAATTTTGTGCTGTACATTCTATATCTAAATATTTGGCTATATCCTTAATTTATTTAGGATAATTTTGGTTTTTTTTGTTTTCTGTTTTTTTTTTTTCAGATTTAATGTGTTTTATTGATTAAAATATTACATTTGTGCCAATTTCCCTTCCCTCTGCTCCCCTCTACCCGGTGGCCCCCCTCCCTCCAGTTGTCCCCCCCTTTTAGATTATGTCCATTAGTTGTGCATACAGTTCCTCCCAACCTCTCTCCGTCTATTCCATTCCCTCCTACCATGATCCCCAATTCCTATATCATCTCCCTCCCTCTCCCCACTCCCCCTCCCTGTTGACCTCCCCCCAATATGCTTCCCATACCCACAGTTCCTTTTCCACTCTCGTTGCCTGTTTAGTTTGCCTTTGTTTCATCTCCCTAGCTTCTGTTTTTTAAACCAGTCCCTTTAACATCTCATATAACAGTGGTTTGGATCTAATGAACTCTTTCAGTTTTATTTTGTCCTGGAAACACTTTCTCTGTCCTTCTATTCTGAATGACAATTTCGCTGGATAGAGTATTCGTGGTTGTAGTTTTTGGATTTTCATTACTTTGAATATTTCTTGCCAGTCCCTTCTTGCCTGTAGGGTCTCCCTTGAGAAGTCAGCTGATAGTCTAATTGGGACCCCTTTGTACATAATTCTTTTCTTCTCTCTTGCTGCTTTTAAGATTCTCTCTTTATCTTTAATTTTTGACATTTTGATTATAATGTGTCTTGGAGTGGTTCTCCCTGGGTCCAGTCTCTTGGGAACTCTCCTTGCTTCCTGGACCTGCAAGTCTATTCCCTTCCCCAAGTCTGGGAAGTTCTCCTTTATTATATTTTCACTCAATTTTTCAAGTTCTAGTTCATCTTCCTCGCTCTCTGGCAAACCAATGATTCTTATGTTGGACCTTTTATAGCTGTCCCAGAGGTTTCTGATCCTCTCATTGTTGCTTCCCATTTCCTCTCGCTGCATTGGTTGACTGCTTGTTCCTTCTCCATATTCCAGTTTGTTGAAATGAACTCTGGATTTTTTTTCCTCACCATCTGTCTCGTATGTGGTTTTGTTCCTTTCGTTATGAATGTTTTTCGCTTCTTTCTTATCTTTTTCCTGCTCTTTTGTGAATTCTGTAAACCACCTGATAACTATGGCCCAGAACTGAGCCTCTGACAGATTTCTTATCTGTTCATCTGTCAGGTTCTCTATCTGTTGCCTGGTGAGTTGTGCTACCGGGATTTCTATAGTTGTCTGCCTCATTTTGACAGATGCGTTTTGTTTTCTTGGGCCGGCTGTCGGGGGCAGTGCCTGTGTACGCGTCACAATTCAGCGACTGGTGCCTGTCTGCGACCTATTTCGCAGCCCTGTGGTGCTTTCTTTGGGGGCGAGGGTCCAAGATGGATTCACACAGTTATTCAGCTGGGAGACCAGGATCCGTCCTCCCGCCCCCCTGGGCCTCACTGTTCAAGGCGATGCGGTGGCCGCTCTCCCCAGCGCCGGGGTCGCGCACCGCCAGGGGCTTGACCGCAGCCGGGATTCCTCACCGCCCCGCCGCTCCAGGTGCGACCGCAAACAGCACTGCCCTCTTTAACTCTTACCTGCCCAAATGGCACCGCTGGTTTATAACTTCATACGTTGGGCTTCCGTGTAGTTCTATTTTCTGGAATTTCTAGTTATCCTTTGTTTTCAAGTAGTTGTATTCCTCTCTAGTTGTAGAGGGAGACCTAGCGTGTCCGTCTAAGCCTCCATCTTGGCCGGAAGTCCGATGGTGTAGCTTCTTAAGAGTCTATCTGCACCGCCGAGAATGGCTGTGCAGTCCAACTCGGGAGTGACACGGTATCTGTCTCCTCCCGTGTTGAATCGACATCTTGTGATGACGCTGGAGTGTCCTCTCCAGTGAAGCTAAAGCTACAGAGCCTGGGCAGGGTGATATGGAGGGTCTGCTGTTGCCCATGCAGCAGACCCCCCCTCTCTTCGCAGCTGAAGGGTCCAAGGGAAAGACGGAGTCGATACAGCTTGGCTTCAGGTGCGCCGCAGGAGTTGCCGGTGTTGACTACAATGTCGAACCGCCTTAGGGACTCCGGCTCCGGATTTTCTGTCGGGGTTTACTCCCTTAGCCTTTCCCCTGAAGAGGTATGCCGCAAGGCAGCGGAGGTTTTTTGGAGTCAGAGTTTTCCTTCTCTGATGTGCCCTGACTGGAAGATTGAACCAGCGACACTTAGCTCGCAGGCCGACGCTCAATACACTGAGCCAAACCAGCCAGAGGTTGAAAATTAGTATGAAAAGAAATTTAAGAGAAGTTTATCTGTTTGAAGGAAAGTGGTAGATGCTATTTCTTTCATCTCTATGCCTAGCCCACCTCTGTTTTTTTAAGGGGAGCTAGTTAATATTTTTTGTTACAATAGAGCATAGTTTGAAAGCTAATGTATTAAACCATAAAACTATATTCTTTATAGTTTTTATTTTACAAAAAGCTATTTTCTCGGCAGAAAAATGGCAAAGTATTAACTCCATGTTGAAGTTGCCTTCATTGATGCTTCACTGAGCTTCTTAAAGACAAAGGCCTTCTTCTTAACCATCTTTGTCTTATCTTTCTATTCCCTACTACACCAAACAGTTGTTCCATAAAATCCTGTTGAAGGAATAAAGTGAACAACTCTGTGAACACAACCTTAGACTAGGAAATGCATTATCTACATGGCTTTTTATCATTTGCTGTTCTTCTTTTCTCCTTCATGGCACTAACAAATACTATAATTCTAATATAATATTGAAATATAGTGCTACCAAACGGTGTTCCACATTTACAATTTCTCTCAAGAACATAGTAAGTTTCTTCATAATCAAGGGCTTTAGAGCTAATAATCATGGGTGCTAAACTTACTAGGTAAGCTTAAATAAGCTACTTAATTCCCCTAAGCTTCTATTTTATGATCTCAAAAACAGAACAACGGTGTTCACTCGATTTTGATAATTACACATAAGACAGAGGGCTATTGTTGGGTGTATTATTTGTAAGATGCTTAACACACTGCTTGGCATATGGTATGTGCTCAATAAATGAAAGCTGTTTTTATTTTGAGAGCAATGTGAAAGGCAACAAAGCATAGAATAAAATCACGAGGAAAATGCAAATCAGTGTCAAGCCAAATTATATCAAATGTGAACATTGTGCTATGCATTTCATAGAACACTGACTTGTGTTAGGCAGTTGACAGAACTTTTTGTTTTAGAGTTGGCAGGTAACTAAATCTCACCTTTTCTAAGAGGTTGTTCAATGTAATGAAGAATTTAAGAAATAGCCTTTCAAAAAGGGCTTTGACTAATGCCTAAGATAGTTATTATGTTATTAATACTTGGCATCACATTAATAAAAATGAAGGAGAGGAGTAGGTTCCTGTGTTGCTCATTCATAGACTAGCTCAGACTGATAGCTGTTACTCTTTTTTTTTTAATGACTGTTGCAAATGACCCATCCTTTATACCACTCTTCACATGTTTTGTCACTTGTTCTGTTAAAGTACTAGGTAGCTGTACAGTTTTTGTTTGTTTGCTTGACATATAAATTTCTATAGCATCAATTCCTCATTCCAGTTGACTTTATTCACTTTGCCAGGTCTAACTCTTCCCAGTCCTCTCTCATTAAAATAAAAAACCCTTTCTTCCTTACTTGGAACATTCTAACTTTGTGGAAGTTTGAATGACTCATCATATAGTGAAATTGATGAAATCAGCAGCTGCTGGAAAATAATTTTTCCTCTTAATAACTGTATCAACATGTGGTTGTTGCTATTCAAGTAAGAAAAATATGTGTTTCAAAAATCCATGGGAGTTCTTGCTAAAGTTTTCATTGGAAAACTCATGTTTTGACATATCAAAACGTTCAAATGGGTACAATACAGAAAGTTTTAGTGGGGGGAAGCCATGAAAAAATAAAGTGAAGTGAGAAAAATGATAAGTATGTTGTTGATAATGCTATGATTTATTGCAGAATGGGTTAGGTGACTTTTTTCATGACACTATTAGTGGTAAAGCAGAAATTTGGCACTTCGTACCTTCATAGTTTCTTGGATGGTGTGACCATCATTTCATTTATCCATCCATCTAACCATCCAACAATTTTTTTTAGAACTTCACATTTATTTTATGAAAAGTAAATTAAAATGACTACCTTAAAAGAAAAATTAGGTGTACATTTTTACCCTTCAAATTTTGCTTTTCTAAAAGCTGCCAGAAAAATAGGGAGGTTCGTAAAGTTGTTTCTCAAAGTCTTCTCTAGCTGAGTTAATTTTTGATTAATGACAGAGATTCTAAAAGTAGTAAAAACAAATATTTTGAGGGTTTTCTCAGTATATGCATGTTTATAGCATTTTTAACTAAAAACAATCATTGCCTCTTTCTAAAATACCTCTCCAACTCTGCTGGTAGCTCCTGAAGCCCTGGGCTTACTCACTCCACATAGCAACCCACTGTCAGCCAGCAAGAGTCCCCACAGCCATCAGACTTCCTATTTTTCCTTTTTAAATTTATTTTTATTTTATTTTTTCTATTACCATTTTCTTTTTATGTCCCCTACCCCCCACAATCACCACACTGTTGTGAATGTCCATGAGTTCTTTTTCATTTTTGCTCAATCCCCCAAAGCTGTAGGCCGGCTCTCTATCTATGAGCCTATCCCCATTTTCCTTGTTAGTTCAGTTTGTTCATAAGATTACACATGAGTGAAATCATGGCATTTGTCTTTTTAAGACTGGCTGATTTCACTTAGCACAATGTTCTCCAGGTCCATCCATACTGTCACAGAAGGTAAAATTTTCTTTTTATAGCCAATTATAGTAGTATTCCATTGTGTAAATGTCCCATAGTTGTTTTATCAACTCATCTACTAATAAACACTTGTGCTGCTTCTATATTTGGTGATTATAAATAACACTTCAATGAACATAGGGGTGCTTTTGTTCATTTGAATTAGTGTTTTGGGTTCCGTCGGATATACAAGTATTCCCAGAAGTGGAATTGTTGGGTCATAACACAGTTCCAGCTTTGATTTTTTTGAGGTATCTCCATATTGCTTTCCACAGTGGCTGCACCAATTTGCATTTCTACCAACAGTGCAAAAGAGTTTCCCTTTCCACACATCCTTGCCAGCAGTTGTTTTTTGATTTATTGATGATAGCTGTTCTGACAGGTGTGAGGTGATATCTTGTTATGGTTTTAATTTTCATTTCTCTGATGATTAGTGATGTTGAGTATGTTTTCATATGTCTATTGACCATCTTTATGTCTTCTTTGGAGATATGTCTATTCAGTTTCTTTGCCCATTTTTTAATTGGACTGTTGTTTTCTTTAGGTTGAGTTTTATAAGTGCTTTATAAATTTTGGATATTAACCACTTATCAGATGTATTGGCGAAAATGTTCTCCCATTCAGTGGGTTGCCTTTTTATGTTATTGATGGTTTCCTTTGCTGTGCAGAAACACTTTAGTTTGATGTTGTTCCATTTGTTTATACTTTCTTTTGTTTCCCTTGCCTGAGCAGATATATCAGATGAAATATTGGTATGAGCAATGTCCAAGATTTTACTGCCTATGTTTTTTCTGGGATTTCTATGGTCTCAGGTCTAACCTTTAAATCTTTAATCCATTTTGAACTTATTCTTATAATAAGGTGGCCTAGTTTCATATCCTGGTGAACACAGGTGCTAAAATATTCAACAAAATAATAGCAAACTGAATACAGCAATGGACATCAAAAAGCAATACATACACCATGATCAAGTGGGGTTTATTCATGGAATGCAAGGTTTGTACCACATTTGCAAATCAATAAGTGTGATTCACCGCATAAACAAAGTAAAGGATTAAAAAAAACACATGATCATACCAATAGATTAAGAAAAAGCTTTTGATAAAATTCAGCACCCATTCATGATAAAAACTCTCACCAAAGTGGAAGTAGATAGAACATACCAAAACATAATAAAGGCTATTTATGACAAATCTACTGCTAGCATCTCACTAAATGGGCAAAAACTACAAGTGTTCCCCTTAAGATTGGGAATAAGACAGAGATGCCCACTAACACCTCTCCTATTCAACATAGTACTGGCAGTCCTAGCCATAACAATCAGACATGAGTAAGAAATAAAAGGCATCCAAATTGTAAAGAAAGAGGTAAAATTGCCTTTATTTGCAGATGACATGATACTCTACATAGACAATCCCAAAAATTCCACCAAGAAACTATTAGAACTGATACATAAATTCAATAAAGAAATAGGATAAAATATTAGTGTCCCAAAACCAGTTGCATTTTTACATGTCAGTAATGAACTATCGGCAAGGGAAATTAAGAAAACAATCCCATTCACAATTGCTTCAAAAGGAATAAAATACTTTGGAATAAACCTAACCAAGGATGGAAAAGACTTATACTCAAAAAATTATAAAACACTGAAGAAAGAAACTAAAGAAGATACAAATAAGTGGAAGTACATACCATGTTCATGGATAGGAAGAATTCATATCATTAAAATGTCCATGCTACCCAAAGAAATATAGACTCAATGTAATGCCTATCAAGATTCTAGAACTAGAACAAATATCTCAAAAATTTATATACAACCACAAATGGCCCCACATAACAACAGCTTTCTTGAGAAAGAATAAAGCTGGAGGAATCATGCTACCTAATATCAAACTATACTATCAGGTCATAGTAATCAAAACAGCATTGTACTGGCATAATAACAGACACATAGATCAATTGAACAGAATAGATAACCCATAAATAAACCCACACCATTATAGTTAATGAACGTTTGACAAAGGAAGCATGCACATTCAATGGGATAAAAATAGTTTACTCAATAAATGGTGTTGGGAAAATTCTTTATTTTTCAAAAATAATTTTATTTTTTGATTACAGTTGATATGAAATATTATATTAGTTTCAAGTGTACAACATAGTGATTAGACATTTATATAAATTAATATACCATGTGATAACATACATAGTCATTACAGTATTATTGATTATATTCCTTATGCTGTACTTTACATCCAGGTAACTGTTTTTATAAATGGCAATTTGTACTTCTTAATCCCTTGCCCTTTTAAACCCCTATCTCATTTGGCAACCTTCAAAATATTCTCTGTATCTAAGAGTTAGTTTCTGTTTTGTTTGTTCATTTATTTTGTTTTTTGATTTCACATATAAGTGAAATCATATGGTATTTGTCTTTCTCTGTCTGACTTCTTTCACTTAGCATAATACCCTCTAGGGACATTCATGCTGTTGTAAATGGCAATATTTTATTCTTTTTTATGGCTGAATAATATTCTATTGTATACATGTACAACCTTCTTATCCATTTGTCTATCAATGGACACTTAGGTTGCTTCCATATCTTGCTATTGTAAATAATGTTGCAATAAACATAGGGGTGCATATAGTTTTCCAATTTGTGTTTTGGGTTTCTTCAGGTAAATAGAGGAGCAAAATAGCTTGGTCCTATTTTTGTCTCTTGTTATAGCCTATTTGTTAGAGTTTATTTTGTCTAATATAAGTATTGCTAACCCAGATTTCTTTTATTTCCTTTGAGTGAAGTATCTTTTTCCATCCCTTTACTTTCAGTCTCTATGTGTCTCTTGTAGACAGCATATATATGGGTCATATACATTTTTAAGTATACTTTATTGATTATATTGTTACAATAGTTCCAATTTTTTCCCCTTTTCTTCCCTCTGCCCAGCACCCCTTCCCCAGCATTCTCACACCCCCATTTTTTGCCCGTGGGTCATGCATACAAGTTCTCTGGCTTCTCCCTTTCCTACATTCTTCTTCTTTTTTAAATTAATTAATTAATTTTTAATACAATACCCTCCTCTCAGACTTAAGACCCTTTATAATCTTATAAAGGACAATGGGTGAAGGTATCGTGCTCCTCTAGCTGCTTCAAGCTGGACATGGTCGTCCTCCTACCTACCCTTGGGTGCAGAAATCTCTAATAATAGTGGGGGTGTAGAGGGGAAGGTGGCCTTCCCACATGGGGAAGGATATTGCAGATTCCAGATCAGTTGGCTGTCCCTGGACAATGGCATGCTTGGTTTAACAGGCTGGCATCCTTGTATTCTGGGGGCAACAGATTTGGCAAAAGGGTTAAAAGGCATCATTCAATCCATAACCACTAGATGACAAAAGGCAGGTATTAATTTTTCATTGTCCCACATTAGGGAAAAAAGGGGCTTCTTTGGAGGAAGGTATGCCAAACTATATTTAGTTTGGGCTGATGGGAATTTCTCCCATCTCAGACCTCTGGGCCCTTTCTGTCCAAGCCATTAGGATAGAAAAGAGAAACCAGTTTTAAAGTGAAACCCACAGACCACCCCATTCTTCACTAACCCAACCACTTAGTTCAGCCAAACCTGGGTCATATCTTTTAATTAATGTAGCCACTCTACGTATTTGATTGGAGCATTTAATCCATTTACATTTAAAGTAATTATTGATAGGTATATAGTCATTCTATTACCCACAGTTTTAATCTTTTTTCTCTTGTTTAACATCTCTGACTCACCTACAAATCTCCATATATCCAGATATGTAATATGAAAATACATGTATTGAAGAAGATACAAGATACAAGAAACATTGTACATAGGACAATGACACCTCAGTCCCCTTCAAGGTACGCACCTAGGGACCTCACACAATTTTCCCAGAGTCTCTTCTACTGTTCAAAACACTCTGCAAAAGCCTTTGTTGCAATCACCATCAGCTACCCAGTCATATTTTCTTGAATCTCATCTGTGAGATTCTGTTTCTTTTTTAAAGATTTTATTTATTTATTTTTAGAGAGAGAAGAAGAGGGGGAGAAAGAAAGGGAGAGAAACATCAATGTGTGGTTGCCTCTTGTGCACCCCCAATTGGAGACCTGGCTCACAACCCAGGTATGTGCTCTGACTGAGAATCAAACCAGTGATTCTTTGATTTGCAGGCCGGTGCTCAATCCACTGAGCCACACTAGCCAGGGCTCTATTAGGTTCTTGATCTCTTGCTCTCTCTCGTCTCCGTTGGTACCCCAATGATGTGGGTGTTATTAGACTTCATGTTTTCCCAAAGATCTCTTAAATTATCTTCATTTTTTAAAATTCTTTTTCCTTTTTGCTGATTGGGTGTTTTGTGCTGACTTGTCTTTTCACATCACTGTTAATCCTCTACTTCATCCAACCCAGCCTACTGTTCATTTCTTCTAGTTTATTCTTCATTTCAGATATCAGATTTTCCACTTCTGACCCTTTTTTATGGTTTCTATGTCCTTTTTCATACTTCGTAATTCTCACTAAGTTACTTGAGCATCCTTACAACCATTTTTTTGGACCCTATATCTGATAAAACACTTGCCTTAATTTTATTTAGCTCTTTTTCTGGAGATTTCTTTTGTTCTTTTATTTGAAATGCATTTCTTCATTTAGTAATTTTGGCTTCCTCTTTGTGCTGTTTCTATGTTTTAGTTATATCTGCTATGACTCCCAGTCTTTGTAGTGTGGCCTTATTTAGTAAGCATCCTGAGGTGTCCAGTGACACAGTCTCCTTAATCACCTGAACTGGGTACACCAGGAATGTTTCTTGTGTGGTTATGTGGGTCTTCCCTTTGTAATTGAGTCCTGATTGCTATTGGCCCATTCATGTGTGTGGGCCACCCTCAGGTTGGCTGACTGTGAGGATCAACCCCAACCATGGTGTATGAGCTGCTTTGAAGATACCAACCACATTAAGTGGAATCTTCCTCATTGTGGTCTGGTGCTTTCTGAGATATCCTCTTGGATATACAGCTTGCAAAGTTTATTGGATACTGATCTTATGTTGCTTGAAGCTGGTTACTGGGTGTGTTGGTTCTGGGACCATTTGGGAGGGACTCTGGTACCAGCCAATGCCAGATATTGCCTGTGAATGGTCATGGGCAACCTGTTAGGAGCTACAAAGTGATCCACAGTTTGTGGTTTCCTCTGCTGGGGAGCCAAGCTGTGCACCAGGAGAGGCTTTTACTAGCTCTGGGCTTAAGGGCAGGTCAGCAAATGACCTAAGTCACCCCTAGATATGCCTCAGCCTGCCTAAGCCTGCTGGATGCCTATTAGGCTCAAGCACTGAAAGAGCCTCTGGTGGTACTCAAGTTGCATGAGGTAGCTTCTTAGTGAGTCACTAGGTTGGGGTGAGTGGTGTTCACCAGCTTGATACATGTTCAAACTTGGTGCCAGTGCTGGGTTTGAGGCCACTTAGCAAATTTCCCCAGGTATACCACATCTAAATGCCACCTGCTGGGTGTTCTCACAACTTTGTGGTCGGGTGAGGTCTCAGGGAGTCATCAGGGTGAAGCCAGCAAAGTTCATCAGGTCCAAACAGGCCAAGATATGACTGCGTGAAGGGAGGACTCTGCAGTGGTTGGATGTGCAAGGGGAAATGGCCCTCGTCCTAGAGACACACAATTTCATCTGTTACATATTATGCCAGAAGCCTAAAATCAGCAGGGTGGGGCCACCAGGAGTCAGGAAAATGGGGCTAGTGGATGTCCCATGAGGGGACTTTCTGGTTAGAGTGGAGGGAATGTGGGTGGACTGACCCCCCACCCCCAGCCCCAGAGCCACATAACTCAGTCTATCCTGGATGCTACAGGACAGAACCACCAGAAACCTGGACAGTAGAACCAGCAGATCTCCTGTTAGGGGAAGGCACCTGTCAGGTTCATGGGAAATTGAGGAAATGGCTCCCACCCTAAGGCCACACAAGTTAGTCACTGACATAGCCTGATATGGCCCAGACCTCTGGTCCAGGCAACTGAATTCTCAGCAGGGAATAAGCTCCTGGGGGGGGGGGAGAAGTCCAGAGGAAGGGGCAATTTCTCCTCCCTAAGCTGATGCCTTATGAAGGGGAGTGCTCTATAAAAGAAAGGTGGCACCTGCAGTGTGAGGGAGTGACTCAGCACAGGGATCCTGGCAACTCTTCCTTTAGCTCTCCTTCCAGAGCCACAAACCCCAGACTCTCCTCGCGTGACTCTAGTCTGTTCTGCCCCTCTTCTGTTGGGGCCCAGGGAGATTTTGTGCATTGACCCTTTAAGAAAGTGCCTGTGTCTTCTGCTGACTCCTGTATGTCCCTCGTGGGCAGAATCCCCACTGATTTTCATAGCCAGATGTTATGTGGGCACTTCTTCTTGATGCTCTGGACTGGGGATCCTGGCTTAAGGGTTGAAAACCCATGCTTCTCAGGGAGTACCTTCCTGCAGCTAAGACATTCCTCTGGAATCTCAGCTGCCCCTGTGAGAGCAGGACCAGTTCTTTTCACATCTCTACCCTCCCTATCAGTCTTGATGTGACTTCTTCTGTAAATCCTTGTTTTTAAGACTTCTTTTCAGTTTGTTACTCAGACTGCTTGGTCTATATTTCAGATGTAATTCTAGTTTTGTCCTGGGTGGAGGTAAGTGTAACATCTACTGACTCTACCATCACCCTGCCATCTTATTAATTCAAAAAGTTTGTTTCCATCATTGAAATTTCTGTCCTGGAGTCTATACATCAACTTGTCACTTGGCAATTATGTTGTCTTGAAAGTCATTAAACTATAATGTGATTGCGTATATACTGTAACAAAACCCTTTTTATGTTGTAAAAAGTTATATTTAAATTTTCAAATAAAAAATTTGGGTAACTGTGAAAACAATCTAATTTTAGATTTTAGATGTAAAATGTTTTAATTTGCATTACTTGTTTTTAGTAGGGACACAACTTGCTTTTTTGGTTGTTGGCATTATCAGTAACTCTGCGGTTTGCTGCCATGGTTCAGATCCCAGACTCTGAGCTAGACTCCATGTCAATTTCTGGCTCTGTGACCTTGGGCAAGTTATTTCACTTCTCTGTGCCTAAATTTCCTAATTGGCACAGTTGAGATGACAGTGATAGTACATACCACATAGGGTTATTGGGAGGATTAAATGAACAAATATATTAAAGTATATACAAAATGCTTAGCAAGCAGAGATTATTATAAGTTTTACCTACTGTTATGTAACTATTGCTAAAGTTTACTCCAATTCTACTCACATTACTTGCTTATTATGTGTTTAAGGGTGCACAAAATGACTGTAAGCCAGTAGGAAAAGGAAGCCTTATGAGAAAGAGGAGGCTTAGGACTAAGAAATCACACACAACAGGAGAAGTGTCAGACTCATCTGTATTAAATGATAACTCCAATCCTTATTGTATGTAATTGGTGACTCACTAAATTCATATATCATTTGTAAATGAGGACATCAATACTATTTTGAAATGTTGTGTAAAAGACAACATTATGTAAAATGCATGATGGGCACTTGGAAATGATGCAATTATTTGAATCACCTCCCTCTATTACTTTTACTCCTCACCCAAAGAAATGTTTATTTATTTTAGAAATAGAGAGAGTAATATCGATGTGAGAGAGAAACATTGATTAGTTGCCTCCCATATCCACCCTGACCAGGAATCAAACTGGCAACTTTTTGGTGTACGGGATGACTCACCAACTAGCTGAGCCACCCAGCCAGGGAATCTCTTCATTTTTTTAAACAAAAAAGGTAGCATGTTTTACATACAATTTTTAACTTTACTTTTAAAGTTAACATATCATGAATGTATTTCTATGTCATTAAGTATTATGTTACACAAAAATATTTAAAAGCCTATTTAGAGGCCTATTAAATGTATATACTATAATTTAGTTAACTGATTCCATATTTCTGAATAAGTTGTTACCAATATTTTCTACTATTGACAATCAAATAATGAACATTAATGATCATGAATCTTGGTGTACCTCTAATATTTTTATTTAGTAAGTGAAATTGTTAGATCAATTATATATACCAATTATAGTCACTGAAGCACCAATGAATGTGCTTGCTTCCCTGCATCCTCACCAATTTAGATTTTTTTTTTCACTGCAAACTTAGGCAAAAGTGATATCTCATTACTTTGATTTTCAATACCTCAATACTGATAACTTTTTTCATGTGCTTACTGTTCTCTCTTTTATGTTGTTAAGGGTGTCTTTCTCTACCTCTCTCCTTCCTTCTCAATTTTATAAATGTATTATAATTTATGAACCAGACATTTAAATATTAGCACATGTATCAGACAGACTATGAGTTAGCTGTTCAGATTGAATCCCATTCTACTAGGTTGGTGTGTATTATTATGTCTAACATTTATAAAATGTGTGAAGTATAAAGCTGTCTATTTCCAATATGGAGTAAATAGCCATGTAGTTATTTGTGCAACCAGAATGGAACTATTTCATGTGTGTGGCTGAACCAATATGTAAATAAATGAAATCTTGATTTAGTTAATATGCATTTATTTAGAAAGTCAAATAATAAAACCAATAGAAAGATAATCCTTCTTTCAAGTCACTTCACTAATTCAACTTGAATTGGGGGCATGAACTTTGACTAGAATCTCACACATGCTGCTGTGGTCAGAAGCACATCTCTACATCAGATACTAGAAATGGATTTATTGCATCAACATAAATACCAGACTGGATTACTATATAAGCAGCCTTCGTGTTTGCTTGAGGGTCCAGCAAAGTGAGGGACTCTGTAAAGTACGTGAAAAGAATGTCAGAGTGAGAGAAATTAAAAGATCATCTCTGCAAAATTTGGTTTGGAAACTGCAATCATTAATTTTGCATGTCAGCTTGACTGGAATGCACAAATATCTGGTTGAACATTATTCTAGGTGTTTATATGAGGGTGTTTTGGGATGATTTAACATTTAAATCACTACACTAGTAAAACAGATTGCTCTCCTCATCATGGATGGGCCTCATCCAATCTGTTGAAAGAGTGAATAGAAAATAAAAGGCTGATCTTTTCCTCAGTAAGAGAAATTTCTTCTGCCTAAAACATTTTTTTTCTGCCTTTGAATTCATACTGACTCTTCAGCTTTTTCTGGGTCTGGAGCATGCCAGGTTTTAGACTGGAACTACACACCATTGGCTCTTCTGAGTTTCTAGCTTGTTAACTTACCCTGCAGATCTTGAGACACGTTAGTCTCTATAAATTGGGCAAACCAATTTCTTATAATAAACATCTTTAACTACATATTATTCCTTCTGTATTCATATAAATTTCACATATATATTTTTATTGGTTCTATTTCTCTAGAGAAACTTGACTAATATAAAATCTGATTTTAAACTTAACCAAGGCCAAAATATATTTTTTTTCTAAAATGTGACATTTAAAAAATTTCCAGAGAGGGGGAAGGTGGAGGAGGAATGAGGGGAGACTGCACTTGCTTGCTCCTGAGACCGGTCTGTAGTTTTGGCTTAAGTGGACAGAACATCTCAGTTAACATCTAGATACTGACAGGATTTGAGCCTTGGCACTGCTAGTGGCAGAGGGGACAGCCTAGGAGCAGCCTGTCTGGTGAGGATTGTGTAGGAGAAATGGGTGAGACATGAGTTCTGGATGGCTTGGCTCCGTGGCATGTGGCTGGCAGTACACAAAAAATTTCTAATGCCCCTAGGTTTCCCCTGAGAGGAGTTGGGGGTGGAGATCAAGGCCGTGCCCACTGACAGAATCAAGAGTTCGTCAGGTGGTGTCTGGCTATGAGAGGCAAGGAGCAGCGTATTTGTGTGTGTGTGTGTGTGTGTGTGTGTGTGTGTGTGTGTTTTGATTGTTTTTTGCAGATTGGGGAGGAAAGGCTAGGGGCAGGGTGAGAAAAGATTCTTGAGGAGCACAGGCACAGAAGCATACTCACCCCCTCCCCACACCCACTCCCAGCCAGGTGTGCCAGTGTGCCCATGTCCACTGGCTCTGGTGCACCCTCAGCCCACCTCGGACCAGCACACTGGAGTGACTCAGGCCCACCCGTGTCAGTGTGAGGGAGTGCACTCACCCCAGGCTGTGGCCAAAGGAGGTTGAAATGAACTAGATGTGCTTTGGAAAAGTTTTGGGTGCTGGTTCTAGAAAGGAGCTGGAGGAGCAGCAGACTGGAGCCCAGTGTAGACTCATCCTCAGTGCTTTGCGAAAAATTTCTTAAGCAGACTACTCCCTTCTAAGTGGCATCAGCTGGAGGCAGCAGCTCAACACTGTCTATAAGAAGGCCACACCACAAAGGCAGGACATAAAAGAAGATCAATCTAAAAGCAGAAACAAACAAGAAGGGCCACCTAAAATGGGGAGATGAACAAACAAAATCACATCAGAAGGAAAAGAGGAATTCCCAAAAAGAGGGATAGATGAAAAAGAGGCAAGCAAACTATCAGACATGGAATTCAAAACAATGGTAAGGAGGAATCTCAATGAACTAAACAAACTCAGGGAAAACTACAATGAGCTCCAGGAGAACTGCAAAGAACTCTAAGAGGGCTACAAGGAACTCACTGAGAACTACACTAGCATGAAAAAGGACATATAAACTAACAATAAGAGCCAGGAAGAAATGAAGAATACAATTTCTGAACTGAAAAACACAGTAGAAGGAATCAAAGCAGGCTAAATGAAGCAGAGGATTGTATCAATGAGTTAGAGAACAATGTAGAAAAAAGAAAAAATTCCCAAACACTGCAACAAAGTGAAAAAAGACTGAAAAAAAATGAAGAAGGTTTAAGAGAGCTGCAGAACAACATGAAACATAATAATATCCATATCATAAGGACACCAGAAGGAGAAAAAGAGGAGCAATGGATAGAAAACCTGATTGAAAAAGTAATGACAAAAAACTTCCCAAACGATAGAAAAAGTCTCACAAGTACAGGAAGCACAGAGGGTCCCAATGAAGATGAACCCGAGGAGGACCACTCCAAGACACATCACAATTAAAATGGCAACATTCAAAGACAAAGAGAGAATCCTAAAGGCAGCAAGAGAAAAACAGCAGATAACATACAAGGGAACTCTGATAAAGCTATCACCTGATTTCTCAACAGAACCACTACAAGCCATAAGAGAATGGCAAAATATACTTCAAGAAATGAAAAACAAATGCCTACAACCAAGACTACTCTACCCAGCAAGGCTCTCTTTGAAAATGGAAGGTGAAAAAAAGGAGTTTCCCAGACAAAGATAAACTAAAAGAATACATCTCCACCAAACCAGCAATGCAAGAGATGCTAAAGGGAATGCTGTAATAAAAAGAAGAAAAAGAAAGAAGGTGAGGAACACAGGTACTAAGGGAAATGAATAAATATCTGTCAATAATAATCTTAAATGTAAATGGATTAAATGCTTGAATGAAAAGACATAAGGTAGTGAAATGGATATGAAAACATGACCCAAATATATGCTGTCTACAAGAGGTTCACCTCAAAACAAAAGATCAACACAGAATGAAAGTGAAAGGATGGAAAAAAGTATTCCAAGCAAATGGACAAGACAAAAAAGCTAGGGTAGCAATACTTACAACAGACAAAACAGATTTTATAGCAAAGGCCACAAAAAGAGACAAAAAAGGACAGTTCATAATACTTAAGGGAACAATTCATCAAGAAGATATAACCCCAGTAAACATATATGCACCAAACATAGGAGCACCCAAATATATAAAGAGAATCTTGGAAGACTAAAAGAAAGATTTCAACAGCAACACACTCATAGTAGGGGACTTTAACACCCCATTATCAACAATGGACAAATCTTAAAAGTAAAGAAACACCAAAAATATTGAGGAATTGAACAACTTTCTATATCAAATAGACTTATATGAAATTCGAGAAATTCAAGAGAATTGAAACTATGTCAAGGATCTTCTCAGACTTCAAATAGCCACAGCAATCTAGAAGGAGAGCACAGAAAGAGGAATCACAATACATGATGTCAAACTATACTACAAAACCACTGTAATCAAAATACTCTGGTACTGGCATAAGAACAGACATGTAGATCAATGGAACAGAAGAGAGAGCCCAGAAAAAAACCCAGGTCTATATGGTCAACTAATACTTGACAAAGAGGGAAGGAACATAAAACAGAGTGAAATAGCTTATTCAACAAATGATGCTGGGAGAACTAGAAAGAAACATGGGAAAAAAAATAAAAAAGACCACCAACTTACACTGTATACCAGAATAAACTCAAGATGGATCAAAGAGTTAAATGTAAGCCGTGACACCATGGAAGTCCTAGAGGAAAACATAGGCAGGAAATTTTAGATATCCCATGTACAATATTTTCACCGATATAATCGTAGAGCAAAGGAAATAAAGGAAACTATAAACAAATGAGACTACATCAAACTAAAGAGTTTCTTCTCACAAAAGAAAATATCAGAAAGATGAAAAGGGCTCCAACAGTGTGGGAAAACATATTTGCCAGTGATACCTCAGACAAGGGATTGATATCCAAAATATACAAAGAACTTATAAGACAACACCAGGCAGACAGACAACCCAATTAAAAAAATGGGCAAAGGCCCTGAACAAACACCTCTCCAAAGAGGACATACAGAGGGTCCAAAAGCATATGAAGGAATCCTCAACATCACTAGCCATCAGAGAGATGCAAATTAAAGTCACAAAGAGATACTACCTCACACCATTCAGAATTGCCATCATCAGTAAACCAACAAACAGCAAGTGCTGGTGAGAATGTGGAGAAAAGGGAACCTTAGTGCACTGTTGGTGGGAATGAAGACTGGTGCAGCCACTATGAAAAACAGTATGGAATTATCTCAAAAAACTAAAAAGTGAACTGCCTATTGATCCAGCTTGGATTATACCCAAAGAATCCTGAAACACCAATTCAAAAGACCCTATGCCCCTCTATGTTCATAGCAGCACTGTTTACAATAGCCAAGTGCTGGCAACAGTCTAAGTGCCCATCTGTAGATGAGTGGATCAAAAAACTGTGGTACATTTACACAATGAAATACTATGCATCAGAAAGAAAGAAGGAACTCCTGCCATTTATGACAACATGGATGGAACTAGAGAGAATTATGCTTAGCGAAACAAGCCAGGCAATGAAAGACAAATACCATATGATACCACCTAATACAGGAAACTAATGGACAACATGAACAAAAGAGCAAACTTGAACCAGAGACATGTAAACAAGGAACTGACTAACAGTGACCAGAAGGGAGGGGGATGAGTGGGAGAAGGAGGGTAAGTAGGGGAAGGGTCTAGTCAATGAACTAGTATAAATGACCCTTTGACATGGACAACGGGGTGGGGATTGACTGTGGGAGAAGAGGCTGGCTGGATGGGGTGGAGAGCAATTGGGGAAAAAGTGGGACAACTGTAATAGAAAAACAATTTTAAAAAATTTCCATTTAAGACATGGCAAAATTTAGGGCATCACTCTCTGATTGTGTCATTTACTAAAGGAGACTATTAATATCCATCACACAAAGTTTTTAGGGGCTCAAATTAGATGACATACAATAAAACATTAGACAAACTGTTAAATAAATCTTGCTTATGAATTATAACTTTTATCTAAAGTAACTCATGGATGGTGATGGCCTTAGAAGAAAGATCCCACTTACATGACTGTAATATTTGAAAAGTAGAAAACTAATACCTCGCACCATTACCCTACAGATATGCACACACATGATATATAGGAACATGACACACACATAGATAGGCACTGACATATATGCATCTGTTTTGGGGAAAAATAATGAAACTGACTCTAGGAGGGAAGATGGCGGCGGAGTAGGTACTGTGTTATCTGCTCACTCGCATCATGGATGGACTTCAGGTGCAAACAGGGAGAGTAATGACACCTCCACAAAAGAACTCAAGACAAGGTGGGCAAAGTGACTCTCAATCAATCAGCCAGAGGAAAGGACCCACCAAAGAGTAACCAGACAGCTTAAGCAAATGGCATAATGGCAACACAAGAGCATTAGGCTCAGAAGACCAAAGAGACTACACCACTGAATCCCCCAGGTCTCCTATAAAGAATCTCATATCACAAAAGTGGAAAATCAAAGCAGGCAAGACTAATAAACAAAAACAAACAAGAAGAATTCAACATGGGGAGACAGAAACAATCTCCCAATGAAATGAAAAGAGGAATCCCCAGAAAGACATATAGATGGAATAGACATAAGCCAACTATCAGATATGGAATTCAAAAAAATGCTTATTATTAAGCTCAATGACCTTGACAACCTCAAAGAAAACTGACAAACTCCAGGGAAATTACCAACAACTCCAAGAAAACTGCAAAGAATTATGGGGAAGCTAAAAGGAACTTGTGGAGAGCTACACCAGCATAAAAAAAGACATAGAAACTGTTAATAAGAACCAAGAAGAAATGAAGAATACAATCTCTGAACTGAAGAATACAGTAGAATCAATCAAAAGCAGGCTAAACGAAGCAGAGGATCAGATCAGTGAGTTAGAGGACAATGCAGAAAAAAATTTCCAGACAATACAACAAAATGAAAAAAGATTTAAAAAGAATGAAGACAGTTTAAGAGAACTGCAGGACAACATGAGACTAAACAACATCAGAATCATAGGGATAAAAGAAGGAGAAGAGAAGGAAAAATGGATAGAAAACCTGATTGAAAAAGTAATGACAGAAAATTTTCCTAACCTGGTGAGAGAAAAAGTCATGCAAATCCAGGAAGAACAGAGGGTACCAATGAAGATAAACCCAAAAAGGCCAACTCCAAGGCACATCATAATTAAAATGGCAACATTCAAAGACAAAGAGAGAATCCTAAAAGCAGCAAGAGAAAAACAGCAAATAACATACAAGGGAGCTCTGATAAGGCTATCAACTGACTTCTCAACAGAAACACTACAAGCCAGAAGGGAATGGCAAAAAATATTTCAAGCAATGAAAAACAAAGGCCTACAACCAAGAATATTCTACCCAGCAAGGCTCTCATTCAAAACGGAAGGTGAAATAAGGAGTTTCTCAGACAAAGGAAGGCTAAAAGAATACAGCTCCACCAAACCAGCATTGCAAGAGATGCTAAAGGGAATGCTTTAAGAAAAATAAGAAAAAAACAGAAGAGGAACAAAAGTACAAAGGGAAATGAATAAATACCTGTCAATAATAACCTTAAATGTAAATGGATTAAATGCTCCAATCAAAAGACATAGGGTAGCAGAAGGATATGAAAACATGACCGACATATATGCTGTCTACAAGAGACACACCTCAAAACAAAAGATTTACACAGAATGAAAGTGAAGGGATGGAAAAAATATATCAAGCAAATAGACATAAAAAAAAAAGCTGGGGTAGCAATACTTATATCTGGCAAAACAGATTTCACAGCAAACGCCATAAAAAGAGACAAAGAAAGACATTATAATACTTAAGGGAACAATCCATCAAGAAGATATAACCCTTGTAAACATATATGCACCCAACATAGGTATACCCAAATATGTAAGGAAAACTTTTAAAGAATTCAGGAAGGATATAGATAACACACTCATGGTATGGGACTTTAAGACCCCACTGTCAACAATGGACAGATCTTCAAAGCAAAGAAACACCAAAGATATTGAGGCACTGAACAACACTCTAGATCGAATGGACTTAGTCGATATATAAATAGAACATTTTACCCCAAAGAATCAAAATATACATTCTTTTCAAGTGCGCATGGAAATTTTTCAAAGATAGACCACATGGTAGGACACAAAACAAGCCTCAACAAATTCAAGAAGACTGAAATTCTATCAAGCATCTTCTCAGATCACAGTGGCTTAAAATTGGAAATCAACTTCAAGGAAAAAACTCAAAAACATTCAAACTCATGGAAAATGAATAACGTGTTATTAAACAAGTAATGGGTTAATAATGACCTCAAAGAAGAAATCAAAAAGTTCCTGGATACAAATGCTAATGAACATACAATAACCCAAAACTTATGGGATACAGCGAGAGCAGGCCTGAAAGTTCATAACAGTACAGGCCTACCTAAAAAGGATAGAAGAATTTCTAATAAAAAATCTAACTCTACAGCTACAAGAACTAGAGGAAGAACAACAAGCAAAACCCAGAGCAAGAAGAAGGAAGGAAATCATCAAGATCAGAGCAGAATTAAATGACATACAGACCAAATAAACAATTCAAAAGATCAACAAAAGTAGTAGCTGGTTCTTTGAAAAGATAAGCAAAATCGACAAGCCTTTAACCAGGCTCATCAAGAAAAAAAAAGAGAGAGGACCCAAATAAATAAAATCAGAAATGAAAAAGGAGAAATCACAACCAATACCACAGAAATACAAAGGATTGTAAGAAATTATTATGAACAACTCTATTACAAGAAATGTGACAACCTAGATGAAATGGACAAATTTATGGAAGTATATAATCTTCCAAAACTGAATGAAGAAGAAGCAGAAAGCCTGAATAGACCAATAACAATCAGTGAAATTGGAGCAGTAATAAAAAGACTCCCAGAACACAAAAGCCATGGACCGCATGGCTTCAGAGGTAAATTTTACAAAATATTTAGGAAAGAACTAACTCCCATCCTTCTCAGACTATTCCAAAAAAATCCAAGAAGACGGAAAACTTCCAAATTCATTCTATGAAGCCAATATTACCCTATTTCCAAAACCAGGTCAAGACACAACAAAGAAAGAAAACTACTGACCAATATCACTGATGAACAAAATGCTAAAATCCTCAATAAAATATTGATAAACTGGATCCAACAACACATTACAAAGATTATACACCAAGATCAAGTGGGATTCATCCCAGGGATGCAAGGATGGTTTAATATTCGCAAGTCAGTAAACGTAATACACCACATAAACAAAATGAAAGAAAAAAACCACATGATATCAATAGATGCAGAAAAGGCATTTGATAAAGTACAACACCCATTTATGATTAAAACACCCAGCAAAATGGGAATAAAGGGAGCATACCTCAACATAATAAAGGCCATATATGAGAAACCTGAAGCCAACATCATACTCAATGGGCAGAAACTGAAAACATTCCCCCTGAGATCAGGAACAAGACAAGGATGTCTACTCTCTCCACTCCTATTTAACATAGTCTTGGAAGTTCTACCCACAGCAATCAGAGAAGAAAGAGAAATAAAAGGCGTCCAAATTGGAAAAGAGGAAGTAAAACTGTCATTATTTGCAGATGACATGATACTGTACATATAACACACTATAGACTCTACAAAAAAAATGCTCGACCTAATAAGCGAATTTGGCAAAATTGCAGGGTATAAAGTCAATATTCAGAAATTAAAGGCATTTCTGTACACCAAAAATAAAATCTCAGAGATAGAAACGAAAAGAAAAATTCCATTTACCATAGCAACAAGAAAAATAAAGTACTTAGGAATAAACTTAACCAAGGAAGTAAAAGACCTGTACTCAGAAAACTACATAACACTGAAGAAAGAAATTAAAGAAGATACAAATGAATGGAAGCATATACCATGTTCATGGATGGAAAGAATCAACATCATTAAAATATTCATACTACCCAAAGCAATTTATAGATTTAATGCAATCCCTATTAAAATACCAATGACATATTTCACAGACCCAGAACAAATACTTCAAAAATTTATATGGAACCAAAAAAGAGTCTGAAGAGCCACAGCAATCTTGAGGAAGAAGAACACAGTAGGAGGAATCACAATACCTGATATCAAACTATACTACAAGGCCACGGTAATCAAAATAGTCTGGTACTGGCATAAGAACAGGCACACAGATCAATGGAACAGAATAGAGAGCCCAGAAATAAACCCAGGTCTATACAGTCAACTAATATTTGACAAAGGGGGAAGGAACATAAAATGGAGTGATAAGAGCCTCTTCAACAAATGGTGCTGGGATACCTGGATAGGGACATGCAAAAAAATGAAACTAGACCACCAACTTACACCATACACCATAATAAACTCAAGATGGATCAAAGACCTAAATGTAAGCTGTGGCACCGTAAAAGTCCTAGAGGTAAACATAGGCAGGAAAATTTCAGATATCCCGCGCAGCAACATTTTCATTGATATATCTCCTAAAGCAAGGGAAATAAAGGAAAGAATAAACAAATGGGACTACATCAAACTAAAGACTTTCTGCTCAGCAAAAGAAACCATTAGCAAGATGAAAAGGAAACCAACCACATGGGAAAATATATTTGCCAATGACACCTCAGACAATGGATTGATCTCCAAAATATACAAAGACTTATATGACTCAACACCAAGAAGACAGACAACCCAATTCAAAAATGGGCAAAGGACTTGAACAGACACTTCTCCAAAGAGGACATACAGAGGATCCACAGACATATGAAAGAATGCTCTACATCACTAGCCATCAGAGAGATGCAAATAAAAACCACAATGCAATACCACATCATACCTGTCAGAATGGCCAGCATCAATAAATCAACAAACAACTTGTGCTGGCGAGGATGTGGAGAAAAGGGTACCCTGGTGCACTGCTGGTGGGTATGCAGACTGGTGCAGCCATTATGGAAAACAGTTTGGAATTTCCTCAAAAAACTAAAACTGGAACTGCCTTTTGAACCAAAAATTCAATTGCTAGGACTATGTCCGAAGAATCCTGAAAAACAAATTCAAAAGATCCTATGCACCCCTATGTTCATAGCAGCTCTATTTACAATAGCCAAGTGCTGGAATCAACCTAAATGCCCATCTGTAGATGAGTGGATCAAAAAACTGTGGTACATTTACACAATGGAGTACTATGTAGCAGAAAGGAAGAAGGAACTTCTACTGTTTGCAACAACATGGATGGACCTAGAGAGAATTATGCTTAGCGAAATAAGCCAGGCAACAAAAGAAAAATACCTTTTGCTATCACCTATTACAGGAAACTAATGAACAACACAAACAAATGAGCAAAATAGAACCAGAAGGCATAAGCCTAGCATCTCATTACCTGAGTGAATGTCTGTAAATATAGGCCTCACTTAATCCTGTCTGCATCACTGCCTCCTGAGACTGAACGGTTTGACTGAACTAAGTGGCTGGGTTGGTAAAGAATGGGGTGATGTGGGCTTCAACTTAAAATGGGTTTCTCTTTTCTATCCTTTAGCTTGGACAGAAAGGACCCAGAGGTATGAGAAGGGGAAAACCTAAAATATTTCCTTCAACCCAGGCTAAGTATAATGGTCAAAAGGGTTTTGGTCAGGTATGACATGCCTGGCACAACTTCTTCCAAAGAAGCCCGTCTTTTCTCCATAATGTGGACATTGAAAAATTAATACCTTCCTTTTGTCCTCTAGTGGTTATGGATTGAATGATGCCTTTTAACCCTGTTGCTAAATCTGTTGCCCCCAGAATACAACAAGGATTCCAGCCTGTTAAACCAAGGGACAGCCAACTGACGTGGAGTCTGCAAGATCCTTCCCCATGTGGGAAGGCCACCCTCCCCTCCACATCCCCACTCTTACTAGGGAATTCTGGACTTAAGGTTAGGTAGGATGATGACCACGCCCAGCTTGAAGCAGCTAGAGGAGCATAAGACCGTCTCCCATTGTCCGCTATAAGATTATAAAGGGTCTCAAGTCTGAGGGGGGCGATTGTTATTTCTTTATTGTTATAAGAAATTAATTAAGTAAGTAATTAAAAAAATAATATAGGAAAGGGAAAGACCAGAGAGTTTGTATGCGTGACCCATGGACATAGACTGTGGAGGGGCGGGATTGCTGGGGGAAGGGGGTGCTGGGTGTGGGGGAGCAAAGGGGAAAAAATGGAACTATTGTGACAATATAATCAATAAAATATACAAAAAATTAATAAAAAAGAAATAAAAAGAGTAAATAAATAAAGCTGACTCTAGAATTGTTAAACATTTTTATTGTGTAGACTTATAACCTTTACAGGACATGCAGGTTAAAAAAGTGTAAAATATATCAGTAAGTGTATAAAATTTCAGCAACCTTTTGAACCAGCACTTAATTTGCACAAGGGACTGAACCTATAGGCAGAACAGACATGTGTTGGGATACACAGTTTACAGATTGAATCATAAAGCAATTTCCCAAGTGGTTTTCCTCATATAAAGATAAAAATATCTTTATGCTTAAGAAGTATGCAGTATAATACATGTAGTGTACACAGATTAACAATAAAACTATGTTCATGCCAGTGTCTGTTTTAAATGCAGAAGTTCAAAGTAAATAACAGGTAGGTAAGTAAAGTGTTAGGAAAACTCTGAGAGGCAAAACAAAAAACAAAAAACAAAAAAAAAGTAAAAGCATAACTGAAAGTTGAAAGTAAATTCCCCAAGAGCAGAATCTTAATATGAGCAGGAGGAATAAAAAGTTTTGGGTGCACCAGGCAGCTTTCTCTATGACTCAGGTTACAGATAACATTCCTCAGTTTGAGTTTAGAAGAATTTGAATTTATTCCAGCAAAACTACCTCAGTTTTTAATTACTACCTCCTCCCCTATCCTCTCTCTGAGCAAAGTGATGCTTGGATTAGGTCCAAAGCTCCTGGCAGGAAGAGGGGCCATGTATCACAGCATAATAGATGGCTGTAAGTGCTTTACTTTGAAGGGGTCACCCTTGCAACAACTCTGACAGTCTCACACATTGACCTCCATTTTATGAGCCCTTCTTGGGAGACCCGGTGATCAGCTGAAAAGAGAACGCAATGTTCAGCCACTAAAACACCCCAGTGATGGATTCGTTTGGAGTCAGGAAAGTGTGGTTAGTTTTGAAAACAAACGAAGCTGAATAGACATGCTGATCTCATTCAGCTGATGAGAGACAGGGTAAGTTGGCTTCTACACCTGCCAGCCCAGAGAGGACTCAGTCTCATTTGTCCACCTTAATTCATTTTATGGGGCTGATGTGGACCATACTCAATATGGATAAAGGTGGTGTGTGATCAGGTGCAGACATGAACTTCATCCGACTTCTCAGAGTCAGAACAAATGTGGAGAACTATGTAATGGATTTTCTAATTTTGTTCCCCACGGAAGTTGCTTACCTAATGGAAGTTGACTAGTTGAACCCTATTTGAGAAGGAAAATATGAAGAACAGAAAGGCGCTTAGGTCTTATTATCAATGTATAATAACAAATATTCAAACACAGAACATATCACAGGTTAAAATTTAATGACGGATAAAGCAATAGTCAGACTGTGTGAATTCAGAGTATGTTTTCTAATTTGATAAAGGTCACTAGATCCCACTGGATCATTAAAATGAATGGCAGCAAGTCACTAACACTTCAGATGATGAGGGAAGAATTTGTTTAAAACCAGTCACATACCTGTACAATCAGTGGTATAACCTGGAATTCTTCCCTTACCATAAAATGATCAACATTTTAGAATAGGCAGTTGAGGTTGTTGGCTCTTCATATTTCTCTCGTATTATCTTTCAACAATAGGTTCTTATCTCAGCCAATAAAACAATGACCCAAATGCAAATAAAAGTATAAGGAAAGTGTTTTAAATGGGTTTTAAAAATTCTGACCACCAAAATATAATAGATGAAATAGTTCAGAAGAGACAAATAATAATTATGAAAACTGAAAGTGATTTCTTTATTATGAACCAAGAAAATTCATTCATATATTGTTGCTATACTAGCAACTTAAAACTTAAAATTGGCACCTAGAAAATTGAAAGGAGAAGAAGAATCAGGTATACTTCTATCCTTAAACTGTCATTTATATTTCTTTCTGCATGTTGATGTGAATATGGCTGAATATTTTGCCAACAGCCTCAAAGAGTGGGTCACAGAAAGTGTGGACGCAGATGGAATAGACACGGCTGATGCACTGAATCTCAATCAGGAAACTCTTAATGTATGGTACAACTACCCAGATGTGCAGGAAAGAAACAATGGCAAAGTAAATGCCCCAGATAAGTGCCATTGGGATTCCAAAGAGGGCAGACAGCAAACGGTAAAACCAGTATTTCGTCACAGTGAAGGTAGTGAAGCTGGCCTTCCAGATGCCGTCAAAACTGTGTGCTCCTTCTGGTTCTGCAATCACATCTTCAAAATCAATCTAAACAGAAGAAGTAACAGAATACAATTTAAAATAGTAGAAAGAGAAAAATCCCAATACTGAGTATTTATAAATATATGAGTTTTATGTACAGTGTGAGATGCTTGAAGGCACCCAGTAGCATCAGCATCACTTTGAACTTCTTGGAAAAACAGATATTTGGGTCCCACTCAGATCTTACTGCATCTATGGGGTGGAAACTAGGAGAACTTTCAACATGTTTTCCAGTTGTTTCTTGATCATGTGAATGGTTGAGAACCAAATGGATATGATAAAATTCCTGCCTTTAAGTAAAACCTAGCAACATGGATAAGTATGCAAGGCACTCAGTAAATGACATTACCTAAGTTAATTGCACTCTTAGACAACTGCACATACAATGTTAAGGGGTAGTTAGTTAATTGATTACTGAACACTCTTTGAACACTCCACTGTTAGGATGTCTTCAGTAAATTAGATCATTTGTAAGCTGTGGGGTGGTGGGTCTTGAGCAGGGCTTGGAAAATGGGGTATGATTTGGAGAAGAAGGAAGAAATGGCCTTGGAAACAGTGTGAGCAAGGCTCTAGGAACAAGGGAGGTTAATGCAGGTTGGGGCCAGACTCAACAGTTCTCACTTACAGTGTGGGTGTCGGGGTGTGGGGAGTCTGTTAAAGATATTGAAGTGGGAGAATGCAGCCTACAGTCACAATTAGTGCAGTCATTTATCAAGATGAATTTGACAGCTGTGTGGAAGTTGGGGAAAAGGGATTCAAGACAGAGAGATTGTTGCTATATCCCAAATTTGAAATGGTAGGGACAAAACTGGAATAGTGGTCATGGAAAAAAGAAAAGAAAAGAATGAATTTTAGGGATGTTAAAGGAAGAATCCACAGAGCTTTGTTACCTCAAGGTTGTTATAGAGAAGAGCCTAAAATTAGCTTTGAGTTTTCAATTTGCTTTCTAGGGAGAACAGAGGTGACATTAACATCAAGAAGAAAGTTAGAAAGAAGGGCAGTATAAAAATGTTAAGAGAGAGCTTCATTTTTGAATTAAACAAATGGTAACGTTTCAAATAAGGACAGATGCAAAAATCAGTTGTCTGTACCAAATGAATGCTGTAGTAGTCCTTTTGGGTGACCATTAGGTAGTAATCAGGTAAGTTTGCAGTACATAGCACTTAGTAATTACCAAGTGCTGCTGCATGCACTGTTTTCATGAGATCTGGGATTTCAAACAATCTGGGAATATAGATAGTCATTTTATAAAGGTAGGGCCGGAAAGTAAACTTGGCCCCTTTCTTAATAGCACTCTCTCTCACAGTACGTGTTCATCTAAACAGTTAATTCTCAAGAGATTTTATCCCTCTAGAAGGGTTTATATAGATAAAAACTGATGCATAGGATTAAAAAAAATTACTCCTAAAAGAGTGACACAGAGCCAGCTCAACTGCTTGTTGTTGACAGATATATGGAGATGAAATGTAGATCCCCAAATGAGTTGATGACTGCTAGCAACATTACAGCTACGTTTAGGATTAGGGAATAAAAACTTGGGTGATTCCATGGAGCCTCTCAGTGCCAAGGAGCTTCCTTGGAGTCAATGCAATAAAACATCTTTTGGAAAAAGTGCATGATGCTTACCAATAGTTAAAAAATATTTTCTATAATATCCTGTTTCTTAGTCTATTGTTCAATGTCCTAATAATGTAATATGTAAAAATGATATGTCCCCAGTTAGGTAAATGAATTATATACTTAGTGTCATTGTAATTTTTCTCTGCTCATTTAAGTCTAGACTCAGAAGTAAACATTAACTTGTGTTTTTTAAAAGGTTATACAAAATATGTGGCAAGTCAGATCAATCCTTTAAGTTTCTGTGCAATTGACTTAATTATCTACTATGGGGTTTTGTTCTAACACTGCATTTTCTCAAAACCATTAAAAATAAAAACCTACAGTTTTCTTCATTCAGCTACAAGATACCCAAATAATTTTATTTTTTTTAACATGATCTTGTTTTGTAAGGGGATTTGGTGATATCAAAATTAATACACTAGAGCAGGCATTCATACTTTGGGTCAAAGGATGGGCAATGGTGGTCCATTAATGCCCTGAAATAGGTATATATATGTTTTGAGTGTACAATGTACAAAAGTACATTACTTTTATTTGAAAATAAAGAGTCCACTACCAGTGGAGTTTGGGAAGGACTTTACTGAAACAGAAGATTCCTGAAGCACATCTGCTTTGAGATTCTTTTCCAAGGGAAGAGAGTTACTAACATTTGTCAACTAGCTGTTATGATTAGACACTATTCTCATTTAACTCACAGCAACTTGGTAGTATTTCCATTTTACAGAAAAATGTGAGACTCAAAATGTTAAATTTTCCAGGTAAATAAGAGGTGGCTTTTAATTTTGAACCTGGCCTCAAAGATATTGATTCTTTCTTCAATACAACATTGCTTTAAAAAAATATTTTAAAAATATTTTAAAAGTTTCTTTAAGGCAATTATAGTATTTCACAATTAAAAAATACTGATTTTAATCCCTCTGGTAACTAAGAATTCCCATGGTGTTTGAGGACAGCCTTACAACAAAGTCATGTACATCATACATACAATTGATTATTAGTGCAGATCTCCGAACGTATGCCTGTATGTAAGATTTCTTGATAATAACTGTATTTTTCTAAGCATACATATAAATGCTTTTTATCAATAAACACAATGGAAATTCTTAAGCTTTAAGTTGCTTAGAAAATTTCAGGGTGGCTCCTTTTTTCAGTGCTTTCCAGAAACTGCCAGTGAGCATGATTCATCCTCAAATCAGTGGAAAAGCTGAAATTAGAACTCTAACTTCCTGATCCCCAGGCCTCGGTCCAGCCCTGTGCTTCACACAATTTCCCTAGGAACTTACACCTCTCTCCTCATACTCCTTCTCTGCCTACCTCATTCATATCTCTAGGTTTCCTGTAAGTCTCTAATTGCCTTCTAAGAGACATTGGCTTGTAAGGTATCTTTGTGTGAGGTTAAGTGAATGTTCTTTTCACAACACAAACACAGACATTTCTGTACATCTATCCAGGGTGAAGAAACTGGAGGGAAATTTAAACTAAAATATCCTCATTGTACCTTTTGACATATACTGATAATGCACTGAACCTTACAAAGTTCCACTAGTAATCAGTCATTCCATTTAAAGGAAGTTCAAAATTCCACATAAATTTAAGTACAGTTGCTCCAGCAGAGTCATAGATATTTAAAGCTACAGAGGTCCTTAAGGAAATTAAGTCTCATTTGAGATAGAAAAATTGATGGTCAGAGATGTCAGATGACTGCATCAAGGATATCTTCCCATTTAATGGCAGACACAGGATTGGGATTCAGGCTTAGAAACTGTCCTGGGCTCTTCCACTACTACTTCAGCTACCACTACACATCTTCAATCAGTCTGGCTGCTACATTGCATAGCCAATACAAAAGGCAGCTGGGCTTGCTTACATCTGAACTTGAACATCACTTGCTTTCAAGAGGTCCTGCAGTTCTATTGTTGAATGAATGGTGGTGTCTCTCTCTGACAATCCCCAATGTGCTCATGGTTCCCATGTATCACTGGTTTTATTTATTCCTCATTAAAGCTATCACTTTGGAGTTTATTTACTCGAGGACTCACTCCTCTTATACCTTGCAGGACGGTAGATCTTTTCTGGAGCCGAACTTTACCTACTCACTTATATTTGGAGCAGAACAAGAATTAGAGATTTGCTTAAAAAAAAAAAAAGACAAACAAAAACACAAGAAGTACATGTGTCATTTAGTTTCTTAGAATAGGATCCCTCAGATGAGGTTGAGCTACTGTTCCAAGAACTGATTTTCCATTCTGTAGCCTATGGAACAAGTTGTACTTCTGGCAAGAATCATTATGTAGATTTCAAGATCAAAGGCATAAATGTGCTTCAGTAGTATGTCTGTGTCTTAACAGATGCTTTACTAGAACTTAACAGTTTATATTACTAGATTTTTATAAATGGTATTAAATACCTTTGTGTAGCAATGACCTATGATGCTATAATTTCAGAAACAATTTAACAATCTAAGCAGCAGATGTCAGGAAAAACTATCTGTCTTGCTGTGTTTTGACAATATGGGGCTAATATGGTAAGCCTCAGAAGATTTCATTTGTTAAATATATCTGATGGCAGTATTTGAAAAGTATTTTATATCTACACAAGATTAGAAAATGGGTCATTTTTGTCTCAAAATCTGGATACTTTATTTCTGAATAAGGAATTTTCAGAAAGAAACTTTAAGTATATCTAAGATTTCATGAGCAATAATGCTTGCATATGATGTTTCTATGGAAAATTATCTTTTTAAACTCTTAGTGGAAATTGCGATTGTGTTGGATATATAGAGCACATAAATAACAACACACAAGATGTTCACAGAAGACTTGTGTGTTGCCTGTCCAACATCCACAGTTCTACTTCTCTGCCAACAGAATCTTCATTGTCTAGGTAATAGCAATAACTCTCTGATCTCAAAGATAAGTCACAGTTGGTTTAGATTGCCACAGTAATGTGAATCTCCTTGGTGAGTGATTGGTTTATGGTAGGCATGTGACCCAATTCTGGCCAATAAAATCTAAAGAAAGCTTTATCTTCCTTCTGAAAAGAGACAGAAGCATATAGTGTGGCTCTTGGCCTCTTTCATTCTGCTTAGAATATGATATGTAGCCTTAATGTAAAGAAGTCATCTTGTGACCACAAGGTAACATGCATGAGTAAAAGGTCAAAAGAATAGAAGATGCTACTTTTACCATTATCAAGCTGTAAAAACAATGCCAGTAGTTGTTCATCTCTAGACTTTTCCTGATGTGACATATATATACTTATTTTTAAGCCACAGCTATTCAGAGTTTTAGTTACCCATAGAAGAAAGTATTACTAAGTGATGTAGTAACTAAAACTATCCTAGTGGTTGGCATAGAAACTGTACATCTCCTCATTTTAACACTTGGGTTCAATGTCTGACCTGAAAGTATCTTTTCAACACTACTAGACCAGCGATTTTCAACCTTCTTTTTAAATATCATAGCACACATAAGCTAATTACTAAAATTCTGTGACACACCAAAAATACATATATTTTGCTGATCTGACAAAAATGGGTATAATTTTGATGCATTCACACTGAATGGCTATAGTTGTGTTGGCTGTTGTCATTTTTTATTTCACAATCTAAGGGAAAAGAGGTCAGTGCCCCTAACTAAATAGTCAAGTATTACATGTTTTAAAAATTCTTTCAGCACATCAGGGTGCCTCTTGCAGCATACTGGTTGAAAACTACTGTACTAGACTTTTTTTCCAGAATATGATGCCTAACCTGTATCAGAAAATGTTTGTCTTACATTAAAATTTAGTTTCAGCAAAAAATAAACAGGATCACAAACTGACTATAAAAGAAGCAAATGAATGTATTGTATAATAACATCTAAGATGATTTCCCCCTGCCCCACTTCCTGGTATTCCTGACCTGTGTAAGGCCCTCCCTTTGAGTGTGGGCTGGACTTAGTGATTTGCTTTTAAATAATAAAATATGGCAAAAATGATGAGAGGTCACTTCCTTGATCAGGTTATAGAAGATTATACGTCCATACTGCTTCCTTCCCTGCTCTCTCTCTTGCTTACTCTGCTGGAAGCCAGCTGCCACGTTGTGAGTTGTGACTCTCAGGTCTACGTGGAAGGAACTGAGAAAGGACTCTGGCCAACAACCCTCAGTCCAATGTAAGTGGGTCGTCTACCAGTTGGCCCTTGAGATGTCTCCAGCCCTGACACTTGTATTGCAGCCTGTGAGAGGCTCTGAGCCAGAACCACTCAGTTAAGTCACACTTGGATTCCTGACATAGTGTAAGATGATAAATGTTTGTTGTGTTAAGCTATTAAATTTTAGAGTAATTTGTTATGCAACTATAGAAAACTAATGCAATTACAAACCACCTTTATTTTGATTATCATTCCTTATTTTCTATTTTATTTTTTTCTGAGTTAATTCATTTTTCATGCTTATAGAAAAATGTTTATAATGAATGTATATAAATACTCAGGAATTAGGTCCTGGGACAAAGTACATAAATACATGAGGAAGAAATATAGCATTTTCAGCTTTCTACAATTCACATCAAACAGAATATTAGAAAAATTTTAGGTTATTGACAGTGGAACCAGTTCACACACCTGAAGTGGCTTGGTTTTATACTGAGATATGCACCAAGACTAAAAGCCAGCTCCACCTGAAAAATCCATCACTGAATCTGGATTCCTGGTTATAATGCACTAGCACAGGGGTCCTCAGTTCCCAGGGTTCTTAGCAGGAGCAGTATGGCAAAGAATCAACTGCAGGGGCAAGTGTGGGGAGCTTATTAAAAATGAAGATGCTTAGGCCTCATTTTTGACTCAGATCTGGAGTAGTGCCTGGGGAATCTTTATTTTTAACAAAATTTCTCATTTTTTTAATGCAAAAGTAGGGAGTATGCCATGCTCCTTTCAATTTAAGGGCAGCTCCTTTTGTCTATGATGCTCTTCCCCCCTGGTTGGCTTCCTGCTTCTCTCTGGGAGCTCTTCATATGCGGGATGGCATCTGGAAATGGTGGGAAAGGAGTGGAAATTTTTTTGAAAAGCTTTTCCCAATTCAAGCCTATAAATATGTATTATTGAAGAAGGACAAATGACTATTATTTATTATGAAAAACACACAAACTGGCAATAGAAATCCTGGTTTATTCTCATGATTCTATACCCAGCATAAACAAATGCATGTTTTAAAAAATCACTCTTATTAGGGATTTCTGGACCCAAGGGTAGGTAGGACGATGACCATGTCCAGCTTGAAGCAGTTAGAGGAGCTTGAGACCTTCGCCCATTGTTCTTTAAAAGATTATAAAGGGTCGTAATATCTGAGTGGGAGGGATTGTTATTTTTTATTGTTAAAATAATTAATTAATCATTTATTTATTTAAAAAAGGGGAAGAAAGATATGTGAAAGGGTGAAGTGGGAGAGCTTGTATGTACAAACCATGGGCATGGATTTGGTGGGGGATTGCTGGGGGAGAGGGGGTGCTGGGTGGAGGGGAGCAAAGGGGAAAGAATTGGAATTATTGTAACAATCTAACAAATAAAATATAATTTAAAAAATCAAATATGCACTTCTATAATCCTAGTGTGTGTACCAAACCCAGGCATTCAGAAAGAGGAGTTGGATATTTCAAACTCCCTTCACTGTTCTCACACACATTTCCAACATGCTGAGCAGCCTTTGAAGTCAATGGAATAAATGTGTGTGAGAGTGTGTGGGTGTAGAGAAGACTGAGGATTAGCACAATTAAGTGTTACCAGAACACAGGAACTTTGCTCTAATGCCCATGTGTTTTGTCAGGGGCAAGGGCAAAAACCCACGTGTTTACTGGGGAAAAGGCTGCAGTGTTCTTACAGCTCTGACTGAAAACAGACGGCCTGGATTGTGTTGTTAATGCCTGCAATTACTTGGATTCCCAGAGGATCCACAAGCAGTCTTAGAAAACATGTAAACCTGGGAAGGAACACTGTCATGTTCTGGGCTGCCTTGGGGTGGCAGATACTAGGCAACTTGCTTTGCACAAGAGCACAGGATTGTCTCTTGACGAGGGAGGGAGAGGGTTGCATTACTAACCCAGGTTTCAAGCTGGAGATGGTAAAAGGTTGGTTTTTATTTAACTCTGTGAGTAAGACAAGAGGCTTAGCTGCATGAGGCAGGGTGCAGAGGGATCTGCAGTCCCCAGCCTGGGCCTCCAGCTGAAACCTTTGAGTCTTTCCCTCTGGACTAACCTCCCTCTTGCTGCTTTCCAGACATTACAGAAGCCTTAGAATAATGATATTTTACATTTATAGTTAGTGCCCACTCATCTGCTTCTCTTCACAAACTTATTAAGTTCTAGTCTATCTTCATAATAAGAGTAGAAAATAGTCTTTTATTTCCTCACTTAGGAAATATTCACTTAACTAGTACACAATTGGACCAAACCAGAATTTAGGGCATGTCTGTGCTTGTTGCACCCATCTTGGTATCCTCCACAATACCTAGTAGTATTATGTGCATGTTAATTAGCAAATAAATAATTCCTCAACACGTGTAATATTTTAAAGGAGCTGTAAGTGACCACTGAAAAGATGTAGACATACATAACATTATACTTAATCAACATATTATCTCTGATGAATTCTTTGCCTGGTATCACAGGTATACTTTAATTAACTTTTTGGTATCCCATTTAATCCAGAATGATTTTCTTATTCACCATAGATATATAATACTATGATCATCCTGACCAAAATGAAGTAAAGAGTTGGCTATCACTGAGGTGACTTAGGCAACATGGAAAGCCCATAAAATAGGGGGAAGGTCAAATCAGAAGTCTTTACTCTTCATTAAAAAATTATTTAGAAAATATTGATTAAAGCATGTTTTTGCTTGGTTGGGTTTTGCTCCAATGATCTGAATAACTACAGTTGTGTAGTCCTGGACCCAAAGTAGGGGGCACACTGGAGTATGATGAAGTGAGGCCTCAAAGAGGAAGCTGGGGTGGAAGGAGAGGAGCAGCTGGGCTCATCCTTGCAGGGGATTGACAGAGCACCCCAATGGGGAGAGGATATGGTAAGGATAATAAATTCATTCTTTGGTTCCAGTTGTCTCATGTTTTCCTTTGTGTGTGTCTGTTGTGTCCCCATTTCAGAAAAGGAGGTCTGAAGTAATTTGTACTTCAGCATGAATCTGGGTGACTGTGTTTCCTTTCTTGGCAGAAGTGTACATGGATGTGCAGAGCAAGGCACATCACTGTTGTCAATTGTCCTTTATGTGTCATTAATGGATTTCAGGCATCATTGGGCAGATAGATTATGAGGCAGACTTTTACAGAATCCTTAGAATAGCAACAATTTATATTATAGACACTATATGCCTCTATGAGTTCACATCATATCCTGTACATGAAGACCTGGAAGGCAGGTGTTATTTCCTCCATTTTACAGACTACGAAGGAAAAAAAGAAGGATTCCCCTACATGTTACAGAGGGAGCACTGTGCTGCTCCCACATTAATTTTGGACTTTTAACATCCAGAGCTGTGAGTCTATACATTTCTGTTACTTTAAGCCACTCAGTTTGTGTCTTTTAAAGGCAGTACTAGGAAATTAATACATACACATCCCTTTGAAATTGCTAAAAACTATCCTCAATGACACAATGGTATCAAGGTTCCTATTCCTTTAGTAGGCTGTCCACCTTTTCTTATGGAGATCCTAGGCAGGAACATAAAGCCACACTTGGTGCACTTGAGACCCACTGGCTATGAGCTTTCTTCAGGAACCTGGAACCATCTCTCCTGTCCACATGGCCTCACATTTTTATTATTACAGAAAGCCTCTAAGTTTCATTATCACAAAAAGTGGATGGTTGAGTACAAAACAGGCTGTAGAACTTTAAATCCCTTTTTTAATCTTCAAGTTTCTGATATCAATTTGGTGGCGCTTGTTGATGTTGAGTGTCACCAAACAATTGACATGGAACTGTGAACAGTGCAAAAATAGGTCACACAAGGGCTAGTGATAGGAGCATTGAACTTGAACAGGGAGGAGCAATGCTTTGGGAGCACTTACATTGCCATCCTTGAGGAGAAATAACTATAGTACGTCAAAGTGTTGAAAGTTCTCTTCCCAAATAGAAAAGTCCTGTAATGTTTAATGCATGAAAATCTTATTTAATTTAAACATGTAATTATAAGGATTCATCTGGAGGCCTCACTTGCTCACAAAATTCTGTGTTTACACTTGGGAGTTTGTTATTCTTTAAACTTCTGGGTGTGTCATGGGACAAGTATGAATGATTAGCGCACTAAAGAAAATAAATGCTCTTCCCATCCTACCAAAACACAAAAAACGGAAATATCTTTACCATTTTCAGGCTGCCAATTGGTCATCATAAACATTTGGTTAAAGCAGAGCTTTTAAAACACTATTAACTTCTTTACAGTTTCTGCAGTTCACTTCTGGATGGCAGAGGTTGTTTCCTACCATTCAGGTAAGTCAACATAGTGTTGCCAGTAGTTTTCGCCTTACCTCACTGTTAGATTATTTTTCCCTTCAGTGCTTTGAGTCTGTATATTAAACAAATAGAAAATGAATGAAATAAATCTCTGTAGGTATGAAAATTGGTTGGCAAGTGAGGAAGAGGATCTACACCAATGTTCTTGTAAGGTCTAAGCAAAGATAATAACAGCCCATTATATGGCTCTCAAGACATAACCCCCAACCGGTACCACAGGGTTTCTTCTTTGGACACTCTTGGCATTTTGTTATTGGGGAGGGGTGCTGTCCTGTGCACTCTAGCAGTCCTGTCCTCTATTTACTAGACAGCAGCACCCACTAGATTTTCTCCAGATATTGCCAAATGTTCCCTAGAGGGGAAGGGAGAGAAGATTATTTCAGGTTGATAACCCCTGCACTAGAAAATCAGAATATGATATAATGAGACAGGACCTGAAATTTAGAAATATTTATAGCCTAGAATGCTTACTTGTTCATTGCAGAATTTAATTAAATTATTTTTTTTAAGTATTTGGCCTTGTAAGTTCATTCATTCATTCATTCACTCATTTAGTATTTATGAAGCACCTACTTTTTAAGGACAGAATAAGTGAAATGAGAAAACAGAACCAGGACAGGGTTGATGAGCTGGCCATGTGTCACTGAAAAAGGGACAGTGCAAATGCAAGAGACAGCCTGTGGCTGCCAAAGCTCATTCAGGAATCATTACCACGTAGGGGCATGTCCTTCCATGGTTCACTCCCTCAATTTTAAGGAAATATAGGAAGTCACTTCCTTGCACCTTACCAAATCACTAACCTCTTAAATTTAGACTGGAATCTTGAATACCTTTTCTCAGGACAGTGGCCCAAGACCTTTCCTGCTTCAGAGCTTTCTATTTGCCGTTGATTTTACTAGGATCCCTCCGTCCATCACTCTTCACTTGTCTAACCCTGAGTTTTTTGTAATATCTTAACCTAAATATTCTTTCTTCAAAGACTTTTTCTGGTCCCTGCCTCATTTCTCGCTGAACTTCATTTCATCCAACCTACCACACATATATTTAATGCTGTGATTGTGTGTGTGTGTGTGTGATTCGTTTCTGCTATTAGACTGCTCCCTGGAATGTAGTAGTCACTAAATTAACATTTTTTGAATAAATAAATGAATTAGTGAATGTTACCATTTTGCTAAATTATATTTCTCTGTCCCATTTATAACAACACCAAGCTGATAACAATCTCCTTTAGGAAAAAATAAGTTTTGAATATGTTATTATTTAGCTGAAGGGTTAGTAATTGCCTGCATTGATTAAGTTCACTTATTTTAATTGAGTCACAGTGATTTTGGTAAGAGAGAGTAGACAAAAAGTGGCTAATGATAGGGAAGAAAGATTAATTTAGTTTTTGCTTATCATGAAATTTGGATTCAGACCTATAGATTTTGACATTCCTTTGTTTAGGGAGCTTATGAGTCCCCTAAAAGTGTTCAGGTGATCCGGAATTCAAACAACTTTATGTTATCTTCAGAATCATTCAGCTGGGGTACTAAGAGATGCTTAATTTTATATGGGTCAGAGAAAAACAAACTCTATATAGCTGGGTAATGGGAAAATCTATCTCAGAGTAATAGAGATCCTGCCCTGTAGTTCTTAGTCATCTGACCCTATGGCTCACAGATGGCCTATTAAAAGACCTTCAGAAATGTGGCACAGGAACTAGGTGAATTTGACAACCATCAGCATTCAGAAAGCCTGAACATTTTCTGTTTAGTTAGACCTTTTTAAGACCATTGTTCTAATTAAAGTTGCAAATAATTATGCACTTCTGTTACATGAATTAAGAGGAATTGGCTGGTTACAAAAAAACAAATTACTGAAAGCTTGTAACCAACTTTGGAACTTATTTTCTGATCCCTCTTGGAACACAAGCCGCCAGTTTGAAGGTAAGGACTATAGAAGGGAAGACCGCAGAGTTCTGAGCCCAGATGAGAAGAGGAAAAGAACTCTAGCTCTTGATCTTCTTCAGTACCAAATGTTTATTTGTGGCATTTTCAGCCAGCATGCCATCCATTGACAGCTCAGTATTTCAAGATTATTTAAGTCCAATAGCCTGAATATTAAGAATGAGAATGCCAATTGGTAAAGTCTAGGAAGAGAGTCTTTTATAGACTTCCTTTCTTTTATGAATACTGGTCAGTCAGAATCAAAGACTTCAGAAATGAAAGTGACTAAGAGATCTTAAAGTTCAACTTCTAGATTACTCTAGATGAAGAAACTGCTGTCTAGAGGGTATGGTGACTTTTCCAAGGCCCAAAGTGACCTTTAGTTTTAGAGTCTTGGAAGCTTCCTCTGAGGCTTAGTTTCCCCACCTGTTCTGAGGAGTGACTGGCATTAGTAAAGCACTTCTCAGTGACTTGGGGTCTCTTATCTGTGCCAGGCACTGGAGAAATGAAGAATACTTGCTTGTTCCTAGGTCCAGTGAAGCTTCTTGCATGCATTGGCAACACAGGAATTTTGCTGCACCAAAAAAACGGGGGAATGTTGTCAGCTCCATTCCTAGTATGCCTAAACCATGAACCAAGGTAGGAAAAGGGAGGTGCTGATGACATTTTGACACTCTAACCAGGTGATATTCTTGTTGGGGAACAGCAAGAATGAGAAAAGAAAGGGAGAAACAAAAGGACTGGATTACATAGTGACATGAGATTTATCTCACATACAAAGTCTGTCTTATGCTGCTGCTACATCAGAGTTCCAGAAAGTAATATTTGTAATGGCACAAAGCAGCCACCCTTTGCATAAATCACTCTCTTGTGAGTTTAAATCACAATAGGGGTTTATACAAGCTGCAAAATTGTGTGAATATGCAATGTGTAGCAGGGAGTGGATGGGTCGTCGGCAGCCGTCCATCTCGAGAGACGATGGTGTAGCTTCTTAAGTGTCTATCTGCACCGCCGAGAATGGCTGTGCAGTCCGACTCGGGAGTGACACGGTATCTGTCTCCTCCCGTGTTGAATCGACATCTTGCGATGACGCTGGAGTGTCCTCTCCAGTGGAGCTGAAGCTACAGAGCCTGGGCAGGGTGATATGGAGGGTCTGCTGTTGCCCATGCAGCAGACACCCCCTCTCTTCGCAGCTGAAGGGTCCAAGGGAAAGACGGAGTCGATACAGCTTGGCTTCAGGTGCGCCGCAGGAGTTGCCGGTGTTGACTACAACATCAAACCACCTTAGGGACTCCGGCTCCGGATTTTCTGTCGGGGTTTACTCCCTTAGCCTTTCCCCATAAGAGGTATGCCGCAAGGCAGCGGAGGTTTTTTGGAGTCAGAGTTTTCCTTCTCTGATGTGCCCTGACTGGAAGATCGAACCAGCGACACTTAGCTCGCAGGCCGACGCTCAATCCACTGAGCTAAACCAGCCAGGGCCCGGAGTGGATGGGTAGACTTGCCATAAAGATAATGTTTCATACTGACATTTTGGTACATACAATGCATGCATTTTGCAGGGTTCTACTTCCAGATGTTTACTACTTGCATTCTCTACCACTGTTGAGCTGCCATATAAATTCCTCTTTGCCCCCAAACAAGCCAGGTATCTTGCAGGAATAGAGGAAAGTGTTCATATATATGCCTATGCCTATGCTGTGTGTCAGTGTTGTTATATACCAAGTTGTAATTGTAGAAGTGGAAGGAATGGAGAAGTTACACAGACAAGTAAGGGATTTAACACACAACTATTACAAAAAGATCCTTGTGTGACACAGTTCTAGGATTAACCACTCATTAATTGGTATTTCTTCTCCCATGTAAATTAGCACTTAAAACAAAACAAAACAAAACAGTACAGCCCTTCCTCCTTTTCCCTTGTCTGAGTGGTGATTATGTCTGAGCAGTGTTTTTCTTGTAAGCCTCATAAATAACTGGCAATAACCATAGCAGTTGTCATTCCATGTTCCCTTTCAACTCTTCTAACAAATCATCCAGGCAGAACAGTCCCTCTCCAGCCATGCCTGGGGTTTTCTCTTCACCCCTTATCTCCTTCCTTTGGCTCTTTCCAGCATCTCTATCTACTTCCTTCATATGATCAAAACAGGAACCCATTTTTTAATGTCTGACCAATAGCAAATTGAGAATCTTGCATATGACATTTCTTTTAATCATATTGTCCTTTTGATTACATTCATTATGCTTCGTATAAAATATCATTAAATTATTGAGATGTTTAATGGTCACTTAGTTTGGATCCCCTATTGCTCAAGGGGTATTAAGGATGAGTTTACAATAGTGATTTCCATCCTGGAGATCTTAGTGTCTTGGAAGCTGTGGAATTATTACAAGGGGCTTCTGTGTCCATTGTGCTCACCAGGCACCTTGGTTTTCCACATCATGAGCTCCCACAGGGCTGACAACCCTTTCTTGATATTTTCTTATTTTTTATGTATTTACCTATTTATTTCTTACTTAATATCGCTGTTTTATTTCTGCTCATAAAATATTACCTTACTTAGTATGGGTATTTATCTTATTTTTATGGGCTATTTGCAATCTGTCAAAATCACTTTGATGTTATTTTTATCACAGATGCTAACGAAGTCATTGTAATTGGTGTCGTTTGTAAGTTGAGAGTTCTCCTAACTTGTTCATTCCAGTCTTGATAAAATATTAAGAGTCAACGACTGTGGTCCCAGCTGTATCTTCAATGCCAGTCACACCTGAAATTCACACTGCACATCATCACCCTCTCCTGATAGCTATTTCTTAGTCCTATCTATTAACCGAACCCTGATCCTGATTTCCTATACTTAGCTTGTTGATAGGTAAGTTATTTGGAGTAAAATTGACAATTCTTATTTTTATACATATTACAGTAAATCCAACTCCTCTCATAGGAGATGAGAGAAAGAAACATGCTTGAAAAAGGAGGTAGCAGTTACTACACTTGGGACAGACATCAATAATGAAGTGAATATCTGACTTTTTAGAGACACTTAAGTATTTTGAATGTTTCTTTTTTTCTGTAGAAGGGATCTGAAATGTATGAGAGGCCACCTCTGAGATACAAAGAAACTTTTATGTTGTTGGAATAGTGAATTAATGGTCATCACCTCCCAGCTAGTAAAATCTCAGAGCTCTGTGTCCTTAATATCTGGAAGTGGTAAAGTCAAAAAGCAGGAAGATTCTCAAAGCTGTTGTCTCCCTCAGGCCTGGAGATTTTGGATTTTTTTCAGGGATGTCTCCTGACCTCGACATTACTCTGATACTTGCCATTGTCTGGGAACACACAGGGAGAGGTCCAACAGCGAGTCATTTGACATCTCTTTTGGCAGGGGAGTTCTTATGGGGCCTGAGAACCAACTCGTAGCTTTTACACTTCTGGCCCCAAAGGGCAATGCCAGTCAGCAGATGGCATCTCTTGGCATTCTGGGAATTTGCCTGCCCTGGCTCCAAGATACTTAGGAAATTAGCCTTATCCTCCAGGCCCTGAGTTGCCATAGAAGACAGGTATTTCTGTCCTTCTCAAAATGAAGATTAAAACAAAAATTTCAATAAGTGTATATACATATTAGAACATGTTTTTTCTTTATGTTAGTAAATAGAGTGAATGTTTTGAATTTTTTAATTATGTATTTGGATATGCTTTTTCTTAGATTTTAAGTGTGGCTTTTATAGAAAAATGGAAGACACTCAATAATAAATTTCACTGTCTTTTCACTTGGAGGAGATCTTCAGTTACTCAAGGAAGAATTTCAGATTTTGTCAGCCTATTCAATTTGGCATCTATTTTCCTAATGGCAGACTCAGTGGGGGGCCCTGGGGGTTGGCAGTGGGCAGCTTTGAGAGACTCAGGCAAGAAGTGGGAAGAGAAGTGAGGAGAGAGACTTGGGGAAAGAGAAGCAGAATACTTAGAAGGCTTTGATACATGCTAAAATAAAAACAAAAACAATATGTGGTGGAAGCCAAAAGAAGAGATGACTGATTCCAATGAGGGTGGTCAGGGAAGGCTGAGAGAAGCTGGGATTTCTGAGTGAGCCTCGGTGGGTGGCTGTGATTCTGTCAGGCTGGGTCCTGTGCAGTAGGACTTCTGGCATGTTCCCTGCTGGCTGCCGGGTACTTCCTAAATATTTGTTGAATGGCCTTTCTGGGAGGCATGGTATCTGAGGATGACTCTCATTACTACCTTTATAACTAGAGTAGGAGAGAGGCTTACCCCAAATAGTTTGGTGAATAATTTCTTTCCTTACTAGTAAGTCTGATGCTCTGTTGACCTAACCAAAATAATTGGTGACTAAATCTAATGAATGCAATTCCATTTCCTTGACACATTTCCTTGACATATTTTGGAATGCCCATTTCCAGCTTTATATTATTACTGCTAATGATATAGAAAAGCCATGGCTGACAGAACATTTTAATTGCTCTGAGAGATTAATGATGTCTTGTTAAAGCACTGTTAAGTCTATTCCTTACTCCTGGCATTTGCTTTTGAGAACAAGTATGTAATAACTAGAGGGGAAGCCTTAAAGAAAGTACTTTCAGGATTAAATAAGCATTTCTTCCACTAGCATAAAACTAAGGTTTTTCTCAATTGTTTCCTGTTTTTATAACATGTTGCTGTAATGGTACAATTGACTGTAGAAATCCAACAGGCAAATTGAGAACCTTAAATAAAACTGTTACCAAGTGCCTGTCAGGACCTGCTTCATTCTCTGACACTTGCCCACATTCAGGCAGGATCAGCTGCACCTCGGGTGCTGTGGCAGACATAGGCAATCAGGGTGCTTTCAAGACTCAGGCAATTCAACACAAGCTAGCATTACAGCTTGTCTGGTTCTGACAGCATGTTCCATTTCTAATCACTGAAACCACATTTCACTTTGTACCCCACTTCTGGTCTTTGGGACTTGACCCTTCCTGCTTTGCTGTGAATTCACCCAGCATCTGCATTTCTTGAAGTCTGGGCTTTTACCTTCATCTTATATTGGTCCTTCACCCCTTCCCCACCCCGCTTGCCAGGATCTAGATTAGAACTGCAGGCCTATCATTCCCAAAACAGATCACTTCTGGAATTCCTCTTGCCAAATGTTGCCCACCCACTGTAAGAAAACCATCATCTTTTTTTGACACTATGGAGACACCACTATCTGCTCAGATCATGGTCAATTATTAGAGAGGCACTGTAGCACAGTGCTGAAGAACCTGGGCCCTGATGTCTCACTGTCTGGATTCGAACTCTACCTCTCTCACCTCCTACCTGTGTAATCCTAAACAAATGGCTAAGCCTGAGTTCCCTTATTGGAAAAATGAATATGATTGTGGATAATAACAATAGTACGTTCTTCAAAGGACCACTGGAGGAGTAAGTAATCTGTGGCACCAAGCTAGCCTTAGGAAGTGCTGGAGAAAGGGGCCTCTCTCTAGTTTCACTTCTACCTGTACATTGAGCACCACTTAATTTGCCCCATTGCATTGAAGTTAGGTCTTTTAATTAGTATAAGCTATGTCTCATCAGGTCACCTCCTGGTCTAAAAATACCTTTGTGAGTTGCTGTGGACTACAAGGTGACAAATGCCTTGGTGGGGCACAAACGCCCTGCTGATCTGGCTCCCATTTGTGTCCCTTGATCTGGCTCATTGACCTGCCATGGGTGCCCAAAACATGCCAAAACCCCTCAGGTCTCTGGGCCTTTCTGCTTCTGCTGTTCTTCCTTCTGGACCAAAACAGGGACCTCTTTGCTGCCCCCAGTGCCTGGTGAACATGCATTTGGCTTTGGAGACAACTGAGAATTCTCTTTTTTGTGCCCAATTCTGGCCTGTCCCTTAGTTACATGACCTCATGCAGATGTGTTTACATGTGTGCTTCCCTGATAAACTCTAAACCTCTTGGGAGCAAGAGTAGTGAGTTAATACTCAGTCAATGCCTGAGCCTGATCACATCATAACCATGGCAGCACTGTGCAAAGCAATGAGCGTGGAATCCTGGAGTCTGCATGTGCAAGTCCAGTCCAGCACAGATCAGGTGGCAGGTGGATTTTTCTTTATCTTTGCTTCTTTTCCTCCCAATCTCCTACTTTCTTAAGACTTGGGTCCAGAGATCAGCATCTTTTCCAGTTAATCATTGTAAATGAGAAAATGTAATTGTATTTGATACTTGCAACATACATGAGATGACCTAGTGCAATCTCTAGATGCCCTTTATCTTTTTACATAGATTCTATCAATGTCCATTTGTATTGTAATGTCCTTGCTAGGGACAGAAAAAGTTTACATATTGAATGAACCTTTTAAAAATGTTAGTGTTAAATTGCTATGAGATTAAGCACATATATACACAATCAAAATGTATTTTGCCTCCACAAAATTAAAAATGTCTGGCTCTTAATTACCTGAACAGTGCACAATGGCTAAGGGGAAGCTCAATTGTGTCTTTAGGGATATTTACTTCCTCTGCCATGACATAATGACCAATAAAAGACATCTCAAGTTTCAATAAAGAAAACAAGATGTATTTTATATCTGAAACATCAACATGTTCCTTTGAGGGGCAGGAAATATGTATTTTGTGCAGGTGTAAATCTGTTCTACCAGTTAATTCCCCTGGTAGCTGCCTAGTACATGGATCATGCAGATTTCCTTTAAGACAAAATTAAAAAGCACTTCCTCCACCCTAAACAATGGTTCATGTGAAAGCATGCTTTTTTTTTCATATCCTGAAATAATTGAAAAATAGTTTAAACTATTTTAAACATTTTAATCTTTGAGTAGTTGACAAAAGTTGTGATGGAAAGATGTACATTTTATTAACCCTGTGTTGCAAGGAATGAAACTAAAGTCTGGGGGTAGAGTAGTTTGGCAGTTAAGAGGTCCTCCTCCAAGTTTTACTGCAGCTTGATGCCTGTGATGAAGGGCAAGAGAGACGTGACACTGAAGAATGGAGAGGAAAGAAAAGCACAACATGTCTGGAATGTGGAAATTCTGTCCATTTAGCTAAAAAATAGGGTATGTAGGGACTACCAATACATTCCCAGCATAGAAGTCAGTGACACGTTATTGCCAATCTATTTGTGACTAAGTAACTTTTTTCTTACAAATGGGAGCATTTCTGAGCATGAAAAGGGACAATGTTAATAGTTACTCAGGGCTAGCCAGTATTAACTGGCCTATATGGTTTATATGGGATAACTTAGGCTATATGACAACTTAGGACATATGACCTTGCAGTTGGTTGTAAGCCCATATGGCTTCAAGGGATGAAGGACCATTCAGCATTGTTGGTTTGGGAATCCTCTATGGTGTTTCAAAACTCCCTGGCGTGGTTTAAACTGGCTGACACTCAAGTATTCTGGCAGGAAGAACATCTGGAGCTATAGAGCATGATTCATCTGGTATTTTAGGTGGAACCATCCAGGATGTATATCTTTAAACCAACCTTGAGTACAATTACTTCTAAACCTGACTTCATAAATGTAATCACCTAGGGGGTTTTGAAAAATGCAGATCCTTAGGTCCATCCTTAGAACTGTTAATTTAATGGATCTGTAATCTGCCCAGGTATCTGTTAAAAAATTTCTCTGGTGATTCTGATGCTCAGCCAAGCCTGGATTTGTAAAGAGACTAAAAATTTCAAATTTTCAACAAGAATATCAGAAATTGAATACCAATATAGGAAGAGAGAATATTAGAAAATTTAAATATCATCCATAATTTAATTTAAATTATTATAGAACCAAAACAGGGGCAAATTATTTTAAAAATATGTTTCTTATTTTGCTCAGGCTTTGTTTACCAGCTCAGGAACAATTCAAGGCATTAGAGATAAGGCATTCTTTGAACTAAACCCAGAAGATTATAAGGTTTAAACAGATAGCAGAATTTGCTGAAGGAATTTCAGCGAAGTTTTCAAAGGAAACTGCATAAAGAAAGGCAAGAAGACAGCCATAAACCCTGGAATTAACTGGTAGAACAGATTTTCACCTGCAAAAGATAGATATTTCCTGCCTCTTATGGGAACATGTTGATGTTTCAGATATAAAGTGTATCCTGTTTTCTTTATGGAAACTTGAGAAGATGTCTCTTATTGGTCTTTTTTTTTTTTTCACAGCAGAAGAAGTACATATTCCTAAAGACACACACTGGGCAGTGCTCCTATATACCTTGTTCCTTACTGTAGCCCCTGACACACAATAGTAGATGTATAATAATGATTTGTTGAAAGGTGAATAGCATTGGTGTGGGGAGAACACTATTATATGAGGATGACTCTCATTCTTTTCTTTATAATTGGAGAAATTGAAACATAGAAACAAAGTAGCTTGCCCAAAATATTTTTAGGGCTGGTGTTTATTAGCTTTTATTGACTGAACAAGTTTGCTTCCTCTTTATAAGCCAAATTCTCTGGGACTACTGAAGAAGACAAATCTATTGCCCTAACATCGTTCACCCTTCCTTCTTTGGTGTCCAGTTCCACATTAGTGTTACTAGAAGCTTTCTAGTTGAAAGAGACCACAAAAAGCATTAGGTCCTTATGCTGAAGCCAACTGATCTGATTACTTATATGCATGGATTTTTTGACTGCTGAAGAAAGAGAATTTTGTGCCTGCATATTTAAGAATCATCACATTCCAATTTTAGAGAAAAAAGTTGCAAAAGTTACAAAAATATCTTTTCTTATCTTGGCACAATACTTTTTTTCACTCTGTCAGAGTGCCTTTGAGTACTTGTGTGTTAGGGATATTTCTAGGGGCTGAGAGCTTATTTTTAAAAAACTTCTTTTTAAAAAAAGTATAGTATGCAAACTTTTCTCTGGGATATTTGTGTACAGCAACAACATAAAATATATACAAGGTCCAGAATGTGGAAGAAGAAAGAGTGTGTTTCTGCATAAACTATCTTTGTATGGTAATAGCAGCCCTGCCCTTTTCCCAACTGCAACCCTCACCTGTTGAATCATGAAATGGTCTAGAACCCTACAGGTGACCAAAACCCCATTCTCCTAAAGACCAGTTCTCACTGACCATTTCATCCTAGAGAAGCTAGAGCAAACTGAAAAACAGTTTCATTTGGGCCCTGGCTGGTGTGGCTCAGTTGGTTGGAGGGTCATCCTATAACCGAAAGGTTGCAGGTTTGATTCCTGGTCAGGGTGGCAACCAATCAATGCCTCTCTTTTGCATCAATGTTTCTCTCTTCCTTTCTCTCTCTCTAAAAGAAATTTTAAAATGTCCCCAGGTGAGGATAAAAATTAATGATAAAATAAATAAAAGGCAGTTTCACTTGGAATATGAAAGTGTCTGTTATGTTTATAGACCCAAGTGAGCAGGCTGCATAAGCAGGTGGTTTTTGAAATTATTGGACTTTCCAGATACTGTTACTATTGCAGCTATTCTTATTTTGAGCCCCTTTAAAATGTAGCCAACACTGCTGTTAATTGGGAGAATTACCCACATAATGAACTTTTTCACAATTCAAGGATATTTGATGTATCTTGTCTTAAACAATATAATATTCTTTTTAGTTAGAACCAAAATTGAGCTAATTTTTCAACAATTTTTTACCACAATTAAGACATAGAAGAGACTTTCAATAAGTATTTAAAATGTATATCACTCTTGGCTGAACTTGAAAGTGTTTCAGATGCTTAAGAATGAATAATATCCCCCACTTTAGTATAGTTCTTTGCTCAGTGATGTGAGAATAATTTGCCACCAAAGATGACTATAATGCTCTTTTATAAGCTGGGGATTCTAAATTCCATGCATGATCTCCTTTGTGGCAGAATATCACTCACCATCTTGTGAAACTGACTCCTAACTAAACAAACAAGCAAAGCTGATACAAGTCCCAACAGAAGAGAGCATTACCATGGTGCTGAGTTCTTTGAGACAATTTGATCTTTTAAATCTTATGATTTTATTATAAGTATATCAAATAAACTTAAAAATTTGCATTATATTGATATTAACCATCAATCACTGTAGAATGCTCTCCAGTTGAAAAGCATCACAGAGGCTGTTATTTTGAAAACAGAACAGATCTGACTACCATGTGCATGCCTTTTCTTGACTGCTAAAAACATTTTGTGTATATTTAGAATAGTTACCTTCAAGCTTTATGGGTAGTTACAAATGCATATTTTTATTTTCCAACAAAGATCTTCCCTCAGATGTTTGATTTGTCTCAGAGAGGATATCAAAATCATCTCAACTCATTTCTCCCCTCATAACAATGGTTCATGAGAATCACACAATCTTGTCTATTCTTTTGTTGTGATACATTTCAAAATATCTTTTTGAACAGTAACTATGTGAAAACATGGATAAAAAATTTAAACTTCTTTAGCCCTTAAATTTCTTCTAATGTTAAAAAAGAAGAATTGGAAGTTAGCCTGGTATAATCATTATGTTCCTTTCTAATTCTAAAATTCTGTCACTTGATGCTTATGTGGTTTTATATCCCCAATGTCACTACATACTGTCTTCATTTTATGCAATCACATTGTAACTGTTCTCTACTCATCCAGACTGGCTATGTTTTATTACATCATGTACCTTAACCAGTCATTTTCCAAAATGCCCACCTTCAGCATGCCATCCTCATGCTTGAGGTCTTCTTGGCTTCTCACTGCTGACCTGATCAAGTCTAAACTTGTCAGGTACACTGGATTCAGGGTTCTACCATCTGGCCACAAGGAATCTTTTCAGCTTTATGACCTACTATCTGTCACATGAACTCTAATTTCAATCAAAATGTGCTATTAAACATTCCAGGCTAATGTTCTGAGGGAGGTATTCCCATTTCCATGCTTTGCTCATTTAGAATGTTCTCCTCTGCTTTTCTCAGCTATTTATGTTCCATCTGTCCTTTATGACACACTCAAGATTGCATCTCCTTCCTGCTTTTCTTCATTAAGTTATCTCTAATGCATCCTTCTTCTTACTCCCTACTGTCCTATCTATAGTTGGGTCTCCCTAACACTTAATACCAATATAATGTGAAAATGTGATATATATCTACATTGTAGAAGGACTACCAAGATCAGGATAATTAACACTTTCACTTTTTAAAAAACTTTTTTATTATGCAATATTCAATACTACTTACTTATGATTTATTGTAGTATATATTTGGTCTATTTCCAAAATTATGATAAGAGAGCTTAAGATAGTAACCACATAAAATAGTGTGCCAGTTGAAAAATAAAGTGAAAATTCAAATCCATATGTGGGAGAGAATAAGTAACATACTCTAATGAAACTTAAAATCTAGTTATATGTTTCCTTGCAATCAAGGCAAAAAAAAAAAGAAAGAAAGAAAAGAAAAGAAAAAAAGGAAAACACTCCATTAGTTACCAAGTTATCATCTGGCAGTAACTTACTGTTGTAATATTGTGTTTGTGTATTTTTTTTTAAACTTTTCATCTGTATGCCTCTTGTCTCATAACTTTAATCATTGTGATTTCTAGGACTTATTTTATTTTAGTAATTACTCTTTGTAGTAGGTAACACAGTTTTTAGTTTAGTATATAACTATTTAATAAGTGAATTGATTGATAGCTAATGTGATATCAGAATAATAAATCTGAAGCCATTTTATTTATGTAGACATTCCAAATACATTCATAATAAACATATGAATGAAAATATGAATGTAAGAAGACAGAAATTTTGGAGGGAGAATGAAAGATCTGAAGTTGTGAGCATTTTAATTGGAAGAAATTTTAAAAAGCACTCACAGCCCACCATTTTTTGATAAATGTCTATACAGATATCTCACAATATGAAGCAGCACGCCTTTAGTAAGATAAGAAACAAATTCAGGGAACTAAATGGTACAGACTAATTTATGTCATTGTCATCAGTGGAATGGATGATAAAACTCCACCTTTCTGAAATACAGATTCATTATACACCAGCTTGTGAGTTCTTTCCCTCCCTAAATAGCTATTTTATGGAACTGAAAGGATACTGTGCAGATAACACTACGCTGTTCCTCACATTGTATATCAGAGTTCAATTTCTTCTTTATCTAGAGTTATTTTTCTAAACTTGGTATAGGAGCCTATATAAAATGCAGGGAATACTCTAGTCTGGCATTGTCCAATAGCGATTTCCATAAGGATGGAAATACTCTGTATCTGTGTTATCTGGTATGGTACCCACTAGCCTCAGCTGTTGAGAACTCTAAATGTAGCTGATGTGACTGAGGAAATGAATTTAAAATTTTATGTTTCATAACTTACTTTAAATTAAAATTTAAAGTGACTAGTGATTACAGGATTGGACAGAGCTGCTTTTACAGAGCTGCTTGCCTTTAGAACAGAACTTACCTGATTTGGTACCTTTAATAGTAGATTAAATTGATCACTGTTTCTTTATTATCACATGAAGTTTTAAGCTGCCATGCATTAACTGCAAAGCTTTGGATGTTTTACTATTTTAAGAAGCTTATGCCATCAAAGTAAAATTTGTTATTTACTGTCATGGTAACATGGGAAGGATATCCCTGTTTCTGTCATTATGTTTGTGCTTAGACTCAGAAATATTTTATATACTAGGAGTTTCTGTAGGGTATAGGCTCCCTTCATCAGGCCTAGAGGCAGACAGAACTCTGGGTCTCTCTGCAACGAATTCTGAAGCCCTCTCTAAGAGAGGCATCTGAATAAGTGGCCCTACCAAATTCTTCTCAAGGTGGATTTCTCTGACTGTCTTGGTTTCCTCACAGTTCTATGTGCAAGTGGGCAGGGTTTGCTTTCTCTATGCCAGCAGAAGATTGTGTTAATTCTTCCTTTTAATTTCTTTAATTGCTCTTTGAAATGCTATTTTGTAAACTGCCATTTCCTCTAAGCCCATTATGCCTTTTTTCCATCTGTGTTGAAGTTCCTTTTCCCAGGAGGCCTTTCTTTCTCAACTTAGTCATGCTATGTGTGGAGACCCACATCAACACTACCAGCTTCTCTGACTCATCTGGAAGGTTTGCTTGCTCCAGGAACTCCACTCACACTGTGGTGGAACAACAACGAGACTCCAGCAGAGCCAGCCCTTTCTGAAGTCTGCCTCTTTTCCTGGCATCTCTCCTTGTCCAAAGCTACAGAAGGGAAAAAACCAAAAATGTTCTTATCCCTTTTAAGGTAATGTTTTTAGTAAATAGTTTTCAGCAATTCTAATTTTCAGTTTATAAACTACTTTTGTTATCGCTGCTGTTTTTAAATATTCCATAATATGGCTAGTAGAAAAACTTGCTAGTGTTCCAGTTTTCCTTTTTCCTTCACCAGCAAGCCAAAAGAGTCAATCCTGACAATTACATTTTCCTTCCAGTTACAGGTTAAATTGCTCTCCTTATGAACATATTATTTATAAATGTGAACAGTCTCTGAACTATAACTTCTTCCATCGATGGATAGGAGGCTTGGTAGGTGGAAATTGTTCATCCACTCTGTTGACTGCTCTGAGGTTGTCAGAACTGGGCCTTCACACTCTATCTTCCAGACCAGAACTTGCCTTGGCTCTCCTGGCCCCTCAAAGAAATGGCTCACACCCGCCCATGACTTCACAATCTAGGTGAGTTTATACAATTAATTCCTCTGACTTGATTTGTTAAAAGGATCAAAGTTGAATAACATAATAAAATTTTTTAAAAACTGGCCATCAAGTCAGATCTAAGTTTGACCCCAAACCTGTTCAATTAATCTGTTTTTAATCTCACCAAGTATATCCTGAAAGTATTAAAAGGAATTCCAACAAGAATGTCCCATTAGCTCAGGGAAAGCTGACCCAGGTAGTAACTAAAGAAACAACTTCCCACATCTAGCTAGAGATATCTGTAGGAGAAATCAAGAGGTGCACATTAGTTTTGATTTTGTAATTTTGCTTAACTGTGCACAAGTGCCATGTTTTTCCAGTTAAAATACCCTTCATATATATGGACATACATGGTTATATATGTATATATATTTGTATAATCTTAATCTTCAGTTGAAAGCATTTCTACTCACTTTATTATTTTTAAGAAAATCACTTCAAATTAATTTTAGCTAAGGGGACATGCTCACTCTGTATTTCAGCTTTCACCTTTGGCACAAGACCTTATGAAATGACCTTACTGTTGCTTTAATTCTTTGGGCAGTGGGCACCACCCTTCTCTAGACTTTCAACCTGGGAATGGAGAGAGGGTGACCTGTAGCATAACCATTTCACCCTTCCGAGGGAGGGTCTGTCTGTTGCTGCGATCAGGAGGTTCATTTGTCAGAAGAGTGCAAATATATGAATGCCTACATAACTCAAGTTAGCTAAATTCCAGCTGTACTAACCAGTCTCAGGGGGGAGGGGATTTGAGACATTTCTGACAACGGCAGGAGCTCCCACACATCAAGCCCAGAAAATGTGTGTGCGTGTGCGTGTGTGTGTTTGTGTGTGTGTGTGTGCGTGTGTGCGCGTGAAAGGTAGAGAAAGATGCACAGGCTGTTCGCCAGAGGAGAGCTGTCCCAGCCCTGACAGCATCCCTTCTGGGGACATCCCTTACTCTATGGCCGCCTTACCTTACCTTGACTATGTCGTCGTTGAGATGCTTGGGGTCGCGGTTGACCAGGTCGATCTCCTTGGTATGCTCATCGTACACTTGCTTCTCGTTCATCTCGTCAGCCATAGCTTTGTTGTTGGGCTTGTAGATGTTGCCCTGTTCCCGGATGGGAACAGTATAGAGGTGTCCCTGCAGAGGGCGGGCAGCCAGGAGAGGGTGAGTGGCACCGGCGGTCAGAAGAAATTTTCAAAAATAAAAACAAGTGATTAGAAGTCAGTCTGGAGGCGGAACAAACCTCCAGGCTCAAAATCGAACTAACTGCTTCAGCAGCAGTGGTTCCTCGCGCAGTAAACTCCTTGGCGCCTTAAGCTTTTTAAGAGGATCGGGGAGAAGACACCACACCCCTCCTTACCAGGCAGGGACGTCCTGCCTCCAGAGCCCGCCGCCAGGGGTCGGGGCAAACTCCTTGGTGTAGTCCAACCCCGTCCCCGCCCTGCGCCGTCCTCGATCTCGGTACTCTGCCGAGACCCCGGCAGCTATGGGACCCGACTTCTGACTTTCCTCCAGCCCCAATCTCACCCCGAGTGCTGCCTGCTCTATCTTCTCATCCGCGGCCCCTATTCCAGCTCTCTCCATAATCCTTCCTGGTTCATCCTCAAAATTCAACTCGAGCCCTCCGACACAAGTAATGTCCCCATTTCGTTGCCTCCGGTCTGTGTCTCCCTGGCACCTGCCCGCGTCCTCCACTGTCTGTCATTTTTGTTCCTGCACAGTTCCCCCAACCCCTTGGTGGTTACAATCCGGCATGCCCCCCATCTCTGGGCAGAGCCAGTGTCAGATCCCCTTAACTCCCTAGAATGATATCCCACCTGCAGAACTACCCGACCCAGCCTCAGGTCACTCCCAGGCTGCGGGCCTGTGGCCGGCAGAACGGCGCCTGCGTTGGGGAAAACGAGGTTTCCACACTCGAGCGGGAGGGTGGTTGGAAGGGGTGGTAGTAGCTGGAGGTGAAGAGAGGTCTGTGCCTCTACAACCACCCCTGCCAGGCGCCAAGATGCAGGAAGAGTTCTTGAGGTGGCCTAAGAGGTTTGGAAAGTGCAAACACTGCGCACGCTGCCTCCCGCTCCAGCCGCTTCAGGCGCCGCTTGGGGGGTCGCTGGGACTGTCCTTAGGACAGCGGGTGAAGGACCTTCCACCCAGCAATCCAGCTCCCCGCCTCCCAGCTGGCGAGGGCCGGACTGTGGAGGTCCTGCAATAATGCAGCACCTGGTGAACCCATCTGGAACCGCGTCCTCGGTCAGGGAGACCTAACTTCATAACCCCTACCAGCTTTTCTGTGTCGCTCTAGTTTAAGGCCTCCCGGGTCCCTTCCCAATAGGAAAACAAATAAAATTTAAAAAAAAAAAATACTTTTGTATCTTCTTCACCTCCCCACCCAGGCCCATTCCTCAGCAGTGCCAGCCGGGAGGAGTACTCCAAAGCTGAAAGAGGGCTGGGGTAAGGAAGGGCAGTAGGAACGTTTGGAGAGGGAGATAGCGAAGCTGCATTCCCTGCACACCCCGGAGGCGGCTCGCACTCACCCAGGCCTACCTCGGAGTCTACGTATTTGCCGCCAGACATGCTGGCCCGTGGCTGGATGGAGGTTGTGTGATTTCCCTGGGCTGTGATTTAAGTGAACTGAGGAAGAAAGATCTTGTATTGTATGGAGGGGGAAAAAGGCGCTGGCGGGAGGCGGTGGCTGGGAGGGAGCCTCCTGGCAACCTGCCAAGGGTTTGTTCTGTTCAGGGTTGGTCAGGACGTGCGCTGTGCTGGGTCTAGGCACATCCCCAAAGCTCTGGCAGCAGGGGGCGGGGAGTGCCTGCAGGGAGCAAAGAGCAATAAGACAACGTTTCACCCACATTGGGCTGCTTGGGCAACATTTTCTCAGCTAGGAACCACTGAGAGGCGTCCTGAGGAAAGCGAATGTTTTCTCAGTGCATCATCCCAGCAGGCGTGGGGAGTGGAATGATCCGACATGCCTGCAGAAATAGATGCCCAGTAAGGGCGCCCGAGCTTTAGAAAGAATCCTGCCCTGTTCTAAGCCATTTCTTTCCATGGCCCACGTTACATCTCCACCTAAAACACAGCTATCTCCCTGTTTCACAGAGGAAGGATTTAAAAAAATGGATCGGAACCTTTAGTTGTATTTCACATCTAAACACAAGGAAGGAATCTGCGTGGGTGCGTGTGTGACACTGGTTTGCATCTAGTCTGTATGGATGGAAACTTGGGGAAGCAGGCATGCAGAATAATTTAATGTTTCCCAACCGCTTCTGAAATGTCTCCTAAGAAATTTGAATTAAGAAATGAAATATTAAAATCTTCTATAATTTTATTAATCAACCATTTTTACTTTAGGGCTATAATAAGGAAATTTACTATCCAAAAATGTAAAGGATTTTTTTCTCTAAGTTTCTATATGCAATCAAAAGTCAAATTATGACTTGAAATTAAAAAAAAGTTGGTAATGTACCCCAAAGGGTACATATTACATCAAAAACACTGACAATCTAGAAAAGGGCATATGGGGGGGGGGTACAAAAAAGGCCACTACATAGCAGGGAAAATGTCACAAATGTTGGCATGGCTTTAATTATGCTGGCTAATCATCATTAGAATACTGAAGAACTTCCCAAAGTTGTTTTTTAAACGTTATTTCTGCCAAATTGCATTTCTAAATTCTTTGAACAAATGGTGTGTTAACAAATATGATATGCTAGAAAAAGGTCATGTCAGGTAGTGCCTAGTCTACCTCTAATGATTGCTAACAGATTACTGTTCATCTAAGTCTTCCTTCAGAAAAGTTGACTGCAAAGCATTTGGGGTTATGTTCTATGGAAAAATGTGGAAACCAGTTTCCATTTATTGTTCTTCAATCTTCAGCTGTGATGAGTAATCTTGACTGTGAAAAAAGTCAACAGGAACAGGGAGAGAGCATGTGCTGCATTCCAGCAAGGAACAGCCTTTCTGCGGAGGCCTGTGAGTGAATGCTTAACTAGCACTGAAAGGAAGGAAAACTGCCTGGCTAAAAAAGTTTATGTCTAAGTGGAATCAACAGCAGCACATAAAATGATAATAATCAGTGAAGCATTGTCAATGCCAATATGAATTCCTAATGAGAAGAAAAACCACAAATCTTCACTAACCTGCCTCAACAAGAAGCTGGCACAAAGGAGAAATAGATCCGATTGTGGTTATAATAGCCAAGTTGGAGAATTAGCTCCAATTTTATGAGAAATAAAGAGAAGATGAAGAAAAATATTGTTAGCATAATACAAAAATTGAAATGAATAGATGATGTAAAAACACAAAATATTTTTCTTTGATACTCACATAGATAACTTTAGGCTTAGGGGCAAGTTAATAACTTTCTCCAAATCATTTACTAAAATATGAGTAAATGGTGACTCATTTGCACTTTTTTTTTTAAAGAAACAGTCTTAAAGGTCAGCTCATGTATTATATGCAACTAAAGATATAGAGCTAAAAAGGACACAGGTTTTGCAAACCAGCTATCATAGAGATGAAAAAACTGAAGTTTAAATACATGATTTGTTCTTAAGGAGTTTTGGGGGGGGGGTGATGGAATGTTTTCAAGTTGATAAATAACTAGCATTTGTTAAGAACTTACAGGACATGGGATTCTTACCTAGCCTAGTAAGGGCCTACTCAGAGCAAAATTGTGATGCTAGTTGCTGTTTGTGTTCTCTCATCTTCTCAAGCCCGCCTTACCCAATGCCACAACTTCCTCTTCCAGTTCCCATCATCCTAGGTCCTCTTCCTACTTTCAGGTGGTTTCATCTAATTCCCACTTTAGGATTAGGAATCTAAGGTTTGATCACTAACAATGATATCAAGGTTTTAAGAAGGAGGAATCTTTCCATTTCTCAACACTTGGAAGCCTGAGGCTGCCCAAAAGTGCCTTTGTTAATGAGTTCATAAAAGGGAATATAGCTTGGATTATAAATAGAGTTATCACTGTGTGTGATGTAAAAAAAGTAATAACCAGTATGGTAGAGGCACCCAGCAGTCATTCCAGACTTGGGTCCTGGCTCTGGAGCTGTGCCTTATAGTCTTGCTGGTTAGCTGCTGGCTTTTTGGGAGAGAGGGTGCCCTTAGGGGAAGGGTGAGAAGGGAGGAGGTAGGGTGCACTACAGAGACTATTTACATGCAAGTACACAAATGTCATTATTTTTACAATCTGTGTGCTCAGCTGAATATTTACCATAATTATGACCATCAGCACCTCATACACCTTCTCCTAGTCACCCCTATTCACCAACTTCCATTCCAGCCTTATTCCTATACCTACCATACTTCTTCCACAATTTCCATTTTATACATGAAAAGATACTGTCTTATAGAATAAGACTTGTTTATCACCTGATCCCTTCTTATTTCTGTTCTGGCTTGAAGGCCCCACTGGAATCTTCCTTGGTTGGAGCCTTCCCATTTTGACATTTTGAATGATTAAAAAAATTATTTTCTTAACAAATAAACAATTATTTCTATATTTAAAAAGCTTTTTTCTGACTAAGGTAGCTAAGAAAGTATTCTTTTCATGCTGTTTCTTTAAATTATCTCTGCTTTTTAAATTTGTAAAATGAAAAACATAATTTACATCTACCCAATAGGGCTGCTGTGAACATTTAATGAGGTGATACATTTAAAGCACTGAAGATACTGCCTAGCTCATAACAGGTAAGGCTTAAGGGTACAAATTTCAGTCCACAGATTCAAAATTAGAACAAATGTATTTTACTTTAAAGTATTTTTATTATAAAGTAGATCACCATCTAAGATATAGCACATAGTATAATGAATACCCACCATCAAGCCTGATCAAATAATAATTTACTTTATTTGCTTCAGATTTTTTTAAGTGGCAAACATTATAGATACTATTGAAATCCCTTGTAAGATGTAACTTCCTCTTTTTCTGTAACTGAACTTAATTTCTTTTACAACCTCCCATTCCTTTAAGTGGCAGAACTTTCATCCCAGTCAATTCCTAGTTTCTTCCATTTTGTTGAGATTGCATCTACATTCCAGAGGCTTCTGAATTACCAAGAAATCTCAAGGTGGGTCTGTGGAAGAGAGGCTGTTTTTTGGTAGTGCTGATAGGTACATCATTCTGTCTGTCCTCGGTCATTGGCCCATTCAAGACATTGCTACAATGTCCTCCATGCTTATTTCACATGACTCTTAAGGCTAGAGATACTTTTTCTACTTCTGTCCTTCTCTTAGAGCTCTGCAAGTCTGAGGAATCTGAGGCAGAACACAGCATCATGGAGCCTTCCACATGAGCATGATGTAGAAAGCAGAACAAATGCCATGCCCTGGTACAGAGAAAGTCCTAGAGCAGGAGGCACACATACCTCTGTTCTTAGATCTCCCTAACTTATCTTGGCCCGTGATAAGGACACAGGTATCTCAAAAATTACTTTATTTTGCCAATCTCTTCTCCCCTAGGCAGGAAACCTTGCTCATACATCACCCAACAATTTTTTTATGCCCTGAATTCCCTCAGAACCATGTTTTGTTTTGCTTTGTTTGGAATAAAGAAAAGCCTTATTTCTACTTTTCTGCTGTAACAATCCTCCCCTAGGCTTGGGGATAGGTGCAGCAGGGGAGGCCTCCAGGGACATCCAGAAAAAAATGTTAGCAAACGTTTCAGAAGTATCATCATTCACCAGCTTTCTTCTTTCCCTTCAACCCAGTCCTGCCAAGATTTTGCCAGTAACATCTCTTAAGAGTTATCTGGTATACCTGAATTATAACAAACTTTCCTACTCAAATTCAAAATATATAATTTTAGAACTTCTGCCAAAATTTATATTTCATCAATAGCCTTGCATTAAAGCTTTTATCCTTCTAAATTAACTCAAAATATTAATAGTGGAATAATATCGTCGTCGGCAGCCGTCCGTCTCGAGAGACGATGGTGTAGCTTCTTAAGAGTCTATCTGCACCGCCGAGAATGGCTGTGCAGTCCGACTCGGGAGTGACACGGTATCTGTCTCCTCCCGTGTTGAATCGACATCTTGCGATGACGCTGGAGTGTCCTCTCCAGTGAAGCTGAAGCTACAGAGCCTGGGCAGGGTGATATGGAGGGTCTACTGTTGCCCATGCAGCAGACCCCCCCCCTCTCTTCGCAGCTGAAGGATCCAAGGGAAAGACAGAGTCAATACAGCTTGGCTTCAGGTGCGCCGCAGGAGTTGCCGGTGTTGACTACAACGTCAAACCGCCTTAGGGACTCCGGCTCCGGATTTTCTGTCGGGGTTTACTCCCTTAGCCTTTCCCCTGAAGAGGTATGCCGCAAGGCAGCGGAGGTTTTTTGGAGTCAGAGTTTTCCTTCTCTGAGTGGAATAATATACCTGGCCTTTATCTATCACTATGTCAGTTTACAATTTTCTTATCAAATCTTTTGTTACTCAAGTCCAAATTAATCTTTCTGGTTATTTAATATAATTGAAATAAAGCTAATTCTTGGGAAAAACTTTGGGAAGCAAATCTGTGTAGAGAAGTATAATTCTGTTCAGTGTTCTAACTATAATTGGTAAAGGTATTATAAGGACTAAATCAGTGCAGATGACACTTTACAGCTAATTAACAGTGAAAGATAATGTGACCAACACATTTCTGTCATCATTTATCCAACATATATTTTAAAACTGAATTTTAAGGTGTATCAAGCAATTATTGCTACAATAATTCAGCACAATAAACTACTACAAAACTCAGTGGCTCTAATGAACAACCATTTATTCTCAAAGATCTGTGGGTTGGGTGGGCTGGGAGTTGGCTGATCCAGACTGAGGTGGCTGGGACAGGTCTGCTTCTCACTGCATTTCTGTGCTGGTTCTGTTCCATATGTCTCCATCCTTCTTGGACCAGAAACCCAGTTAGGGCAGGTTCTTCTCCTGATCCAAGAAGTAACAGAAAAATATGCAAGGCTTCTGGAAGCCTAGATTTAGAAATGACACACTCTCACTTCTGTCCTTTCCAGTTGGCCAAGGAAAATCACATGACACAGCATAAAGTCAAGGGCTGGGGAAGTGAATTCATGACTGATGAGGCCCTGGCAAGGATGTGAATACAGCAAGGTGTGAAGAGCTCAAATCTACATAAAATGTATTTCTAAGTTATACCTGTTACTGAACAAAGAGGGGTTCATTCATGTGGCACCTTGGTGTATGACCCAACAGTTAGTGTTGAGAAAAACAGGTCTTTATTTATAATATTCCAACCTTGGGGGTACTATGAGCACTCCTGCTCAGAGCCCTGTTTTCCCACAACATGCAGCATTTCCATTGCTCCCTGAAAGGCTGTAGGCCAAAACCAAGCCCAATAGTTCCCCATTCCTTATCTGTCAGCTCTCTTCTTCAGGATCTGAGGTACGTTGTCATCAGCCTCCATATAATAGTCCAGAAAAGCATGTGCCATGTTACACTGGATCATGGAGAGATTCAGGAAAATAATAAGTCCTAAGAGAGTGTCCTCTCCTTATGTCCTGAGTTCCAAGAGTCCAGATAGTCTGGGTCTGCAAGACAGAGTCCTTGGTGGCTTTGGAGTCAGCTGGAGCAGGCATGATCAAAGCAACAGCATACCTGCTTTCTTACTAGCCCAGGTCACATGGCTGGATCCTAACACGAAACTGCATAGCTATTTCTTCTCACGTGGCTGCTACAACCTGCTGCTCCATCATGCTTCTCTAACATGCTCTTTCCATCATGCTTCTTCTCATTGTGGATGGCACCCTTCTATATCCTTTCAAACAACATGGTCCTTTTATCACATCAGCCTTCATGGTGGATGGCAGGGTCCTTCATCCTTTCAAACAGCATGCTCCCTTCCTTAAGGCCAGCTCCTTTCATTCTGGGTCACTCCTTTCCTTCTGCCTGTCTCCTTTCCCTATGGCTCTTTCCCTCAGGAAAGGCTTGGCTATCCCTTTGTCATTGATATACAAATTATTTGAAACAGTATCATCTGCCCTTTTACCTGCACTAGCTACCCGCCTGTCATAGATAGGCAAAGTACCTTAAAAGCTGTGTTATCTCCTTCTCCCATCCCCAAAACCATGGGCTGTGGGGACTTTTGGGGACCACTGTTACATACTCTTTTTCCCTCTTTTAGTTCATTCTCAAAAGTCTATATAGTATTTAAAAAATCTTTCTAATAAACAGCCAGTAACAAAAAAACCTCTTAATCTTAAATTAGATGCAAAAAGGTATGAGGATTCTCAAATATGATGTGTGACAGAGGGCCTGGACTGGTCACAAGATATGTTCTCTTGCCTTAAAACAGAATGTGAGAAGGAGGAGTGAGGGGAGGCTGCGCTTTCTGGCTTCTGAGACTCATCCGTAATTTGCACTAATTGCAGACAGAACATCTCAGTGAGCAGCTGGACACTGGCAGGAGTAGAGTCTGGGAACGCCTGTTTGGTGAGGAGAGTGGAGGAAAAAGGGACAAGATGGGGTTTCTGACTGGGTTGGCTCCCCGAGCTGCAGCTGGAAGTACACAAAGGCTTTTTGGCGACCACAGGCTTCCCCAGAGAGGAACCAGGAGGAGAGCAGATCTCTGCCCACTGGCAGAGCCAGGTCTGGGCCAAGTGGCATCTGGCGCTGAAAGACAAGAAACAGCGTACTGCTATGCATGTGAGAATGTGATTTTCCTCTATATTTTTCTTTTTGAACTGAGGAAAGGGGAGGAAAGGTCGGGGGTGATAGGACATTCTTGAGGACCACAGGCACAGAAGTGCACTCGCCCACTCCCCAACCCTCCCCTTGGGTCACGCAGGCGCGCACAGGAAAGTGCCCTCAGTCACTGGCCCAGGTGCACGGGGCCACACGTCCAGGTGTCCCTTGGACACACCACAACAGACATAAGATCAGTGCCCCAACGGGCGCAGGGAGGACCCGCTGGGCATGCAGAAGACCGTGTGCAGACACCCCTGGCCAGCTCCAATGGCCACCAGGCCGGAGTGCAGACCACTTGCGCGGGCTCTGCTTGTGCCTGCCCAGGCGGGTGCGGGGAAGAGTGGGCAGCAGAGACTCACAGACGCTCATTTCCAGTGTGCACAAGTGTCTGGGGCTCCACCCCAAGGGGCGAGAGACCAACTGCCAGGGCGTGGCTTGGCAGGCCTGAGGCTAGTGTGAAGGCCACCTTGTGAGCGCATGTGCACACAAGCAGCCCCCGCCGGCTCCAACAGGCCCGAAAGGAACACCGGCCACCGTGGGCGCACACTGCTGCTGCAAGGAACAGAAACCTTTGGTCTGCCTCAATAGACCAGCTGTGGATCCAGAAAAAGAGGATGACACACAAAGGCTAAACTGAGTAAAAACTTTCCTTTTATATATTTTTTAATTTTTATTTCTATTTCAGTTTTTTTACTTGTATTTTATTTTATTTTAATTTTTTTTAATTTATTATTTTTAATTTTAATTTTTACTTTAAAAGTTTTATTCTTTAAAAAAAATATCTCTTTAATTTGTTTCATACCATCTCTCCTCATACTTCATCTTTATTTTTGTTTGTCTGTCTAGTTTAGCCTCCCTTTTACACTAAATAAATAGAATATAAATACTATATAAATCTAATACTATACAATTCCACTTTTTTACTATATTCTGCATTCTTCCCTCTTTTTCTTTTATTATTATTAACATACAATGTAAATATTACCTACTGTCTTGCATAGTCTCGACACTACTTGCTACTATTATTAATCTATCATACCCTCTCTCAAAAATCATATTTTTCCTCCTTAAAAACAACTCTTATCTATTCTTCCTATAGTATAAAAACCCTAATCTCTACATTTATATTAATACTGGCTCATTGGCTAATGATCGTGGGATAGAGGGAGGGGGATATTTTTGAGGGTGTGGGTTTCCTGCCTGGGCTGTGTGTTTATGTTTTTTACACCATCTCCACAAAAGAACTCAAGACAAGGTGGATATAATGACTTTCAATCAACTAGCGAGAGGGAAAAATCCTACCAAAGAGCATCTGAAATATAACCAGAGACCATAAACAAATGACATAAAGGGTATCCCAAGAACATTGGGCTCAGGAGATCAAAGAGACTGCACCACTGAAACACCCAGATCTCCTATAAAGAATCTCATACCACAAAGGTGGGAAGTCAAAGCAGACAAACCCAAAAACCAAAAACAAACAATAAGAATCCAACATGGTAAGATGCAGAAACAACCTCTCAATGAAAAGAAAAGAGGAATCCCCAGAAAGAGAGATAGATGGAATAGACATAGCACAAATATCAGACATGGAACTCAAAACAATGGCGGTGAAGAAGCTCAATATTCTCGACAACCTCAAAAACAACTACGACAACCTCCAAGGAAGTTACCAACAGCTCCAAAAAAATTACAGGGAACTTACGGAGAACTACACCAGCATAAAAAAGGACATAGAAACTATTAACAAGAACAAGGAAGAAATGAAGATGACAATCTCTGAACTGAAAAACAAACTAGAATCACTGAAAAGCAGGCTAAACAAAGCAGAGGATCACATTAGTGACAATGTATAAAAAATGCATAAAAAAATTTCCAGACAATACAACAAAATGAAAAAAGATTGAAAAAACATGAACAAGATGTAAGGCAATCGCAGGATAGCATGAGAAGAAATAATATCAGGATCATCTAAATAAGAGAGAGGGAGAAGAAGAGGACAGTGGAATAGAAAAGCTGATAGGAGCAGTATTGACAGAAAATTTTCCCAACCTGATGAGAAAAAAAGTTATGCAAGTTCAAGAATCACAGAGAGTCCCAATGAAGAAGAACCCCAAAAAACCCACTCCAAGGCACATCATAATTGAAATGGCAACGTTCAAAGACAAAGAGAGAATCCTAAAAGCAGCAAGAGAAAAACAGCAAATAACATACAAGGAAGCTCCGATAAGACTATCGACCAATTTCTCAACAGAAACACTACAAGCCAGAAGGGAATGGTCAAAAATATTTCAAACAATGAAAAACAAAGGCCTACAACCAAGAATACTCTACCCAGCAAGGCTCTCATTCAAAATGGAAGGTAAAATAAGGAGTTTCCCAAAGGAAGACTAAAAGAATACATCTCCACCAAACCAGCATTGCAAGAGATCCTAAAGGGAATGTTTTAAGAAAAAGAAGAAAAAAAAAGGAGAGGAACACAGGTACAAAAGGAAATGAATACATACATGTCAATACTAACTTTAAATGTAATTGGATTCGTCGGCAGCCGTCCATCTCGAGAGACGATGGTGTAGCTTCTTAAGAGTCTATCTGCACCGCTGAGAATGGCTGTGCAGTCCGACTCGGGAGTGACATGGTATCTGTCTCCTCCCGTGTTGAATCGACATCTTGTGATGACGCTGAAGCTACAGAGCCTGGGCAGGGTAATATGGAGGGTCTGCTGTTGCCCATGCAGCAGACCCCCCCTCTCTTCGCAGCTGAAGGGTCCAAGGGAAAGACGGAGTCGATACAGCTTGGGTTCAGGTGCGCCGCAGGAGTTGCCGGTGTTGACTACAACGTCAAACCGCCTTAGGGACTCCGGCTCCGGATTTTCTGTTGGGGTTTACTCCCTTAGCCTTTCCCCTGAAGAGGTATGCCGCAAGGCAGCGGAGGTTTTTTGGAGTCAGAGTTTTCCTTCTCTGATGTGCCCTGACTGGAAGATCGAACCAGCGACACTTAGCTCACAGGCCGACGCTCAATCCACTGAGCTAAACCAGCCAGGGCCCAATTGGATTAAATGCTCCAATTAAAAGACATAGTGTACTGGAATGGATACGAAAACAGGATTAAATGCTCCAATTAAAAGACATAGTGTACTGGAATGGATACGAAAACAGGACCCACATATTTGCTGTCTACAAGAAACACACCTTAAAACAAAAGATTTACACAGACTGAAAGTAAAGAGATATAAAAAAGCATTACAAACAAATGGACATTGAAAAAAAGCTGGGTAGCAGTACTCATATCAGACAAAATGGATTTCAAAGCAAGGGCAATAAAAACAGACAAAGAAGGACATTTCATAATACTTAAGGGAACAATACATCAAGAAGATGTAACACTGATAAACATATATGCACCCAACATAGGAGCACTCAAATACATAAAGAAACTACTAGAAGACCACAAGAAGGGTATCAACAGCAACACACTCATAGTAGGGGACTTCAACACACCATTATCAACAATAGACATATCTTAAAGCAAAGAAACACTAAGGATATTGAGGCACTGAACAACACACTAAGCCACATGGACTTAACTGATATATATAGAACTTTTCACCCCAAAGAAGCAAAATATACATTCTTTTCAAAGGCACGTGGGATATTTTCAAAGATAGACCACATGATAGCACACAAAACAAGCCTCAACAAATTCAAGAAAATTGAAATCATATCAAGCATCTTTTCAGACCACAATGTCTTGAAACTAAAAATCATCCTCAGAGAAAAAAATCAAAGACACCCAAACTCATGGAGAATAAATAACATGCTATTAAATAATGAATGGGTTAACAATGACATCAAAGAAGAAATCAAGAAATTTCTGGAAACTAATGATAATGAACACACAACAGCCCAAAACCTATGGGACACAGCAAAAGCAGTCCTAAGAGGGAAGTTTATAGCAATACAGGCATATCTGAAAAGGATAGAAGAATCTCAAATAAAAAATCTAACCCTAAAGCTACAAGAACTAGAACAACAACAACAAACAAATCATAGGGCAAGAAGAAGGAAGGAAATCATCAAGATCAGAGCAGAATTAAATGACATAGAGACCAAACAAACAATTCAAAAGATCAACAAAACTAGGAGCTGGTTCTTTGAAAAAAATAAACAAAATCGACAAGCCTTTAGCCAGGCTCATCAAGAAAAAAACAGAGAAGACCCAAATAAAATCAGAAACGAAAGAGGAGAAATCACAACTGTTATCACAGAAATACAAACGATTATAAGAAATTACTACAAACAACTGTATGGCAAGAAATTTGACAACCTAGAAGAAATGGACAAATTTCTAGAAACATATAACCTTCCAAAATTGAATCAAGAAGAAATAGAAAGTCTCAGCAGACCAATAATAAAGAAGGAAATTGAAACAGTAATCAAAAATCTCCCGGCACACAAAAGCCCTGGACCGGATGGCTTCACAGGCGAATTTTACAAAACATTTAGGGAAGAACTAACTCCTACCCTCCTCAAACTATTCCAAAAAATCCAAGAAGAGGGAAAAATCCCAAACTCTTTCTATGAAGCCAGTATTACCCTAATTCCAAAACCAGGTCAAGATACAACAAAGAAAGAAAACTACAGGCCAATATCACTGTTGAACATAGACGCTAAAATCCTCAACAAAATATTGGCAAACAGGATCCAGCCATACATCAAAAAGATCATACACCATGATCAAGTGAGATTCATCCCAGGGATGCAAGGATGGTTTAATATTCACAAATCAATAAATATAATACATCACCTAAACAAAATGAAAGACAAAATCACATGATCATATCAATAGATGCAGAAAAAGCATTTGATAAAGTACAACACCCATTTATGATGAAAACACTCAGCAAAATGGGAATAGAGGGAGCATACCTTAACATAATTAAGGCTATATATGAGAAACCTGAAGCCAACATCATACTCAATGGACAAAAACTGAAAGCATTCCCCCTGAAATAAGGAACAAGACAAGGCTGCCCACTCTCTCCACTCCTGTTCAACATAGTGTTGGAAGTCCTAGCCAATCAGACAAGAAAAAGAAATAAAATGCATCCAAATTGGGAAAGGAGAAGTAAAACTATTATTATATGCAGATGACATGATAGTATACATAGATAACCCTATAAACTCCGCTAAAAGACTACTTGATAAAATAAGTGAATTTCGCAAAATAGGAAGGTACAAAATAAATATACAGAAATCTAAGGCATTTCTGTGCACAAACAATAAAATATCAGAGACAGAGACAAAAAAGAAAATACCATTTACTATAGCAACAAGAAAAATAAAGTACCTAGGAATAAACTTAACCAAAGAGATAAAAGACCTATACTCTGAAAACTATGTAACATTGAAGAAAGAATTTAAGGAAGATACAAATAAATGGAAGCAAATACCATGTTCTTGGATGGGAAGAATCAACATCATCAAAATGGTCATACTACCCAAAGCAATTTACAGATTCAGTGCAATCCCTATTAAAATACCAATGACATATTTCACAGACACAGAACAAATACTTCAAAAATTTATATGGAACCAAAAAAGACCCCGAATAGCAAAAGCAATCTTGAGACAGAAAAACACAGCAGGAGGAATCACAATACCAGACATCAAACAATATTACAAAGCCACTGTGATCAAAACAGTCTGGTGCTGGCATAAGAACAGACATATAGATCAGTGGAACAGAATAGAGAGCCCAGAAATAAATCCAGGAATATACAGTCAACTAATATTTGATAAAGGAAGAAGGAACATAAAATGGAGTGAGAAGAGCCTCTTTAACAAATGGTGCTGGCAGAACTGGACAGGGACGTGCGAAAAAATGAAACTAGACCACCAACTTACACCATACACGAGAATAAACTCAAGATGGATCAAAGACTTAAATGTAAGCTGTGACACCATAAAAGTCCTAGAGGAAAATATAGGCAGGAAAATTTCAGATATCCCATGTAACAATATTTTCATGGATACATCTCCTAAGGCAAGAGAAATAAAGGAAAAAATAAACAAATGGGACTACATCAAACTAAAGAGTTTCTGCTCAGCAAAAGAAAACATCAGCAAGATGAAAAGGAAACCAACCATATGGGAAAACATATTTGCCAATGATATCTCAGACAGGGGACTGATCTCCAAAATATATAAAGAGCTTATACAACTCAACATCAAGAAAACAGACAACCCAATTAAAAAATGAGCAAAAGAACTGAACAAGCGCTTTTCCGAATGGAACATACAGAAGGTCCATAGACACATGCAAAAATGCTCAACATCACTAGCCATCAGAGAGATGCAAATAAAAAGCACAACGAGATACCACTTTACACCAGTCAGAATGGCAATCATCAATAAATCAACAAACAACAAGTGCTGGTGAGGATGTGGAGAAATGGGAACCCTACTGCACTGTTGGTGGGAATGAAGACTGGTGCAGCAACTATGGAAAACAGTATGGAATTACCTCAAAAAACTAAAAATGGAACTGCCTTTCGAACCAGCAATTCCACTGCTAAGATTATACCCAAAAAATCCTAAAACCCTAATTCAGAAGAACTTATGCACCCCTATGTTCATAGCAGCACTGTTTACAATAGTTAACTGCTGGAAACAGCCTAAGTGCCCACCTGTAGATGAGTGGATCAAAAAACTGTGGTACATTTACAAAATGGAGTTCTATGTAGCAGAAAGAAAGAAGGAACTCCTGCCATTTGCAACAACATGGATGGAACTAGAGAGAATTATGCTTAGTGAAATAAGCCAGGCAAAGAAAGAAAAATACCATATGATATCACCTAATACAGGGAAGCTAAAGAACAACATAAACAAATGAATTAAATAGGACAAGGAGCAGAATAGCAGTCAATGGCGGGGAGTGGGGAGGGAGAAAAGGTGGATAAGTAAGGGAAGAGTTTAGTCAAGGAACGTGTGTAAATGACTCATGGACATGGACAACGGGGAGGGATATGATTGTAGGGGAAGTGTTGGTCTGGGTGAGGGGGAGCAATGGGGGAAAAATGGGATAACTGTAATTGAAAAACCAAAAAAAAAAAAAAAAGTATGTGATTTTTTTAGGTAGTTGACAATTTATCCTACTTTAAAAAATTAGACCATCATCTTATTATCATTGTCATTATCATTCTTCTGGATTTAGATGAAATTTGTGCTTTTCATTGAATGTGAAGCAAAACTTTTTTTCTAAATTAGGTATTCAAAATTTACAGACTTGCTTTTCTCTGTAATTTTTCTTTGAGATATTCTGAAAAATTATGTTAAAAAACAAAATCACAACACAATCTGATTATTAGCATATAAGCAAATTTAAATATTGAGAAGATATTAAATGATAAACACACCACATGAGTTCTTTTTCAATTGTGTGTGAAAGTCCATGCAAAATTCCAGGTCAATTAATCATATCATCATGATAACATACAAGAAATCAAGTGAACTGCCATGAAACTGGGTGATCTACCTGTTAGGGGTTTTTTGGTGGTTGTGGCGGGGGGTGGGGGCGGGGGGACGGGCATTGGTGAAGGTAGAGAAGGCCAGCAGCCAAATGTTGAACAGGATGGTTCATTGAATATGTGACACGGCAGGATGGGGTGGGACAGACACCAGAAGCTAGGGTCAGGGAGGAGTGAATTTTTAAGGAGTTCTGAGGCTTGGAACGTGGAAGCTGCACAGGATAAGATAAACTTCATCCTTATATGGCCAGCAGGTTGGCGATTCGCCCAGTTGCAACCAACTGATAGCTGCCTGAGTCTAGGGCAACGAGGGTTAGGGCAGGGGGGTGAGCTGCCTCATGGCAGGCTTTTGTTTGGAATGGTGGGCTTCAAAATGGCGGGGCTTCTACCTCACTTTCCAGATTCTTTTTTTATTTGTTTCTAGGGGTCATGAGATGGTGGTCTCCATCTTCTATAGTTACTTCCTGCTGGGAAGGGGCATAGAGCTGTCCCTAAACAGGATCTTGGGGGAGGGGTTGATAATGGTGTGCCTGGAGTACCAGTGTTGATTTCGCCATTTGAACCATTGCTGCACTGACTGTCTCAGCTGTCAGGGTGGTGTGGGTGTGGATACTCATTGTCCTCTTCCTAGATCTTGGTAAGCCTGATCCGTGTTGAAGCAATGAGTCAAGACCAGAACCATGAGGCTTGTCAGTTGATTGTAAGAGGGAGAGCAGGAAGATTCCCTGTAGTTGCTGACGGGAGGGTGCAAAAATCTGGTCCCCTAACTTGGCTAAAATATCTCTACCAAGAATGGGGGTAGGGCAATTAGGAAAGACTAAGAAGGAATGCGAAAAAATGAATTCTTCCAGGAAACAGGCCAGGGAGAGAATTATAGCAGGCCTTGAAACTATGCCATCAACCCCAACAATGGAGATAGAGGAACTGGCAAGCTTCCCCTAATATAGGGAAGGGCATCATAAGTGGCCCCGGTATCAATGAGAAAAGAGATTGGCTTACCTGCCACTGAAAAAGTTACCTGAGGTTCCATTGTCAGGATGGGTGCGGGGGCCTAAATGGTTCCTGGGCAACCTCAGTATTCTACAGTCAGATCCATGAAGTCAGGGAGTTTGAAACCTGAGATGTTACCAGCCTGGGCAATTGATGCTGCCTTGCCTTAAGAGGCCTGGGGGAAGACTTCCAGTGTCCTTTCTGTTTGCACAGAGGACAGGGCTTGGTCGGTGGTTGTGGGCTTGGGCAGTTGGCGGCCAGTGGCCAGCTTTGCCACACTTGAAGCAATCTCCGCAGGGTGCCTGGGAATCTGCCCCTGCCCTCAATGAACTGTTCTTACGGGGCTCAGTCAGGGGTGAAGCCAACATCTGAAGGGTCTTAACCTGAGACTGGGCCTTTTCCTCATCCCAATTGTTGAAGACCACGAAGGCCAGATTTACTAGGCCTGTGTAGTCTGTCCACTTGCCTCCAGCTTCTTACCTTACGGCAAATGTCTGGAGTAGACTGGGAGATAAAATGCATATGGAGAAGAAGAGCACCCTCTGGTGTATTAGGGTCTAAATCAGTGAATTTCTGGAGGGCCTCCCTTAACTGAGTCAAGAAAGAAGAAGGGTTTTCATTAGGTCCCGGCATAATTTCTTTGAATTTGTCATAATTCACAGCTTTCCAGACAGCGGCCTGCGTTCTGGCAGTGAGGCAAGTTATCATGCAGTTGCAAGCATGGATGCCCTGGGCCCCTTCCTGAGACTTTCAATCTGGTTCCTCTCAGGGAACTGCCGAGGCCCCGACTGGACTACTGTTGGGGTCCTGGAAATTAAGCATGTCAGCATGAGCCTGAGTGGCAGTCCAAACTCTCTCCTCCTCAGCAGTCATGCAGGTAGAGAGGATAATATAAAGATTTCTCCAAGTGAGGCTATAGGAGATTGTAATATATTGAAATTCCTTAATGAACTGAGTGGGATGAGAGGAGAAGGAGTCAAGGCATTGCTCAATCTGAGACAGATCAGATAGAGAGAAGGGCATGTGGACTGGGATAGAATTGCCTCCAGAACCCAAAACCTCGCGGAAGGGAAGAACAGGGTGTATGGGGAAGTTGCTGCCGAGCTGACATTCAGGGAGGGCTTGGCTGAGGGGGTGGAGTGTCAGAAGTAGGGTCTGGGTTTGGGTCAGAGTCTGAGGGACTCTTAAGGGATCAGGATCAGGGGATGGAGCAGAAGGTGAAGAAGCAAAATCCTGGGGTAGGGGAGCATAGAGGAGAAGAATTTGATGGGCAGAGCAGTATTCACAAAGGGAAGGATGCTGCTGCAACTCAAAGAAGGCTTGCACCTACGGGACTTCACTCCATTTGCTGAGGAGGCAACAATAATTGTTTAAATCAGTTAAGATTGAAGGGTCCAGGGTCCCATTAAGGGGCTATATGGACTGATTATCAAGTTTGTACTGAGGCCAGGCAGTGTTGCAGAAAAAGACAAGCCACCGCAGTCTCAGTTTGGGATCAATATCCCAGAGGTGTTTTAGGAGACACACAATAAGGGAGTTTCAGGGGTGCTTGGATTGGCCACTAACCATGATTAAAGGGAGGATGGTAAGGAGAATTCCCAAGAGCCCAGGGGCTCTTTGACTTTAAGAGGCCCAGTGGCTTAACTCCAAGAGTCCGGCCCCGGAGACCGGACAAGGGTGTCCCTGCCGCCCAATCAAGGAGCACTGAGAAATATTTCGAACACTCTCTAAATAGAGAAAAGAGGAGAGAAGAGTGTCCCCTTGTCTCACTCCCTTTGAACAGTGGGTAGTCTCTGCCTAGTGCTAGGACTTTGGAGAGGCATCCTGGATGCTCGAGGAACAGTACAGGGAGATACCCAGGAAAAGGGAAAACTCTTTACCCGAATTTAGCCAGTGTGCATGGAAAAGCCAGGCAAAGGAAGGTTGGTCCTCAGTGGTTTCTCGTCTTCCACCAGGTCCCTGAAAGTCTGGGTCTGAGAGGAAGGCAGCTGTGGCTTGGAGAGTCAGGATCAGGGAGTTAACCCCGGGCGTGCTGCCGCAGCCCACTCCTCCCCTGACTGCAAGCCTTTGGATGCCCAGACTAGCCCTCCTACCGGCTTTTGGCACCAAAATGTTAGGTCCGAGGGTGGAGGGGCGTCAGCAGAGGTAGAGAAGGCCAGCAGCCAAATGTCGAACGATATAGTTTATCGAGTATGGCACGCGGTGGGCTGGGGTCAGGGAGGAGTGAGTTTGTAAGGAGTTCTGAGGCTTAGAATGTGGAAACAGCACAGGACAGGCTAAACTGCCTCCTTATATGGCCAGCAGGTTGACAATTGGCCAAGTTCCAGCCTCCTGATACCTGCCCAAGTCTAGGGCAGCTAGGGTTGGGCAGGGGGTAAGCGGGGTGAGGGGAGGAAAGTGAGCTGCCTCATGGCAGGTTTTTGTTTGGGATGGAGGGCTTCTACCTCACACAACCTACCTAGACTATTTCAATAAGTGGATTGTAATAGCTCTACCATAGTAATTGTTCTAGCATTCTTTAACAAGAGGAAGTATTACTCCAAACACTAAAATAATGAAGGGATAATATATTTTGAACACATGAAATGAGACATAAATAAATACTTGGCATATTTTTCATCTACATTGATTTATATTGGTAATAAAAGTAATACAGTCCTTGGATTAGTCCAAGACTGAAAATATTTAATGTAAGTCTTGGACATAGCAATTTTCAGAAAAAGTGTGTTCAAGTACTAAGCCAGATTACTATATGCAGTCTAAATGAGAGAAGTATATTTAGATATGTGGACAATAACTATATTTCCTCCTATTCAAGTAAAACAAAATTATGACCACACTTTAGAAATATGGAAACTCCATAAATCTTATGCAAGTGTGATTCACTCTCAGAAAACTTAATAGGACAAGAAATTATAATATAATGTGGTATGATATAACGTACTATAATATAATCTGAGATATTTACTATTTTATGGAATACTAACAGAAAGTTTAAATAGCATACTAGAAACATCACACATTTTATTTTAACAAAAAATTAATCTAAACATTTTAACTGTAATGAAATTATAAAGAATCAAAATGATATTATCCCCTGAATACTAACATGAAATTATATATAAAAGTTTTACATTTTACTTAAGTTAATGAATGTAAGTATTTGGGAGGAGCCCTTCACAAAACCCAGTTGTTTTGTACCAACCCATTTGGCTTTAAGTCAGAACCCCATTATTTTAACAAAGGAAACTCTCTTTCCTTTTGCACTTTCCCTAGAAAATAAACTATTTACCTGGAGTTACTTTTATCTGGGAGAAATTGATCTCTACAACCACTACCTTCAAGGCAATGATGCTTAATTATAAAGTATTTCTTTCTTTAAAAAGTAAATATAAGTTCATATTGACTGTTTATTAAGTGGTCTGGTCTTTATAGAGAACTTTTCTTTCTTATAATCAGATGACTTTCTTCTTTTCTCTGTCTGCATAGCTGCATCTTCATCTCTCTCCGTGCCTTGCTCAAGCTAGTTACTGGGATCTTGCTACTCAAAGTTTGGTCAGGGACCTGCAGCAATCAGCATCAGTATGGCCTGGGGGCTTGTTGGAAACCAGAATCTCAGACTCATTTACAGAGGGACTGAATCTGAATCTGTGTCTTAACATGATCACCAGGTTATTCAATGCTCATTAAATTCTGAGAGGCAGTGATGTAGGAGACACTTGAAAATTCACATTTTCTGAAGACATTTTATTTATTTATTTTCTTTTTAAAAAGGATTTTATTTTTTATTGTATTTTTTTCATTACCACTTAGTCCCATTATCCCCACCTCCCTCCTGCAATTACCACACTGTTGTCCATGTCCATGAGTCTTTTTTTCCTTTTTTTTCAGTCCTCCACCCCTATCCTTCACCCTTAAATGTCATCTTGCTCTCTATCTATAAGTCTGTCTCTGTTACAGAGTGAGGTCCCTAAAATTCCCCAGAGGCTGTGTTTGGAGGATGGAGGAAGGGGGAAGGGGATAGCTTTTAAGATGCCTTTGCACATCTATAGCTGGTAGCTAGTGTCTTAGTTATGCAAATGACTTTAGTTCTTCCAAGGCCCCAAGGAGATGGGAGGGGTTTTGAACATAGAACAGTGAGGAAAGAACATATGGGGCCTGTGTAAGTTTCTGTGAATGGTCAAAACCAGTTACAATGCCCTCTGCATTGCAGACCATGGTCATGGATTTAAAAATAAGGTAGCAACCATTTTTTGGAAAGAAGGAAGAGAGAGAGAGAGAGAGAGATTCACATGGTTTGCAAGGAGGTAGAAGAATAGATCCATATGGTTTTGAAAGGGCAGAGAGAGAACCATGAGTGATCCAGTGCAACACGGCACGTGTTTTCCTGGACTGTTATATGGAGGCTGATGACATCGTACCCCAAATCTTGAAAGAGAGAGCTCACAAATAAGGGATAGGGAACTTCTGGGCATGTTTTGGCTTATAGCCTTTTGGGGAGCAAGGGAAGTGCTGGGTCCCATGGGAGAACAGGGCTCTGAGCAGGAATGCTCACTGCCCTCCCCAGCTTGGAACACTGTAAATAAAGACCTATTTTCCTCAATACTAGTTGTTGGGTTTTACACCAAGGTGCCACATGAAAGAACCCCCTTTCACTCTGTAACATCTTTGTTTTGCTTGTTAGTTCATTTTGTTAATTGATTCCATATGTGAGTGAAATCATATGGTATTTTTCTTTCTCTGACTGGCTTATTTCACTTAGCATGATGTAAGGCAGAAGTTATGCCAGCAAATACTACTATCCTATATGAGAACCATGGATGAAGAAAAATTTCCCATAAATACATGCATAAAATACATACATCATGGGAAGAGCAGTACGACTGTAGCCTGGAAGACTTGCAGGGAATCCCAACTCCACACGTGGAGGTAACATAATATTAAAGAAATATTTATAAGTAAATTGAAGGAAACATCATTTAAGAGGGAATCCTACAGGCTAAGTTAGGCAAGTTGCTTGTAAGGAACTGGCAGTTCTTGTTATTTCTATAAACTGAAGGCGTCTTGGAATGTGAAATCAAGAATTACAAATTGGGCAGCAGCCAAGGTGACCTTTTTTTTTTTTTTCTATGAAAGGGCCTGGGCTATACTAAACTCTCACATTAACCACACCTATAAGGTATTGACCCATGGCAAAAGTTAAGGCAGCACTGGCCTATTAACTTTTTAAGAAGATAGCACAGTTCTTTGGGGCCTGCTTCAAAGTAGCTCAAACCTGTCCTTGCATCTTGAAGTAGTTCATGCTGGGCAGTTCATTGCAGATTTTAGGACTGAATATTTCTTTAACTCTAGGAATCATACAATACTTAAATGAAATCCTAGTTCATCATGCAGCATAGAACCTGTCTGCATCTGATTTGTCTCAAATAAATTAATGCTCAACATTCTCAAAATTTTCCGGGAATATTTTACAATCTTCTTTTTGCCATTTCTACTTGTTTGAGTATAGGTATGATCAATTTTTTTTGTATGCCTACTCTAATAAAATTATCACTTAACATAACTTCATTGAGGTTTTCTGCCTCAGAAAAAAAGTAGTTCTCCTAAAATCGTTTTTGTACACTATTTTTTATGTTTCATGTGGCAGTTTAATCATCTTTAGAATAAATAATACCAACAACTCTGGTTCTTTTTAATCATATAAAATCTTCCTCTTGTCTAAATAAAATGTATGTAAATCAGTTGATTGCTCACTTGTTTCTTCTACATGATAATAAATTATTTTTTTGTTGTTTTATTCATGCCTCTACCCCCACTTCTTTCACCCCCTTCATGAGCCCTATACACAGAGCCCATGAAATTGAGTATGCTAGATACTGTGGAGATTTTAATTTTGTCTCTATTTAACTCTAAATAATGTGTGTGTTAATTCCTGTGACTGCCTCAACAAGGTTGTATCTAAACCAGATAGGAAGAGTTGGTTCCATTTTATACTTCCTTTTATATATTTCAGTCTCATGACTTCTCATTTTTAATATTGCCCCTATTTTGCTATTTACTGCAGTCATTTTGTGAGAAAACATGTACATAAAAAATTTGCCATTACAAACATTTTCATTTGGGGATTTATTTTTGTGCATCACAGTTTATAAAGTTCCAGTTAGAAAGAATATTAAACTAGATCATTTAAGATAAAGTTCTAAAAATATCAAGATAATACTGTATGGTCCAATTAGTTTTTCTTTGTCTCATAGCAAAATATGTAAATCTTTACCCTTCAACACCATCTGGACTGGGTGAGAGAAGCAAGGAGGAGAAAGAGGAAAGGCAGAGAAGAATGGATGAATGTGTGGTAGCTATTGCCAATGAAGGGAAATATGATGTCCATGCCCTATGTTAGGGTTCCAACATAACCATCATTGCAAAGCACAGATAGCATTACAATATTAGATGTGAATGAAAAATTAGGGGAAAAAATGAGCATGGGCATCACAATACTATAGAAAGATGTTTATTAAATATTTATCACTAAAGAAAAAATGTGTTAAATTTTTATATGTGTAAATGGAATACTATAATGTTCTATAATACCATGTAATAGCTTGGTAAAAATTACTTGTCCATATTCGTCGGCAGCCGTCCGTCTCGAGAGACGATGGTGTAGCTTCTTAAGAGTCTATCTGCACCGCCGAGAATGGCTGTGCAGTCCAACTCAGGAGTGACACGGTATCTGTCTCCTCCCGTGTTGAATCGACATCTTGTGATGACGCTGGAGTGTCCTCTCCAGTGAAGCTGAAGCTACAGAGCCTGGGCAGGGTGATATGGAGGGTCTGCTGTTGCCCATGCAGCAGACCCCCCCCTCTCTTCGCAGCTGAAGGGTCCAAGGGAAAGACGGAGTCGATACAGCTTGGCTTCAGGTGCGCCGCAGGAGTTGCCGGTGTTGACTACAACGTCAAACCGCCTTAGGGACTCCGGCTCCGGATTTTCTGTCGGGGTTTACTCCCTTAGCCTTTCCCCTGAAGAGGTATGCCGCAAGGCAGCGGAGGTTTTTTGGAGTCAGAGTTTTCCTTCTCTTGTCCATATAGATATATACATATATATAATTTTTTAAATATACGTATAGACAAGTACCAATAATGTGTAGAAAAACTATCACATGTACACTACTTTTGCAATTATAAATGGTACAAACCTATTGAAAAGCAGTATGGCAATATATAACTAAGCCATTAATATAATTGTTTACTTTGGTTCAGTTTTTCTGCTTTGAAAATTTATTATGAGCAAATTATCCTATAGGAGGAAAATAAATTTGTATATGATTTTCCCTATGATTTCCAAGATAAAATAACTGACAATAAGATTGGATCACATATTAAAAGATGTACAAACTGGCAATAAATCTCCAACCAAATAAAGAAAACATACAAAATATGATCTCTATCTAGAAAAATATATGCTTAGTCTAAATAGGAATTATTACTGTAATTATTAATATCTTATGTGTCAAGGTGTCTAGTATTGAGGAGAAATATCTTCACTGTGTTTTTGATACATATTAAGAAAGTCTTTTTAAAGGCAGTAAATTTTTATGAAATTTACAAAACATGGGAATAATAGCATTTAAAAATATTTTTGACATCAGGTGGAATGTAGAACCTAGGGCACAAATCATACAGGGAAAGAAAGGGTGTGCCCAGGAAAGCAGGATATAGGGCTGGGGGAGGGCACTGGGATTAGAAGGGGATAGAGTAAGGATAGGAGTTCTGACCACTGAGGACTTAGAACTTAGTCCATGTACAAAAGAAAGGGAAAAATGGTGCTTCTCAGAGCATGAAAGGTGACATGACTGAATGATGAATGAAAAAGGGAGACCAAGTCATGGGAACAGCCATACACATATTCTAGAAATAGCAGATAATCTCTACAGTAACCAAGAGCCTGAACTCTGGTGAGATTCTATTGGGTGAAATCCTGAGTCCCAGCGTGATCTTGGGAAAATTCTTTCACATCAGGGCATCAGTGTCCTCACCTGAAAAATAGGGATGATGTAGAACCCACATCACAGGGTTACTGTGTAGATTAAAAAATGCCCAGCAGGTAATAGATGTTTAACAAATGTAAAGTTTATTGTTTGTACCAGAGATCAGGATTCCAACCTATTTCCTACTCTGTAAAAGAAGCAAGCATGTTAATTCTTGCCACCTACCTCGCTGGGAAATGGTGTGGTTATCCTTGCGACTTCCCAAATGACTCTTGTTTCACTGTCCCAGTTAGCTGAGCCAGCAGCTGGCTGGAACTGATGTGCCATTTAGCTAGAGAAGCAGGTCCTGCTTATTGCCCTTCTCTTCCCTTTGTTACTGACAGGTGCTCGGTGACAACCTACTCAGAGGCTGGGAAAGAAAAAAATGCTCCAAAGATGACCTGTTGCTTCAGTCTCTTCCTGCTCCATTTATGTCTGGGTGAAATATTTGCCCTTCGTTATGTGCTGTTTCCCACTCAGAGTCATGTCTCTTTCTCTCATTATTCTCCATGCCTACCTTTTCCTATAATGGCAAAATGACTTCTCCAGTTGTCTAGCAAGGCTGAGTGACCTAACATGTCCCAGTGCAGGCAGATAGGTGTCTGTCCTATTTTGGGACAATTGTTGAAGTGGTGTTCTCTGATTTCTCTAATTGCTGCAGGGTCTTCTTTCTTTGCCACAAATACACTGTAACAGTCAACAACACAGAGAAGGGAGGTGGAAGAGAGACTAATGGTCACAAGTTGTAGTTCAGTTTTCATTTTAACTTTTGTTTTTCTGTCATTGTCTTTAGGATATATGATTCTAGCAGAACCCTCACACCTCATCCCAGGGCCCTTTTCATTCAATAAGATAGAGGCAACTTTCCTTATGGAAAAGTCTTTAGATGACTTCAACTCCCTCCGCACCTGTTCAATTTCCATTGCCCCCTGCACTAGGAGTTTGGGATGGGGTGCTTCATGGCAAAACTGTGAAGGGTGAAGACTGTGTCACTGGAGACTCCTGTTTTCCCTTTGCTGTCCTGATTTTTTTGGAGGTATGCCTTTTAATCACTAGATGATACTCTCATATGGCTCTCATCTTAAGGCCCTCATGCTTGGGTTCCATATGTAGGTTTTCAATATACCCTTCTCAGATCATCCATTCACATTGAAGTAATGGATGACTGCTAATAGATTGAAATGTTATTCCCCACTCCCAAAGTGAATCTTTCACTTAAACGAGCATCAAAGTGTAAGGGTCACAATGATGGCATTTCAGATATAGTCCAAAGAAAGTAGCTGAAGAGTGGGTACAAGTAATTTAAAAATACAAGTGCTTCCTTTTGCTCATTTGGCTATTTAGGGGTGAATGGGGGTGGCAAGCAATTGGGATGATTAAATTATGAAAGCCTATATCACCCAATACAGGAAACTAAAGAGCAACACAAACAAACAAACTAAATAGGCAAAGACTAGAATAGTAGTCAGTAGGGGGGAGGGAGAGAAGGGGGATAAGTAAGGGAAGGGTCTAGTCAAGGAACGTATATGAATGACTCATGGACATGGACAATGGGGAGGGATATAATTGTGGGAGAAGGGATGGGCTGGGAGGGGGGAGCAATGGGGGAAAAATGGGACAACTGTAATTGAATAACCAAAAAATAAAATTAAAAAAAAATTATGAAAGCCTAAGTTATTTTTACTCCTAAAAAATATAACCTAAATATCTAGTATATCCTTAGCTTGTGCTCCCTCACCTTCAATTCCTTCCCTTGTCCTCCATATATATATCTTGAAGGAAAAAATATACCAAATCCTGACTTGTGATAAATAACATTAGCCATGGTAATTTTTCATTGCAGCACTACCTACTTTTTTAAAAAAGTTTTAAAAAGTAATGTGTAACTTTCTAAAAATTCTTTAAGCTATTGTTCTCTTAAATAAACATTCTAAAATGACAAAGTTGCAAGCTAAAGAAATTGAGCTCTTATTTATATGATTTCTCCACTATGCTATTTAATATGTCCTGGGTTTAAATGAGACAATGTATGGAACTATGTTTTCTTAAACATAAAATGCTTTTTATAAACAATGTTTTAGTATTATAAATTTCAAAATGGGAAATAGGGTAGTAAAAGAAATAGCAACATTCTGGTCATGGCCTGGTGGCTCAGTTGAAGTGTCATCATGTACACCAAAGGACTGTGGCTTAGACCCCATCCCAGTGAAGGCACATACCTATGCTGAGGACTCAATCTCCAGTTGAGGTGCATACCGGAGGCAACCGATGAACGTTTCCCTTTTTCTCTCTCTCTCTGCCCCCCCCCCATTCCTTCTTCTTTCTCTAAAAATCAGTAAATATTTCCTCAGGCGAGGATTTGGAAAAAAAAATTCTGAAATGCCAAAAAAGTATATTTCCAAACAAGTTTCTAAGTGTTAGTGTTCCTTGTCCCTGAGAATGTGAAATAATTTTCAGATAAGAAAATGGGAGTAATTATTAGAATTAGTACATTTCAAACCTCTTTTGAAAATGACAAAAATTATGAAGTCAAAATATGATTTTCACTTGAGCTCTGAAATCATCTCAAATTTTCTTCAATTATTTATTCACATAGTCATTCCTTCAGAAAATATTGATTGAGCTCACTAAGTGGTGGACATCATTTCGAAATTGCAGGAAACAAAGATGAACTTATGCTTTTAGATTTAACTAGCAGTCTAGTGGGGTTAGTTAACAGGGTTAAGTTTTCCTATGTGGTAAGTGATAATTGGGGTTTGTACAGGATTTTATAAGAAGACACAGAAGAGGCACTTAATGTGGTGGAGTGTTAGAAACAGGAGGGCTTAGACAGGCCAGGAGGACAAGAGTGACACTGGCATGGCGACAGGGAGAACTAGGCACACAGGAGCAGCAGTAAGGGTGCAGAAAGGAGTTGCTCAATATGACAGTGGGTTGATAGTGAAGACCTTGTACACATTGCTCAAAAGTTTGGATTTTATTATAAGAGCAATTACATACAATTGATCATTTTAAGCAGGAGAATGACATGGAAGTCTTTTTTGTTTTAAGTATATTTTATTGATTATATTGTTAGAATAGTTCTAATTTTTCCCCTTTGCTCCCCCCCAAGTCCATGCCCTTGCGTCATACATACAAGCTCTGCCACTTCACCCTTTCATATATTCTTCTTCTTTTAAAAAAATAATTAATTAAGTAAGTAAGTAATGATTTTAACAATCCCTCCCCCTCAGACTTAAGACCCTTTATAAGCTTATAAAGGACAATGGCGAAGGTCTCCAGCTCCTCTAGCTGCTTCAGCTGGACATGGTCGTCGTCCTTCCTACCCTTGACATGGAAGTCTTGATGTGATCACTTTTTATTTGAAGGGCAAGATGGGTTGGAGAAAGTCCTATTGAAGGCTAGGAGTGAGGCCAGTTAGCAGGCTGTAACAATAAGCTAGGCAAAAGATGAAAATAGCAATGATCACGGCAGCCTAACGGTGATTTTGGTAGAAAAAAATTAAAATAAAATGAATTTTAATTAATTTAAAAATATAAAGTAACATATTACTTTGAGGGAAAATGTCACAATAATAAAGACTTAAAATTGTTATAAATCTAGGAATCCCTGTCTAGATTCATAATCAACTGAAGATGAAAAGCAAACTCAGTAATTATTGTATTATAGCACACCAGCCCTCTAACTGATAGCACATTTGTTAGGTAGGATAGATAGCAAATTAAGACAGGGAGGAGAGAGACATGTCTCACTCACTAACTCAGTAGTCCTGAGACTGGTCCGCTAATATTGCCAGGTGTTCCAACATCACAAGAAACACCATGCTAATGTGGGAGGAAGGCAGTTCTTGAAAGTCTGTATATCCTTTCCACTTTCTGGGAAAGAAGACCTTTGAAACTGTGTGTTCATCCCAAGGCCTGAAAGATTGGAAAGGGTCCATAGTGTCCAAAGGAAGCCCATAAAACAACCTTGGTTAAATGCCTATCTCTTGTCACTATCTGTTTTACAGGGAATCCCTAATGCTTACAGAAAGATTGCATAAATAACTTTGGGTAACAGCCTCAACTTTAACTGACTGCCTCCTGTCACGTATCTGTTTTACAACAAGATGAACAAATGGAGTCTGGAGTAAGATAAGAATTTGGGCTAACAGACCCCCCACATATACCTAAGTTTTAGTAGTCATGTCCCCCTGGGAAAGCTGGCACCACCTTTACCTGTCAATCAATGTGTAACTTTTTCACCCCATCCCACAAACTATATAAATTCTCAGAACAAAGGACTTGCTCTCTTGGCTCTCTGGCCTCCTGGCCTCTGGCCACCAAGACTCAGGCCACCCTGGCCTTTGGTAGCCCTTACTCTCCCTGTCCTTACCCCACTTTGCCATGAACCTATACTCCTCCTCCCCACTCTGCCCCCGCACCACCTCAGCAAGGCCCTGTTCTCTTCCATGAGAACATAGCACTAATAAACCCTGCTTGTACACTAACAGACTTGCTGATCTGTAATTCTTCACTGCATTGGCAAGAAGAATCGCGTTTCTGGGAGTTTCTCCTGTAACACATTCAACAGCAGACCCTCCATATCACCCTGCCCAGGCTCTGTAGCTTCAGCTTCACTGGAGAGGACACTCCAGCGTCATCGCAAGATGTCGATTCAACACGGGAGGAGACAGATACCGTGTCACTCCCGAATCGGACTGCACAACCATTCTCGGCGGTGCAGATAGACTCTTAAGAAGCTACACCATCGTCTCTCAGGACGGACGGCTGCTGACGACATTCATTATTTTAAAAAATTCCTGGATTGAACAGATAAGATTGGTTTGCATATACATAGCCATTGAATGCACAAGAGATATTAGTTTGCATATACATAGCTGCTGAATACACAAGAGGTTTTTTTTAGTTCAATCCTTTCATTAAAAGTAAGAAAATTGAGACTTCTGAGACTGAACCATTTGTAGGAGGTGATACACCTCAGTAATGGCAGTGCTGAGACTGGAATCCAGATGCTTGACCTTGAGGGCAGGGTTCTTTCCATTACATTCCAACAGCTTCCCAAGAAACCATCTAAACAAATTCATGGGATGAGAGTAATAATTGAAAAGAGGGATTTTTAAAGTTCTTCAAAACCATAAAGAGCATTTAAAAAAGTCAAATACCTGCTCTATTACTAGAGGTTGGTCAATTTTCCAGATAAAATGACAAGAAAATCTATGCCAATATCAGCAACTATTCTTCACATACTGTCCAAAATTAATTTTACTCTAGTTTGGCCTCATGGTACCAGTATCCAAAAATGTGTGATTTATATTGTTTTACTTTCTTATTTTAAAAATTGAAAACAGAAATATCAGTTTATTCAGGATTAGCTAGAGATTTTATTTCATCAAGAAGATGAATTATAGCAGTTTTGTGAACAAGCTAATCCATACTATTTATCAAGTGATAGAAAAATTAGTAGGGAACCTCTTTAAGTGTTGGGAATTCAAAGAATTAAATTACCAAATTTCATCATTCATCATCAATACATCCCTGAATAAGCAATAACTCATGTATTTTTAAATCTGAGTTTTTAATAAGGTAAATCAATTTGAAAAGGTTCTTTATTGATCAGTTCTACATTTAATGTAAGAAAAACAATTAATGCATCTATTAGTTTTTATAATATTTATTATGGATTTGGGGTAAGTCTCCTCATCACCTATGTCTCACCCACACCCTGCTAAAAGAACAACCATGTTTGCACATGAAACCTGGATCCATTTGGCACAAAACTTGAGTCTTAAAATAGTTAATGTGAAATATCTCAATAAAATTCATTTTGAAAGTATTCAATGCTATTTAGAAATAAGGAACTCATATGTATCATTTGTTAAAAATTAGTAGGTTTTGTTATATGACTATGTGTACATATTCTGGCTTTAAAACTTGCCAAAGGGTTTTTAAAAAGACAAACTCATGATTTATTTAAATAGATATTTTATTAATCAAATACTTTGGCCAATTAACATATCCAAATATTTTTAAAGAACACTTTATATACAAGGTATAATTATAAAGTCATGGGACTGATTGACCTTTTTAACTAACAATAATCTATACAGTCAAACGAGTGGTAATGCTTTAAGGTTGTGATCATAGAGGTCTTTTCTAAGGATGCTATAATGGCCTAAAACAGTTTTAAAAGTCTCTTTTAAGGCTACCTTCAGAAAAATGCACGTTTCATAATTTATTTGTTCATTTGCTTTGGTCCCCAATAGTATTCCAGTTTACTTATCCTTTACTTCACTAGTTCTGGTAATTTAGAAAAATAAAACTAATCTTTGAATGAAGATTTACTATGTATGAAGGTATTCAAAGGAATGTGAATTCATGTTCTTATACTAATTCTCAAATTTGAGAATTTTTACACTTTTAAGATGTATAAATTGTAGCAATCACTCATATCACAGACATTCTTTGTATATATTATCATTTTGCAATAATAGATTTTTTTAAAACAACAGCAACTCAAAGCATTGAAGTGGGATTCTACAGTTCACAATGATAAGAATAATTCTATATCATGTAACAAAACCCATATTATACAATATATTGAATGTGTATAGTTGTTAGTGTTTAATTTATATATAATTGTTCAGTAGCATGGACCCAACAAGTTGACAACTTTCGTGAAAGTCTCCTACATGAATCACTGTAGTTGGAATCGTACTTAAGTGTCAGAAATAGCCCTTATTGTAAAATGCTATTAAATAGCACCAATTAGGAATTGCAGCATGTAGATTTAATTTCTAACTATAAGAGAGAAAGTAAGTATCTCCTAGACAAAATAAGAATTAGATATAGATTATTTTAAGATCACAGCCAGATAAACATTAGTTATAAAACATTTCAAGGTTTTGATTGGAAAAGTTAGAAAGAAAAGCCAGTATTTTGCTCTTTTACATTCTGTTCTCAAAGAAGATACATATGTTTACATAATCAAGACAGTGCATCCCAGCAACTAAGTTCCTTATGGGAGATATATTTACTCATTGTACATATTAGCTCAACAAGAACACAAATATAATAAAAGTGCTTTAAAGCAATCTGATTAGAGCAACATTTACATTAAGTACAAAATATACAGTAAAATCTTGTTAAATAGGACTGTAGGTTAACAATACCTAATTTAAAGGAACACATTTGCATGAAACTATTTTCACATTTATTTTATCATATTTGATTGCCCCTATAACTATTGTATGCTTTCATTACTGCAATTTCTAGGATCTTTGTATAACTTATCACTAAGTAACCCCATCACTTTATCTGCAAAGGTAATTTAAAAGAAATCCTGTATTTTTATGTGCAGTTTTACTCAAAACCATTTGGAGTATTTGAGAGAAATGTCCCTTGATCATTACAAATCATCATAATAAAACATATACTTTTGTAGTAAAGCAAAAAGGTGTCTGTCTTTAAAATTAGTGTTGCCAACCTATTCTTTAGTCCTGGTTAAAAAGGTAGATATGAAATCCTTAGTTATTAAAAGTATTATTTGAAAATATTTGCCAATAACATTTTAAAATGTGGTTGCCCATCTTAATAGTTTTCTTAATTAGAACAGCTGGGGAATGAACAGAACAGTAGTGCTTTTATGCTATAACAACAAAGAAGTATTACAGTATCCAGATCTCCAGACCTGGGGTCCAAGTGTTTAGTCATGGCTCAGTTGCAAGCTGACAGAAGAGAAGATGCGTCCTATGCTCGTAGACAATGGGGCAATGACAACATCTGTTACACTCTTCCATATTGTCTGCACTGAAGGCAGAACCATTAGGCAGGTCTTTACAAAAGGCATAATAATCCTGGAAATGAGGAAGAGAGATGTATAAGGATTATTGGTTGTTACCAAATAAGGCCACTGACTCTTGCACATGTGTGAAAAGATATAATGGCCTAATTCAGCTGAATTTAGTTGAATTTTTGAAACAAATAAATAAAAGTGACCCACATAGTGATAAGATGCATAGAAGATATATTGCTTGAAAAATAAGCATGTGATGATAAACAGTAATCTTGTTTCCATTGGCGGCATGCTATCTGAATCAGTAAAACAAGAAATAATTCAAATAGCAAATTTACTTGACCTCTGCCCCTAAATACTAACCTGCCTTACTCTTTATATTTCCCTCTGGTTCTACACCTAGTAGGCTTTCCTGTTGCCTTATTTTACTTCCTTCCTCCTTGAGCCAGGCTGGGTGAGATACGTGAGATACACAGGTGCACAGGTGCAACTTCTTAATCCTCAAATTTATCAAAAAGTGTCATAAATAGATGCTTATATTTCTGTCTTTCCTACTAGAATTGGAGTTCTTTAAGTGACAACATCCTTAACCCTTAGTAAATGTTTGAGCTGAAGTGAATTTAACATTCTGTTATGGTTTGTATTTTTAATTTTTCCTAACATTTACATATACTGAAAAGGGCTGTTGGTATAGTTAAAAGAAACCTGCAATTATGTCAGAACTCTTAGACAAGAAAAACTAGACTCCTGAAATTATTTTTTCATATGCCTTAAGATAACTGCATATTCTCTATTCCTCAGGCTGGTTTTCCTATGTAATCCTCTGAAAAATGTTTTCTGTTGTAGTAATGCTTTTTGAGCACACAAATATTTGTGAATTCTCCGGCCTTGCTGGTAGCCTCACTGGAATTGTTATTATTACCTGGGTGGGCACCAAGAAGTAAAGTTGACTTTCTTGGTTTGCTATTAAAATGTGACGTAAATAAAGGTCTGTTGTACTTAGTCCAAGTGAAGGGAAGATCAGGCAACTGTTTGACTGAGATATTTTTAGAATACTGAATTATTCATATTGGCTGTTTACTACACAGATTATATATTTACCTTGTGTTTTGTCCTAAGTGCTAAAGACTTGAATCAATATATTTACTCATTTATTTCCTCACCTGAGGGCATTTTTAATTGCTTTTTGAGAGAGAGAGGGAGAGAGGAAAGGTGAGAGAGAAATATCAATGCAAAAGAGAAGCATCGATTGACTGTCTCCCTGTATGCACCTGGACCAGGGATCCTATGCACCCAGACCGGGGACTGAACCTGCAACACTTCAGTTAAGGGACGATGCTCCAACCAACTGAGTCACATTGGCCGGGGCTTGAAGCAATCTTTAAAGAAAATTAATAACTAAGTGTTTCAGTGCTAAATAGTTGAATAGAAACCTGAATGATGGAAATGTTTGACTTATTTCATTATGTTTCTCTTTTTATGTGTAGTTTTGGGTAAATCACTACAAGTAAAACTGTACACTAGAAATCTTACAGACCAGCTATCAGGATTTACATTATTATGCATCCTTGAAATGTCCAAATGCTGATGTCATTATAATAAATAATAGATAGAACTATTTTGAAGTCAGAAAAATGAAAACAATGAAACAAAATCATCTCAAATTGACATACTACAAGACTTAAGTTTCGATCAGAAAGTTTTAAACCACTTTACTCAGCATATAATTAATTTTCCTTTATTCCTTAGGCTCAGAAATTTTCTATCCCCATAACTTGTTAGATGTCCATGTCCTAAGATGGAATATAACTTGGCGCAAAAGTGGATTTTCCATTTCAGCAGACTGCAATGGACCATAGTTGAGGACTTCAGTTCATAGGATATGATGAAATCACTTTAATGTTATTTTCTTTAAGTTGTTCTCTCACTTTGGATCAAAGGATCCAACAATCGTCAGATATCAAATGAACAGGTTCCTCAACATACCTAATAGTATCCCTTTAGAAACTCCAGGCAATTTAGAATGACTCAAAACTTGATTGAGGCTCAATGTGGCCAACCAAACCCTTCTTAAATAAATCTTATAATTTATAAGATTATATATTTCTCCATTGGACAATAAAGCCCTTAGGATAGATACTTTTATTTAGTTTTGTATTAACTATAGTATCATGCAGGTTGCATTGTCATAACAATTTGCTATATTGAAAAATCTTCTGGAAAATGAGACTGATACTACTGCATTCCCATCAGTGGAACCAGATATTTGAATTGTATCCCAGAAAAAATAAGGGGTAAAGGAGCTCCAGCCATACTTCTTTGGTATGATTTATTTATGACCAATAACCTGTAGTTGTGAAATGGTGGCTATCTCAGTTTGACTGTGGTATAAAATCAAACCAATTCCCTGGATTCTAATGCCTGTACTCTGGCCTAGTATACAACACCATCAGACTGAGTTTAGGGTTTTGTTTATTGTTGTTGTTTGTTTAAAGAATTTTAAAATAAGACCTGTTGTGATGATGTGATATGGTTGGAAGACCTACTACTGCATGTTTTCATAGCTTTGGTCACACATACCCTGCCAGGAAGGAAGGAAGGAAAGGAGGAAGGGAGTGAGGGAGGGAAGGAGGGAGGGAAAGAGCAAGGGAGGAAGGAAGAAAGAAAAAGAGAGAAAAAGTTTACTGAAATAGATTTGCTCTTCTCTAAGGTCTCTCCTTGATCCATTCTTACATCATGTAGTCCACTAATGATAAATCTATTTTATCAAGTAATAAATTAACTTACAAGCATTTTTGCTTGAAGTTACTCCTCTACTTGCAATCACATTAATGCAATTTGGAAAACAAGCTCAAGTTAAATAATACATTTTATGTGGCTGGAAAAGAAGTGGTTTGATGATTCACCATTGGAAGCACTACACAAAAATGCCCATCGTTCTCAGGAGAGCCAGGTGAAGAGAAGCATCATTTGGTTAATTGTAGTTCTACTTATATCTTTCCACCACTTAGAAAATGAAAACCTTTTATTTTCAATTCTCCCAGAAGTGCTTTAGGAAAACCTAGCTTTGCTGACTATAAACATGGCACTCTATGCCACAATTTATTTATAAAAAATTGTGTATTTATTCTTACATGTTTAAATTTCAGTCACCTTCAAAGTATTCTCCATTTGATGCAATATATCTATTGAGATATTTTTCACTGCTCAAAACAGTTTTTGAGCTCATCAATTTTGATGCCTTTTAGTGCTTCTGCTGCTTTTTTTTTTCACCTCTTCCACATAAGAAAATGTTTCCCTTTGAGGACTTTTATTATATGGAGAAACCAAAAAAAATCACTTGCGGCAAGAGTGGGTAAATAGGGAGGGTGGGTGGGTGGGCATTATGCCGTTTTTAGTCAAAAATTGCTGAACACAGCCTGGTGTGGACAAGTGTGTTCATAAATCACCCATTGTGAAATGGGCAAACTGCGTTGAAAGTCTTCAAAATAATTCACTGAAGCCGAACACAGGCTCTCACAACACCAGCTGATACACTGATGTGATTGAGTTCCTAGAACACTCACCTAGCTGAGAAAGCCTGTATTACAAGGGGCCTGCCTTCCAGAAGATAATTTCGGTTTCTTTGCGTTCCCTCTTGTATTTCCAAATAGCTTCATAGCCAACATTTCACAATATGCTCTGTGGGTCCCTTAGTTTTTCACACTTTGAAAGTGAGAAAACTAACATAGAGGTTACATGACTGGTTTTAGTTAACCAGGAATCCAAAATTTTATATTGACTTAGGTTATCTTTTTAAAACTCCATGTGCTAATGTTAGAATATGAACTAATGCTTCATCTGGCCTTTGTGGGTCTGCTGATATATGAAGGCAAAGGTTTTCTTTTCTTTTTTTTTTTTGGCAGTCTTTTGGCACTTTCTACATAGTTTAGTTGTTTACAGTCTTTAGTGATCAAACTGAATTGATGTTCATTGTTTATCCTTCAAATATTTGATGAGTTTTTATTTGTCATTTTTAGACTTTTTCTCTCAACATAGTCTTCCCTGTGCCTCCCTCCTCCTCAACAGATTTAAGTGACTTTTCTCAGCATCCACCTCTATACCTAGCCAGCTGCCCTTGGCTGTGAGGAAGTTGAGGCAGATCCTGCCTCTTATTCATCCTGGGCCCTGGGCCCTGCACAAAGTAAGCACTCAATAAATTTTCTTGGTTGAACTAGATAGCTAGCTAACTGATTTAAGAAATTGATTCAGATGAAAAAGGGAAATGGAGAAAGGTTTTATAACTTCTAACAAGGAACACAATGTAAGTTAGGGTACCATATAAAGTGATTAGGAAAGACATGGAGGCATCTGGGGTTCTGCCTTTCACTAGGATGGTCCTAAAGCACAAGCTTGGCAACTGTTATCATACCATGGATGGTCTGAATGTTCTTCTTCTAAGAATAAAGTGGACATCTTGTAAAAACACCAACAAAACTTTGTGTTAAAATATGAAATTTTCCTTAAATTTTTTTAATACTTACAAACTACACTCCAAAGCTTTATGATGCATTTTGAGTGTGAATAAAGTTACTCAAAACATCCTACTAATGTCCTGTAGGTTTCTATATTTATTTTTCCTTTAACTAGAGTCGTTCCTTATAAGTGAAAAAGTAAATTGGAGGCCTTCTCATTTTTTTACCCTGAGGTATGAGTTTTCATTTAGTTGGTCTCATCAGTGCTATTTGTCCCTGGCAGAACTGGAGCAGCCCCTCCACAGCACTGTTTAACCAGGTATTGTCTCTGGCACTCTGCTGAGAGAACACTCGCTTTTGTTTCACTCCAAGCATAGGTGGTGACTGAATAAAAGATGATTAAAAAAAAAAAAAAAAAAAAAAAGAGCCCTGCCCCAAACCACAGGCACAAGTCATAACACAGCTCTATGGGAGAGCAGAAGCCTGTGGCAGGAAACATGAACTCCAGGTCTCCACCTCCAGTCAGCTGGGCCTTAGTTTTCAACGGAAAATCACACCTGAGGACAGAGGGCCATTCCTTCTTCTGTTTAAACTCCTAACCCCACCCACACCCAAACCATGATTGTAAAGATAGCACACTGCCTTGCCTCCCATTCTTGCTACCCTGTCAGGAGCTGATGTGAGTTCTTCCCCCTGCAAGACTTCCTGGGTGAATGGGAGGGCAGGGGGCAGGTGGCAAGGAACATTTCTATTTCAGAAAGCTGGTCTACCCCGTGTGCCCCTTCTCACCAGATGTGCAGACAGCTGAGGGTGGCAAAGAGAATTCCTGCAGCAAAGGCCAAGGGGATAGCCAGGAACACTGTCAGGAACTTGTAAATCACGTATTTGCTGATTTCAAAGAGGGCATGGCTGCAGATCCACACTTTGTCATAGGAGTGCGTGGACTTAGGCTCTGCGATCACATCCTCGAAGCCCACCTGCGGAGACAAGACTCAAGGATCCTAACTGTCACCTAACCTGCCGCCCTGGGAACATAGGGCTCTCAGGGCCAGAGAAGCAAGAAGGAAGGACTTGGTTGGGGTGCCCCTCCTTCTCTTAGTGTCACGGTTGGCGAACAAGAATTTGGCTAAGAATTCAGGGCTTCGCCGGTGGCCCCGCTGCTGGTAGAGTCCGGATGCGGACTCCCCGGGGCTGACCCAGTAGCTAGGGTCAGGCTGAGGTAGAGGGGGCGCACCGCACCCCAGGCCGGGAGGGGACTTGTACTACCTTCAGGCCCAAGATTTGGCCCACCACGGGCTTCACCTTGAGATGTGAGTTGAGCCGGTTCGGATCCCGATCTGGGCCCGAGTCCGCAAACTTCTCAGGGTCGGCGTAGTCAACACAGCTGTGGCGGCTGTAGGAGTCGTCGTCCATGAAGAGCTGAACGTCCGCCTTCTCGGTCTCCAGCCCCATCGCGGCGCTAGGTGCAGCGCGGCAGGCGCAGCGCGGCTCGGGGCCCGCTCCACCGCCCCTTCCCGTTTCGCCGGCCCCGCCACGCCACGCCTCGCCTAGCCGAGCCTGCACTGCGCGGTCGGGGCGGCGGCTGCTTCCCGCGGTGGGAGGCGGCTTCCGACGCTAGAGAGACCCGAGCTCCGCCCCGCGCTCTCGCTCGGCAAGTCCCGAACGCAGGGAACTATCCCAAACAGGCATATCCGGACCTACCCAGGCGGGCGAAAAGTGACTCCGGGACGAGGACCCGCATGTGTCCCACGGAGGGGCCGGAAGGCCTGGACCACATCGCCGGACGTCTTGAACTGTGATGCGTAAGAGCTGGCAGGTTTTCCAGGGATGATGCACTTAATGGAGGGAGGCAGCTTCGTGATTAAGAGCGCGGATGTGGATTCAGAGGGTCTGTTTTCACCTTTTGGCTCTATTGTTCACCGGTGTGTGCTTCGAACCTCAGCTGCCGCCTTATAAAGTGGGAGCAGTAGTACCTGCTTCACAGAGCCGTCACGTGAGAACTAAATGTATTAATTCATGTAAAACTCTTACATAGTTCCCAACACACAGAATGACCCCAAAACACGTTGTTGCCGTTGCTCTGTGAGATAAGAAGTCATAACACACCTGATTGCCAGGCAACCCCGCAAGTGCCAGGTGACTCAGCAAGCGCATCAGCTATTCAGCGATTCCAGTGCCCAGTGTGTGAGGATGTGGATTAGGCTCACCCACCCAGGAGTTTGCGCCTTCAGACCAAGACGGAAGGGCTGATTTTAATTTTTTTATTTTTCTAAATTATAACCCAAGTTTCCTTTGAATCAAACCCTGTTAAAAAAAATTCCTGGCAGTCACATCTGCAGTGCTTTGTTGGAACCGTGTCCGCAAACCTCTAGCATAAAAAGCCACAGTCACTCAAAAGCTTCTGGAAGGAAGAGGTTTGAAAGCTTACCAAGTGTTTAAGGTCTGGTGGACTTAGATATGTGTTTGGACAGGAAAAGCAACCGTGAAAACTTGGCAAAAGGTGAAGAATGGGTTCTAGACTTGAGGTGGCACCTGCAGCTTGCTCAGAGCCTAACATATAGCATGAATTCAGTAAGTGTTGCTAAATACAGTGAATTTGCAACTCGCTGCACCTTCCAGATCCCCTTGTGTTAACTGGATGTTAAGATTTACCTCTTCTGAAGAAAAAGGCTATTTTGAAACAATAGCAATTGCAAAAAAAGAACAGGATCTGAATTGGAAAAATATTTTGGAGCCAAAACTCATCATTTCTAATAATTAAATAAAATATTTACCTACTGCTACTGCTTCATGTGGATGGCAGTGTTGAAACACTGTAGTGTTACACTTGGACCTGATGCTTAGTCATCCCCTCCTTTTTCAGAGGTGGTCGTGCTTGACCTTTCCTTTCTTACTTTTCTTTCCCAATTTTATTAATTTTCAGTTAATTCCAAAGTGATGAGTTAGACATTCTGCTTATTGCTTTTTCTGCCCTTCTCTATCACCTCCATTCACCTAAGCATGCTGACTCTGAGAGTTGGGACTCTTCTAGAGATTTTGCCCAACAATTATTTATCAAAGTGAATAGAAGACCTTAAATCCTTAAGGAAAATTGTAATATCAATTATCAGGTCATGGAAAAAGAAATGAGTTTATAGCGACCTAACACTTTGTAAAAATTTAATTTTTTAAAAATTATAACCTCAGATTTTAAGATGTTTTCATCCAAAGAAGAAAGTCATTCCTTAGTGCTAGAGTGTTCTTAAGCAGTGCCTGAAAAATCTGGCATTAGGGCTTCTTTCCTTAATGTTTTCTGCCTTCTGATCCCATTTATATTTCTAGTGGGATTAGTAAGACACATAATAATTTTCACAAGTAATTATTATTTTTGTTTGTTTTTGTTTTTCCAGGTAGTGGGCTAGGAGGCCAAAAAGAAGGTGAAATTAACATGGTCTTGACAGTTTAGATTGTAGGTTTACTTGTTAAATGATAGCTATCTATGAAAAAGCATCATTAAAATCTAAGTTAAAAGAAACTGATCTAGGTTTGTTGCATGTAGCATAGTCTGTATGAGGTTATTTTGATGAAATTCTTGTGCATTTCATTATTTTAATACATAAGATTTTTGAGAGGAGCTATCAAAATGATTTTGCTTGTCTTATTAGTAAATGCTTAGAAAATGTTAGCTATTGTTGTCATCTAGGAGTTTAAACCAGTGATTTAAACTGATTTAGGACATCCTCTCTAACTGGAGGAGAGATCTACCAGGAAAGGGAGAAGAGAGGAGGTGGGTTGAAGCCTTAAAATTTTTTTTAAAGTTGCTCTATGACCAAGGGAATTAAAAATTTCATAATAAATCTGCACTAGTGCATTAATTTCCTGGCTGTTTTCATAGATTCTGACAAGATGACTGTTTACACATGGTATATTAATATGTGTGAAGATTAACAACTTGATAATAGATTAGTATTTGTAAGAGTTTATAATTATTTTGTTCCTCACTGTTCTTAGCATAGTGTCTAAGAAAAGGATATTTTTCTGGTTTATTGAATATTGTATATGAATGCTTTAAAAAATATATAACTTTTTACCCTGGTCACATGGGTCAGTTGATTGAAATGTTATTCTGTGCACTGAAAGGTTGCTGGTTTGATTCCCAGTCAGGCATATACCTAGATTATGGTTCAATCCCCCGTGGGACATGTACTAGAGGCAACCAATCAATGTTTCTCTCTCACATCAGTGTTTCTCTCTCCCTTCTCTCTCTAAGATCAACGAAAACATGTCCTCTGGTGAGGATTAAAAATATAAATTCCTAATTTTTAAATTTTTCTTTTTTTTCAAATTACAAATGTGTCATTTCTTTTCCCTGTATAGTTTACATACAATTTTAGGCAGGATCTGTTTTGCAATTGCTTTCTGCAAATTGGTTATTAATGACAATAATAATGACTTCTTGATTTCACCATTATAATTTAATAATATTTAAAGCATTGGGATTAGACAGGATTTCTCAGCCTTGGCACTGTTGATATTTTTGGACCAGATTATTCTTTATTGTTGAGGGGCTGTCCTGTGCTTTGCAGGATGTTTAGTAGCTAGTTGGCTTCTACCAACTAAATGCCAACAGCACTCCCCAGTCATGACAACCAAAAATGTTTCCAGACATTGCCATATGTTCTCTTGGGGCAAAAATCACTTTCCCCCTCTTTTCTTGGGTTGAAAACCATTGTTGAAACAGTTATTCATGTGAATAGTAAATGGGGAATATCAAGGTCCAGCTGCTTATTTACAAATCCATGCTGAAATCTCAGAATTGTAATACCAATTTGTCAGAGACTCCAGGGAATTTTGAAATTAAGCTTAAGGCTATTTATTTGTCATGTAGTATTTTTAGAAGAACCAGTTACCATCGGTTAATTGCTACTTTTCAATACAGTGTTGGCATTATTTGGGGGATACATATACCACATTAAGTGACTATCAAGAGGCAACTGCTAATTTCTGCTACCTTGCAGCCTCCTACACTTCCCTCACAAAGGCCAGGATGGTTTGAATAATCATAGCTGCAAAAAGAGATTTGGGATTTCTTGATCCTATCTCAGGACTATAAAATTTAGTTTTTGACATTCTTCAGCAACTGAATAGCTTTCACAAGTTTTAGGTAACTTCAGCTGAGAAGTCCATGAGCATGTTAGTGGAACAGCCAGGCGGTTGCTTACCATGTCCTGTAAGCAGCCCTTTCCAGACTTGCTTGCTGTCAACAAGGACAAAGCCTGAGAGATTTATAAAGAACTGCAGTGTCCTGTAGGACCCATTCTCTCTGAATAGTGGGCTTTGCATAAACTATTTCTTACATAACTCCTAATCCCCTATTCTTTCTTCATCAATGTATCTTTTCATCCCCCTCCTCACCAGCCCTGCAGTTATCCCCTCCCTGATGTACAGGACAAAATGTTTGAAGGAACAGATAAAAAAGAGTCTGTTATTAAGTTATTCAATAATCAACTTTAGTGAAATTGTGCCAGAGAGTTTAATGGCATTTAATGACAGCTTGTTTATTTTTTTTCCTTATCTATCTTTTGTCTTTTTGTCCACATTTTGGGGGAAATTAGCCTTGTGCCAGTGAACCAGTGAATTCTCAGTTTAATATTAAGACACAGTAGCTTTTTGTAATTGGTGCCAGTTTAATTTTCTGGATGTTTCAAATAGCACCTCCTGTGGCCAAAAACCTCTTTTCATGCACAAAATTTTTCAGAATTAACTGTTACTTGGGAATATTTTGCTCTTAAAAATAGATGGGGAAGAAGGTACACTCTTAAAAAGTCTATATTCATGATTAGAGATGATAGGATAAGTCATTCCATTCTCATTTGAAATAATATGATAATTAATTTTAGATTTATTTTATTCTATTTTTCATAAGTAAGAAATGTTCCTGTTTCATCTTTTGAATATCTCATTGATTTCTGGAATAGTGTATATATAAATAAAACATTTCCATAGGACTTTGATATTTAATCTTTCCAGAACATATGAAGTAGGCACTAATTAACTTTTGGTGAGCACTATCTTTCAAGTTAAACTCTTAATTAGTACAACTTTTTCTCTATTTAAAAATAAAATTTATTTATTTTTAGAGAGAGGAGAAGGGGGCAGAAAGAAAAACATTGATATGTGAAACATCAATAGGTTGCCTCATGCACTCCCAGTTGAGGACCTGGCTTACAACCCAGTTTTGTGCCTGGACTGGCAACCTTTCAGTTTACAGGCTGGTGCTCAATCCACTGAGCCACATCAGCCATAGAAACTTTCTCTGTATTCAAATGGGAACATATTTCTGCAAAACTGCATGGTTTAAAGTTTTCCAAATACCAACTGAAATATTCACAATAAGATTACTAGTTACTAAAACAACAGAGCTGGAGGTTGTTTTCTTGATTTAGGGTTTTATTTTGGACCAAAATGTTATCATAGCTCAATTTGAAGCCTTTATTTTCCCTACTAATTCTTTTCACAAATGATATTCTACTTTCATTTAGAGCAAATGTCAGTTTTTTAAAATAATGTAGCTAATCCATACTAGTCAAGAAAAAAGGATTTTTTTTATTCTTTATTATTTCATTTTATTATTATTGTTCTTTTATAAATTTTTGACAGTGCATATTTCCAATAGAAGAATAAGGCCAAAAACACAATGCTTTCCACCTGGTTCTTGTAAATTGCTGTTTTGGTTTCTATTAATGCTTGAGAGAGTAATCTGTGAGTCCAGAGCAAAGGAAATCCAACTGCTCAGGGCAGATGGAAGATTGGGATGCTGCCAAGGGCCTGGGCAGAAGAATTTTTAGATTAAATTTTCCTATCAGTAAATATCTGGGAAGAATTTTGTTTCCAGAGAATTTACTAAAAGAATGTTTGTCTATTTTTGTCCTGTGGTTACATGAAACTGTAAGGCAGATTTCTACATTACAAAAAAGGCATAAAGTAAGTTAAACAGTTTAGGTGCCTGTATGCACTCATTCTGGGCCACTGATGCCCAGGTAGGCCCTCACTATCTGCCAACTGCTCATTAACTTCTAGATTTCCTGTTTAGAACAACAACAGGATTGGATCTAAAGGTAGATATTTAAAAGGTTATACTATTAAATACATTATAAGTAGAACTATTGATATTCTTGTGTATCTGAATAATTCTTTTCTAATTAAACAACTAGTAAACAAGTGTCTTATTTTGAAAGCAATTTTAGTATATGTTTGACTTTATTAAAAAAACAGGACTTCTTCAGAGCATTCAGAAAATTCTCATCATGCTAACCTCAAAAGAAACAACAAAGTTTTCCCTGAAATATGTATTCACTGTTTCCTATAATATCTGTATTTTTGTAACCATCTAACTTTTGGGAAATGACAACAATTATTTTCAAAATAGAGTGACTATTTTCACCTTAATAATGAATGAATATAAAATTCTGCTTGTCACTTGTTATCACTCTGTATACCTTCACATTTTACTAACAAGTATGCTTTCTTCCTTTCTAAAAATTTGTGGTCTTTGGAAGCTCTTGGGTAAACAAGTCACTGAAAATAAACTTAGATGTTAAAAAACTGTGGTCCTGAAAAACTGCACACTACTTTATTTGGAAATAGGAGAATTTTCAGAATGTTGCTGTAAAATCATTGCTACTCAAATTACTTGGTTCTGAAGACTCTTACTTTGAAAGCAGAGTATTTTTTGAAGGGAGAGCACAAATAGCTAAACATTTTGGCTAAAAAATAGTTATTATTTTATAATTTTGTAAAAGCCTATTTAATTTCCTATGTATATCTGCAAGTTCAATAAAAATTAAAAGGTATAATAGAAGAAATGAGAGGTGACAAATCAATGACTGTTAGGTTTAAATTGTTTATAACTATAGGATGTCAATTATCTATCACTGTTGGAGTGTCCTCTATGAAAAAATTAAATGTAGTTAACTTCCTTTTAGATGTAGGGAGATGTTTTAGGATATTAAAACATACGTTAAAAGCCCACACTCCAGGCATGGATCTTATTTTCCCCTGTCTCTTCAGTGTTTTCTTCTTGTTGGTTCATTTTTTCCTGCCAGAGAAAATGTTTCCATGATAGAGTTGTTTCCTTTTTCTTCCCCTTCCCTCCTCTTCCTTTTTGTCTTTCTTCTTTTCTTCCTTTGTTATTTTTCCCAGTAACAGTCTTGCTCATTAATAATATCTCAGGGTTGGGAAGAATTTTAGACGTTCCATATCAGTGATTACCCGTTGATGAATCTTCATTAAATGACCATACAGCCTGTGTAGAAATATTTAGCAAAGGGGAATTACTTCATAAAGCAACTCAAATATGTTTGTTATAAAATTCTTCAATATTTGTGCCAGTATCATCTATTTGAAATCTCTCATTCTCCCTCCCTCCCTTCCTTTCATCTTTCTTTTCTTTCTCTCTCTCCCTCCCAATCAGTAATCTGGCTTCTACAGTTTTGTTTTTTTTAATATAAAGTGTGAGCCCTTGAAGTATTTGAAGGTAGTTTTTAAACACTAATCCTGCCCCTACTGAGTCCCTTTTCTAGCCAAACATTCATTTCAAATGCCCCTTATAGTTTACTTTCTCTCTGAACCTGTTCCATGTCTCAAAAATCACACTTTTTCCTTTTTATTGAATTTATTGGGGTGACACTGGTTAACAAAATTATACAGGATTATGGTGCATGATTCCGCAATTGATTATCTGTGCACTATATTGTGTGTTCACCACCCCATGTCAAGTCTCTTTCCAGCACCATTTATCCTCCCCTTTACCCTCATCCACCTCCCTCATACCAACCAAAAAAAAAAAAAAAAATAGACACTTAAAGCATGATACTTGGTCTACAGTCTGAGCAGTACAGAGTAAAGCAAGAATACTACCTTACCTTCTGTGTATTGATCTCTAGACTGATTTTTTTTGACTGCTTTATTTTAGTTCTGATTCAATTAATTCCATTGGATAGTAAAAATTTCTAAGTCTTTTGTATTTATTTGTATTTTGGTTATGTGACGTAATAGCTAATATGAAGTGATTAATGATCTGAACCTAAGGGATGACTACATTGTTACTATTAAATGGTATCATGCTTTGAGTTGTTTTCTTATTTTTGATACTGTTTTTAGTGTATTACTTTACTGTTAATCTGCAACTTTGCTTTGACCTTTATCCATAGTCATGAAGCATTCAAATTTAATGTCTATAAATACCATCCATGTATTGGCAAACTCTTCCTGGAGCACACCTGTGCCTTCCCCCTTACATTCCTCAGGTGTGTATCTTTGCTTTCTTTCTCCTAAGCTCTAATAGTTCCCACACGACTTGCAGCCAGGGGAGCAGTGGGCAGTGGTAACTTGTCTTGGGCTAACCTCCCTGAACGTGTCTCCAAGGGCCCTCATTTTGCCTCTGTAACTTATTTCCTGAGTCCACACAGCCCAGCTGGCTCACTTCTTCTGCCTCTGTGACTTCCTTTCAAAGGGCCAAGGCAGCCTTACCTAGGCTCACTCTTGTTGCTATGATCTTGCCTTTTCTATCTTAAGCTCTTTCTTTGTTTCACTGTCCCCAGCTTTAAAAAACATACTCTAAAAACAAAAAGAAATACCATCCATATGTTGACAATTTTTAAATGGATAGCTCTGGCTGTGCCTGTTTTCAAGATTTCTATCCCTATATCTGATCCTCTGGTTATTCTCATCATGCAGGTGGTCAAACTCAAAACAGAGGGTGGGAGTTGACTGTGGGAACAGGGGTGGGGTGGGCATGGCAGGGGAGAGCAATGGGAGAAAAATTGGGACAACTGTAATTGAGCAACAATAAAATAAAGTAAACGAGAAAAAAAACTGAGGAGTCGGCTTTACTTCTTCTATTTCCCTCATTGTCTCCTTCTCCACAAGCCAGTTAATTCTACCTCTAAAATCAGTGTTTTCACCTTCTTCCATTCTCACTTCCCCTCCCTGGTCTAAGTTCACATCTCACCTGAACAATATCAATAGGCTTTACATTTGGTTCTGCTTCCACTCTTCTCCCAGAAACTGCTTTCTCCTAATGATCTGGTACTTTATAACTACAGCCAAAAGATCCATTAATTTAGAATGCCTATAATTCAGCAATTCCACTTCTGGTTATTTATCTGAAGGAAACAAAAACTAACTTGAAATGATATCTGCCCTCCCTGCTACCCCATCCTGTTCACTGATGCATTATCTACAATAGCCAAGACATGGAAACAAACTAAGTGAATAACAAAGATGTGGTACAAATATACAATGGAACATGTTTCAGCTATCAAAGACAACATGGATAGACCTTGAGGACATTATGTTAAGTGAAATACGTAGATCAAACAAAGATCTCACTAATATGTGGAATATAAAATAGAAACTGAACTCATAGATTCAGAAAACAGATTGATGGCTGCCAGTGGTGAAGGTGAGAGGGTGAAATGAGTGGAGGGGGTCAAACTTCCAGTCACAAAATGATAAGTCCTGGAAATGTAATGTACAGCATGACAACTCGTCGGCAGCCGTCCGTCTCGAGAGACGATGGCGTAGCTTCTTGAGAGTCTATCTGCACCGCCGAGAATGGCTGTGCAGTCCGACTCGGGAGTGACAATCCCTGCCACACTTGTTACAGGTGAAGGCAGATGAAGCTACAGAGCCTGGGCAGGGTGATATGGAGGGTCTGCTGTTGCCCATGCAGCAGACCCCCCCTCTCTTCGCAGCTGAAGGGTCCAAGGGAAAGACAAAGTCAATACAGCTTGGCTTCAGGTGCGCCGCAGGAGTTGCCGGTGTTGACTACAATGTCAAACCACCTTAGGGACTCCGGCTCCGGATTTTCTGTCGGGGTTTACTCCCTTAGCCTTTCCCCTGAAGAGGTATGCCGCAAGGCAGCGGAGGTTTTTTGGAGTCAGAGTTTTCCTTCTCTGAGCATGACAACTATAGTTAATAATACTGCATTATGTATTTGAAAATCGTTAAGAGAGTAGATCTTAAAAGCTCTTATCACAAGAAAAAGGTTTGTAACTATGTGGGGATGGATGTTAACTAGATTTATTGTGGAAAAAAAAGAAGTGCACAATTTGATGAATATTCTTGTTTAAGTGTTATGTATATACATATATATATAGTCAATCAAACTGAGTACATCATAAGTATACAGTTCAATGAGTTATCACAAAGAAAAAAAATGCTCTATAACCTCTACTCAGATCAAGAAGTGGCACATTACCAGACCTCAGAAATCTGTCTAATAATATGTCTGTCACCACTCTCATCTCCTCTTCCAAAGTAACTGAACTTTAGCATGATGTATTAAGCTTGCCTGATTTAAATTTTTACATAACAGGAATAATATATAATTGGGCTCTTTTTTGAGTCCAATTCATTTTATTAAATATGACTGTGAGATACATCCATGATGTAAGAGGAGTGGTTCTTTCATTTTTATTTCATCTCATTTCATTGCTGTGTAGTGTTTCATTGTGTAAATACCACAATATATTTATCCATTCTAATATTGATGGATATTTGGGTTTTTTCCTGTTAGAAGCTGCAATGAATAATTTTGCTATAAACATATCTGTATATGTATTTTGGCACAGATATGGAGAAGTTTCTGTCAGGTTTATACCTAGGAGAAGATTCAGTGAGTTAAAGAATAAATATATGTTCTCATACATACTTCCAGTTTTATAAAGTGACTTTACTGATTCACACTCCCACCAGCAGTGAATGAGAGTTCTGATTGCTCACCATTCTGACCATGTGTACATATGTCTTTGATTTTAAATAGCAAAAGCCAATTTAAAAAAATAATTCAACAAGGATAGAAGAAAATATTAAAACAGGCAATGTCAAGAGTGAAAGATGACAGAGTCCTCCTAAAATCAGGAGGTACATGAAAAGAAAAATTCAGTGCTGGTTTGAGACTAATCTTCTTTTTAAGGTGTTGGTTACTGGAGAACAACTCACAGAAACACACAGGGGCCAAAATAATCAACCTAACTAAAATGTCCTTTGGGGAGTAAAAATACACGTTCTTTACTCCACTTGATCCCTGGAAAGAGATAATATCAAGTGTTAGAGGAGACATTTTGCTTTTATAAACTGTCTTATAAATATATTATTATGAGTGAGTGGATTACTTTTTTCTGAATATGCTGACATATCCAGTATCACAATTCATTATTTACATAATCATGACTTCTCTATTTCTCTTGTCTTTGCTATCTCTTCAATGAGTTATTCACCTCAATTTTATTTTTAAAAGATACATATATTCCCTTTTGGCTTAACTGCATACAGTGTTTTTTAAAAATGTAAATCTGTTGCACACTTACAAATCTACCATTTTGATGTCTATTGATGACAGCTGAGAAGTACTGATCTAATTCCTTGATGATTTTGATTAACTTTCATGGTGTAAAGCCAGTGTTAGCATCTCAGGTCCAGATGAAAATATTTCTGAGAGGGAAAGAGGCTTCTGTTGGTACAGGATTACGTTAGGACAACCAGCATAGACAGAGACTGACCTGGGAAAATCAAGACATATTGCCATCAGGCTTGACAACAGTCCTCCGACCATCTTTCCTAATTTCCAGGGCCTATGGGTGATGGTCATGTTACAGAAACAGAGGAGTCCAAAAGTCCCTGGAGTTTGTGGCTGGGGGATGGGGAGAAGGAAGCAGCTTTCAGAATGCCTCCACATGCCTGAGGCTGATGGCCGGTGTCTTTCATTATGTAAATTGCTTTAATGCATCCAAAGCCTCAGGTGGATGGGAGGAGTCTTGAACCAGGTGATGATGGTATGGAAAGCACACAGAGCCTACGTGGGGTTCTGTGAATGGTCAGAACTATTGGCAACACCCACTGCATCAGAGGACGAAGTCAGGGATATATAGGCAGCTGCGAACACTTTAGGGGGGGGCACGCTCGGGGGCACGCTCGGGGGGCATGCTCAGGGGCACGCTCTGGGGCTGTCTCCCTTGCTGGTGAGTGTTCGCAGAGATGCTCTGGAGAAGGAGAGGAGATCCACGCGGTTTACAGAAAGACGACAGTTCGCAAGGAGGCTGAGAATCCAGGTGGTCCTGCATTGAGAGCTGGAGGACACCACAGCACAGAAAGGACCTCGCCAATCAGATTGAGTGATTGGCAGCTGCTGGTAAAGCTGAACTGTGCCTAGGAAGTAGGGAAACGGTGTTTCTGACCCCCCTAAAACTGGTTAGGTTTGGTAGAGGGGAGGCAAGGATATGTGTAACTGTTAAATAAACAATTTTTCTTTTCACTCAAATATAATATTCAGAGTTGTAATTTTGGCGGCGGGCAATCGGACCCCTAACTAAAGAGCCCGTGGGTTTGTTTTCAATTGGAGCAGCCCAGGGTTCTGTAACAGTCACTGTGAGCTGGTTGCCTCAAAGGAATGGGGTTTGTTTAGGAGACTGAAGAAAAGAGACTCTCCCCCTCAAAAAGTATCATGTAGTAAAAAAAAAAACAAAACCTACGAGTTTAGAGTTAAGTTTTAATTTCTGTTCTAAAAATCACTCACTGTTACTTAACCTCTCTTATCCTGGGAGTTCTTCATTATAAAATGGTAATGACATAAGAGTGAAATTAAATGCCAGAAAAAGTATTTAGCTTTGTCATTACCAGAAAAGATATTCAATACATTTTACCCTCCTCAGAGGACCAATGCTTGCAGATAAGAAGGTAACTGAAGGAAGGGGGCGTGACCTCATATTGAATAAGGATCAATTCTCTCACCCAACTCTTAATTCTTAATATTGTATACTTTATTTATATATTTTTCCATACTTTGTTTCTCAATACTTTTACATTTGGCTCTGAGTTAGGCAGGGCAATTGTTACTATATAATATTAGAGACAAAGAAACAGATTCAGAGAAGTTCATGGATTTGACAAAGTTTCCATGGTTATTACATATGAGGTCCGGGACATAAACCCAACTCTCTTGAGTCTTGGTCCTAGGTTTTTTCTCAACATGTCAGGTTGTTTTGCCTCTTTCTGTTGAATGGATGGGGAATTATTTAACTTTGGTCTCCAGGCTTGAGATAATACACTGATCTAAATAAAAGTTTAAATAAAATTTAATATTGGATTGGCCAAAACCTTTGTTTGGGTTTCTCCATAAGATAGCTCTGGCAGTGCTTAGTTGTCTTTAGCTTCATTCAAAACCATTTTGTTAGATTATATTGTGACAGCTGTCATATCACTGTGCATTTAAAAAAAATCAAAATTAGTGAATTTTTTGTAGTCATTTTAATATTGAAGATGGAAGAAAATACTCAACATCCTCAGCATATTATGCTTTATTATTTTCAATAAATCAACAAACAATAAGGGTTGGTGAGGATGTGGGTGGGAACGTAGATTAGTGTAGCCACTGTGGAAAGCAGTATGGAGATACCTCAAAAAATTAAAAATCAATCTGCCTTTTGACCCAGCAATCCCATTTCTAGAAATACATCCAAAGGAACCCAAAACACTAATTCAAAAGAACATAAGCACCATTAGGTTCATTGCAGCAGTTATTTACAATCACCAAGATATGGAAGTAGCCCAAGTGTCCATCAGTAGATGAGTGGATAAAACAACTATGGGGCATCTACACAATGGAATACTACTCAGCCATGTAAAAGAAAATTTTATCCTTTGCAACAGTATGGATTTACCTGGAGAACATTATGCTAAATGAAATAAGTCAGAGAAAGACAAATACCATATGATTTCACTCATATGTAGAATATAAAACACAAACTGAACTAACAAGGAAAATGGGGACAGACTCATAGATGGAGAGCAGAGTGACAGCTAGCAGGGAGGGGAAGTTATGACATAGAGAGGATTGAGTGAAAAGGAAAAGGGACTCATGGACATGGACAACAGTGTGGTGATTGCTGGGGGGAGGGGCATTATGGGACTAAATGGCAATGGAAAAAATACAATAATAAAAAATTAAAAAAAGATAAAAACACAACTGAAATGCAAAAACAAAAAGATTTTTGCAGTGTATGGAGTAAGTGCTGTGACTGATTAAATGTGTCGAAAGTGGTTTGAGAAGTTTTGCAATGGAGACTTCTCACTGGATGATGCTTCATGGTCAGGTATTGGTTGAAGTTGATAGCAATCAAGACATTAATTGAGAACAACCAACATTATATTATGTGGGATGGCCAACATATTCAAATATCCAAATCAATTAAGTTATGCTGAAAATGAAAAATGTGTCTTTTATTTTACAGAGAAAGAAAACTAATCAAACTTTTTGGCCAACTCAATAAATTAAAAGTGTGTTTGTATAATAGACTTTGCTTTATTTTTTGACACAACCAAAGTGTTGATTATAATTCTGGAAGCAGCTAAAAGATTAAACCACAATCCTTTCATTGTCTGGATATGTATGGCACAATTATGGTTCCTTTAAAACAAATGGTCAATTCTGCAGTTGCTCTTCCATGAATGCTCAATACATCTCAGATAGTTTTCCTCCAACCCTGCAGAGCAGTTGTGTTCTGAGAATGCAGATATTATATCCAAAACAGAATTAATAAATTCACTCTATGGTAAAAATGCATCAATTATTTCAAAAGGAAATGAAAAGTAAATTGTGTGTCAACTATTGTTAAGGTTATTTTTTAGTTCCTTCTTCAGTTGACAGCAGAAAAGAGCTAGAATTAATCTTAAAACATTTGAACCTTAATAGTCAGGATTTTGCTAAATCTTCAAAAACAAAGGAGAGAAGGGGAAAGAGGTGGACAATGTTCCAAGTCAATGAGAGTGTCTTATGTTTCTCCATGGGGTAGGCTGACCCTGAGCACAGGGAGGGCAGGGACCACCCACATGGCTACAGGTTCAGCCCAAACTGCTTTGCAGTACCTCAGAAAACACTGGACTAAAAGAGGAGAAGGAAATACATGTACTCTGCATGATTTGAGAGAATGGTCTAAACTGGAATATGGATTCCATATGGAAAAAATTTAGATCTATCTTTAGGTTTATTTTCTTAAAGCAACAGTTTTATTGAGCTATAATTCATATCATATAATTTACAAATTAAAGTTTACAATTCAGTGTTTTTGATATATTCACAGAGTTGTGCAACCATCACCACATTCAATTTTAAAACACTTTAATCATCTCAGAAGAAACTTTGCACATTAGCTTTCATCCTCCAATCCTTTTACCTCCCTAACCCTAAGCAACTCCTGATTTACTTTCTGTTTCTATAGATTTGCCTATTCTGGGCATTTAATATAAATGAATTTATACAATCTATGGGTTTTTTTATGACTGGCTTCTTTCACTTAACATAATATTTTTAAGGTTATCCATGTTACATCACAAATCAGTATTTTCTTCCTTTGTATTGCTTAATAAATTCCCTTTTAGTAATGTTATTTATTCATTAGTTGGTGCACATTTAAGTTGTTTCCATTTTTTAGTTATAGTGAATAATATTGCTATAAACATTTATGCACAGGTTTTGATAGAGACATTTTCATTTTTACCGCATATATACCTAGAGGTAGAATTGCTGGGTTATAACATAATTCTGTGTTTGGTTTTTTGAGGAGCTGCCAAACTTTCCCAAAGTGGCTACACAATTTTACATTCCCATCAACAGTATATGAGTATTCCAGTTTCTCCACATCCTCATCAACACTTGCTAATAATCTTTTTGAATATAGTCATACTAGTAGATGATAAATGGCATCTCATTGTCTTAGTTATTTTGGGGTGCTATAACAGACTACCATAGACTGGATAGCTTATAAACAACAAAATTTATTACTCACATTTCTGGAAGCTAGGAAGTACAGGATCATGGCAACAACAAATTCAATGTTTACTGAAAACTTCCTGGTTTATAGAAATCTTTCGTTTTGCTTTGTCCTCCATGGTGAAAGGGGTTAGGGAGCTCTGTGGTCTCCTTTATAAAAGCACTAATCCTGTTCAGTCGGCTCCACCCTCATGACTTAAGCATCTCAAACAATTTCACTTAATATCAACACATTGAACATTAGGATTTCATCATATGAATTTTGGAGGGACACAGACCATAACACTCATTGACTGTCATTTTTCTAATGGCTAATTATAGATTTCATTTTTGTCTGGAATGTTAGCCAACATATATGCCCTTCGGGTGTAATATGGAATTTCTAAAATGCAAATTTGAATATCTTTATCCCAAAATATTTTCTCAACTGTGAAAGTTCTTCATTCACTTATTATAAATCATATTTTATAATTATGCCCTTCCCTTGGATCTGTCATGTTGCAATTAAGTTATAATGTATTTATTATATTGCATTACATTGTATTGTACAGTAGAACCTCATTTCTTGAACTTAATTTCTTCCGTAAAACTGTTTGAGAAACGATTTGTTAGAAAACCAAATATTCCCTGTTTGTTTCCTGAGAGACGTGTGACTGATCATACAGTTAGACAATTGAGGCATTTTTTCTATGAACACTTGGTTAAGAACCAAATTGTTCAAGAACTGAGGTTTGACTGTATTTATATATAAATTAGATCAAGTTATATTGTACTGTCTTATTAGTTACATCTTTTCTGGGGGCAATATATTATTTTTTACAATAAGACTGCAACTCTCATAAGACAAGGTCTTTCTTTGCCTCTTGTTTATTTTGGGACTCTTTAGGACCTAACACAAAGTTGAGCATGTGGTTTAGGCTCACTAATAATATGTTTTTGACTAGTTCAGTTGATTGCTCATTTTTGCTAGGCTGGCTTAAATTAAGTCTTAAAGTTAAAAAGAAAATAACTAAATGAATATCCATAAAAATTAAACTTCAGCAAGTATTGGGTAACTGAGATTTTGCAAAATTTTTATTTTTTAATTCATAGCCTAACAAAGTTTGATGAGTGCATAAAATAGTACCCATATGATAAGGGAATTGGGGTGATTCCCTGTGGAGAGGGCTGTTACACAGGGTTTCATAGAGTTAATTGAAGAGATTTTCTCATCTCTATCACTAAAAGAAATGGAATCACAGCCACCATTATATCAGGAATATTTGGAGGCCTACCAAGGTGGATGTGAACAAAAATAGTTTTAAGGGCATCAGTTTTCATTTGTTCCACCTCCATAGGTCCTTTACCAAAATCAATTTGCTTGATAACTCATTTGCTGATTTCCTTTTCCACCTCCCCTTTCAAAGTTGCTCCTTTACCATTTAATACAAAGGACATGCATCCTTGCCTGTAAGAAAAAAAGGAAAGGAAGCCTGGGAGTGGTGGGGAGAATGGTCACATCACAGTGCAACATGAAAGAAATAGGATGGGAAGAAAAGTTGGTTAGGAAGAGTCTCAAACTACAGCAGAGTTATAAGGAAGCCTTAGTATCCTCAAACTCAGTTATTGTCTGGAGGGAATCAGTGAGAAGTATGGTCTCAGATTCAGAAAGCAACAGCTAGAGCCATATGTCAATTATGCTCCCCACACCAGGAATCTGAGGGGTGTGTTTTTATGGCCACAGTGAGCTTTTGGTGTGGATCGGATTGGAAACCATATTCCAAATTCCATTGTCAATGGGAAGAAGCAAACCTGGTTTAATCTAGCCAGCTGATCATTAGGAGTGCAGTAAAGAAATCAGAGAACAAATCAACAAATTGGAACATAGGGAAGGAACAAACAGTCAACCTGTGCAGAAAGAGGAAACAAAAAGTGAGGAATATGAGGAGAGGCTCAGAAACCACTGGGACAGCTAGAAACGAATGAACATCCGAATTATAGGGTTGCAAGAAGGTGAAGAAGAAGAACTAGAAATTGAAAAATTATGTGAAAAAATAATGAAGCAGAAATTCCCGAACTTGGGGAAGAAAATAGACTTACAGGTCCAGGAAGCACAGAGAGTTCCAGAAAAATTGTACTCAGGGAAAACCACGTCAAGACACATTATAATCAAAATGTCAAAAATTAAGGATCAAGAGAGAATCTTAAAAGCAGCAAGAGAGATGAGAAGAATTATGTACAAAGGGGTCCCAATTAGACTATCAGCGGATCTCTCAAAGGAGACTGCAGGCAAGAAGGGACTGGCAAGAAATATTCAAAGTAATGAAAATCAAAAGCCTAAAACCATGATTACTCTATCCAGCAAAACTGTCATTCAGAATAGAAGGGCAGAGAAAGTGCTTCCAGGACAAAGTAAAACTGAAGGAGTTCATTAGATCCAAACCACTGTTATATGAGATGTTAAAAGGGACTTGTTTAGAAGAAGGAGGATCAAAACTATGAATATTAAAATGAAAACTGTATCACAACAACCTAGCAGAAGGTAGGGAATTGAAACAAAGGCAAACCAAGTAGGCAACGAGAGTGGAAAAAGAATTATAGGTATGGGGAACATATTGGGGGGAGGTCAGCAGAGAGAGAGAAAGGGGAAAAGGGAAGGAGATGATGCAGGAATTTAGAAGCATAGTAGGAGGGAATGGAGTAGACAGGAAAATGTTGAGAAGAACTATATGCACAACCAATGGGCATGGACTAAAGGGGGGGATAACTGGAGAGAGGGGTGTCACTGGATGGAAGGGAGCAGAGGGAAAAGAAATTGGGACAACTTTAACAGCATAATCAACAAAACATATTTTAAATTAATTAATTAATTATTTTTTTAAAAGATTATTATAAATTTTCTGTAAGCAGTCTAAATGCTTTGCAAAACAGATGTTAGATATTCTCCATATCTTACATAGAACAGTATATATTTTTTGTAGTTATCTTTTTTAATTATTGGCATTATTAAATTTGCTTTATGGTTTTCCAAAATTATTTTCTTGATGTATTTTTCACATTTTTGTTGTCTCCTAACTTGTGCATTTTGTAACCCATTATAATTAGTTGAATTCAAATGACATCTTATTGAGCAGATGCTTATTCTAAGTGTCTTAAAATGATAATTATTTTAGGATATTTTAAAGTCCTTGAGATTTTGACAATGTTAGAAAGATTTGAAAAAGAAAATGTATAAGAGATCTGTCCAGAAGGTATCCAGCCATGTAATATAAAAAATAGAGGTGTTCATTGAAGATACAAGATACAAGAAACATTGTAATAGGGCAATGAGGCCTCAGTCCCCAAAGTTGGGACCCCTTCACAGTTCTCCCAGTTGGCATCCGCTGTCCCGTTGTATTTTCCTGAACCTCATCGATGGTCTGAACTCTCTTCCCTTTCAAAAGTGATTTTAGTTTTGGGAAAAGCCAGAAGTCACAGGGTGCTAAATCTGGGCTTTAAGGGAGCTGAGTCACCTGGGTGATTTGATGTTTCACAAAAAAACTGCACCAGATGTGAGGCATGAGTGGGCATGTTGTCATGATGAAGCTGCCAATCACTAGTTGCCCATAGCTGTGGCCTTCTGAATCATCTGAGCGGTTTCTACAGAGGAATGTTCAAGCTTAATGCAAAATATGATGAAGATTTGTTGCTCTATTTGCTCAATTGTTTTGAATGAGATGGTGACACAGTACACAGGTTCACTCAATGGCACCTACTGCCCCCACTGACTACTACAGTGAAGTCAGAAATTGTTTACACATGTGCATTCCAGTCCACTCTACTTGGCTGTCAGGTTACATCGATGTTATGCAAATTGCTCTTGTTATATTAAAAATGGCTGGACTTTTTCTGGACAGACTTTGTACATTATAAAACCCAAAATATGTAGGCATCATTTTGATGGCCTCTGAAATTACAATGAGTGTATTATAAAAGATATTTGTCACTGTCTGAATTGGGATGTAGGTATTCCTGAAGTATAAAACATCCATAACAACCCTCCAACTCCTTAGTCAACACACATGCACACACAAACACGCACACACCAGTGTATCTGTGATCTGTTGTTATGCATGGAGCTTCTGTTTTGCTGTCAAGCTATAAGTTTGGTTGAAGGGGTCATAACAAATGGGGCAAGCAGGAGGATGGAAGGGTCATGATATATGTTCACAGCCGGACTCTGGATTAAAATTGGGCTCTTGGCATAGAAAGGAAAAGCTAGACATGGAACATGCTATTTTCATGAAAGACTATAAAATTTTTGACATATTAGAACTACTTTGGAAAGAGAACCAACCATATGAGAAAACACATTTGCCAATAATATCTCAGACAAGGGATTGATCTCCAAAATATATAAAGAACCTATATGACTCAACACCAAGAAGACAGACAGCCCAATTAAAAAATGGGCAAAGGACCCGATCAAACACTTCTCCAAAGAGAACATACAGAGGGTCCAAAGGCATATGAAAAAATGCTCAACATCACTAGCCATCAGAGAGATGGAAATAAAAACCACAATGAGATACCACCTCACACCATTCAGAATGTCCATCATCAACAAATCAACAAAAAAGTGCTGGTGAGGATGCAGAGAAAAGGGAAGCCTACTACACTGTTGGTGAGAATGCAGACTGGTGCAGCCACTATGGAAAACTATGGAATTACCTCAGAAAACTAAAAATGGAACTGCCTTTTGAACCAGCAATTTCATTGTTAGGATTATATCCAAAAAATCTTGAAACACCAATTCAAAAGAACCTACGCACCCCTATGTTCATAGCAGTACTATTTATTTATTTTTTTTTCAGATTTAATGTGTTTTATTGATTAAAATATTACATTTGTGCCAATTTCCCTTCCCTCTGCTCCCCTCCACCCGGTGGCTCCCCTCCCTCCAGTTGTCCCCCCCTTTTAGATTATGTCCATTAGTTGTGCATACAGTTCCTCCCAACCTCTCTCCATCTATTCCATTCCCTCCTACCATGATCCCCAATTCCTATATCATCTCCCTCCCTCTCCCCACTCCCCCTCCCTGTTGACCTCCCCCCAATATGCTTCCCGTACCCACAGTTCCTTTTCCACTCTCGTTGCCTGTTTAGTTTGCCTTTGTTTCATCTCCCTAGCTTCTGTTTTTTAAACCAGTCCCTTTAACATCTCATATAACAGTGGTTTGGATCTAATGAACTCTTTCAGTTTTATTTTGTCCTGGAAACACTTTCTCTGTCCTTCTATTCTGAATGACAATTTCACTGGATAGAGTATTCGTGGTTGTAGGTTTTGGATTTTCATTACTTTGAATATTTCTTGCCAGTCCCTTCTTGCCTGTAGGGTCTCCCTTGAGAAGTCAGCTGATAGTCTAATTGGGACCCCTTTGTACATAATTCTTTTCTTCTCTCTTGCTGCTTTTAAGATTCTCTCTTTATCTTTAATTTTTGACATTTTGATTATAATGTGTCTTGGAGTGGTTCTCCCTGGGTCCAGTCTCTTGGGAACTCTCCTTGCTTCCTGGACCTGCAAGTCTATTCCCTTCCCCAAGTCTGGGAAGTTCTCCTTTATTATATTTTCACTCAATTTTTCAAGTTCTAGTTCATCTTCCTCACTCTCTGGCAAACCAATGATTCTTATGTTGGGCCTTTTATAGCTGTCCCAGAGGTTTCTGATCCTCTCATTGTTGCTTCTCATTTCCTCTCTCTGCATTGGTTGACTGCTTGTTCCTTCTCCATATTCCAGTTTGTTGAAATGAACTCTGGATTTTTTTTCCTCACCATCTGTCTCGTATGTGGTTTTGTTCCTTTCGTTATGAATGTTTTTCGCTTCTTTCTTATCTTTTTCCTGCTCTTTTGTGAATTCTGTAAGCCACCTGATAACAATGGCCCAGAACTGAGCCTCTGACAGGTTTCTTATCTGTTCATCTGTCAGGTTCTCTATCTGTTGCCTGGTGAGCTGTGCCACCGGGATTTCTATAGTTGTCTGTCTCATTTAGACAGATGCGTTTTGTTTTCTTGGGCCGGCTGTAGGGGGCAGTGCCTGTGTATGCATCACAATTCAGTGACCGGCGCCTGTCCGCGACCTATTTCGCAGCCCTGTGGTGCTTTCTTTGGGGGCGGGGGTCCAAGATGGATTCACACAGTTATTCAGCTAGGAGACCGGGATCCGTCCTCCCGCCCCCCTGGGCCTCACTGTTCAAGGCGATGCGGTGGCTGCTTTCCCCAGCGCTGGGGTCGCGCACTGCCAGGGGCTTGACTGCCGCCGGGATTTTTCGCCGCCCCGCCGCTCCAGGTGCGACCGCAAACAGCACTGCCCTCTTTAACTCTTACCTGCCCAAATGGCACCGCTGGTTTATAACTTCATATGTTGGGCTTCCGTGTAGTTTTATTTTCTGGAATTTCTAGTTATCCTTTGTTTTGAAGTAGTTGTATTCCTCTCTAGTTGTAGAGGGAGACCTAGCGTGTCCGTCTAAGCCTCCATCTTGGCCGGAACAGCAGTACTATTTATAATAGCCAAGTGCTGGAAACAACCTAAGTGCCCATCTGTAGATGGGTGGATTAAAACACTGTGGTACATTTACACAATGGAGTACTATGTAGCAGAAAGAAAGAAGGAACTCCTGCCTTTTGCAACAACATGGATGGAACTAGAATTATGCTTAATGAAATAAGCCAGTTAATGAAAGAAAAGTACCATATGATATCACCTAATACAGGAGACTAATGAACAACACAAACAATCAAAATGGAAACAGAGGACATAAGCCTATGATCTCATTGCCTGAGTGATTGTCTATATGTATAAGTCTCACTTAATCCTGTCTGCATCACTGCCTCCTGAGACTCAATGACTACAACAAGGATGCCAGCTTGTTAAACCAAGCATGCCATTGTCTGGGGACAACTAACTGACCTGGAGTCCTCATGTGGGAAGGCCACCCTCCCCACTACACCACCACTCTTATTAGGGATTTCTGGACCAAAGGGTAGGCAGGACGATGACCATGTCCATTATGAAGCAGCTAGAGGAGCATGAGACCTTCGCCCATTGTCCTTTATAAGGTTATACAGGGTCTTAAGTCTGAGAGGTGGGGAATTGTTATAAAAATTAATTAATTAATTAATTAATTTTTAAAAATGAATAATATAGGAAAGGGTGAAGCCAAGGAATTTATATGCATTGCCCATGGACATTAACTAAGGGGGGTAGGATTACTGGGGGAAGGGGAATACTGGGTGGAGGGAAGCAAAAGGGAAAAAATTGAAACTATTGTAACAACATAATCAATTAAATATACTTAAAAAAAAAAAAAAAGAACTACTTTGGGAACCATTCTCCTTGACTTTTTGTGAAGGTCAGTCCTGATTGGCATCTTAAAGTTTAATGACTTTGAGAGGTGCAAGAATCAGAACACTTAGCACAAATTTAGGGTTGGTAGGCATCACCAGTAGGAGCAATTTTAAGGTTCTTTAGTAAGGTTCATTGAAATGGTGGGAAAGAGGATATTGGTTGCCACTATAACTAATGAAGATTAAGTAAATGAAAATATTGGTGACATCCATTTGGGAATATTAGAAATAATCAGAGAACACTTTTGAATAGGATAACATTCTTAATGGAGCCATTACAATTTGGTTATATACATATACACACTAGTGAAACAAAGTGACAATTCATTTGTACTTCAATAAAGATGTATGTATGTGTGTGTGTATAACTTAAAGTTATAAATTTCTTTGGGATAATACATTTATTATAACATTTTAAATTAATTAAATTAATTTTAAATGGTCATATTTGTTGTCTAAGATGTATGGGACTTTTGAATTTGGTGTTTAGTCACAGGTGATTGTCCACAACAAGTTAGACATGACATTAAATGACTGTGTTGAAACATTCAAGTTATAATTATAACACATTGCTTCAAGTAACAATTTCTGGAAGAAATTGTCACATAAACTCTACCTTGTCTGAGTCTATACTCACCATATAGTTCCACCTAGGAATAAATCCTGTACCAGGGCTATATTAAAAAAAAAAAAGTATCAAACACCAGTTCTAACCTTCTATAGTAAACAATTAGACAACTGAATAAAATAGTAAAACAGCTGCTCTTAGTGGTTGAAGAACAAGTAGCAGAGAAGTGTGAGCCTTGTGAGAAAGGAAGTAACTATTAACCCAATGATCTCGGCTTTCTACCTAGAGTCAATTTACAACTGTGGGCACAGAAAAAGAAACCCAAACAGACCCTGGAAGCCTTGCTGGCTTGAGAAAATTGAAGTCAGTCTGGGGAGTCCACGACAGCTGAAAGTTACAAAGCAGACTTTGGGAAATGGGTAGCTCTGTAAGAAAAGAGCTCCATAAATATGCATAGAGTCCCCTCTAGTTTTTATTAAATACTAGGCTTCCCATGTGTAGAATAGAGCTTTGCAAAGATAAAGAATGACCATGGAACTCCAAATGAAAATATTCACAGAGCTCATAAAGTGGAGGAAGACATTTGAGTTCTGATCATCCAGAATGGAGAGCTCTTGATGATTATCTGGAAAATTTGATGGAGAACCCAGGAGTTCTGCCTTAAAAGCAGGGGTGAACTAACACCCTGAGTGGAGGCTATTTTAGATCCACCCTAGCAAAAATGTATAAAGAGACCTCAAATTCATGAAACTGATCTGGAACTATTTAACTCTATAAAGGAAGAAAACAACATCCAAGCACTTAACAACACAACACTCTAAATATCCAGCATCCAATAAAAAGTTAATAAGCAAGCCAAGAAAAAGGAAAATGGGGCTCATAACCAGGAAACAAATTGTCAATAGAAAAAGCAGAGAAATGACTATGTTAGAATTAGCAAAGATGTTCAATATATGAACATAGCAAGGATAGAAATGTAAGTTATTAAAAAGAACCAAATAAAATTTATAGAAATAAAAATACAGGATGTGAAAATAAAGAATTATGACTCTAAATTTTCCATATTTGATGAAAATTGTAAACCCAGAAGTCCTAAAAGCAGATAAACACACAGATGCTAACAAAGATACATTAAGGTACATCATAGTCATAGTTCTAAAAACAACTGGTAAATAATATTTTATTTATTTTTCTTGCCATGGGCTTCTAGCCAGCAGTCATTGTCATAGTCAAAGAGTCAGAACACAAGGTGTGATTTTCCATCTCTTTCATCCCTGTGACCCAAGTCGGTGAGCCAGCTCTGCTTCTGAGAAGGAGCAGTCTGCCATTTTTTCTGAAAAGTAATATTTTAAAAGCAACTGGAAAGAAGACATGATGTGCAAAGAAGCAAAGGCATAAATTATGGCAGATTGTTATGGGGGGAAGCCCCACTCCCATGAAGCATGTGGAAGTTTGCTCACCTGGCTGGTCCAGAGGGGTAGGTTATATAAACTGAGGAAAGGAGGAGATGTACTCTCTTGGACCCACCACATGGATGTGCAGGCCCGGGCTTACAGAACCTTGCCGGCCCTGGAAGCTGCATAGCCAATGGTAGCTCTGAAAAGGAGGAAGCCTGAGGCCTGACAGTGACAGGGGGAGAAGCTGAGCCAATTGGAGGATGACTCAGCAGACACGTGCAATTCTCGAAGGACAGTATTTTAAATGGGAGAAGGAATTCTGGGTATAGCCTTGGACTGGTCTGGCAGAGGGTGGCAGGGTTTTCCTCTGGGTGTTCTGGAGGGGATGTGCTCTGAGGCAGGAACCTCTCATCCTCCCAGATTATACAGCTTTTGAATAAAGACCTCTTTCCTTTTCTCATCAAACCTCTGACTCCAGAATTTGCCTATGGGTGGCAGCGGGCAGCTGAACCTCACTTCTGTTCGGTAACAAAAGAAGAGGGAAAAGCAAAAGAAGATATACAAATGACCTATAAACACATAAAAATATGCTCAACATCATTAATCACTAGGGAAATGCAAATTAAAACCATTATAAAATACCACATGCCTACGATATTGTCTAAATTTTAAAAGACTGACCATACCAAGTGCTGGCCAAGATGTAGAACAATTGGAAGTATTATACATTGCTTTGTGCAATATAAACGGTACAATCATTTTCAAAAATAGTTTGACAGTTTCTTATAAAGTTAAACATATAATTACAATGTGATTTAGAAATTGCACTTCTAGGTTGTTAGCCAAGATAAGTGAAAAGTTAAGTTCACATAGACTTATACATGAATGTTCATAGCAGCATCATTTACAATAGCCTGAAAATAACCCAGATTTGCATCAAAAGGAGATGGATAAACAAGCAATACTATACTTATAACATGGAATATTAGTCATTAATAAAACAGAAGTACTGGTGCATGTAACAACATAGATAAATCTCAAAAATATTAAGCTAAGTTAAAGGAATCAAATTCCAAAGCCTACATACTGTGTGATACCATTTATATAGAACTATGGAAAAACAACACTATCTTAAAGTGACAGAATAAAGATCAGTGGGTACATAAGAACAAGATGGGGTGGGGGATGGCCTGAGTAGGTTCCCTGGGGTTCATCAGTTGGGACACAAAGAACTTTCAGAGGCATGGGAATATGCTATATCTTGACTATACTGGTACATATGTTTATCAAAACCAATTTTCAATGGTCACATTTTACATATATAAATTATACCTCAATAATGTTAATTAAAATATATGTATCATCAGTAAAACAGAAAGGAAAATAATTATATCTGGCTGAACAATGGAAACATTTTGAAGAGTCCTGTGGAAGACCTGACCAGACCTGCTTTAAGCTTGTTTACTGCAAGAAACAGGATACAAAAATATGTAAATATGGCAAGAAAGTACTTACCTCTATTCACTAATTTTATCCTTTATCTTGTATATACTAATAGTACTTATTTCTGGTTTGAAGTAAAACCATCCTTGAATTGAATAGGCATCGTCCTGACTTCCAACCAAGATGGAGGTATAGACCTACACACTCTGTCTCCCTCCACAACTAAGAAGGACTACAACTACTGCAAAACCAAAAATAACAAGAAGTTCCAGAAAATAAAGGTACATGGAAGTCCAACGTATGAAGTCATAAACAAGTGGTGCTCGTCTGGACAGGCAGAAGGGGTGAAGCCACGGCTGAAAGATTGAGCTATGCTGGAGGCGGCAGCCACAGCAGTGAACAGCAGACCCGGTAAGCAGACACCTGTATTTGTGGGGAAGAGAGAAGCACCTGGGAGCTGGTCCTGGCTGCAGACCAGATCTGTCCACTCGCGATTCCAATGCTGGGGAAGGCAGACCCCATTGTCTTAGACTGTGAGGCCTGGAGGGCATGGGGATGGAGGAGGAGGCTCCCGGTTCCTCAGCAGAGAGTAAGAGCAGGAATCCATCTTGAACCTCTGCCCCCACGCAAAGCACCACAGTGTGGTGAGAACGGTTGCCAGGTTTGTGAGAAGAACATGGGGCTCTGCCCAATACAGCATAGGAGGTGTGACAGCACCCCGCCCAAGAAGGAAAGATAAACAAAATGGTCAGAATGGCAGAATTAATGACTGAAATATCAATCACACAGCTAACCAAAAAACAAATAAAGGACCTGATTGATGAACAAATAGCAAATTTTTCTGAGGCTCAGTTCAGAGCTATAGTCATAAGGCAGCTTACAGACCTAACAGCAGGGCTGAATAAAGACAGGGAAGGAATGAAGGCTAGTCCTGCTGAAATGAACAAAAATACATACAAGTGGTGAGGAAGGGAAAGCCATGGATCAAATCAACAAATCAGAACATAGGGAGGAAACAAACAGTCAACCAGTGCAGAAAGAGGAAACAAAAAGTCAGGAATATGAGGAGGGGCTCAGAAACCTCCGGGACAGCTATAAGAGACTGAACATTTGAATTATAGGATTGCCAGAGGGTGAAGAAGAAGAACTAGAAATTGAAAAATTATGTGAAAAAATAATGAAGCAGACAGCTCCAGGAAGCACAGAGAGTTCCGGATAGGCTGAACCCAGGGAGGACCACACCAAGACACATTATCATCAAAATGTCAAAAATTAAAGATAAAGAGAGAATCTTAAAAGCAGCAGGAGAGAAGAGAAGAATCATGTACAAAGGGGTCCCAATTAGACTATCGGCGGATTTCTCAAAGGAGACTTTACAGTAAAGAAGGGACTGGCAAGAAATATTCAAAGTAATGAAAATCAAAAACCTAAAACCATGATTACTCTACCCAGTGAAGCTGTCATTCAGTATAGAAGGGCAGAGAAAGTGCTTCCAGGACAAAGTAAAACTGAAGGAGTTCATTAGATCCAAACCACTATTATATGAGATGTTAAAGGGACTTGTTTAGAAGAAGGAGGATCAAAACTATGAATATTAAAATGAAAACTGTATCACAACAACCAAAAGCAGAAGCTAGGGAATTGAAACAAAGGCAAACTAAGTAGACAATGAGAGTGGAAAAAGAATTATAGGTACAGGGAACATATTGGGGGGGAGGTCAGTGAGGATGGGGAAGGGGGAAAAGAGAGGGAGATGATGCAGGAATTAAGAAGCATAATAGGAGGGAATGGAGTAGACAGGAAAATGTTGAGAAGAACTATATGCACAACCAATGGGCATGGACTAAGAGTGGGGGAACAACTGGAGGGGGAGTCACAGGGTGGAGTGGAGCAGGGGAAAAATAAATTGGGATAACTGTAACAGCATAATCAAAAAATAAAAGAAAAAAAGAATTAAACATTCTAAAAAAAAAAAAGATTGGCATCGTCCATTTTGTTCATCTTAGAAACAGGTCCAGTCTTTTATAGTCTGTTGTAATTTAAAGTGTCTATTGTAATTATCAGAATTAAAATAATTATTATGTAAAATAAAAATAACATATGAATGTAAACATAGATACAGTGGAATAATTAAACTAGTAAAATATTAGAAAGGTAAACACCTGGAAATTACTTTTTCCATTATCTGAGGCCAAGGAAGATGAAATTCCTGTCCAAAGTCACAAAACTAGTGAAAGACAAAGCCTTAATTTTTTAAGCTGAAATTTCTGCTTTTAATTGATAGCGAATTTTAAAATGTAATACTTTCTTCCTGATTCTTGTTACTCTGTCCTTGTGCATTTGTGCATTCTGCTCTTGTATCTCCCTAGATGGGACTTACTGCCTCTCTCTTACCTGTTTGCCCTGTTCTCATCTCTGTGCCTTTGTTCATATTACTCCCTCAATCTGGAATGTTCTTTTGATTCTCTGCAAATACAGATGGTGACTAAAAGTTGCAATAATGTTAGAGTATGACCATATGTTTATCTTTCTTAATAAAAATATATTAATATACTTAAGTTACATTTATCGGTATCACTTAAATCTAGATCTTTATGTCCATCATTCGTGCTATGGACTGAATTGTATTCCTCCAAAATGTTTATGTTAAGGTCATAATCTTCAATGTGATTGTATTTGGAGATAGGAACTTGAACGAGGTGATTCAGGTTAAATAAAGTCATAAGGATGGGGCCCTAATTTAATAGGACTAGTATCCTTATAAGAAGAGGAAGAGACACCAAGAGTGTGTGTGCATGGAGAAAAGGTCCTGTGAGGCCATCTGCAAACCAAGGAGAGAGAGTTCAGGAGGAACTACCCTGCCAGAATCTTGGTTTTTTTTATTTCCAGCCTTCATATCTGTGAAAAAGTAAATTTCTGTTTGAGTCAACCAGACTGTGATGTTTTGTTATGACAACCCTACCAGACTAATACAGTTCCTTTTGAGCACTTTCTTAGAATTCATCTCGTCGTCGTCGGCAGCAGTCCGTCTCGAGAGACGATGGTGTAGCTTCTTAAGAGTCTATCTGCACCGCCGAGAATGACTGTGCAGTCCGACTCGGGAGTGACACGGTATCTGTCTCCTCCCGTGTTGAATCGACATCTTGCGATGACGCTGGAGTGTCCTCTCCAGTGAAGCTGAAGCTACAGAGCCTGGGCAGGGTGATATGGAGGGTCTGCTGTTGCCCATGCAGCAGACCCCCCCTCTCTTCGCAGCTGAAGGATCCAAGGGAAAGACGGAGTCAATACAGCTTGGCTTCAGGTGCGCCGCAGGAGTTGCCGGTGTTGACTACAACGTCAAACCGCCTTAGGGACTCCGGCTCCGGATTTTCTGTCGGGGTTTACTCCCTTAGCCTTTCCCCTGAAGAGGTATGCCGCAAGGCAGCGGAGGTTTTTTGGGAGTCAGAGTTTTCCTTCTCTGATGTGCCCTGACTGGAAGATCGAACCAGCGACACTTAGCTCGCAGGCCGACGCTCAATCCACTGAGCCAAACCAGCCAGTAGAATTCATCTACTCCAATAAAATATATCTAACCCATACCTAATGTTTTATTTAACTTTAGTATATATTTTGTAATTTATGATATTTTATTTGCTTTATTTTTTATAGGCAGTTATGACATAAACAATATTTAAAATAATGCTTTTAGAAATTTATTAATTAGTGTCCACAGGCACTTCGATTGTAAACTGGAATTATTTGTTGGTTTGACCTGAGGTTTATAAAGCCTGAGTATAGGCATTACCCTATGATTGTAAGAAAAATGCACTTAAATTGAATAGCTATGTTTGAATTGTATAATTGATTTGCTTATCAAAAACTCATCCTCAGTCAATATGTTCATAAAAAATTTCCCTGTAAAACACAAGGTCTGAAGCAACAAGTTGTTATTTTTCACAATACAATGGAAACAAAACCCCAACTAGTACATTCTTTCCTCTTTTACATGTCCATTGTACACAAATTATTTTAGAAATTTTTATACTTATATAAGCATGCCTCCTCTCTTGTAAAGGCACACAGCACATCTTTTATTTCTTCTATATTATATTACTTTTTGAAGTAAGAAAGGCAGGAATCCAGGGAGGAAGGAAGAAGGAAGGAAGAGATCAAGGGAGGAAGGAAGGGAAGATTATGTGCTGTGTTAGGTAGAGGGAGGGATGTTCAAATTCAAGATTGAGTGTGAGTGGGAATAAACTTGTTCTGCATGAGGGAAACTGAGAGAGAATATTATTGAAGAAAGACCAGCAGGGAGGAATGGCTGATTGGAGAAATGAATGGAGAGAGAAGGAAGACAGGTGTTGGGGAGGGTGGGGAAACTGAGATTGAGAAAATTATTAGCTGCTAATAGTTGAAGGGCATAGAAAAGAGATATGTTGAACAAATAATATTAGAGTGAATTTCTGTACATTTCTCTGTTTCTGAAATAATCACTACAATGTGCATTGCTGTCTAAAGTTTTTGGACATATAGAGTTGCTTTGTTAAGTATTGAGGAAGAGGACATCAGGAAAACCTGTTTGATTAGTAAAAAGAAATGCCTAAACCTAGAACTCTCCACAGTGTTCCTGATTGTAATGAAAATCAGGAGCTATTTAAAATGTTTAAAATAGAACAGGAGGGTGTTGTCATGTATACCACACTATCTGACTCCTTGATTTGTTTAGAAAATGATTTAGAAAGACTGTAACATTGGGGCAAAACTCTGGTGTCAAATTTAAGTAAATAGGGAGAATGTCAAATAATTGTTAGTCACCAACATGGAAACTGCTTTTTAAACATTTAAAGGACAACATATTTTATTGTCCTGACTCTAGTGAAAATGATATTTATTAAATAAGGGTGAAATTATAGAAGTGTTCCAGAAACTGTATAATATCTCTGAAGTATTCCATTTTATGAATATACCATAATTTGTTTAGTCATTTACTTATTGATGGAAATCTAAGTTACTTCCCATATTTAGCTGATATGAATAAAATTCGTATGAACCTTCATGTGTTAATCCTCTTGTGGATGTATGTTTTCTTTTTGTTGTATAAATACATAAAAAAGAACATTAAAGTTGTATGGTAAAGTTGAAGTCTGACTTTATACAAAAATGTAAAATTATTTATTTGTAATATTTAAGACTTCCAAAACAATGCACAGAAGTTTCAGTTGCTTTACACACTTGCCAATACTTGTGAATTCATGTATCTTAGAGTCTAATGTGTGTGTGTTGGAATCAGCTTGTCAATTTTGACAAAAACTTCTGGGATTCTTGAATGCAGTTGTGTTGAATCTATAGATCAATTTATGGAGAATGAAAATCTTAATATGGAGTCTTTCAATTAAGACACATGGTCTATCTATTCATTTATTTAGGCCCTTAACTTTTCTCAACAATGTTTTGAAGTTTTAAAGATCCAGCATATCTTTTTTATAAATTTTGTTATTGTTCAATTACAGTTGTCCCAACCTTTCCCCTGTTGCTCCCCCTTGCCCCACCCACTCCTCTACTAGTGTTTCATGTTTTTGATAATTTTATACATGATAATTTTTTATTTTAATTTTTAAATTATTTTTTGCATATATTAAAATATGATTTAATTTTGTTAACTAATCTTGGATTCTGAGACTAATAAATTTATTATTACTACTAATAGCTGTTTCATTGATTCTGTAGGATAATTTATGCTTTCAAGCATGACATCTGTAAATAGCAACAGTTCTAGTTTTTTCTTTACAATATGTATAAGTTTTATTTGTTTTTCTTGCCTTATAGTACTTCTAGTACTATGTTAATCGGAGTGGTGAGAGTGACATACGGGCTTTGTTCTTGATCTCAGAGGGAATTGCTCAATATTTCACTATTAACTATAATGTTAGCTGTAGGTTTTTCTTAGATGCCCTTTATTAAATTGAGAAAGTTGTTTCTGTTCCTATTTTGCTGAAAATAATTTTTAATCATGAATGGTGTTTAATTTTTTTCAATTGATTTTTCTTCAAATCATGTGATTTAAAAAATTCTGTTAGTTGGTTATTTACATTCATGATCTTTGAATTTTGAGTCAACTTATATTCTTGGAAAAAACCTCACTTGGTCTTTATTTTGCTGCATCTAATTGGCTCACATTTGTTGAAAATTCTTGCTTCTTTATTCATGATTGATGCTCTTCTTTTAATTTTGAGATTGAGATTTCACAGTTTGTTTACTGTGACATCCTCTATTTTACTTTGTTTAATCCATTTGCTAGCCCTGGCTGGTTTGGCTCAGTGGATTGAGCGTCGGCCTGCGAGCTAAGTGTCGCTGGTTCGATCTTCCAGTCAGGGCACATCAGAGAAGGAAAACTCTGACTCCAAAAAACCTCCGCTGCCTTGCGGCATACCTCTTCAGGGGAAAGGCTAAGGGAGTAAACCCCGACAGAAAATCCGGAGCCGGAGTCCCTAAGGCGGTTTGACGTTGTAGTCAACACCGGCAACTCCTGCGGCGCACCTGAAGCCAAGCTGTATTGACTCCGTCTTTCCCTTGGACCCTTCAGCTGCGAAGAGAGGGGGGGTCTGCTGCATGGGCAACAGCAGACCCTCCATATCACCCTGCCCAGGCTCTGTAGCTTCAGCTTCACTGGAGAGGACACTCCAGCGTCATCACAAGATGTCGATTCAACACGGGAGGAGACAGATACCGTGTCACTCCCGAGTTGGACTGCACAGCCATTCTCAGCGGTGCAGATTGACTCTTAAGAAGCTACACCATCGTCTCTTGAGACGGACGGCTGCCTACGAATCCATTTGCTGATCTGTACCAGACTCTTCCATTTTCTCTTTCAATTCATAGCTTCTGCTGTGGATTTTGTCATCTTTACATAATCCCAATGTTTAATGTTGTTTCCTAACTTATTTTATTTTTCTTTATAATCAGTTGCAGAAAATCTACCCTCTCTACCTATGTACTTTATCAAAATTTATGTTAAGAACTAAGTCTTCACTTTAAATGCCTCAACCTGTTCCCTGTACCCTTGATCTAGGATTTCTTTAGACATATTACACATCTGATCTATTTTCACTTGGACTGTTGCACAATACTGTAAGTTAAAAGTTTCTCTCCCTTTACTCAGACCCAGTCATCTCCTCCTCCAGTATTTTCTGTTATTGGCAACTCCATTCATTTTATTACCCACATTAAAAAATGTGATTCTCTCTCATTCATTTGTTATTTTTGATTCATAATAATATCGTGTCAATTCTATATCTTAAAAAATCCCTCAACATCCACCTCCTTTTCTGCATTCTTTCTGTGATTGCCTTCAGATGGTCACCATTTCTCTCCTGTATTACTGAAATCATTCTCTAATGGGCTTCTTTCGCCACCGCCAACCTGTCCTTTTTGAAAAGCCAATTTGCTTTTCTACTTAAAATTATTTAATGTCCCCTTTTTGCCTTTAGGGTAAAACATGAACTCTTTACTACAATTCCCAAATTCTTCAAAATTTGTTTCCTATTAAAGCAATGTCCAAAATGAGTTTGAGATGAAAATGAATTCCACATAACTTACCATAGTGAAAAGCTATAACAACTTTTGTGCCATAACCCCAGTCTACATTTCCTCCATTGTAGCACAACTAAGAGTTTTACACTTAATTCAGTACAACTAAGATGGTGGGCCAATGATTACTTAATCTAAAAAAATATTAACATTTATTTCATTTTAATATATTTTAGTTGTATGAGGCAAAAAGTCCCATGACCCTAATGAAAAATGCGTCAATCATATTCATATAGAAAACTAGGATGCATTTGATGAAATGTTAATTATTTAAATAAAACAATTATTTTTAGCTCAACTATCTCTTTATTAATTCTTTACCCTAGTTCTGAGGTCAGAAGTAATCCATTCTTCTTTTCTATTCTGAAAGCTTCTTTAAACTAAATTGCCTTACTTTGCACTTACTTTTTTTCTGTATCTGTTTTCCCAAAAGGTTGAAGTTTTTCAGACAAGGACATAATAATGTATTTTGCAGAGTATGACTCAAAGTTATAACTTATTAAATATGTATCAAGTTCATATTTACTAAAAGTAAAGTAAAAGACTAAAAGTGTACGAGTACAGACATGGAGCTATTACAAACATTTAACACTATAGAAAGCCAACTCTGGAACCTCTACAAGGTGTTTCCATATCTCTCCAAATCCAGACTGTCACGACATTTTATATATATATACATAGTGTATATATATAATATATATATAATCATAAATGCAATTACAAAGATATATAAACATTTTCTTATATGTGTAATAGTTAGACATTAGTATTTGCTTATAATTAAGTAATTTTTACTGAACTTTAACAGGATAATGCTCATATCTTGCTAACAAAACCAAAACCTCTTTTGGTTTTTCTATCCTTGTAAACTTAATGTATTTAATTTTATTATGCTATTATTTTTATTGTTACTAAATTGGCTTAATTTTGATTAGAGAAAATATTTAGTTTTTTTCTTATTTTTAATTTTATCTAACAATAACTATATGAATAAATTAAATCAAGTTTTTATATATGGGTAGAGAATTTTTAAATTTTTTATTGAATTTATTGGGGTAATATTGGTTAATAAAATTGTATAGGTCTTAAGTGCACAAATCTATAATAATTTATCTGTGTATTGTATTCTGTGTTCACCACCCAATATCAAGTCTCCTTTCATCACCATTTATTCCCTCTTTACCCTCTTTTACCTGCCCCCACCTCACTTTTCCACTGGTAATCACCATACTGCTGTTTGTGTCTATGAGGGATTTTTTTTGTGCTTAATCACTTCACATTTTTAATCCAATCGCTCAAACACCATCACCTCTTACAGCTGTTCCTCTATTTTCTGCAATTATGAGTTTGTTAACATTTTGTTTATTTGTTTGTTTTGTTCACTAGATTCCTCACATAAGTGAATCATATGGTATCTATCTTTCTCTTTCTTACTTCACTTAGCATAATAGCTGCTTCCAAATCTTGACTATTGTGAACAATGCTGCAGTGAGATATGCATATATTCTTTCGAATTAGTGTTTTGAGTTTCTTGGTATATATTGCCAGAGATGAAATCACTGGGTCAAATGGCAGTTCCATTTATAATTTTAGAGGCAACTTGCTGGTATTATTCACAGTGGTTGCACCAGTCTGCACTCCTATCAACAGGCTGCCTTTTCTCCACATCCTCACCAACACTTATTTATTGATGATAGCCATTCTGATAGGTGTGAGGTGATATCTCATTTTGGTTTTAATTTGCATTTCTCTGATGATTAGTAATGTTGAGCATCTTTTCATATGTCTATTGGCCATATGTATGTCCTCTTTGGAGAAGTATCTATTTAGGTCCTTTGCCTATTTAAAATATTGTAGTGTGTGTGTGTGTGTGTGTGTGTGTGTGTGTGTGTGTGTTGAGTTTTATGTTTTTTATAATTTGGAGATAAATCCCTTTCCAGATGTATTATTGGCAAATATATTTTCCCCATTTAGTGGGTTGTCTTTTCATTTTGCTGATGGTTTCCTCTGTTGTGCAAAAGCTTTTTAGTTTGATGTAGTCCCATTTGTTTATTTTTCTTTTGTTTCCCTTGCCTGAGGGGCTGTATCAGAAAAAAACACTGCTATGAGAAATGTCTGAGATTTTATTGCCATTATTTTCTTCTAGGAGTTTTATGGTTTCAAGTCTTACATTAATATTTTGAGTTTATTTTTGTGTATGGTGTAAGAAGGTGATCACTTTTTGCACATGTCTATCCAATTTTCCCAAGACTGCTTATTGAATAGACTGTCTTGACCCCATTGTATATTCTTGCCTCGTTTGTCAAGTATTAATTGACTAAATGCATGAGTTTATTTGGGGGTTCTTTATTCAGTGTCTTTTTTCTTTTTTTGCCAGTACCATGGTGTTTTGATTATTATAGCCTTGTAAGATAGATTTATATCAGATAGCATGTTTCCTCCAACTTTGTTCTTCTTTCTAGATTGTTGTGGCTATTTGGGATCTTTGGTAGTTACATATAAACTTTTGAAAATTTTGTTCTAGTTCTGTGAAATATGCCATTGGTGGTTTCATAGGAATTGCACTGAAACTATAGATTGCTTTGGGTAGTATGGACATTTTAATGATGTTAATTCTTCTTATCCATGAACATGGTAAATGTTTCCACTTTTTGTATCTTCTTTAGTTTATTTCTTCCGTGTCTTATAATTTTTTGAATATAGGTCTTTTACCCTTTGGTAAAAATTATTCTTAGGTATTTTATTTTATTTTTTGATGTGATTTTAAATGGGATTGTTTTCTTAGCTTCTCTTTCTGATAGTTGATTATTGATGTATAAAATGCAACTGACTTCTGGATATTAATTTTTATATCCTGTTATTTGAGTTCATTTGTCAGTTCTGTGCTTTTTTTTTCTGGTGGAATCTTTAGGGTTGTCTACATACATCATGTCATCTGCACATAATGACAGTTTTACCTCTTCCTTTCCAATTTGGATGCCTTTTATTTCTTTTTTTGTGTGATTGCTATAGCTAGGATTTTAGTATAATGTTGAATAAAAACGGTGAAAGCAGACATTCCTGTCTTTCCCCTATATTTTAAGCAAAAAAATTTTAGTTTTTGCCCATTGAGTATGATGTGGGCTCTGAGTTTGTCATGTATTATATGGGTTGAGATATGTTCCCTCTGTTCCCACTTTGCTGAGAGCTTTTATTTTTTTTATCATAAATGGGTGCTGGATTTTACCAAATGCTTTTTCTGCATCTATTGATATAATAATACAATTTTTCCCTTCATTTTGTTTATGTGGGGTATTACATTTATTGATTTTTGGATATTGTATCAACCTTGTATCCTGGAACAAGTCATATTTGATCACAGTGTATGATAATTTTAATATGTTGTTGTATCTTGTTTACTAATATTTTGCTGAGGATGTTAACATCTATGTTCATCAAGGTTATATCCTATAATTTTCTTTTTTTGTAGTGTTTTAATCTTGTTTTTGAATTAGGATAATGCTGGCCTTGTAAAATGAGAAGGATAGGTGTTAGTTCTTCTGTGAATGTTTGATAAAATTTCCTTGTAAAGTCCTCCAGTACAGGAATTTTGTTTGTCAGGAATTTTTTTGATTACTGCTTCAATTTCATTAGTTGTACTTTGTCTATTCAGAAATTTTGATTCTCCCTGATTCAGTTTTAGAAGATTGCATGCTTCTAAGAATTTATCAATTTTATCTACATTGTCCGATTTGTTGGCATATAATAATTCATATTATTTTCTTACAATCCCTTGTATTTTTGTGTTGTGAGTTGTTACTGTTTCTCTTTACTTATGATTTTATATTATTATTTTTATTTTTTTGTTTTTCAATTACAGCTGTCCCATTTATTCCCAAAATTCTCCCCACCGTCCAGCTGACCCCTTCTCCCAGAGTCATTCTCTACCCTGTTGTCCATGTCCATGTGTCATTTATACATGTGCTTTGACTAGACCCTTCCCCTATTTATCCCCCTTCTCTTCCTCCCCCTCTGTCCTGATAATGGTTATTCTGTTCCTTGTTCAATTTTGTTCATTTGTTAGTGTGTTGCTTTAGTCTCCAGTATCAGGTGATATCATATGGTTTTTTTCTTTCATTGCCTGTCTTATTTCACTAAGGATTATTCTCTCTGGTTCCATCCATGTTGTTGCAAAAGGCAGGAGTTCCTTCTTTCTTTCTGCTGCATAGTATTCCACTGTGTAAATATAACACTGTTTTTTAATCCACTCATTTACAAATGGGCACTTAGGCTGTTTCTGGCACTTGGCTATTGTAAGCAGTGCTGCTATGAACATAGGGGTGCATAAGTTCTTTTGAATTGGGGTTTCAGGATTCTTTGGGTTTAGCCCTAGCAGTGGAATTGCTGGTTCAAAAGACAATTCCATTTTTTGTTTTTTGAGGTAATTCCATACTGTTTTCCATAGTGGCTGCACCAGTCTGCATTCTCACCAACAGTACACTAAGGTTCCCATTTAAACACATCCTCGCCAGCACTTGTTGTTCATTGATTTGTGGATGATGGCCATTCTGACTGGTGTAAAGTGGTATCTAACTGTGGTTTTTATTTGCATCTCTCTGATGGCTAGTGATGTTGAACATTCTTTCATGTGTCTATGGACCCTCTGTGTATCCTCCTTGGAGAAGTGTTTGTTCAGGTCCTGTGCCCATTTTTTAATAGGGCTGTCAGTCTTCTTGGTGTTGAGATGTGTAAGTTCTTTATATATTCTGGAGATCAATCCTTTGTCTGAGGTATCATTGGAAAATATGTTTTCCCATATGTTTGGTTTCCTTTTCATCTTGCTAATGGTTTCTTTTGCTGAGCAGAAACTCTTTAATTTGATGTAGTCCCATTTGTTCATTCTTTCCTTTATTTCTCTTGTCTTAGGAGATGTATCAGTGAAAATATTGCTATGTGAGATACCTGAAATTTTTCTGCCTATGTTTTCCTCTAGGACTTTTATGGTGTCACAGCTTACATTTAAGTCTTCGATCCATCTTGCGTTTATTCTCATGTGTGGTGTAAGTTGGTGGTCTAATTTCATTTTTTTGCATGTCCCTGTCCAGTTCTCCCAGAACCATTTGTTGAAGAGGCTCTTCTCACTCCATTTTATGCTCCCTCCCTCTTTGTCAAATACTAGTTGACCATGTAGACCTGGGATTATTTCTGGGCTCTCTATTCTGCTCCATAGATCTATATGTCTGCTCTTATGCCAGTACCAGATTGTTTTTATCACAGTGGCTTTGTAGTACAGTTTGTGTCTGGTATTGTGATTCCTCTGGCTGTGTTCTTCTGTCTCAAGGTAGCTTTGGATACTCAGGGTATTTTTTGGTTCCATATAAATTTTTGGAGTATTTGTTCTAGGTCTGTGAAATATGTCATTGGTATTTTAATAGGGATTGCATTGAATCTGTAATTTGCTTTAACCATTTTAATGATGTTGATTCTTCCCATCCAAGAACATGGTACTTGCTTCCATTTATTTGTATCTTTCTTAATTTCTTTCTTCAGAGCTACGTAGTTTTCCGAGTACAGGTCTTTTATCTCTTTTGTTAAGTTTATTCCTAGGTACTTTATTTTTCTTGTTGCTATAGTAAATGATATTTTCTTTTTTGTCTCTGTCTCTGATATTTTATTGTTTGTGCACAGAAATGCCTTAGATTTCTGTATATTTATTTTGTACCTTGCTATTTTGCAAAATTCACTTATTATATCAAGTAGCCTTTTAATGGAGTTTATAGGGTTATCTATGTATACTATCATGTCATCTGCATATAATGATAGTTTTACTTCTTCTTTCCCAATTTGGATGCATTTTATTTCCATTTCTTGTCTGATTGCTGTGGCTAGGACTTCCAACTCTATGTTGAATAGGAATGGAGAGAGTGGACATCCTTGTCTTATTCCTGATTTCAGGGGGAATGCTTTCAGTTGTTGTCTATTGAGTATGATGTTGGCTTCAGGTTTCTCATATATAGCCTTAATTATGTTAAGGTATGTTCCCTCTATTTCCATTTTGCTGAGTGTTTTCATCATAAATGGGTGTTGTACTTTATCAAATACTTTCTGCATCTATTGGTATGACCATGTGATTTTTGTCTTTCGTTTTGTTTAGGTTGTGTATTGTACTTATTGATTTGTGAATGAATGTTAAACTATCCTTGCATCCCTGGGGTGAATCACACTTGATCATGTTGTATGATCTATTTAACGTATTGCTGGATCCTGTTTGCCAATATTTTGTTGAGGATTTTAGCATCTATGTTTATTAGTGATATTGGCCTGTAGATTTCTTTCTTTGTTGTATCTTGACCTGGTTTTGTAATTAGGGTAATACTGACTTCATAGAAAGAGTATGGGAGTTTTCCCTCTTCTTAGATTTTTTTTCATTAGTTTTAGAAGGTTAGGTGTTAGTTCTTCCCTGAATGTTTTGTATAATTCGTCTGTGGAGCCATCCGGTCTAGAGCTTTCTTGTGCCAGAAGTTTTTTGATTACTGTTTCAATTTCACTCTTTGTTATCCGTCTGTTCAGGCTTTCTATTACGTCTGTATTCAGTTTTGGAAGATTATATGTTTCCAGAAATTTGTCCATTTCATCGAGGTTGTAAAGTTTTTTGCCATACAGTTGTTCATAGTAGTTTCTTACAATCCTTTGTATTTTTGTGGTATCAGTCATGATTTCTCCTCTTTTATTTCTGATTTTGTTTATTTGGTTCCTGTGTCTTTTTTTCTTGATGAGCTTGTCTAAAGGCTTGTCAGTTTAGTTTATTTTTTCAAACAACCAGTTCCTACTTTTGTTGATCTTTTGAATTGTTTGTTTAGTTTCTATGTCATTTAATTCTACTGTGGTCTTGATGAATTTTCTTCCTTCTACACGGCCTTTATTGGTATGAACTTTCCTCTCAGAACTGCTTTTATTGTGTCCAATAGGTTTTGGGCTGTTGTGTGTTCATTATCATTAGTCCAGAAACTTCTTGATTTTTTCCTTAATGTCATTGTTAACCCATTCATTATTTAATATCATGTTATTCATTTTCCATGAGTTTGAATATCTTTGATTTTTTTCCTTGAGGTTGATTTCTAGTTCAAGACATTGTGGTCTGAAAAGATGTTTGATATAATTTCAATTTTCTTGAATTTGTTGAAGCTTGTTTTGTGTCCTATCATGTGGTCTATCTTTGAAAATGTCCAATGTGCACTTGAAAAGAATGTATATTTTGTTTCTGTGGGGTGAAACGTTCTATATATATCAGTTAAGTCCATTTGATCTAGCGTGTTGTTTAATGCCTCAATATCCTTGGTGTTTCTTTGCTTCAAAGATCTGTATTGTTGATAATGGGGTGTTAAAGTTCCCTGCTGTTGATATTCTTCTTGTGGTCTTCTAGTATTTTCCTTATGTATTTGGGTGTTCCTATGTTGGGTGCATATATGTTTACCAGGATTATATCTTCTTCATGGATTGTTCCCTTAAGTATTATGAAATGTCTTTCTTTGTCTCTTTTTGTGGTCTTTGCTGTGAAATCCGTTTTTTCTTATATAGGTATTGTCACACCAGCTTTTTTTTCATGTCCATTTCCTTGGAATACTTTTTTCCGTGCCTTCACTTTCAATCTGTATAAATCTTTTGTTTTGAGGTGTGTTTCTTGTAGACAGCATATATGTGGGTCATATTTTCGTATCCTCAATCTCAACACATGGGAAGTTCAAGCAGACGACCGCCTAGCCTGGAGGCTCGCGGTCAGGCAAGGTACGTCACGCGCGGAGGCTGCGCGCAACGAGGAGGCGGTCCAGAAAAGATCGAGGGGGAAGCAGCGTCAGCAGCAGCAACAACACCCATCTGCCTTCACCTGTACCAAGTGTGGCAGGGATTGTCACTCCCGAATCGGACTGCACAGCCATTCTCGGCGGTTCAGATAGACTCTAAAGAAGCTACGCCATCGTCTCTCGAGACGGACGGCTGCTGACGACGACGACGACGATTTTCGTATCCATTCCGCTACCCTATGTCTTTTGATTTGTGCATTTAATCCATTTACATTAAAGGTTTTTACTGAGAGGTATTTATTCATTTCCCTTTGCACCTGTGCTCCTCTCCCTCTCTGTTTTTCTTCTTTTTTTTTTTAAAGTATACACTTTAGCATCTCTTGCAATGCTGGTTTGGTGGAGATATATTCCTTTAATTTTATTTGGGAAACTCGTTATTTCACCTTCCATTTTGAAAGAGAGTCTTGCTGGGTAGAGTATTCTTGGTTGTAGGCCTTTGTTTTCCATTGCTTGAAATATTTTTTGCCATTCCCTTCTGGCCTGTAGTGTTTTAACTAAGAAATCAGTTGATAGCTTTATTGGAAGTCCCTTGTATGTTATTTGCTGCTTTTCTCTTGTTGCTTTTAGGAATCTCTCTTTGTCTTTGAATGTTGACATTTTAATTATGATGTGCCTTGGAGTGGGCCTGTTTGAGTTCATCTTCTTTGGGACTCTCTGTGCTTCCTGGAGTTGCATAACTTTTTTTTTTTTAATATGCTTTATTGTTTATACTATTACAGTTGTCCCAATTTCTTTTCCCTTTGTTCCCATCCACCCTGGGACACCCCCTCCCTCTAGTTGTCCCTGACCTTTAGTCCATGTCTATTGGTTTTGCATATAGTTCTTCTCAGCATCTTCCTATCTACTCCACTCCCTCCTACTATGCTTCTTAATTCTTGTACTATCTCCCTCCCTTTCCCCCTACCCCGTCTCACTGACCTCCCCCCAAAATATTCCCCATACCTATAATTCTATTCCCACTCTCGTTCCCTACTTAGTCTGCCTTTGTTTCAATTCCCTAGTTTCTGTTGTTGGTTGTGGTGATACAGTTTTCATTTTAATGTTCATAGTTTTGATTCTCCTTCTCATAAACAAGTCCCTTTAACATTTCATATAACAGTGGTTTGGATCTGATGAACTCCTTCAGTTTTACTTTGTCCTGGAAGCACTTTCTCTGCCCTTCTAATTTTAATGACAGCTTCGCTGGATAGAGTAATTATGGCCATAGATTTTTGTTTTTTTATTACTTTGAATATTTCTTGCAAGTCTCTTCTTGCCTGCAGAGTTTCTTTTGAGAAATCAGCCGAGAGTCTTAATGGGACCCCTTTGTATGTAATTCTCTTCTCTCTTGCTGCTTTTAAGATTCTCTCTTTATCCTTAATTTTTGACATTTGATTATAATGTGTCTTGGTGTGGTTCTCCCTGGGTCCAGTTTTTTTGGAACTCTCTGTGCTTCCTGGATCTGTAAGTCTATTTCCTTCTCCAATTTAGGGAAGTTCTGCTTCATTATTTTTTCACATAATTTTTCAATTTCTAGTTCTTCTTCTTCACCTTCTGGCAGCCCTATGATTTAGATGTTGGCCCGCTTATAGCTGTTCGATAAGTTTCTTTGCCTCTCCACATTTTCCTCACTTCTCATTTTCTCTTTCTGCACTCGTGGACTATTCTTTCCCTATGTACTGATTTGATTATTTGATCCCTGGTTTTCTTGCCTTCACCACTAGTTTCATATGTGTTTTCATTCATTTCAGCAGGACTAGACTTCATTTCTTTCCCATCTTGTTTAAGATCTGCTGTTAGGTCTGTAAGCATTTTTATAACCAAAGCTCTGAACTGAGCCTCAGAAAGATTTCCTATCTGCTGCTTTCTTAGATTAGATATTTGCTGTCTGGTCAGCTGCATCACTGTGATCTCTATCATGATTTGTGTCATCCTGACCATTTTGTTTTTACCTTTGCTTCCTGGGCAGGGCTGTCACACCTCCTATGCTATCGGAGGTGGAGCCTCGTGCACTCATCACAGCCGGTCGGCCCATCTCACAGCGCTGTGGTGTTTTCTGCGGGGGTGGGGGTCCGAGATGGTTTCCTGCTGTTCACTCTCCGATGAGAGACCGGGAGCCTCCTCCTCCATCCCCATCCCCTCTGGGCCTCACAGTCTAAGACAATGGAGGTCTGCCTTCCCTGGCTTTGGAATCCCAAGCTTATGGGTCTGGTCCGCAGCCGGGGGTGCTCCCCAGGCACTTCTCACCTCCCCCTAAATACGGGTGTCTGTGCTTACCGCTGTCCTGCCTCCATCGCTGCTGCTGCCATGGATAGCACAATTTTAACTCTTCTTCCCAGCTTCGTCCCTCCTACCTGTCCAGACAAGCACCACTTCTTTATAACTTCATACGTTGGACTTCCATTTATTTTCTGTAACTTCTGGTTATTTCTGGTTTTGCAGTAATGGTATTTCTTCTTAGTTGTGAAGGGAAATGGAGCATATCAGTCTAGGCCTCCATCTTGGCCAAAAGTCTCCTGTGTTTGCTTCCATGTCTCAAGGGAGAGCTGTCGCTCCTACTACGTTGTAAGAGGCAGAGCCTTAGGTATTCGTCAGTAACAGGCGACCTGTTTCATCACGTTGTGGTGCTGTATGTTGGAGAGGAGTCTGAGAAGGAACAATGCCACTTGCCTAGCTCTTGCTCCTTTTCCAGGCATTTCTCCCACTTCCACATCAGACTGGTGCCCCTCTAGCTGCTGCCCTGGCTGTCATTCCCAGAGTGGGTGGGCCTGTGAATGTTCTAGGACCATGGGGGCCCTTTAAACAAGCAGACTCTGCTGGGAGACTGGCAGTTTCTGCCTCCGTCCCAACCCCCACTGGTTTGCACAGTCAAAAGCAATGAGGCTTGATTTTCTCCGGTGCTCAGACAGTGAGCTGGGTGGTCTGGTGAGGGGCTGGGAACACTCCCCATGTGTCCCTCCTGACTTTTTAAAATGTGTAACTGCGCTTTCTGACAGCCTGCTGCTGTTGCTGGTGCTGCCACTACCACACTGAGTCCTCTCTGCCCCAGCTCTGCCCCTTCTACCTGTCTGGATGAGTAATTCTCCTCTATATCTTTGTTTGCTGGACTTTCATGTAGTTTGATTTTCTGGAATTTCTGGTTGTTTCTAGCTTTGAGGTAGTTGTATTTTTTCTTAGTTGTGGAGGGAGGCACAGCATGTCTGTCCTCACCTCCATCTTGGCCGGAAGTCTGCATAACTTTTTCTCTCATCAAGTTAGGAAAATTTTCTGTCATTACTTTTTCAATCCGGTTTTGTATCCCATGCTCATCTTCTTCAACTTCTTGTATCTCTATGATTTGAATATTTTTTTGTTTCATGTTGCCTGGCAATTCTCTTACACCCTCTTCATTCTTTTTCAATCTTTTTCATTTTGTTGTATTGTCTGAGAATTTTTTTCTACGGTGTCCTCTAACTCACTAATCTTTTCTTTTTTTTTCTCCCTCCCTCTCCCCCTTCCCCTTCCCTGCTGACTTCCTCCCAATATGCTCCCCATACCTATAGCTCTTTTTCCACTCTCATTGCCTATTTAGTTTGCCTTTGTTTCAATTCCCTAGCTTCTGTTGTTGTTTCTTGTGATGCAGTTTTCATTTTAGTGTTCATAGGTTTGATCCTCCTTTTTCTAAACAAGTCCTTTTAACATCTCATATAACAGTGGTTTGGATCTAATGAACTCTTTCAGTTTTATTTTGTCCTGGAAACACTTTTTCTGCCCTTCTATTCTGAATGACAGCTTTGCTGGATAAAGTATTCATGGTTGTAGGTTTTGGATTTTCATTACTTTGAATATTTCTTGCCAGTCCCTTCTTGCCTGCAGGGTCTCCCTTGAGAAGTCAGCTGATAGTCTAATTGGGACCCCTTTGTACATGATTCTTTTCTTCTCTCTCGCTGCTTTTAAGATTCTCTCTTTATCTTTTACTTTTGACATTTTGATTATAATGTGTCTTGGAGTGGTTCTCCCTGGGTCCAGTTGTTTTGGAACTCTCTGTGCTTCCTGGACCTGTAAGTCTATTTCCTTCCCCAAGTTTGGGAAGTTCTGATTTATTATATTTTCACTTAATTTTTCAATTTCTAGTTCTTCTTCTTCGCCCTCTGGCAATCCAATCACCCGTATGTTGGATCTCTTATAGCTGTCCCAGAGGTTTCTGATCCTCTCATCATTTTCCTTGCTTCCCGTTTCCTCTCTCTGCACTGGTTGACTGTTTGTTCCTTCTCTATGTTCTGGTTTGTTGATTTGAACTCTGGATTTTATTTCCTCACCATCTATCTCGTATGTGATTTTGTTCCTTTCATTATGAGTGTTTTTCAATTCTTTTTCATCTTTTTCCAGATCTTCTGTTAATTCTGTAAGCCACCTGATAACAATGGCCCTGAACTGAGCCTCTGACAGGTTTCTTATTTGTTCATCTGTCAGATTCTTCATCTGTTACCTGGTGAGCTGCGCTACCAGGATTTCTATCGTTGTCTGCCTCATTTTGACAGATGCGTTTTTCTAACTCACTAATCTGATCCTCTGCTTCATTTAGCCTGCTTTTGATTGATTCTACTGTGTTCTTCAGTTAAGAAATTGTATTCTTCATTTCTTCCTGGTTCTTACTGATAGTTTCTATGTGTTTTTTTATGCTGGTTTAGTTCTCCACAAGTTCCTTGTAGCTTCCCTGGAGTTCTTTGTAATTCCCATGAAGTTTGTTGTAGTTTTCTTTGAGTTTATCAAGTTCATTGAGCTTTCTTATAACCATTCTTTTGAATTCCATGTCTGATAGTTGGCTTACATCTGTTCCATCTATCTCTCTTTCTGGGGATTCCTCTTTTCCTTTCATTGAAAGGTTGTTTCTGTGTCTCCCCATGTTAAATGCTTCTTGTTTGTTTTTGTTTCTTATATTTCTCTGCCTTGATTTCCCACCTTCGTGGTATGAGATTCTGTATAAGAGACCTGGGAGATTCAATGGTGCAGTCTCTTTAATCTCCTGAGCATGATGTTCTTGGGATGCCCTTTATGCCATTTGTTTAAGCTGTCTGGTTGTATTTCATTTACTCTTTGTTGGATCTTTTCCTTTGACTAGTTGACTGAGAGTCACTCTGCCCACCTTGTCTTGAGTTCTTTTGTGGAGATGCTGTTAAAACATAAACACACAATCCAGGGAAGAAACCCACACCTTCCAAAATATCCCCAACTTGCAATCAAACTATCAGAAGCAAATGATCCAGTATTGATATAAATGTAAAGAGGTTAAGACTATTATACTATAGGAGATAAGAGTTGTTTTAAATGAAAGAAAGATGATTTTTGAGAGGGAAGATGAAAAAATAATAATAGTAGCAAGTGGCATCAAGGCTATGCAAGACAGTAAGTAATACTTACATTGTATGTTGAAAAAGGGAGGGAAGAATGCAGAATGAAGTGAGACAGTGGAAGTGTATAATATTAGGTTTATATAGCAGTTATATGCTATATGCTCTATGTTTAATGTGAGAAAGAGGATTAAAGAAACAGACAAACAAACAAAGAATTAAGGAAGGAAAGGAGAGAGAGAAGGTAGGAAATAAGTTAAAGAAAGATTTTTCCCCAGTACAACCTTTGGGCGCTGTCTTCTTTTTTGGATCCGCCCTTGGTCAAAATTCCATGAGTTTCAAATCTTTTCTGGCTGGCTGGTTGTGAGGAGATCTAGCTTGATACTGTGGTTGCTATTCTTTCACTCGTGGGCCTGCCACCACTCTGCTGTGAGCTGGATTTAGTTGGGTCCCCTCCCCTCTGGTCCTGTGGTACCCTCAGCCCTCTTCAGGCTTGTCTATAGTGCTGTTCTGCTGATGGGCCAGCGTGCACATGCTAATAGTCTCTACCCAGCATCAAGTCTTGTCTCTGCTCCTCCAAAAAAATCTCTGTGTTGCCTCCAATTGCATCACTGGCCTGTGTCCCTGCCTGTACACCTGTGTGTGCCACTTGCCTGCCTGGGGTCCCTACTGAGTCTCCAGTTCCACTGCACCTTTCCTTTATGGGCTCCTCTCCCTGGCTCAGTTCTGCTTTTTCTTTTTTGGTAGAGCCTTGGTGCAAACACCCAAAGAGCAGAGTTGTCAGCCCAGGGTTCACAGCCAAGGGAGTCCCCATCTAGACTCAGTTCATACAGTTTCTCACAGTCCATGCTGTTCACTGTCTTTGCACACCTCTGGCTGTTTCATCTAAATCTTCTTGCTGACTCCCTCCAGGACTTTGCTGGTTGGTGTGCCTATGGCAGGGGAAGCTTCCAAGCAGATCATAGCTAATGAGCCAGTCAGTAGCAGTCCCTGTTGGGTGCGGTGCAGCAGAGGCATTGGACTGGGAGGCCCAGAGACTCTACTTGGAGAGCACGGGGCCAAGCTTTCTGCCCTCTTTCACACTGCTCCCGCACTCCCTTCCATGTTCTCACTATCTGATATCCACACTCACTCACTCCTCTCCATGTTTGTACTCCAAGTCCTTTCATGATGGGAGCAAGCAGACAACACTGCTACCTACTCCGCTGCCATATTTTCTCCCTCTCCACTTCTGATTTTATTTATTTGAGTTTTTTCTCTTTTTCGCTTGATGAGTCTGATTAAGAGCTTTGTCAATCTTGCTTCTCTTTTCAAAGAACCAGCTTTTGGTTTTACTGATCATTTGTATTTTTTAAAGACTATTTTATTTATTTCTGCTCTGACATTTATTATTTATTTTCATCTACTCACTTTAGGATTTGTTTGTTGTTCTTTTTCTAGTTCCTTTAAGTGTAAATCTAGAGTGTTTATTCAAATTTTTTCTTGTTTCCTGAGGTAAGACTGCTTTTGCTGTGTCCCATAGATTTTGCTTTGCTTTGTGTTCATTTACATTTGTTTATTTGTTTCAAGGTATGTTTTGATTTTTACCAATGTTATTGTTAATCCATTAGTTGTTTAATAGCATATCATTTATCCTCCATATCTTTGTGTGTCAGAGAAGATGCTTGATGCTATTTTAATCTTCTTAAATTTATTGATACTTGTTTTGCGTCCTAACATGTTGTTTATCCAAGAGAATTTTTCATGTGCACTTGAAAAAAATGTAATTTTGATGTTTTTGTGTGAAACACTCTGAAGGTATCAAATTAAATTCATCTGATCCTCTGGACTTTTGGCCAAGATGGAGGTGTAAATACACACACTGTGTCTCCTCACAACTAAGAAGTAATTTACAACCACTTCAAAACTAAAACCAACAAACAAACAAATAGAAAATCTAGAAAATCAAAACTACAGGAAAGTTTTGCAAATAAATACAGAAGAAACAATCAGCCAGAAAAGTAGGAGGGGTGGAGCAGGGACAGAGAGAAAGAGGAGTGGAGCAGAGGTTGTCAGGGTGGTGCTTGGTAGGCAGCACGGCTATAGGTGGTGTGGCTGGTGGGTGCAGCTAGAATTAGCCATGGTGAAAAACACAGTTATATGGTTTAAACCTGAGAAGTGATCCCAGCCCCAAACCAGATGGATCCTACCCCCAGACCAGACCACATAGCTTGTGGTTCCTGCACCGGGGAAAATAGAGCCACATTGCTTCTGACTGTGGCTCAGTGGGGGGTCGGGGTGGGGGAAGAAGCTACCTGTCTCAAAAAGGAGGAAGCTAGCTTAGTATGGGAAGCTTAGCCTGGAAAAGTGGCGGCAGGTGGCACTGTTCCCTCTCAGATTCATCCCCCAAATATAGCACCAAAATGTGGTAAAACAGGTGCCAGCACTATCGAATACCTAAGGCTCCACCCCCTGTAACATAACATGTGTGACAGCTCTACCCAAATCACAGAAGCAAACACAGAAAGCTGTCAAGACAAGGAGACAGAGAAAGAAGTATGGCCCAGAAGGGGGTGCAGATCAAGGTCCCAGTGACACACTAAGCAACAAGCTGATAGCACACCTAATAGGTGAGGAGATAGTGAACTTAACAGATGCACAGTTTAAGGAATTGGTTGTAAAGTTGCTCACAGACTTGACAGAAAAATTATACAGGCTGGGGAAAGAATGAAGGCTATCCTGGCTTAAATAAAAAAAAAATCCACACAAAACACGTGGTGATGGAGAGTAAATCAGGATTCAAATTATCAAATTGGAACACAAGGAAGAAACAAACAGTGAACCAATATAGAAGGAGGAAACAAGAATTGAAAAAAAATGAGGAAAGGCTTAGAAACCTCTGGGATGGCTTTAAACATGCCAACATCCAAATCATAAGGATGCCAGAAACTGAAGAGGGAGAGCAAGAAATTGAAAAATTATGTGAAAAAATAATGAAGGAAAACTCCCCTAATTTGGTGAAAGAAATGGACATATGGAAGTACAGACTCTCAAACAAACTAGGCCCAGGGAGGACCACACCACAACACATTATAATCAAACTGCTAAAGGTTAAATAAAGAGAGAATCTTAAAAGCAGCAAGAGAGGAGAGTAGAATTATCTACAAAGGGGTACGCATAAGATTGTCAGCTGTTTTCTCAAAAGAAACTTTGCAGGCAAGAAGGGACTGGCAAGAAATATTCAAAGTGATTAAAAGCAAGAACCTACAACCAAGATTACTCTAACCAGCAAAGTTATCATTCAGGATGGAAGGGTAGAGAAAGTGCTTTGCAGACAAGGTAAAGCTAAAGGAGTACATCATCACCAAGTCATTCTTATATGAAACATTAAAGGGACTTATTTAAAAAAAAAGAAGATCAAAACTATGAACATTAAAGTGAAAGCAGTATCACAACTATCAACAATAGAAGCAAGGGCATGGAAACAAAGGCAAACTAAGCAGACAACCCAAGTGGGAACAGAATCATATGTATGGGGAAAATGTCAGCTGGGATGGGGAAAGGTGGGGAGGAAGGGAAATGGTGCAGGAATTAAGAAGCATAGTAGGAGTGTACAGAATGGACAGGAGGGTGTCGAGAAGAGCTTTATGTATGACCCACGGACATGGACTAAGGGGGGGCTGCTGGAAGAAGGGGGGCTGCTGAGTGGAAGGGAGCAAAGGGAAAGGAAATTGGGATAACTATAACAGCACAATCAATAAAACATACAAAAAATTATCTGATCTTGTTTGTCATTTAAGGTTGCTAGGTGCAGAAAATTTTAATGAGGAGATTTAATTATATTTTGCATATGGTCAGCATATTTAAAATATTATTTTTTGTTTTAATCTTGGACTTAAGAATGGCATCATAAAATCAAAATCTCAACAGATGCATGATCTTCACATGTGGTTTATGAGCATAGATCACTAATGACTAATACCAACTTGTTTATTAGTTCCAGCCCTTGTGGAAAATTTGATGAATAGAAAGTTAGATCATGACCCAATTGTAGCTTTCCTGAACATAAGAGATTTATAGTATGTTACAGGAAATAAATATTCAAATTTACTTAAAGCACATTTCTATACTAGATTTGTCCTGAAATTGTTGTTTGTTTACATAAAAATATTTTGATAAATTCAATTGTTAAAGCCAGTATTGGTTATGTTAAGACAGATATCTATTTGACATCTTAATTAGGATAATCTAAATTATGCTATAGTAAAACTAAGACTCAAAATGTCAGTGGCCTAACACATTAAAGGTTTATTTCTTACTCATGATACACATAAAACATGGATAGTGAAGACTCTGGTCTGCATACAATACTCAAGGACAAAAACTGATAGAAGCACTGCCCTATCATAACTGCATTATAAATGTATGGCTTCCAGAGTCATGAAACAAGAGAAGTGAAAAACTAGAGAGTTATGCTTCGGCTCCTAATATATTATCCCAATGACACAATTCCCTTTCTCTCATTGCTCATTGACCAAAGCCAGTCCCATGGTATCCCCTAACTGCAAAGGGTAAAAAAATATATGAACTCTGATATAAGAGCAAGCATTCAGGCCAGAGGTCTGTGTTTGTGATATGAATTTGAGAGTGTTTAGCCATATTTATATTATTTAAATCTAGTAGCTAGTCAAGTTACCAGGACTTAAACAGAAGTAAAGGAGAGAAAAGGAAAGAGAATTGGGACCTGGGGTGCTCCAATGTTGATAGGTCTGGGAAAGAAAGAGAACAGCAAAGGATATTGACAAATGAGGTAAGAGGAAAGACAAGGAACTGTGGTGCATTGGAATTCAAGAATGGGTATCAAGGAGAATAGAGAGTGATGGACTATGACAAATGCTACTGGTAGTTTCAGAAAGATGAGAACTGAGAATTGACCATTGAATTGGCAAATGGATCACTGCTGTCTTTCATGTTTTGGAGGTGTAGTGAAACATGATTGGGGTGGGTTTAAAGGAAGATGGGAGGAGAAGAATTAGAGATAGTAAGTTTAGCAATTCTTTTGGGAAAGTTTAATATAAAAGATGAGAGAAATGGAATGGTAGCTAAAGAAGGAAGAGGGATTAAGAACACTTTTTTTTGTAATGGGAAAAATAATAGTCCATGTATATGCTAATAAATAGAGAAAGATTGATGATGTAGGAGAGAGGGGCAAAAATTGCTGAAGTGATGCTCTTGAACAAGAGAGAGTAGATGTGTCTACTAAACAAGTAGAACTGATTGGCTTTAGCTAGAGACATGGAGAGTTCATCTCTAATGATAAGCAGGAAGGAAAAATTGAAGAGTAAAATGTGGTGATGGGAGTCTCTGTAAATCTGTTGAAGCTCATGTGAAGGTGTTATGGAAGTTATGCCTTGAATTAGGTATGAACACCAAATGAAATGAACTTCAAAGTAATTGACAAATTTGTTGTTATTAATTTGCTATTAGCCTTTAATAATTTAGCATTAGCAAAAACTGAAGCTGCCAATAGAAACTCCAATAAGAAGATGGCATACCAGGCTCATCTGGAAGAAGACAGAGCCTGCCTACAGGCTCTTGGCATTAGAACAGTTTGTAAGCTTTCTGAATTAGTTATCTCTGCAGAGATGCTGCTCACCAGAGGAACATGAGGAGAGTAAGGGTCATCCTAGATTATTCTTATGGAAAGATGAAATAGGAATTGAATGGATATAGACCTATACATCTGTTGTTAGACTGTGTTTACATAGTTATGTTAACTTTTAAATTAATCTCTAGCCCAGAGTTACAGTAATTTGCCAATTCAGTTACACGGGTCTCACTTGTATGTGTCACATGCAAGATAGTAGCAACCATTCAAAAAAGTCAATGATTTGAGAACCAGAAGGCTTCTTTTAGGAGAACTGTACCTTCTACATTATTTCATTTAAATATTTACATTTAAATGAACATTTACATTCTGTTATGCAATAATAATTAATGTCTTTCTAATATGGGATAAAATTTACTTTCACAGGCCCCAGATCATGACAGGCTATTGACACTTCTGTTGCCTTACAGATTATCAAAACTAAACAATACAAAAATTTGTTCTGGTGGGTGTGCATGTGTGTGTTTCTGATTAATTCAAATTGGCAATAGTTGACTAACTCTATAATCATTGGAACTCTTCTAACTTTTTGGACCCATAAAAATAATTTTCCCTTATATTAGTAGATGCTATATCATGAAGTTAGCATATTCTGGAAAATCAAGCTACTTTTGTTGCTATAATTCTAAACATGTCCAAAATACTACTAATCATAGAATCACAGAATTATTCAGAGCATTCCTACCATTTAGAGAATTATACCTGGAGAACTTAGGGAAAGAATTTTAGAGGCCAATTGGTACCCCATTGCTATCATACAGATTGCCAAAGAAGGGAGACTGTGAAATAGAATTGCCAGAGGAGCCTCCCTCTGATGTCAGCAACTCCTTTATGAAAATACAATTAACTTATTCTTCCACTCTAGACTTTTAACAGGATAACAGTGGACAAACTGCTAGGCTTTATTAGCCAGAATAGAAACAGACATCACTATGTCATAACATTTAAACAAGAACTTCTATATTCTCTAATACAGAGCTTGAATGTTCTGAATTTGTGATGTATTTGCTTTATTTTCCCACCTTGCTTATCAGGCTTTAATTAATACACTGAACATATAAAGGTGTTAAAAGCATTTTATTTTTCATACATAAAGTTAAAATTCCTAAAAAAAATAATACATGCCATATTTAAAAATAACATATAGAAGAATTTATAATTAAAAGCAGCAGCCCCTTGCCCCATCTTTTTTTACAAGTAATTCTGTTCCTCAGAGGCAGTATTTTTCTTTTTAAGCGTTTCCATCTTTAAATTATTTGCTAGTTAATTTCACATTATCTATATACTATGTCACTATCTCTTAATTCTTTATAGAGACATTGTTTATTGACATTCTCATTGATGCAAGTTTAGCTAGGTCATCTCCTTCACACCCTCACCACCACCACTATCTACTTTTGTCAGAGATACTTTAGGACTTCTTTTGGTTATATGTATTATCTACTGATTATAGACAATACCTCTAGATGCCTCACTTTATGAAAGGACATTAGTGCCCCTATCCTCGATTTAAACTCTCTTTCTTGTTTCCATCACCCAAATTACATCATTTATACTTTCCCATATACGTGTAAAATTTAAAGCCATTTTCATTGTGTTCTGCAGCATAATTAACACCGTTATGATGTATATATGGGTAGATTTTAAAGTTGACAATCAGCATATTCTGGCCTGTGACTCCATTTATGATTAATTTCTCTAATTAACTCATTCTATTCTGTTTTTTGTCTCCTGAAAAGTCATTGAGAACTCTTATTTGCTGATGGTACATCTCTGGTTCTCTTTGTTTTGTGTTCTTGTAGTTTCATGTCCTTTTTATTTCTTCAATTTTAATAAGTTCTAGAGAAGAAAAAAGGATAAACAGATGTGCTCAGTCCACCATCTTGCACCAGAGGCAAGATGACTTGTGACTTGTGCTTTCCCCCCAATACTTATGCAACAAAATGAAAGTGTTGTGCCAGCAATAATCTAGCTAGACATTTATATTTCTAGTAATGCACTATTGGAACTACATTTTATACTATCTTTTTAGTTCTGCAGTTTAACATTTCATTATTGCTTTAAATATAGTAAGGAAAGTATTGTAATTCAAAACCTCTGAGATAGAAAATTGGAAAAGTAAACACACACTTTGGAAAATTTAACAAAGCATATGAAAACTGACCATAGATTTTGTCTTTTCTATTCTGACAATCTTTAAAAAATATTGAAAACAAAAATGTTTTATTTTAATTTATTAACATAATATCTTTATTCCTTATTTAGTCTCTTCCAGTTACAGTTTATAATATGTCTGGCAAGATAAGATAGTAATATGCTTTCCTCTTGCCTCTGTCTTCTGTAAAGTCTGGTTTATAGTTTTAATAACTCCTTGGAACAAGTTACTGTACAACATAAACACATATTCCTGTTTATTCTGAATGAGTTTTGTTATTGCTGTATTATAAAAATAATTGTGATCCTAAAAAATATATACTCCTAAATTAAAACCAAGAACTTAACTTAGCTACAATGTATACACAGTTTCACAAAATTCATCTAGCCTGAACCGTTGCCTTCAGTGTCTGCATGATTTAATTTTTAAGTATGTCAAATTTATATCTTCCTGTTTTCTTACTGCCCTAACAGTACACTCGTTTTGAATATTTTTATTACCATTTTGTGGGGCTCAGGAAATGTCTTGATGTGTCAACAAGAGAGTCTGCTTTGTCCTGGACTTAAGGTAAAGCTGACTTCAAAAAAAAAAAAAATAGAAGTAGTGAAACTTCGTGGTGAAGGGGCTTGGGTAAGAGACCAGACAGTGGGCATCAGTACTGGCTCAGTCTCTGACTGACTGGGTGACCTTGGACACATGACTTACTCCCTTGAAACTTGTGAAATGGGAATAGTAATAGTATCTAGCTTAGAGAGCTGTCAAGAGGCTCAAACAAAACAATGCACGTAAAACATAGCAAAATGCCCATAAATTACACATTGCTACTTTTTATTTTTACTCATGTGACTTGCTAATTACTCATAAGTATTAACCCTCTCCTGTTGAAGAACACAGAATTACCTATGCATGAATTTCTCCTTAAAAATGTAAGGATATAAAATATATTCTGAGGATAGCTTTTCAATATTAATAATGTTTTTTGTTTTCCTTTATGGGCATGATTTGTATTCTGAGAACTGAACAATGTGCAGTTAGAAATATTAAGTTCAACTTTAATTTTTCTCCCACTTAGAAGGTCAAGTTTTTATATAGCTTATTTATATCTAAATCTATCTTTTAGTTAATCTGAATTCAGTAGCTTAACATTGAAATTAGTTACATAAAACTTTAACTTTTACTTTCACTTCACATAGCAGTCCCTAAATTTCTACGAGAGAAGTTTGTGTCCTAATTAGGTAAAGAAGAGAAGATGAGTCAACAGAGGGAAAAATACTAAAGACAATAATTCTAGCTCGACCACTAACTTTCTTTGTGACTTAAATCAGCATAGTTTATTTATTCATCAATTCATGCATGTTTATGCTGTACTATCTACCAGGAAGTAAAGAGACAAATAAAATCCCTTTTCTTAGGAAACATACAGCTTGGTTTGAAAGGCAGACCAAGTACAATACAATGTATGTGGCAATAGATATATGATGTAAATAATAATACACATATCACCAAATGACATGTAAACATATATGGTGTGTGTTAATGTATAAAGTATAATGCATGTACTATGAAATTTATCTCACTATATTTATTAATTTTTTCATTTATTACATTTTTCTGTATGTGTATATATCTCCTTGATATTTGCTGAGTTTCTGGAATCTTTAAATTTATATCTCTGATAAAATTTTTAAATGGTTTATCATATTTATTTAAAATTTTTTTCTGCACTATTATCTCTCTCCTCTCTCTCCTGGGGGGTGGGGGTTAACACATTTAAATATAAAAAACTCTTTTGCTGTTTTCTCACAGATGTCTAAGTCTCTGTTAAAAATTTTTAAACATTTTTTCTCTTTTTTTGATTAGATAATTTCTACTATTCTATATTAAAGTTACTGACCTCTGTAATTTAAAAATATTAAATAAATAAAAATTAATCTGCCATCTCTAATCTACCTATAAGCTGATCCAGCAAAGTTTTATTTTACATATGTAATATTCCATTCTAGAATTTTCATTTGGTACTTTTTATAGTTTCTATTTACCTGCTGGCATTTACTACATTTGTTCATTCATCATGAGCATATTTTCTTCTACCGAGTGTGGTTATATACCTGCTTTGAAATACTTGTTTGCTAACTCCAAAACCTGGGTTATTTCAGAATCTCTGTGCATTTTTTTTTTTTCTTGAGAATGGGTCATGCTTTTCTATTTCTTTATATATCTAGGAGTTTTAGATTGTATCCTGGACTTTACAAATGATGTGTTCTAGAGACTGTGGGGTTCTCTTATATTTCTCAAAAGTGTTCATTGTTTGGTTTTAGCAGGCAATAAACTTGTCTAGATACACATTTTCAGCTCTATCTGCCTGTAAAGACAACAGCGAAGCCCATATTTAGTTTTTTTACCCCTGTGCTGCCTGCTGTCTGTCCTATGGCTGTACAGTGCAGGGTGCAGCCAGAAATTTGGGTAGTGTTTATGCACAGGATTTGGAGCTCCCCCTCTCTTTGCTCTCCAATTTTCAGGATTTACAATTAACTCTCCAGATGATATGGTAACCTGAATTCTGTTCTCTCATACATTTTTTAAAAATTGTTTTACCATTACAGTTGTCTCACTTTTCCCCCATTGCTCCCCACACACTCAGTCCACCCCTTCTCCCACAGGCATATCCCAACCCGTTGTCCATGTCTATGAGTCATTTATACATGTTCTTTGACTAGACCCTCCCATTACTTATCCCCATTCTCTCCCTCCCCCCTCCCCCCAATAACTGTTATTCTGTTCCTTGTTCTATTTTGTTCATTTGTTTGTGTTATCTATTAGTCTCCTGAATTAGGTGATATCATATGGTTTTTTTCTTTCATTGCCTGGTTTATTTCACTAAGCATAATTCTCTCTAGTTGCATCCATGTTGTTGCAAAAGGCAGGAATTCCTTCTTACTTTCTGCTGCATAGCATTCCATTGTGTAAATGTAACACTGTTTTTTAATCCACTCATCTACAGATGAGCACTTAGACTGTTTCAAGCACTTATCTATTGTAAACAGTGCTGCTATGAACATAGGGCTGCATAAGTTCTTTTGAATTGGGGTTTCAGGATTCTTTGGGTATAATAATAGCAGTGGAATCACTGGTTCAAAGGGCAGTTCAATTTTTAGTTTTTTGATGTAATTTCATACTGTTTTCCATAGTGGCTGCACCGGTCTGCATTCCCACCAACAGTGCACTAGGGTTTCCATTTCTCCACATCCTCACCAGCACTTGTTGTTCCTTGATTTGTTGATGATGGCCATTTTGACAAGTATAAAGTGGTATCTAATTGTGGCTTTTATTTACATATATCTGATGGCTAGTGATGTTGATTATTCTTTAATGTGTCTATGGACTCTTTGTGTATCTTCTTTGGAGAAGTGTTTGTTCAGGTCTTTGCCTGTTTTTTAACTGGGCTATCTTCTTGGTGTTGAGATGTGTAAGTTCTTTATATATTTTGGAGATCAATCCCTTGTCTGAGGTATCATTGGCAAATATGTTTTCCCATATGGTTGGTTTCCTTTTCATCTTGCTAAAGTTTTCTTTTGCTGAGTAGAAACACTTTAGTTTGATATAGTCCCATTTGTTTATTCTTTCCTTTATTTCCCTTGCCTTAGAAGATGTATGGGAGAAAATATTGCTACGTTGGATATCTGAAATTTCCCTGCCTATGTTTTCCTCTAGGACTTTTTTGGTGCCATGGTTTACATTTAAGTCTTTGATCCATCTTGAGTTTATTCTCATGTATGGTGTAAGTTGGTGGTCTAGTTTCATTTTTTTGCACATCCCTGTCCACTTCTCCCAGAACCATTTGTTGAACAGGCTCTTCTCACCCCATTTTATCCTTCTTCCCTTTTTGTCAAATATTAGTTGACCATGTAGACCTGGGATTATTTCTGGGCTCTCTATTCTGTTCCATTGATCTATATGTCTGTTCTTATGCCAGTATCAGACTGTTTTGATTAGAGAAGCTTTTTAGTATAGTTTGTGTCTGGTATTGTGATTCCTCTGGCTGTGTTCTTCTGTCTCAAGATTGCTTTGGCTATTGGGATCTTTTTAGGTTCCATATAAATTTTTGAAGTATTTGTTCTAGGTCTGTGAAATATGTCATTGGTATTTTAATAGGGATTGCATTGAATCTGTAAATTGCTTTGGGTAGTATGGACATTTTAATGATGTTGATTCTTCCCATCCATGAACATGGTATGTGCTTCCATTTATTTGTATGTTTCTTAATTTCTTTCTTCAGAGCTACATAGTTTTCCGAGTACAGGTCTTTTATCTCTTTGGTTAAGTTTATTCCTAGGTACTTTATTTTTCTTGTTGCTACAGTAAACAGTATTTTTTTGTTGTTGTTTCTATTTCTGACATTTTATTGTTGGTGTACAGAAATGCCTTAGATTTCTGTATATTTACTTTGTATTCTGCTATCTTGCCAAATTTGCTTATTATGTTGAGTAGTTTTTTTGTGGAGTTTATAGGGTTTTCTATGCATGCTATCATGTAATCTGAAAACAATGACAGTCTTACTTCCTCTTTCCCAATTTGGATACCTTTTATTTCCTTTTCTTGTCCAATTGTTGTGGCTAGAACTTCCAAGACTATGTTGAATAGGAGTGGAGAGAGTGGACATCCTTGTCTTGTTCCTGATCTCAGGGGAAATGCTTTCAGTTTTTGTCCATTTAGTATGATGCTGGTTTTAGGTTTCCCATATATGACCTTTATTATGTTGAGGTATGCTCCCTCTATTCCCATTTTGCTGAGAGTTTTCATCATAAATGGGTGTTGTACTTTATCAAATCCTTTTTTTCTGCATCTATTGATATGATCATGTGATTTTTGTCTTTCATTTTGTGTAGGTTGTGTATTATATTTATTGATTTGTAAATGTTAAACCATTCACGCATCCCTGGGATGAATCCTACTTGATCGTGGTATATGATCTTTTTAATGTGTTGCTGGATCATTTTTGCCAATATTTTGTTGAGGATTTTAGAATCTATGTTCATCGGTGATATTGGCCTGTAGTTTTCTTTCTTTGTTGTGTCTTGACCTGGGTTTGGATTAGGGTAAATACTGACTTCATAGAAAGAGTTTGGGAGTTTTCCCTCTTCTTGGATTTTTTGGAATATCTTGAGAAGGGTAGGAGTTAGTTCTTCCCTAAATGATTTGTAAAATTCACCCATGAAGTCACCCAGTCAAGGGCTTTTGTGTGCCAGAAGATTTTTGATTACAGTTTTAATTTCACTCTTTGTTATTAATCTTTACAGGGTTTCTGTTTCTTCTTGGTTCTGTTTTGGAAGGTTTCTAGAAATTTGTCCATTATATCTAAGTTGTCAAGTTTCTTGCCATAAAGTTGTTTATAGTAGTTTCCTATAATCCTTTGTATTTCTGTAACATCAGTCATGATTCTCTTCTTTCATCTCTGATTTTTTTATTTGGGTCCTCTCTCATTTTTCCTTGATGAGCCTGTCTAAAGTATTGTCAATTTTTTTTTATCTTTTCAAAGAACCAGCTCCTACATTTGTTGATCTTTTGAATTGTTTGCTTAGTCTCTATGTCATTTAATTCTGCTGTGACCTTGATGATTGCCTTCCTTCTACTCACCCTGGACTTTGTTTGTTGTTGTTGTTCTAGTTCTTGTAGCTGTAGAGTTAGATTTTTTTTTCGAGATTCTTCTATCCTTTTCAGGTAGGCCTGTATTGCTATGAACTTTCCTGTCAGGACTGCTTTTGCTGTGTCCAATAGGTTTTGGGCTGTTGTGTGTTCATTATCATTAGTTTCCAGAAACTTCTTGATTTTTTCCTTAATGTCATTTTTAACCCATTCATTATTTAATACCATGTTATCCATTTTCCACGGGTTTGAATGTCTTCAATTTTCTTCCCTTGAGGTTAATTTCTAGTTCAAGGCATTGTGGTCTGAGAAGATTCTTGATATAATTTCAATTTTCTTGTATTTGTTGAAGCTTGTTTTGTGTCTTATCATGTGGTCTATCTTTGAAAATGTCCAATGTGCACTTGAAAAGAATGTATATTTTGTTTCTGTGGGGTGAAAAGTTCTATATATATATCAGTTAAGTTCATTTGATCTAGTGTTTTGTTCAATGCCTCAATACCCTTGGTGTTTTTTTGCTTCAATGATCTGTCTATTGTTGATAATGGGGTGTTAAAGTCCCCTACTATGAGTGTGTTGCTGTTAATATCCTTCTTGTAGTCTTCTAGTATTTTCCTTATATTTTGGGTGCTCCTATGTTGGGTGCATATATATTTACCAGGATTATATCTTCTTAATGGATTGTTCCCTTGACTATTATGAAATGTCCTTCTTTGTCTCTTTTTGTGGTCTTTGATGTGAAATCTGTTTTGTCTGATATAAGTATTGTTACACCAGCTTTTTTTTTCATGTCCATTTGCTTGGAATACTTTTTTCCATGCCTTCACTTTCAGTCTGTATAAATCTTTTGTTTTGAGGTGTGTTTCTCGTAGACAGCATATATGTGGGTCATGTTTTCGTATCCATTCCATTACCCTATGTCTTTTGATTGGTGCATTTAATCCATTTACATTTAAGGTTTTTAGTGACAGGTATTTATTCATTTCCCTTTGTACCTGTGTTCCTCTCCCTCTCTCTTTTATCTTCTTTTTCTTAAAGCATTGCCTCTAGCATCTCTTGCAATGCTGGTTTGGTGAAGATGTATTCTTTTAGTTTTCCTTTGTCTGGAAAACTCCTTATTTCACCTTCCATTTTGAAAGAGAGCCTTGCTGGGTAGAGTATTCTTGGTTGTAGGCCTTTGTTTTTCATTGCTTGAAATATTTTTTGAAATCCCTTCTTGCTTGTAGTGTTTCTGTTGATAAATCAGTTGATAATCTTATTGGAACTCTCTTATATATTATTTTCTGTTTTTCTTTTGCTTCTTTTAGGAGTCTTCTTTGTCTTTCAATGTTGCTATTTTAATTATGATGTGTCTTGGAGTGGGCCTGTTTGGATTCATCTTCATTGGGGCTCTCTGTGCTTCCTAGAGTTGCATGACTTTTTCTCTCATCAGGTTAGGAAAATTTTCTGTCATTACTTTTTCTATCAGGTTTTCTAACCCTTCTCCTCTTCTCCCTGTTGTATCCTTATGATTCTGATGTTGTTGGGTCTCATGTTGTCCTGCAGTTCTCTTAAACCCTCTTTATTCTTTTTGAATCTTTTTTCACTTTGTTGTATTGTCTTGGAAGTTTTTTCTATGTTGTCCTCTAACTAACCGATCTGATCCTCTGCTTCATTTAGCCTTTTGATAGATTCTACTGTGTTCTTCAGTTCAGAAATTGTTTTCTTCATTTCTTCCAGGTTCTTATTAATATTTTTTATGTCATTTTTTAATGCTGGTGTAGTTCTCTGTAAGTTTCTTGTAGCTTTTCTGCAATTCTTTGTAGTTTCCTTGGAGTTGGTGGTAATTTCCCTGGAGTTCGTCATTTTTTGTTTTTTTTTTAATATATTTTATTGATTATGCTCTTACAGTTGTCCCAATTTCTTTTCCCTGTGCTCTCCTCCACCAAGTGGCCCCCCTCTCTGCAGTTGTCACCCCCCCTTTCAGTCCATATCCATTGGCTGTGCATATAGTTCTTCTTGACCTCTTCTTATCTATTCCATTCCCTCCTACTATGCTTCTTTATGCTTCTTAATTCCTATACCATCTCCTGCCCTTTCCCCCTTCCCCCTCCTCAATGACCTCCCCCCAATATGTTCTCCATACCTATAGTTCTTTTTTCCACTCTCATTGTCTACTTAGTTTGCCTTTATTTCGATTTCCTAGCTTCTGTTATTGGTTGTTGTGATGTAGTTTTCATTTTAATATTCATAGTTTTGATCCTCCTTCTTCTAAACCAGTCCCTTTAACATCTCATATAATAGTGGTTTGGATCTAATGAACTCCTTCAGTTTTACTTTGTCCTGGAAGCACTTTCTCTGCCCTTCTATTCTGAATGACAGTTTTGCTGGATAGAGTATTTGTGGCTGTAGGTTTTTGATTTTCATTACTTTGAATATTTCTTGCCAGTCCCTTCTTGCCTGCAGAGTCTCTTTTGAGAAATCCACTGATAGTCTAATTGGGACCCCTTTGTACATGATTCTTTTCTTCTCTCTTGCTGCTTTTAAGATTCTCTTTTTATCTTTAATTTTTGACATTTTGATTATAATGTGTGTTGGAGTGGTTCTCCCTGGGCCCAGTTTTTCTGGAACTCTCTGTGCTTCCTGGACCTGTAAGTCTCTTTCCTCCCCCAAGTTAGGGAAGTTCTGCTTCATTATTTTTTCACATAATTTTTCAACTTCTAGTTCTTCTTCTTTGCCCTCTGGCAATCCTATTATCCAAAAGTTCAATTGCTTATAGCTGTCCCAGAGGTTTCTGATCTTGCCCTCACTTTCCTTACTTTTTGTTTCCTCTTTCTGCACTGGTAGTCTGTTTGTTCCTTCCATATGTTCTGGTTTGTTGATTAGATCTTTGGATTTTATTTCCTCACCACTTTTCTCGTATGTGTTTTCATTCATTTCAGTGTGAGTAGCTTTCATTCCTTCCCTGTCTTGTTCCAAATCTTTTATTAATTCTGTAAGCCACCTTATGACTATAGCTCTGAACTGAGCCTCTGAAAGGTTTTTTACTTGTTCCTCTGTCAGGTCTCTCATCTGCTGCTTGGTGAGCTGCATCACCAGAATTTCAATTGTTGGCTGCTTCGTTCTAACAGATTTGTGTTTAGCTTTCTTCCCAGGCAGGTTATAGGGGGCAGAGCCTCATGCACTCATCACTGCCTGGTGACCGGCAGCAATTGGCGGCCGGTGGCGATCAGCAATCGTTATCACCACTCTGCGGCGCTTTGTGTGGGGGCAGGGGTTGAAGATGGATTCCTGCCAATACTCTCCACTTAGAGACTGGAAGGCTCCTTCCCCACAGCCTCACCATTCAAGGCAATGAGGAGTCTGCCTCCCCCAGCATTGGAATCGTGAACTGCTGGGTTTCGACTGCAGCTGGGATTGCTCCCCTGGCATTTCTTACAGTCCCGCAGCTATTCCTGAGGCTACCCCAGATAGCTCAGCCAGAGTCTTCCATCCCAATTCTGATCTCACCCCTCCTACCTGTCCAGACGAGCACCGCTGGTTTATAACTTCATACGTTGGGCTTCCATGTAGTTTTATTTTCTGAAATTTCTAGTTATTTTTTGTTTTGAGGTAATTGTATTTCTTCTTAGTTGTAGAGGGAGACTGAGTGTGTCAGTCTAAGCCTCCATTTTGGCCAGAAGTCCTATCAGCATTCTTTTGAATTCCATGGCTGGTAGTTGGCTTATGTCTATTCCATCTACCTCTCTTTCTGGGGATTCCTCTTTTCCTTTCATTGGAAGGTTGTTTCTATGTCTCCCCATGTTGGATTCTTCTTGTTTGTTTTTGTTTATTAGGTTTGTATGATTTGATTTCCCACCTTTGTGGTATGTGAAACTTTATAGGAGACCTGGGGGATTCAGTGGTGCAGTCTCTTTGATCTCCTGAGCCTGACACTCTGAAGAAGCTCTTTATGCCATTTCTTTAAGCCATCTGGTTAAATTTAAGTTACTCTTTGTTGAATCCTTCCCTCTGGCTAGTTGACTGAGAGTCACTCTGCCCAACTTGTCTTGAGTTCTTTTGTGGAGATGCTGTTAAAACATAAGCACACAACCCAGGCAAGATATCTGCACCCTCAAAAATATCTGCCACCCACAGTCCCACTCTCAGCAGCAAATAAGCCAGTATTAATATAAATGTAGGGATATTAAGACTACTAGACTATAGGAGAAGCAGATAAGAGTTGTTTTAAATGAAAGAAAGGTCATTTTTGAGAGGAAAGGTGATAGAATAATAATAGTAGCAAGTAGGGTCCAGGCTATGTGAGACAGTAAGTAATATTTACATTGTATGTTTAAAAAAGGAAGAAAGAATGCAGAATTAAGTGAGAAAGTGGAAGTGTATAGTAATAAGTTTTTATAGTAGTTATATTCTATATGTTTAGTGTGAGAGGGAGGATAAACAAAACCAACCAACAAACAAACAAAAATTAAAGAAGAAGGATTGGAGGAATAGAAGGTAGGAAATAAGTTAAAGAAAGAGTTTTAAAAAAAGAAATAAAGAAAAAAAGTGAGAAAGAAAATAAAGAGAGAAAGAAAAAATGGAAAAAAAGAAAGAAAAAGAAAGAAAGAGTTTTTACTCAGTTCAACCTTTGGGCGCAGTCTTCTTTTTCTGAATCTGCCCCTGGTCAAAATCTCATGGGTTTCAAACCTTTTCTGGATGGCTGGCTGTGAGGAGATCCAGCTTGATTCTGGGGTTGCTAGTCTCTTACTCATTGGCCTGCGATGGCTCTGCTGTGAGCTGCACTTAGTTGAGTCCCCTCCTGCAGCACCCTTAGCCCTCCTCATGCTTGTCTAGCAACGTTGTTCTGTTGGTGGACCAGCGTGCACCTGCCAATAATCTCTGCTCAGCCTCCAGTCCTGTCTCCATTCCAGAGCTGCAGCACCGGCTCACGCACCACCTGCCAGCCTGGAGTCCCTACCGAGTCTGCAGTTCCATCGCAGCTTTCCCATATGGGCTGCTCTCCATGGCTCAGATCCGCCCCTTTGTTCAGTAGGGCCCTGGTGTGAATGCCCAAAATGCAGGTGCACACACCACCTGCCTGCCTGGGATCCCTACTGAAGCTACAGTTCCTCCTCATCTTTCCCGTATGGGTTCCTCTCCATGACTCTGATCTGCTCCTTGTTTGGTGGGGCCCTGGCATGAGTGGCCAGAGCACAGAGCTTTCAGATCCGGGTTGCAGCCAGGGTAGTCCCCACCTAGACTCAGTTCATACAGTTTCTCACAGTCTTGGCTGTTCACTGTTTTCCCACGCCTCTGGCTGTTTCAGCCAAACCTTCTCACTGACTCCCTGTGGGACTTTGCTGGTCAGCACGCCCTTGGCAGGGGGAAGCCTCCAAGCAGCTCCCAGCTGTTCTCTCATTCTTTACACAAGAAAGATTGTTGTATTTTTGTTGTTGTTGTTTTTTCTTTTAAAGTATCTTATTTATTCCATTAGAGTGTCCCAAATTTTTCTACTTTTGCCCTCTTCTGCCAAGCCACACTCCCACAGTCAATCCCCACACCATGGATCCTTCACACATGTTCTTTGACTAATCTCTTCCCCTTATTTCCACCATTCTTCACCCCCTCCTATATATCTAGTTCTGTTTTTTTCTCATTAGTTTATTTTGCTCATTAGATTCCTCATATAAGTGAGATCATATGGTATTTGTCTTTCACCAACTGGCTTATTTCACTTAGCATAATACTCTCCAGATCTATCCATACTGTCACAAAAGATAGGAATTCTCTCTTCTCTCTGTCTACTGCATAGTATTCCATTGTGTAAATGTACCACAGTTTTTTAATTCATTCATTTATTGTAAATAACACTGCTATGAACATAGGGGTGTATAAGTTCTTTTGAATTGATGTTTCAGGATTCTTTGGGTATATTCCCAGCAGTGGAATCACTGGGTCAAAAGGCAATTCCATTTTTAATTTTTTTGAGGAAACTCCATACTGTTTTCCACAGTGGCTGTACCAGTCTGCACTCCCACAAACAGTGCACTAGGGGTTCCTTTTCTCCACATCCTTGCCAGCACTTGTTGTTTGTTAATTTATTTATAATAGCCATTCTTACAAGTGTGAAAATCATTTCCCTTAAGATCAGGAACAAGACAAGGACGTCTGCTTTCACCACTCTTATTCAACACAGTATTGGAAGCTCTAGCTACAGCAATCAAACAAGAAGAAATAAAAGACATCCAAATTAGAAAGGAGGAAGTAAAATTACCATTATTTACAAACCACATGATAGTTACATAAGAAAACCCTACAATCCCTACCAAAAATCTCCTTGGCCTAATAAGAGAATTCAGCAAAGTAGCTGAATACAAACTCAATATTCAAAAATTGATAGCATTTTTGTACACTAAAAATGAACTATCAGAAAGAGAAACTAAAAAAAAAAAAAAAAAAAAAAAAAATGTCATTAACTATAACAGCAAAAAGAAAATAAAGTACCTAGGAATCAATTTAACCAAGGAGGTAAGAGACCTATACTTGGAAAATCACAGAAAAATGAAGAAAGGAATTAAGGAAGATACAAATAAATGGAAGTATACACCCTGTTCATGGATTGGAAGAATCAACTTCATCAAAATATCCATACTACACAAAAGAATCTATAAATTCAACACAATACTTATTAAATTACCAATGGCATATTTCACAGATCTAGAATAAACACTTCAGAAATTTATATGGAACCTGAAAAGACCCTAAATAGCCTCCAGATTCTTGAGAAAGAAGAAAAAAGTTGAATAGATCACAATACCTGATATCAAACTATACTATAAGGTTACTATAATCAAAACAGTCTGGTACTGGCATAAGAACAGACATTTAGATCAATGAAACAGAATAGAGAGCCCAGAAATAAAGCCTTGTCTCTATGGTCAATTAATATTTGACAAAGGGGGCATGAGCATAAAATAGAGTAAAAATAACCTCTTCAATAAATCATGTTGGAATAACTGGACTGGCACCTGCAAAAAAATGAGACAAGACTACTAACTTATATCATCCATCAGAATAAACTCAAAATAGATAAAAGACCTAAATATAAGTCATGATATAAAAGTCTTAGTGGAGAACAAATGGGACTACATAAAATTAAAAAGCTTCTTCCCATTTAAAGAAACCATCCTCAAAATAAAAAGAGAATCAACTGTATGGGAGAACATATTTGCCAATGATACAACAGACAAGGGTTTAATCTCCAAAATATATAAAGGATTCATATCACTTAATGTGGGCAACCACTCCTCATGGTTTAAGGAACTGTAGCCCCGGCCTGACCATGATGAGCTGCCAGCTTTCTGGCCGCACTTGCCTCTAAGTCTCAACATAAGGCTGTGTGTGGAACATGGCTGTCAACCACTCAGAGGGTTGCCATGGGAATTAGATCAAAAGATGTTCATTATGCTTTAGAACTTGCTCTGCTTTCCTTATCAGTAATGTAACATAAACAATCTCTAGCAGGGAGTATATGGAACCCTGCACCTGGTCCCAATGTTTTATAGACCTTAACTCTAATCAGTCAATGTGATTCCTGAATTAGTGTATGTTATCTGTTACTGTCAAACAACTGAATACAATAGATAATTTATGAATTTTAGCCTTGTATCTCTCATATATATCCTCCTCAATAAAAGGCATAAAGGATGGAGGTTTGGTTGCTGGTCTCCACTAGAGAGGCAGTCACCTTCCTTCCTCCAGACGTAATAAATTGTCCTGGGTAAAAGTTTGTTCCGCTGTGGTCACGAAGCCTCTGCTGGACAGAGCAACTTCCAACTGATCCTAGGGTGTGTGTGGCACCTCCGCCATAACTTAACACCAGAAAGACAAAAAATCCAATTAATAAATGGGCAAAGGACCTGAATAGACATTTCTCCAAGAAGGGCATACAGAGAACCCATAGACATATGAAAAAATGCTTAGCCTCACTAGCCATCAGAGAGATACAAGTTAAAACCACAATGAGATACTATCTTACACTGGTAGACTGTTGGCTTCTATTTGCATTCTAGATAACCAGCACTGAACCAAACTACAATAAATCCTGCCTTCAGACAGAACTGTAAAAATGAGAAACTGACCCAGTTCTAATCTTTTATTTGTGTAAATTCTCCCCCACATCCAGATTCTGCATACTTTGACGTATTGCCCAATATTTTCAAGTAGGTTTTGTGTGTGTGTGTGTGTGCGCGCGCGCGCGCGCGCATGCATAGAGTTATCTGCATGAGGATTGATCCAATAGGAGCTCTTCAGCCATTTATCAGAAAGGGAACCCTCGATTTGTATTACCATATACAGAGCTAGAGGAATTTATTTGCTTCCATAATTAGCATTGTATTTCAACAAGCAAATAGTATATTCTGTGTGCTCAATTATCTCTTCTATAAGTACTGAGGAAATTATTCAGGATTAGTCTGTTACCGTAGACCTAGGAAGTATAATTATGCCAAGGTTGAGGTTAACTCATTTAAACATTTACACATATCTATATTGGGTTGGAGTATGATGTAAGGTGATTAAAAGTACTTTTAAAAGTTTATTTTTATGATAATGTAGAGTGATGAAAGAAAATGTTTGTTTTAAATATATGACGTCAGTATGCTGTTTGTATCTCTATGGATGTGCTGTCCAGAATGGCAACCATGCCACATGTGGCTATTTTTATATAAAATAAAGTCAAATAAAAGTTCAGTTTCTCACTTATAGTACCCACATTCCAATTACTCAATAACCACATATAGCTAGATACTACTCTGGTACACACAAAATATATAATATTTCTATCATTAAATAAAATTCTACTGAATAACACCGTTCAACAGGGTGCTGCTCTGTAAAATGGACAAGTGAACTTATTGGGAATTGTGTTTGTTCAGTTGGTCATCTGAAATCCATAGGTTATACAATCCATTACCAATTACAGCCATACCTTGATGAACACTGTTGTTTACCTTTTTTGTTACATTGGCTATATTTTCCCTTTATGGGTTGACAAACTATTCAGATTACTACTTTCTTCCTGTGAAATAGCTCTGTAGTCTTAAAGACGGTAATATATTGAATTGGCTTTTATTCATTGAGGACTTGCCTATATTCCAGGCACTTTATCTGCATTATCTTACTTGATCTTATAACGACTTTTTGTCATAGATACTATTAGTCTTTACATTTTACAGGTGGAAAAACCAAGACAGAGAGGCTAGGCAATTTACTCACAGTCCTGTAATAGGTGAGAAATGAAGCCAGGGTTTAATCGTGGAAGAATAAGGGAATGGAAGAATATGTATTTTTATTATTCCCTGAGAGAAGCTTACCAAATATTAAAAATTGGTGATAAAACTGTTTTACTTTCATGAACAGAAATATAGCACAAAAGAATTATACATAAATTAGTAACAACTTTTTAGACTCATACCAAAAACTTCAGTTATGTATCATGCCTTAGTCACATAAATTCCTGATCAAGGAGTGTTTGTTGAAAAATATTTATCCTTCCCTCCCTCTTTCATCTCTCTCAGATGCCAAATTTTCTTTCAAATTACTAGCTTATGAATCACAGATGTTTCTCATTCTGACTCACATCTCTTTCTAGGCTTTACATTCATCCTGTTTTATACTCTTTTAACACTGTAGTCTTTGTTTTTTAATTTTTTATTTAAAGATAATTTACATTTTAATACTTCATACCAAATATATATCATGATATTTTAAAATTCTTTAACTTACATGAAAGAATTTTTTGGTTAAATTAACTTTTATTCAGAAAGTTTTCTATTTTTTACTAGCTTGTATTTATATTATTTTTTCATTAATTGTCCTCCCATTGTTATCCTTCCTTATACTCCTTAACATTATATGAAAAATGTCCAATGGTTTGGAACTCTTAAATGTGACACTGGAGTAAATGTTTACTTTTCTAAGGAAGTGATTCCTCCCTGAGAGGAAGCATGATGGTCACAATGCTGAAGCCAGATCAGACAACCACTTTCTTGCCCTGTTTTTTGCCTTTCAAGTACTGTATTTCTTCTTGCCACCATAAGATGTGTCTTCGTGCTGTCACCAGCTCAGGCTTTTTCAACACTCTCTGGAAATAGAATAGACTAGATTGACCTTTGAAAGCTTCTTTAGAATTATACAGGGTGGGACAACAGTTCTGAGTATGCAAAACACAGAGTTTATCCTTGCACTATTATTTATGAATTATTGTATTACTTTCCATATGAAAAACTGTAAACTTACTTTTGCCCAATCCTGTATGTGTAATAAAAGAGTAACATCTGTACAATATATTTTTGCTAAGCAAAGGAAAACATGGTATTATTATTGTGGCATTCTTTTTCTTACATGAGATTAGAAGAAAAATATTCTAAAAGATTCAAAAAATGTAATTAATAAATTCTTACCAAACACTACAAAATATGATTATAGTTAGAAATACAAGTTACCTATGGCCTTAAGTAAATGAAGTGAAATTATCCTCATTGAAACATTCTTTGCTTATGATATGGCCATTATGTAAAGGAAGAAAAGTTTGCAGGGAGAGTCTGCAGGCTCAAATCACTGAACTCTATTTTTTTGTACTTAGAGGCAAAAACAAGGAAACCCTCATAATTCCATCACAAACCACAGGAACCATAGTTTTAGAAGCATGCAAATTTCCTTTGATATTCAGTCACAAGGAGCTCTTTGAAAGAATTTTCCAGTATTGTTATTTTGGGGATGCAGCTGGATAATCGCCTACATGTGGAAGAAACAAGAAAATCTCATTTCCTCAACATTTTCCCATTGGGCTCATCAAAGGGATCATGAAAATATTTTTGTAAAATGATGGGATTCCCTGGGTTTCCTAATAGATAAAATTAGCTACTCTTCAGTAAGGTATTACATTCCCCACCCTGGGCGAAGAGGCTGTGTTTCTGCTAACTCAATTTTTTAATTAAAAAAAATTTAGTTATTTGATTAATAAGCATATTAACATGTAAAATTGTAGTATATTTTGTAAGGACCACATAAAATCACTTTATTACCAACTGAAAGAGTCAAGGAAAAAAGTACCTTAAGCAAAAAATTAAAAGAATCAATCATTACTCTATTTAGAAATAAATTTCTACATCAAGGTAATATCACTTAATTTAAGGTTATTTATACCTTTTGTTTTTCTTTTTAGTTCTTTGTACTTTAATTTTTAAAGAACATTTTACCCTTGAGACAGGGAAGGTAGGATTTAACAACATAAAGGACTTTAGTCTGGTCTTTAGTCCATCATTCTCTTATAAATATATTTCAACACTAGATCAGTATTATCCAATATAACTTTCTGTGATGATGGAGACATTCTATATATACTGCTCAATAGTCTAGCCACATTTGTCTAGTGACTTCTGACCACCTATGATGTAGCTATTGTGGTTGAGAAACTGAAAGTTTAATTCATTTAATATTAATTAATTAAAATTGGGATAGCCAGGTATAGCTAGGGGCTTTCATATTGGACATCTCAGACTTAGATATATTCAAAACAAAAACCAGTCAAAAGCATCTAGCATTATTTTTGATTATACAAACCTGCACTTATTTACATATTTAAGACTTTATTTATTTTACTTTTAAAGAGAGGGGAAGAGAGGAAGAAAGAGGGAGAGAAACATCAATGTGAGAGAGAATCGTCAATTGGTTGCCTCTCATACACACCCAACCAGGGATGGAACTGGAAACCCAGACATGTGCCCTGACTGGGAATAGAACTAGTGACCTTTTGCTTTGCAGCACTATGCCCAACCAACTAAACCACACTGGTAGGACTACGCATAGTTATTTTGATGTTTATTTTTTCTACAAATGATTACCTGTTTATAAAATGGAAGTTCATATTTATTAAAAGTAAATTATAATTTTGCTATAATGCTGTTATAAAAATTGACAAAAATGAAATACTTTAAGAATATTAATATCTACAAGATTATTACAGGCCATTGCCATTGATTCTAATATTTCAGAAAAGCTCAGATGTATGTTAAGACATATTACACTCTCTACAAAGCTAATAATGGGAAAGGATAGAAGCTAGGAGTAAGCAATTCAGAAATTGGTGAAACTCTCTGTGTTGGAATCTGACCCTACAAGAGTAGTGAGAAGTATACATAGCAAGACTGACCTTAGTTTTAACAGGTGTCACTGTGGAAGAAGGTATTTGTAAGTGCAAGCTAACTATTATTAAAACAACTAGGCAGTTGGTATTAAAGACTTAAATGTAAGACAAAACCATAAAACTCTTATTTTTTTCTGATATATATTTTTGGGCAAGGGAAACAAATAAAAAAATAAATAAATAGGACTACATCAAATTACAATGATTTTACACAGCAAAAGAAAAACAACCCACAGAAGGAAACAAGATATTTGCCAGTGATACATCTAATTAGGGATTAATAACCAAAATTTTATAAAGGACTTATACAACTCAACACCAAAAGGAAAAAAAAAACAGTTAAAAAATGGACAAGTACCTGAGTAGACACTATTCCAAAGAGAACATACAGATGGCCAATAGATATATAAAAAAATGCTCTACATTGCTAATCATCAGAAAATTACAAATTAAAATTAGAATGAGATGTCACCTCACATGTGTCAGAATGGTTAAATTTTAGCTGTGATTCAAGAATCAGCTCAGGTATTAATCTTTAACTACTTGCACAAATTTTCTAGGCAGAGTTACTTATTCTGTATTATATTACCATAAAAATGGATATGACTCTATTATTACACTTAATCCACCACATAATAATTTTTTACATATCTTTCTTATGAAACAAAAGATAATGTTGATCTCTGCAACCCTCAGTTATCATTTATCAATATGTCAAACTAACCTATATGTTAATCAATGGACATTTATTTCATTATTTCTAAAAATATATCTAAAAATATATTTACTGAATACTTTTTCTGGGCAAGGCACTGAATGGATATTTAGGTCCAAAATACAGCACAGGAACTTTAATTTTATTAATCCAGGTGCTTTTGGGGAAGGTTGATGATGTCTATTTTGGTTTTGGTTATTTCTCATTATATATCAAAGTGAGACTTGCTTTGCCAGAAGTTGACTGTGAAGAGTAGTATTCCATTGTGCAGATGTCCCAGAGTTGTTTTATTTACTCATCTACTGATGGACACTGGGCTGCTTCCATATCTTGACAGTTGTAAATAATGCTGCAACAGACATAGGAGTGCTTATGTTCTTTCAATTTAGTGTTTCAGGTTTCTTTGGACATATTCCCAGAAGTGGGATTACTGGATCAAAAAACAGATCCATTTTTTAAGGTATCTTCATACTGCTTTCCACAGTGGTTGCACCAGTCTGCATTCCAACCAACAGAGCAAGAGAAGTAATAACTCATAACACAGAACTACAAAGAATTGTAAGAAAATAATATGCCAACAAATTGACAACCTGGATGAAATGGACAAATTCTTAGAAACATTAATTAAATTTAAATTAAATAAAGAAGAATCAGAGCATCTTAATGGACAGATTTCACTTAGTGAAATTGAAGTAGTAATTTTAAAAACTCCAAAAAAGCAAAAGGCCTGGACCAGATGGCTTCACAGGTGAATTTTACCAAACATTCTGGGAAGAACTAGCATCTATCCTTTTCAAGCTATTTAAAAAAATTCAAGAGGAGGGAAAGTCCCCAAGCTTATTTTATGAGGGTAGCATTATCCAAAACCAGATAATGACACTACAATAAAGAAAATTACAGGCCAATATCCCTGATGAACATAGATACTAAAATCCTCAACAAAATATTAGCACACCAATTACAGCAATACATCAAAAATATCATACACCATGATCAAGTGGGATTTATTCCAGGAATGCAAGGTTAGTACAACATTTGCAAATCAATAAATGTGATTCAACATATAAACAAAATGAAGAATAAAAACCCATAACCATTATCAAAAGATGCAGAAAAATCATGTGTGATAAAAACTCTCAGCAAAGTGGGGTTAGAGGGAACATAAAGGACGTATTTGACAAGCACACAGCCAGCATAATACTCAATGAGAAAAAACTACAAGCATTTCCCTTAAGATCAGGAACAAGACAGGGATGTCTGCTTCTACCTCTCTTATTTGTTCAACATAGTATTGCAAGTCCTAGTGATAGCAATCATACAAGAAGGAGAAACAAAAGACATCCAAATTACACAGGAAGAAGCAAATCTGTCTTTATTTACATATGACAGAGAACCCCAAAGGTTTCACCAAAAAACTATTAGAATTGATCAATGAATTCAGTGAAGTAGTAAGATACAAAATTAATGTCCAGAAATCGGTTGCATTTTTATATGCCAATAATGAACTAACGGAAAGGTAACTTAAGAAAACAATCTCATTCACAATTGCATCAAAAGGATAAAATACCTAGAGATAAATATAGTGAAGTGTGTAAAAGATCTTTACTCAGAAAATTATAAAGCACTGAAGAAAAAAAATTGAAATAGATAAAAATAAGTGGAAGCACATACTGTGTTTATGGATAGAAAAAATTAACATCAATAAAATGTTCATGTTATTGAAAGTGACCTATAGATTAATGCAATTCTTATCAAGATTTCAATAATGTATTTTGCAGAACTAAAATAAATATTTCAAAAATTTATATGGAACCACAAAAGGCCCCACACAGCAACAACAATCCTGAGAGAAATAAAAAACAACCTAAGAGTAATCATGTTCCCTAATATCAAACTATACTATAAAATCATAGTAATCAAAATAGCATAATACTGGCATAAAAGCAGTCATATAGATCAATGGGGCAGAATAGAGAGCCCATAAATAAAGCCACAACTTTATAGTCAATTTATATTCAACTGAGCAAGCAAGCACATACAATGAGCTAAAGATAGTTTACTAAATACATGTTGTTGGGAAAATTGGACAGATACATGCAGGAAAGTGAAACTAGACTATCTTCTTACATCACACACAAGAATAAATTCAAAATGGATTAGAGACTTAAATGTTAGATCTAAAACCATAAAAATCATAGAAGAAAATGTAGGCAGTAAAATCTCAGACATTGCTTGTAGCAATATTTTATCTGATATATCTCCCCAGGCAAGGGAAACAAAAGAATAATTTAAAAATGGGACTACATAAACTAAAAAGTGTTTTCATAGCTAAGGAGACTATCAACAAAATAAAAAGGCAACACATGGAATGGGAGAACATATTATTCCCTGATACATATGATAAGTGGTTAATATCCAAAATTTTTAAAGAACATACACAACTCAATACCAAAAACCAAACAATCCAATTAAAAACTGAACAAGGGTCCTGAGTAAACACTTCTACAAAGAGGACATACATATGAAAAGTTGCTCAATGTCACTAATTATATAAGAAATGCAAATGAAAACCACAATGAGATATCACATCACACCTGTCAGATTGGCTATTATTAATAAATCAACAAACAGCAAGTGCTGGTGAGGATGTGGAGCAAAGGGTAGAGTTCAAGTTTTAGAGTTAAGCTTCTTCAAGCTCGGATCCCAGGTCTATGATTCATCTTTGGCAAGTGAATTAATCTGTTTGAGTTTATTTTCCTCATCTTAAAATGGCGATAATAGTAGTGCACATCTCACTACAGGCTTGTTTTAAAGATAATTAATTTTAAAAATACATAAAATAGTGCCAAATATAACACATAAAACTGTCATTTACTATCCAAAATCCTTGAAAAGTCCCCACTGACTGTGGGAAAACCTAGAACTGAGCAGCCTAAAAGGGTAGGAAGCAAAGAAGGAAGTTAGCAGAGATCTCTATAAAATTATACTTCGGCAAATTTCCTTCATTTAGAGAAATAGCACCAGTCTGATGGTGTGAAAACGGAAAAAAACATGGAGAGAAGTCAAAATGTGAGAAATAATTAGGAGACTAGTTAACATCTGTGCACATAAATAAGCAATCTAAGTAATAGACATCAGAAATACCATTATCTGTGCCTCTAAGGGACTATTTTAAACTGAAGAGAATTTTAGGGGGAGGGTATGTAGAAGGTGATATTTTGAGAATAGATATGATAGGTGGAGAAAGAATGGGATTTAGAAGTGTTTAATTCTTTTCTGTTCTTTGGCTCCACACTCAACCACCCACTTAATGGGAGCCCAAGGGGAATCTAATAGAAAATAAAATGGAGCAGCCAGTTTCACAGACAACTCCATTTGCATTTCTCTCCATCTCTTCTGCTTAGCTAACTTTCATTGCTTGATCTACTACCCACACACTCTTAAATTAATATATACTTCCTATATCAATACACGGGTTCTTCATGAAATCTTTCTGGTAAAAACTTTAGAAGGTGAGGCTGCATTCCTTACAGTTTTTTTTTTTTTTTTTGTCTACACACTGATTTCTTTGGCACAACATCAGTTCTTAGGTTTTTGAGGTTAAAACATATGTTAATAATCATTGATTAGACTAATAATCCTGCACATATAGCAAAAGATGGCTAACTTTTGTGCAATAGGATGATAATGAACAAATATACAAAATGCCTATGGCCTTTCTTTCTAATATGAAATGAAATATGTTTTGATGATTATTCAGATCTTTCTTAATGAAAGAATCCTATTATTAAATTTTTCAAATTTTCCTCACCTTATTTCATTTTTATATTAAATTGATTTGGGAGTGAGATTTTAATTTGGAAATTTTTACAAGACCTCTCTGGATTCCTCTCTCACTAGAGAACTATTTATGTAACAGTGTTTGTTCTCAGCTGACAATACTTTTCTTGTCTGCCTATGTCATAGTTAAATATGGACAGTTAAAGTTAGTCCTCTCATTTGAACACAGGAATTATTTCTTTTTCATGAGTACTTATAATGTGCCAGGTACTGGGTAAATATATTATCTTTGATTATTTTTTCTTTGCTGATGTATCTTCTATGAGCTTGTCAGCAGCATCTGATTTTGAAGAAGTTTTTTAAAAATGGATATTTGCTTTCTAGTGACACTCTGCCCAAATCACTGGGATGACAAATCAGGCAATCTTCCTGTGTCAGGCTGTTAAAGTGGTTTTGGGAGAGAAAAAGGAATGAGTTGGGCAGTGGAACCCATTGGGAACTTTGTAAAACACACTTTTCTCTGGCCTCACATGGCTTGTGGCTTAAGGCATAAAACCAATCTTTACTGAAGGCACACTGGAAGGAAAACCAATAAGCACAATATGTACTAAAAGCATTTGCAATTGCATATACAATTTAATCATTCAGTTAATTTGTTTGTAAGGTAATTATACCTGTAACTGTATAGTAGGATGTGATTTTATATTCCCTATCATCTGATAGGATAGAATATTCACATATTAACAAAATAAAATAACAGTTCCAAGTTTTGTCACAGGCAATAATATTTATAAGAGAAAGTTCTGTTTCTTGTCCACGTGGTCTTAAAGTCTCTTCCAGGGATATGCAGGATCTGTAGAATATGATTCTAGTCCTCTAAGATTGATAGAGCCTAGGAGAAGAGCAGAGTGGAGTAATTCAGGCATTGGTGTTAATTGGATACGACATGCAGATACATATTAAATATAGTTTGTGCATTCTTTTTTATGTGTACTATGCTAATAAAGTCTCTTTCTCTTTAATCTATTTACTGAAGGCCAGAAGTGGGATTAGGATTGGGGAGATAGAGGAGAAAATCGAGTCCTTCTAATTAATGTACATAAAGTATTTATATCCAACATGATGAAGAAATTTCTCTGAAGTTTAAAACAATGTATTTGTTAATGACACCATTAACTCTGCACTTTATTTGTGTTGTACTTAATGGAGAATAGGTTTTAAATAACACGAATACATGGTTCAAGTACATGCATACCTTCTGAACTGGTATACACTGAATGTGCTCTATTCTTCAATGCCCACATCTTTCAGGAGTGTTTTCGTTGATTTAACATTCAAAAAGATAAGATGAATTGCTTTTCTTATATGAGACATTAGAACTGTTTGCTCTAAACACAAACATAATAACTTATTTCAAATTGGCAGAATGAATATTTATAAACACTTTAAAAGAAAGATTTTATGTTTTTCATGCCATATCACATGAAAGAAGAACATTTCTTTATTGTATATATTAACACTATTTAAGTTGTTTGGCATATAGTAAGTAGTTCCTGAATTTGATTACTAAATGGATGAATGAATAAGAATGGAGAAACACTAGGAAGCAGACAGTCCAAAAAGGATTCTCTTTCAAAGTAAGCATACCTCTAAAAGAGCCATTAACTATGTTGCACATATAAGTCCTCTGAAAATGTTTTTTAATGGAAGTTGCTATATGATAATGTTTTCCATCCCCCTACTTTAACTTCCTACACTTTTAAATTAAAATCATCAGAAAATCAATTGGTTATACATTTAAACAAATTAATGTGGCAAACAATGTGCTAACTGCAACTAACCTCTCCCAGGTAATGTTTAGGGAGAAGGATCTTTGGAAGTGAATCCTTCTATGGTTCTTTTGACATGCGGGCTTTCTCTTGCCACCTTTGTCCAAATCAGGCTCAGTGAATGTGGAAAATAGAAATACATTTTCAAGTGTAACAGGTATGCATTTTTTGGTTTCATCTCTACTCCCTCTCTTATTCCATGTCCACCACCCTATCTTTAGTTCCTCATAAGGCCCTGCCAAGCAACCACTTTGCTCTCTGGGCTTTTTACTACATGACACGCTATACCCAGGGATACTTGTATTTGCTATCATAAGGGTGAGCCCTTGAGACATAAGTGATTATAAAAGAGCCCACATTGGGCATCAGGTACCCAATTTACAATCCTGGCTTTGTCACTGACAAATCATAAGCACTTGGGTGGGTTATTCAGCTTCTGTGGCTTCCATATCCTCATCTGTAAAATAAGATTTAATGCTATTTACCTGCTAAATCCTCTTTTGAATTGAATGTGCTCTGTTAACATAAAATAGCCTTATCAAGGAAAATAAATATAATTGGAAATTTTTTGATGCATAGGTTATAGAACTTTTACTTGTTTTTATTTTGCATAAATATTAAAACAACTGTTGTGCAAAAAATAAGGTATTGTTGAACTGCACTATAGTCTTTCTTTTAAAAACCTTTTGGTAAGTAACAAAATTATGCCTTTTAATCTTGTCCAGTATGTTCTATGATTTTCAATAAGGAGGTTTAAGAATGTTGTGTAATTAAAAAGTCACTTCAAGGGTCTCAACGATGGTGGAGGAATAAGTGAAAGCTACTTCCACGACCAGTCTGGATTTACAAATTAATTTTGGAGAAATCATCTGGAATAACCAACCGAACACTAGCTGTAGAGAAGTCTTATAACCACGGAGAGACAAAAAAGGCCGCAACATCACAACATGACCAATAGGGAGTGTGGAGATGCAGAAGGGCTGGCTGGGCTCCCACTGGTGGCAGCTGAAGGGACTGAGAAACAGCTCAGCAGCCAGGGATTCCCCCTGAGAAGGGCAGGGTCTAAATCCCAAGCTGGGCTTCCCAGCCTACAGCAACAGAGTGGAAAGTAAAATAGTATCCAGCTGTGAAAAGCAAAAAGCCACAGGGGTTTCTTGCTAGCTGGAGAGAAACAGCTGGAGAAAAAGAGCTCTTAAGTGGATCACATACAAAAATATTTTGGCCCCCACTTACTCTGGGCTCAAGCAGAGGGAAGACAGAGAGGACTGGAGATGCTTGGGGAGAGTTTGGCGTGGTGGCATTGAGGGGACAACTGGGGGAGCAGCTGACTCGGTCCCAGTGCTGACTCATACCCAGTACTGCAGGCAGACTATTCCCCTCCAAGTGGCGTCAGCCTGAGGGGAAGCAAAAGCCCTGCCTACAGGAATTAAGCTGCCATACCCTCGGTCCTTAAGCATGATGGCAAATCACAGATTTAATAGATTAAAAACTAAAGGAGACAGACAAAGGCAGTAGATCCCTGGAAGTCTTCAACAGGCTGCGTAGGCCCAGACTGGTACGTGATCTGATGCCACCAGGGGCAGATCCAGGAAGTGCAGATCATTCTAAGAAGCAGCAACAAACAATAAGAGTCACAAAAATGGGGAGACAGAGTAACAACCCCCCATCAAAAGGAAATGTAGAATCCCCAGAAAGGGTGCTAAATGAAATAGAGGGGATCAAACTATCATATATGGAATTCAAAACACGGATTGTAGAGCTCAATGAGCTCAGCGGAAATTATAAGGAACTCCAGGGAAACTACAAGGAACTTACAGAGAATTACACCAGCATGAAAAAGGACATAGAAGCTATCAATAAGAACCAGGAGAAAAGGAAGAATACAATCTCTGAATTGAAGAACACATTAGAAGGAATTAAGAGCAGGTTAGAGGAATCAGAAGATCAGATCAGTGAGCTAGAGGAAAACGTAGACAAAAACTCCCAGACAGTGCAACAAAATGTAAAAAGATTGAACAAAAATAAAGAGGTTCTAAGACAGTTGCAGGACAACATGAAATGTAATAATATTCATATCATAGAAATTCCAGAAGGAGAAGAGGAAGAGCAAGGGATAGAAAACCTCTTCGAAAAACTAATGAGAGAAAATTTCCCTAACATGAGGAGAGAAAGAGTCACACAAGTCCACGAAGCACAGAGGGTCCCAATGAAGATGAACCCCAACACGCTCACTTCAAGACACATCATAATTAAAATGGCAACATTCAAAGACAAAGAGAGACTCCTAAAAGCAGCAAGAGAGAAACAACTAATAACATACAAGGGAGCTCCAATAAGGCTATCATCAGATTTCTCAGCAGAAACACTACAAGCCAGAAGGGAATGGCAAAAAATATTTCAAGCAAGAGAAACAAAGGCCTACAACCAAGAATACTCTACCCAGCAAGGCTCTCATTCAAAATGGAAGGTGAAATAAGAAGTTTCCAAGATAAAGGAAGGCTAAAAGAATACATCTCCACCAAACCAGCAATGCAAGAGATGCTAAAGGGTCTGCTTTAAGAAGATGAAGAAACACAGAGAGAGAGAGGAACACAAGTACAAAGGGGAAAAATGACAATGAATAAGTACCTATTGGTAATAATCTTAAATGTAAATTGATTAAATGCCCCAATCAAAAGACATAAGATAGCTGAATGGATTAGAAAGAATGACCCACATATATGCTTTCTACAAGAGACCAACCTTAGAACAAAAGATCTACACAGACTGAAAGTGAAGGGATGGAAAAAAGTATTTCAAGCAAATGGACATGAAAAAAAAGCTGGGGTAGCAATAGTTATATCGGACAAAACAGATTTCACAGCAAAGGCCATAAAAAGAGACATAAAGGGCATTTCATAATACTTCAGGGAAAAATCCATCAAGAAGATATAACTCTTGTAAACATATATGGACCCAACTTAGGAGCACCCAAATATATAAGGAAAATTTTGAAAGACTCCAAGGAAGATATAGACAGCAACACACTCATAGTAGGGAACTTTAACACCCCATTGTCAACAATGGACAGATCATCGAAGCAAAGAAAAACCAAAGATATTGAGGCACTGAACAACACTCTAGATCAAATGGACTTAGTCGATATATATAAAACTTTTCACCCCAAATAAAGAAAATATACATTCTTCTCAAGTGCACATGGAACATTTTCAAGATAGACCACATGGTAGGACACAAAAAAAGCCTCAACAAATTCAAGAAAATTGAAATTATATCAAGCATCTTCTCAGATCACAATAGCTTAAAATTGGAAATCAACTTCAAGAAAAAACTCAAAAACATTCAAACTCATGGAGACTGAATATCATGCTATTAAATAATGAATTGATTAACAATGACATCAAGGATGAAATCAAAAAGTTTCTGGAAACTAATGATAATGAACACACAACAACCCAAAACCTATGGAATACAGTGAAAGCAGTCCTGAGAGGAAAGTTTATAGCAATACAGGTCTACCTAAAAAAGCTAGAAGAATCACTAATAAAAAATTTAACTCTACAGCTACAAGACCTAGAGGAAGAACAGTAAGCAAAGCCCAGAGCAAGTAGAAAGAAGAAAATCATCAAGATCAGAGCAGAGTTAAATGACATAGAGACTAAGCAAACAATTCAAAAGATCAACAAAAGCAGGAGCTGGTCCTTTGAAAAGATAAACAAAATTGAAAGGCCTTTAACCAGACTCATCAAGAAAAAAAGAGAGAAGACCCAAATAAATAAAATAAAAAACGAAAGAGGAAAAATCACAACTGATACCACAGAAATACAAAGAATTGTAAGAAATAATTATGAACAACTGTATGGCAAGAAATTTGACAACCTAGAAGAAATGGACAAATTTCTAGAAACATATAACCTTCCAAAACTGAATCAAGAAGAAGTGGAAAGTCTGAATAGACCAATAACAAATAGTGAAATTGAAGCAGTAACAAAAACCTGCTGGCACACAAAAGCCCTGGACGGGATGGCTTCACAGGTGAATTCTACAAAACATTTAGGAAAGAACAATCTCCTATCCTCCTCGGACTATTCCAAAAAATCCAAGAAGAGAGAAGACTCCCAAACTCATTCTATGAAGCCAGTATAACCCTAATTCCAAAACCAGGTCAAGACACAACAAAGAAAGAAAACTACAGGCCAATATCACTGATGAACCTAGATGCTAAAATCCTCAACAAAATATTGGCAAACCGGATCTAACAACACATTGGAAAGATTATACACCACGATCAAGTGGGATTCATTCTAGTAATGCAAGGATGTTTAATATTCGCAAATTGGTAAACATAATACACCACATAAACAAAATGAAAGACAAAAACGACAAGATAATATCAATAGATGCAGACAAAGCATTTGATAAAGTACAACACCAATTTATAATAAAAACACTCAGCAAAATGGGAATAGAGGGAACATACCTCAACATAATAAAGGCCATATATGAGAAGCAAATTGGTAAACGTAATACACCACATAAATAAAATGAAAGACAAAAACCACATGATCATATCAATAGATGCAGACAAAGCATTTGATAAAGTACAACACCAATTTATAATAAAAACACTCAGCAAAATGGGAATAGAGGGAACATACCTCAACATAATAAAGGCCATATATGAGAAGCCTGAAGCCAACATTATTCTCAATGGGCAGAAACTGAGAGCATTCCCCTTCAGATCAGGAACAAGACAAGGTTGTCCACTCTCTCCACTCCTATTCAACATAGTGTTGGAAATTCTAGCCACAGCCATCAGAGAAGAAAGAGAAATAAAAGGCATCCAAATTGGAAAAGAGGAAGTAAAACTATCATTATTTGCAGATGACATGATAGTGTACATAAAAAACCCTACAGACGCCACAAAAATCTACTCAAACTAATAAGTGAATTCTGCAAAATAGCAGGGTACAAAGTCAATATTCATAGATCAAAGGCATTTCTGTACACCACTAATAAAATATCAGAGATAGAAACTAAAAGAAAAATTCCATTTACCGTAGCAACAAGAAAATAAAGTACCTAGGAATAAACTTAACCAAGGAGGTAAATGTTGCTGTACTCTGTGAACAGAGACGCAGAGATAATCTCGACAAGCAGAATGAGTGGCCATCAAGGGATAGAGGGCTGAAGCTCACTCAGGCTGTCGGTGAAGACTAACAGCCCAACCGCTCCTTTTATTAGGTAAATGAAGTGATTAATAATAGAATCAAAGGATCTTCGTGTACTCAGTATATATTTTCTCAAGAATGTGAGAGCAAGCATAAGAGTATTCGAAACACATCTGTTATTTTTATTATGGCTACAAAACAAGGCTATAAATATAAAGGGTATGTTTCACATAAGACGTTATCACTATGGGAGAGGAGACACAGCTCTCTGACTTCTTTGTTTACCAGGACCTTGAGACTTCAGCTGCCATAAACGAGATCTGCCTTGCAGACCTCTGGGCTGAGTCAGGACACCTGGGCCGGAAGGCTTGCCTTGCAAGCTTTCAGGCAGAAGTCTTAGGAGTTAACCCTTCATCTCCCCCCTTTTGTTTTACAGGATCTTATGGAACGTGACAGAAAAGATAGCTGAGTTTCTAACCTCATGCTTTTCCTTTTTTCTTACTCTAATACAAATTATAATTAACAATATAATAAAAAGAACAAATAAGATGAACATTCCTACATGAGAACCGATAAATCCCTGGATATAATTGATAGGATTAATATTTTCAATACCTTTCATGATATCTTCAAAAACATTTTGGCCAGACAGTTGTTCAAGATGTTTTTCAAATGTATCATGAATTTTGGTTTGAAGCATAATAATATGTTGCGTCAAATTATCATGATTCAGTAAATGTTTTCATACCTTTTTCCAAGGGAACTCAGTTTTATTATTAGGAACGGGAGTGATACAATAAGAGGATTGATTCCAATCACACTTTAACATTAATTGTTTTTTGACACTTTGTAACTGATCACCTAACAGTATGACAGTTTGGTTTAAGTCAGCTAACTCTGATTTCATTTCAGCATCAATTCGATGCTGAGCAGTCCATAATTGTTGAGAGTTCTGATGCCAAGTCTGGACGAAATCTACTGTTTGAACCGAATGATGTAGGGCAACAACAGCAGTAGCAGCTGTAACAGTAATAGCAATAAGTCCCGTGATGATTGCAATGAGAAGGCCAAAAAAATGCTTACTTTGACGTAGAAGCCGTTCGACTATCTTATGGAAAAGTCCAGAGGTGGGGCTATCCTGCCACAGGCGATTGAGCTGAACAGGTATCCAGACTCCAGTTCGGACCCTTAAAAGGTAAAGACTTTTCTTTTCAGACAAAACCATAGTACGGTTAACACAGGTATGCAAAGTACAATTAAAGCAAGAGATTTCTCCTATTTCTGGTACCCAAGTAATTCTTCCTCTAAGTAGGAGATAAGGAATTCTAACACAGGCCTGAAAATATTGAGTAATATTTTTTGAGAAGGTGAGATTATGTATACCATTAGCTTGATATAATCTTCCTGTCCAAACATCAGGAGGTCCAAAAGCTGCACTTAACTTCCACAAGTGGGATAGAGAATAAAAACCTTTTATATAAGGTAACAGAGGTGAGAAGCCACTTTCTTGCCAGAGGATGGAATCTTTGGCAATGCCAGTAATCCAAGTAATGCGTCTGGTCCACTGTGTTTTTTGCTTGGATTAGCCGTATGAGCGGAACCATAAGGGCTCCAATTAATGATGCTCCCATAGGGAGTAGTAACAAAAACTCGTACTTGTTCTCCCCGACATCAGGTCCATTGAACCCAACTATTCATGGAGAGAAACTTTGACATTTTGCAAAGTGGCTCATCAGATGGTGTAAAGAGCTCACTATGATTTGTAATAAAGCAATCAGGCATAACTGCAGAAAACAATATTAAAGGCTTATTATATAAACCAGAAGTATTGCCCTGTGCAGTAAGCTAATTTTGAAGACCAAAATCAAGGCAGTGATAACTAGCACCAAAACACATGGGCGGACCAGAAACTCCTGTAACATAATATGGAACAATCGTTCCTTCCTCCCCAGGCTTTAAAGGACCACGTATATCAAATGGACCAGGAAGCCAACCTGTTTCATTATGATAGACAGGAACAGTAGGGTCCCACCATGAGACCCCTCTCATCAAAGGTGGATTAGCAATATAAGCCCAATAAGTATAATTTTCAGCATTGGAAGGAGTTACCTGAGCAGATAAGATAGCTATCATAGCAATAAAAACAGCTTCTAAGGAAAAGGGTACATTGTTAGCTAAGGTTAACTTTTCTGCCTCTGGGGCTAATTTCTTAATTTGTCCCCATGTAGGGAGACTAGAATTCCTTGTACTTTGAGATGGACGACAGGATGGCCTCTTTCTTCTTTTATGTTTGAGACTTAGTTTCGCCAATCTGACGAGGCAACTGCTGCCAATTCTCCTCATCCTCTTGGTCTTTCTTCCTGGGGGACATCTCACAGCTTAATGCACTTTTCAGGGATCCAAAACTGCTGCGTGCCTGTGTAAATATAAGCATAGCCTTGATCCCATTGAACAACAGTTTCTGGAAGCCAATTGGAAGTTAAAACATCATAATAAAAAATAGGTTGGTCTAAAGGTGTGACTGTTTTCATAGGCCAATGTCTTTGAGCAGATGACAGAGAATTGTCTCCTAATGTCAAATAATTTAAAGTAAATAATGGGTTTAGAATTTGTTTTCTTGGGGAATCCATACCATATTCCCCCTTTTGTTTTTCAAGAAGCTCTTTTAATGTGCGACTGTGACGTTCAACAAGAGCTTGGCCTGTACTATTATATGGAATGCCAGTAATATGTTTAATATTATGCTGAGAAAAAAAATTCCTGACATTTCTTAGAAAGATAAGCTGGAGCATTGTCTGTTTTAATAGTTTCTGGCTTTCCAAGAACAGCGAAAGCTTCTAAGAGGTGTGTAATAACACATCCTGCACATTCAGAGAACATTGCTGTAGCCCAGGAGAATTTGGAGTAAGTATCAATAGAATGGTGAACAAATTTAAGTTTTCCAAAACTAGGTACAATAGTAACATCCATTTGCCAAATTTGATTAGGTAGCAAACCTTTAGAATTAACACCAGTTGGTAAGGATGGCTGATTAATTATTTGACATGTAGGACAGTCCTGAACAATTTGACATGCTTGACGCCAGGTAAGATTATGCCTGTGTCTAAGCGACCAAACGTTAGTGTGGTGAAGCTGATGCTTGGCTTGAGCATTAATAACAGAACCAACGGGAGTGTCTATATAGTTGTTGCCTGCATCCTAAGGTCCTGGTAAACCTGAATGGGATCAAGTATGGGTTATATAAATTGAATGATGACGAGCCCAAAGGAGAAACTGTAGCTGTAAAAAAAGAGTATTAAGTTCAGAACCATTCTAAGGTATAGTTACAGTTTTTAAGGCTTGAACAGTATGAGCAGCATACTGTGAATCTGTGATGATATTTAAAGGAACTGAAAATACATCAGTTAAGAGCATAACAATGGCAAATAACTCGGCCTTTTGTACAGAAGTATAAGGGCTTTGAATAGTCTCACTGTTTTTCAAATTACTATAGCTGGCAACACCAAATTTATTAGCATCAGTAAAATATGTCTCTGCTTCAGAGACAGGTTGCAAAGCAACGCATTTAGAAAGTATCCATTGAGTCCACTTTAGAAACTGAAACCTTTTGGAGGAAGAATATGAATTATGTATTTTGCCTAAATAATCAGAAAAAGCATTTTGCCATTCCTCACATAACATCCAATGATTAGCAATTTCCTTGTTAGTAAAGGAAACAATAATTTCATTAGGATCTTGACCACAAAGTTGTCTAAAATGTAATATGCCATGAATTATAATTTGAATAATTTTACTGAGATAGGTTTCCAACCTTTTGATTGATTTGTGTGGTAAGAATAGCCATTCAATAATATTTTCCTCTTGACACAGTACTCCAGTGGGGGAATGAGTACTATGCATAACAATAAGTTTTAACTTAGTTAACAGCTGAATACAATCTAATTGACTGTTTTGAAAATATTGTTCAATTAATTCAAGCTCCTTTTCAGCCTCTTTAGTTAATGATCTGGGGTTGTTTAAATTAGAATCACCTTCAAGTGTTCGAAAAAGATTTTCAAGAGCATACGTAGGAATTCCTAAAGAAGGTCAGAGCCAATGAATATCTCCTAATAATTTTTGAAAATTATTTAATGTTTGAAGAGAATCTTTATGGATTTTAACCTTTTGAGGAATTATATGACTTTTAGTTATTTGATGTCCTAAATAGTTCCATGGCTCCCCCTTTTGTATTTTTTCTTGAGCAATTTGAAGGCCATACTTAGCACACAAGTCAGAAGTTAAATTGAAGATTTGTAATAATTGTGTCTCAGAAGGATGTGCTAATAAAATGTCATCCATATAATATATACATATTCCTTCTGGAAATTGACTTCGGAGTTCTTCTAAAGGTTGATTAACAAAATATTGACACATTGTAGGACTATTTAACATTCCTTGAGGAAGTACTTTCCATTGATATCTTTGACTAGGCTGTTGATTATTTAAAGAAGGTATAGTAAAAGCAAACTTTTCACAATCCTCTGGTTGTAAAGAAATAGTAAAGAAACAATCTTTCAAATCAATTATAATAATATGCCAATGCTTTGGAATTAAAGCAGGATTAGGTAATCCTGGCTCTAAAGGTCCCATAGGCTGAATTACTTCATTAATTTTTCTCAAATCAGTTAACTTTCTCCACTTTCCAGATTTTTTCTTTAATACAAAAACAGGAGAATTCCATGGGCTGGTGCTTATTTCGATATGCCCTTGTTCTAACTGTTCTTGTATTAATTGATGAAGCACTTCTAACTTAACACTTGTGAGAGGCCACTGTTCTACCCAAACCTGCTTGCTTGTTGACCATTTTAAAGGAAGGGAGAGGCACTTAACAGTGGCCCTTAAGATAAATTTGCATCAGAGGAAGGATGTCCTAGGCCTCGATGATCCTGCCCTGTTCTGGTGTCAAATTCTGGTAACTGAGGTTGAGGAAGAACTGGATTGTAACCCATATTGAGCGTAATATTTTTAGTCATAGAAGAAATTATGGGTATTGATAATATAGCACCCCATTGCTGTAATAAATCTCTTCCCCATAAGGTGACAGATATTGGGGCCATATAAGGCTGTAAAACTGCCGTTTGACCCTCAGGCCCATAGCAAGAATGAGGCTTGGTGCTCTGATGTATTTTATTAAAAGTGCCCAAACCTACAAAGGTAGTCTGTATAATATTAGTGTCCCAATGCTTAGGCCAATGTTCTAAAGATATGATGGACACATCAGCTCCGGTATCTGCTAATCCAGTAATGGAAGTTCCATCTTCAAACCGCACAGTTAATTGAGGCCTCTGATCATTAATTAAGGTATGCCAAAAGACTTGTTTGTCAGTGCTTCCAAATCCCCCAGTGCGTTTTGCAGGCACTGATTTTCTAGGAATATAGGGAAGAATTAATAACTGAGCAATGTGCTGGACTGGCTAAAAAAAATAGGCTTTTCTGTTGTCATCATAACCTCAATTTCTCCCGTAAAACCAGCATCAATTACTCCTTTACTAGTAAGACTGCTTCTTCCTATTAATAAACCAACACTGCCAGCCAGCAGAGGACCATAAATACCGGTGGGAATTCTTTGAACTCCTTTGTCAGGAGACAAAGAAAACATGGCAGGAGCCGGTATATCTAAAGCCGCACTAAAACTGGTGGCATGGTACAATTCTGAAAACTAATAATTTGGATTTAGGTTTTGGTTTAACTGCTGATGGATTTGCCCCTAACTGACAGGGAATTGCTGAGTTAGGCTCTTATTGTTTGGTGCTGGGTCCCGAGCTAGGCCCAACTGCCAGTTTCCCGACTCCATAGTAGGAATTGGAAGCAAAGGATTGCCTTGTTTATCCCTTTTGGAGCGGCATTCATTAGTCCAATGTCGCCCCTTGAAACAGCGCTTACAAAGTCCTGTAGGTTGAGGGGTTTGCTTTCCTTGCTCTTGCCCCTCTTTCCCCTTTTTACAATTCTTTTTCATATGTCCAATTTTGGCACAATTAAAACAATTGAGTCGAGAATTTTAGCCACCCTTCAAGGCTGCTGCAAGTAAATTAGTATTATAAGACTGCGAACCAACCTCTCGGCATGCCTGAATATAGTCTTCCATAGAGCCATTTTTCTCTTTAATAAGGAGCAAAAGTTTTCTACAGTCCTCGTTAGCATTTTGATAGCCAAGTGTTAAAAGCAAAAGATTTTGAGCGTCAATACTATTGGTAGCCTTGCGGATAGCATCCTGAAGTTTAGCAATAAAATCAGTATAAGGCTCATTAGCACCTTAAAATATTTTTACAAAGGACTTAGTTATTTCGCCAGGGTTATGGAGCTTCTGCCAAGCCATAAGGCAGATATCCTTAAGCCGAATAATAGCCTCATTTAACATTTGGCACTGGAATCCAGGATTAGAATATTCTCCAGTGCTGGTGAGCTGCTCGAACGTAGCACCAGGAGGATCACAAGAGATATTGAGACGACTAACTCGTTCAGCTTCTTCTCTCCACTATGATTTAAATTGTAAATATTGGGAGGGTTCTAGCACAGAACGAGAGAGGGTTTCCCAATCTTCGGGAAATAAAAGATTCTCATGTGTAAAGGATGAGAGAAGTCCGTAAACATATGGTGAGTTAGGACCATAATTGGAGACTGAGGATTTTAAAAGTTTCAAAAACTGAAACATAATTCCATGGTATACAGTAGTAATGGTTCCATAAGAATTTTGTAAATCCAGGGGGTTTGTTACCCGAACTACGGGGAACAAAAGATTAGAATAATTATTAACATGAACTCCGCTGGGGAGTACTTCATCCCCAGCTTCTAACATTACTTTGGTTAAATTAGGAGGTTTAGGAAATTTTGCAGAATATGGAGGACCATAATTAGGGGGATCCTTTCCCTGTAACGAGATAAGTGCAGGAGCCAAAGGAACACTTTCTGTAGCACTCACAGGGACAGCTTGAGCAGCAAATACTGTGGGAGGCTTTCTATTCTCTAAGGAATTTATTTGAGAACTCAGATTATCTACTACCGTGGTAAGTTTAGCAATTGCCGAGGCGAGTTGGGCCAGTTCCTTGTGTTCAAAAGTATTATAAGTAGGAACTGGGAGAGGAGGATATAAATGCTGAGTCTCATTTTCTGGGTCAAAATCAAGAAGCAAGACAGAATTGCTGTCTTCGCCTTCTCCTACAGGATCTGAAAGAGCCGCCGCCTCCTGACTTTCCTTTTGAGCCATTTCGGGCTGATAATAAATTCGAGAAGGCAGTCGCTCCTCCTTGCCCGCTTCCAAGCTAGTCTCAGGGTCAGATTGAAAACGTTGAAGGGCAAGAGCAACTACATTGAATGCAGACCAACTTTCAGCTGTAATAGCGTTGCCAGTTTGGTGCACTCGCCAGACTGCTTTCCCAACCTGCTTCCACACTTTTAAATTAAGTTGATTTTTCTCTTGGGAGTGAACCAATAACAATGCTTCCCGACCTGCGGGAGCAAATCTTTTAATGCACTTTCCTTTATCTGTAACCCCGAACTTTTCAGTAGCGATCTTAGAAGAGTCGCATACTGTTCGGTAGCAGAAGAAGAATTACCCATTGCTCCGTACCGTATTCCCAAAAGGACCTGCGAACACGGCGCAACCGAACCCCTTTCAGTTCTGCTAATCCCCGATTCTTACCTTCGGGTCCCAGTTCGGGCGCCAGATGTTGCTGTACTCTGTGAATGGAGACGCAGAGATAATCTCAGCAAGCAGAATGAGTGGCCATCAATGGATGGAGGGCTGAAGCTCACTTGGCTGTCAGCGAAGACTAGCAGCCCAACCGCTCCTTTTATTAGGTAAATGAAGTGATTAATAATAGAATCAAAGGATCTTCATTTACTCAGTATACATTTTCTAAAGATGTGAGAGCAAACATAAGAGTATTCGAAACAAAACTGTTATTTCTATTATGGCTACAAAACAAGACTATAAATATAAAGGGTATGTTTCACATAAGACGTTATCGCTATAAGAGAGGAGACACAGCTCTCTGACTTCTTTGTTTACCAGGACCTTGAGACTTCATCTGCCATAAACAAGATCTGCCTTGCAGACCTCTGGGCTGAGACAGGACAACTGGGCCGGAAGGCTTGCCTTGCAAGCTTTCAGGCAGAAGTCTCAGGAGTTGACCCTTCAGGTAAAAGACCTGTACTTAGAAAACTGCATAAAACTGAAGAAAGAAAGTAAGGAAGATACAAATAAATGGAAGCATATACCATGTTCATGGATGAAAAGAATCAACATCATTAAAATGTCCATACTATCCAAAGCAATTTATAGATTCAATGCAATCCCTATTAAAATACCAATGACATTTTTCACAAACCTAGAACAAATACTTCAAAAATTTATCTGGAACCAAAAAAAGGGCCTGAATGTTCACAGCAATTTTGAGGAAAAAGAACACAGTAGGATGAATCACAATATCTGATATCAAACTATACTACAAGTCCACGGTAATCAAAACAGTCTGGTACTAAGATAAGAACAGACATATAGATCAATGGAACACAATAGAGAGCCCAGAAATAAACCCAGGTCTGTATGGACAACTAATATTTGACAAAAAGGGAAGAAGCATAAAATGGAGTTAAAAGAGCCTCTTCACCACATGGTGTTGGGAGAACTGGACAAGGACATGCAAAAAAATGAAACTAGACCACCAACTTACACCATACACCAGAATAAACTCAAGATGGATCAAAGACTTAAATGTAAGCCGTGGCACCATAAAAGTCCTAGAGAAAAAAATAGGCAGGAAAATTTCAGATACCCCACGTAGCAACATTTTCACTGATATATCTCCTAAGGTAAGGGAAATAAAGGACAGAATAAACAAATAGGACTACATCAAACTAAAAAGTTTTTGCTCAGCAAAAGCAAGCATCAGCAAGATGAAAAGGGAACCAATTATGTGGGAAAAAATATTTGCCAATGATATCTCAGACAAGGGTTTGACCTCCAAAATATATAAAGAACTAATATGACTTGACACCAAGAAGACAGACAACCCATTAAAAAATGGGCAAAGGACCTGAACAAACATTCCCCCAAACAGGACATACAGAGGGTCCACAGACATATGAAAGAATGCTTGACATCACTAGCCATCAGAGAGATGCAAATAAAAACCACAATGAGATACCACTTCACACCATTCAGAATGGCCATCATCAACAAATCAACAAACAACTTGTGCTGGCGAGGATGCGGAGAAATGGGAACCCTGGTGCATTGCTGGTGGAAATAAAGACTGGTGCAGCCACTATGGAAAACAGTTTGGAATTTCCTCAAAAAACTAAAACTGAAACTGCCTTTTGAACCAGCAATTCCATTCCTAGGATTATATCTGAAAAATCCTGAAACCCCAATTCAAAAAACCCTATGCATCCCTATGTTCATAGCAGCTCCACTTACAATAGCCAAGTGCTGGAAACAACCTAAGTGCCCATCTGTAGATGAGTGGATCAAAAAACTGTGGTACATTTACACAATAGAGTACTATGTAGCAGAAAGAAAGAAGGAACTTCTACCATTTGCAACAACATGGATGGAACTAGATAGAATTATGCTTAGCGAAATAAGCCAGGCAATGAAACAAAAATACATTATGATATCACAGGAAATTATTACAGGAAACTAATGAACAACACAAACAAATGAGCAAAATTGAACCAGAGGTATATAAACAAGGAATAAACCAACAGTAACAAGGGGAGAGATGGGAGGGAGAAAAGGGGGTAAGAAGGGGAAGGGTCTAGTCAAACAACATGTATGAATGACCCACGGACATGGACAACTGGGTGGGGACTAAATGTGGAAGAAGGGAGTGTGCAGGGTTTCGGGAAGCAAAGGTGGGAAAAACGTGGGACAACTGTAATGGAAAAATAAACCAAAAAATTTTTAGTGGGGGAGAAAATGAAAATATAAAAAAATGGAAATGCAAGTTCAGTGAATATTAGAAGGACAAGGATTTTCTTTCACACTGTATATTTTTCTCCCTATTTGATCCCTCCAGAGTTTGGCATTCTAAAGAAGTAAGTAATGACATAAGGTTCTTTGCATAAATCTAAGAATACCAGTTGTTAATAGAGGTTTTTTTGAACAAGACTTTGACTGGAATGTAATGCCTAAAGGAGACATGCTTGGGCTCTGGTTGTTACCAAAAAGCCCTGAGGAACTGGGATTGACTTTCGAAGGTAATAAAAGCCCTCGAGATAAAAGGCCTGGTACTTTGACTTGTGCGGTCCACAGCAATCTTTCCAGGGAAGGAATGAAGATTGTTTTCCTGAAAGATGGCTAGAAGTGATCTTAAGGCACAATGGAAAACCAGAAGGACTTGGAAAAAATAGGTCTGTACAGGCAAGACTGAATGCCAGGTATGTGACTCAACTTCTGTGCCCTGAAGGACAGACTAAAGGTCACCCTAAATGTTCCTTGCGTAAATTCCAGCAAAGCAGAACTAAAGATTGTAAGTGAACATTTGCTGCTCCTGTTGTGTTTATGCACATGAACAGGATAAATTAAAAATGGACTTAATGCAGTCCCTTTAATGACAAAGAGGGTAATCTTAGGGAAAAAAATCATTATTCAAGGAAAATCACAATGCTCAATGGTAGACTATAAAGTAGTGCAGCTGTCTTTAAAGTTTCTTTTCATTTAAAATTTGTTTTCATTTGAAAGTTAAACTATGTCTGTGGTATCATCAAAGATGTTTAATTTACAGGCATGAAGAATGTCAAATACCTTGCAACTGGATGTCTTTCCAATAAGACAGTCCTACAGATTTAGAGACTTGTATGTGGGTTATGTTACATAAATTAACATGTGTTTTCTGTTTTCAAAGGGCATAAGCCTATGACCGCATTACCTGAGTGATTGTACGCATAAGCCTCACTTAATCCTCTCTGCAGCACTGCCTCCTGAGACTCAACAGTTTGGCTGATCTAAATGGCTGGGTTGGTGAAGAATGGGGTGGTCTGTGGGCTTCACTTTAAAACTGGTTTCTCTTTTCTATCCTAATGGCTTGGACAGAAAGAGCCCAGAGGTCTGAGAGGGGGGAAACCTAAATTATTTCCCTCAGCCCAAACTAAGTATAATGGACAAAAAGGTTTTGGACAGGTGAGATGTGCCTGGCACACCTTCCTCCAAAGAAGCCCTTATTTTCCCTAATGTGAGACATTGAAAAATTAATACCTGCATTTTGTCATGTAGTGGTTATGGATTGAATGATGCCTTTTAACACTGTTGCCAAATCTGTTGCCCCCAGAATACAACAAGGATGCCAGTTTATTAAACCAAACACGCTGTTGTCTGGGGACAGCCAACTGACCTGGAGTCTGCACGATCCTTCCCCACATAGGAAGGCCACTCTACTCTTCACACCCCCACTCTTATTAGGGATTTCTGGACCAAGGGTAGGTAGTATGATGACCACGTCCAGCTTGAAGCAGTTAGAGGAGCTTGAGACCTTTGTCCATTGTCCTTTATAGGATTATAAAGGGTCTTAAGTCTGAGAGGGAGGTATTGTTATTTTTTATTGTTAAAATAATTAATTAATTATTTTTAAAAAAGAAGAAGAATATATGAAAGAGTGAAGAGGGATAGCTTGTAAGTAGGACCCATGGGCATGGACTTGGGGTGGGATTGTTGGGGGAGTGGGGGTGCTGGGTGGAGGGGGAGCAAAGGGGAAAAGATTGGAACTATTGTAACAATATAATCAATAAAATATACTTTTTTAAAAAGTCACTTCAAGTTAATGAAAACCCACCTCAATATAAATTGGGAGAAATGAATGTCCTGATTTATTTTGTTTCAGACTAAAGACTAAAGTCTAAAGAATATATAAATAAGCAAGCAAAAAAACTCATTGGAAAAAATCACATCTGTCCACCATCATCACACAAACAAGCACATTGTGTGGTCTTGAGAAAGATTACACAGCATCTATGGGAGGCCGGTTTAAGAGAGAGATGAATAACTAGAAAAGCAAAGGGTTCTGTGAGAAAAATCAAAGACTGGTTTGATAGAGCCAGAATTAGAGGAAGAATTGAGGCAAGTGGAAAACCCAAGGACAAGAATAGATTTTAACTGGCCATTCAGGCTTGCAGGTGCCATCTGAAATGCCAAAAGGAAAAAAAAAAAAGTGAGCCTGGGATGTGATTGCAATTGTTATATTGTATATACAATTAAAGAATGAACATGATGATTTAAGAAGGAACTTATTTTTTAATTCAGTTTTCTTATCTAAATTAAGCATTTGAATCCAACTCCAATTATAAAGACTGAAAAGTGAAATACTTTCTTTCCCAACCTCCCTTAGAAGTCAGGATGGCCATGTATCTAATGAGAGATAAGCAAACATCTGCTGGGATCTTCCCTCATCCACCTGTTCTTTCTGCTCAAATGAGAATATGTTGCTTATAGCGGTGGAAGCTATTTTGTGACCATGAAGAAAAGGATAAATGAATCCAATAACAGTGATCATGTCACTGGGCCACAGAACCCATGCCACCAACTTTTAAACTTACTATCTAATAAAAATTTCCCATTTATTTAAATCCCAGTTAACCAGTTTTACTCTTCCTTGTAGATGAATGCATCCTAATACACTTTTCAGAAATGCAAATTCTATGCTATGCATCCACATTATGCATTCTGATTTCATAATGGAGTGAGACTTGTTATACTTCAGGTCTCTTATTCTCTTTCCATAAACAAATAGAGTCTCTTTCCAGGGCATCTTGACTGAGAGACACAGATATTTGCTGAGAGCACTCTGGCATTCTGTGTAATGAAAGGAGTAGAAGTAGAAGGCTGATCTCAGAACTTAAACTCATGCTCTGAGTAGAAGGAGACCAGAATCCTAGAACCTAGCATGATTCTTCCTCTGCATCTTCCTTCCTTCCTCATCCATAAGAAAGTCAGAAAGACAAATAACTCAGGTTTCTCCTTGCCTAAGGAACTGTGTTCTCTGTATGTGTTAGTCATCTCTATGCTTCCTCCATTCCCACTAAGAGAGAGAAAGGTCGGAATGAAATTCAGTTCCATACTTAGAAGAAAAAAAACTCACCTTGAGATCAGAAGTAGAAACGGGACTTCAAGCATACTGTGAATAGCAGTAGTAAAGGGAAAGGCTTGGTGTAGCTTAAGTGAGCTACAGAGTGGCTTAAATGTGTGTAGTGGGTGATTCATTTAAAAAGTTGAGAAAATTTATATAGAATAATCATTTTGAGTGGAAAAATAGATGTTCACAAAAGAGAGAAGTTTAAAGTTTATTCTAACCTTTTCTCTTCTAGTCACTCAGATTCTATTAGCAATGAAAGTAACTGGTCATACATTGTTGCACGAAACTCTAGCGCAGCAGTCCTGGGCCACCGCTGGTAACGAGGGGTCACCAAGTCCATTAAGATCCGCGGGCGAGAGCAACGTGCTTGTGAACTGGAGAGGTCTGATCACCCTAGTGAAGCCGGGCTGCGATTGTTCCCAAGTTGAGCCTCAGTGACCCTGTGACTGAAGTTAGCGCCTTGACAGCAGGGTAACCCAACACGTCGCCGGGAGTGATTTTTGGGAGCCTTCTAGCAGTTGTGACTCCCAAAACCTGTTTCTAGAGACCTAGGACCCTTCATCTGGGTGCGCCATCGCTGTTACGACTTATTAGTGGGCCGCTCAGACTCACCGCTCCCGGTCGCGCCGCCAAATCCGGATATAAAGCTCTCTGACCGCTGCGCCCTCCTTCCCCACGCGCGCTCCAGCCTTGGTTTCCCAACTCTGCGCTTCGGGCCGTGGCAAAATGATCGCCTCTAATCTGCTCGCTTACTTCTTCACGGAGCTCAACCATGACTAAGTGCAGAAGGTTGACCAGTATCTCCATCACATGCGTCTTTCTGATGAGACCCTTTTGGAGATCTCTAAGTGGTTTCACAAGGAGATGGAAAAAGGGCTGGGAGCGACCTCCCACCCCATTGCTGTAGTGAAAATGCTGCCCACCTTTGTGAGGTCTACTCCAGACGGGACAGAACACGGAGAGTTCCTGGCTCTGGACCTTGGAGGGACCAACTTTCGAGTGCTTTGGGTGAGAGTAATGGACAATGGGCTCCAGAAGGTCGAGATGGAGAACCAGATCTATGCCATCCCTGAGGACATCATGCGAGGCAGCGGCACTCAGCTGTTTGACCACATTGCTGAATGCCTGGCTAACTTCATGGATAAGCTGCAAATCAAAGACAAGGAGCTCCCCTTGGGCTTTAATTTCTCGTTCCCCTGCGTCCAAACGAAACTAGACGAGAGTTTTCTGGTGTCATGGACCAAGGGATTCAAGTCCAGTGGTGTGGAAGGCAAAGACGTGGTTGCCCTGATCCGGAAGGCCATCCAGAGGAGAGGAGACTTTGATATTGATATTGTGGCTTTGGTGAATGACACAGTTGGAACCATGATGACCTGTGGTTATGATGACCAGAACTGCGAGATTGGTCTCATTGTGGGCACGGGCAGCAATGCCTGCTACATGGAAGAGATGAGCCACATGGACACAGTGGAGGGCGATGAGGGGCGGATGTGCATCAACATGGAGTGAGGGGCCTTTGGAGACAATGGTGTGCTCGATGACATCCGCACTGAATTTGACCAGGAGATTGACATGGGCTCCTTAAACCCTGGGAAACAACTATTTGAGAAGATGATCAGTGGGATGTACATGGAGGAGCTGGTGAGGCTTATCCTGGTGAAGATGGCCAAGGAGGAGCTCCTTTTCAGGGGGAAGCTCAGCCCCGAAGTCCTTGCTAAGGGCCATTTCGAGACCAAAGATGTTTCAGACACTGAAGGGGACAAGGATGGCATCCGGAAGGCCCGTGAGGTTCTGGTTCGGCTGGGAATAGACCCGACACAGGAGCACTGCGTGGCCACTCACCGGATCTGCCAGATCCTGTCCTCACGCTCAGCCAACCTGTGCGCGGCCACCCTGGAGGCTGTGCTCTGGCGCATCAAGGAAAACAAGGGCGAGGAACGGCTGCGTTCCAGTGTTGGGGTTGATGGCTCCGTCTATAAGAAACAGCCCCATTTTGCCAAGCGTCTTCATAAGACCGTGCGGCGCCTGGTACCTGACTGCGATGTCCGTTTCCTCTGCTCTGAGGATGGCAGTGGCAAGGGAGTAGCCATGGTGACAGCAGTGGCCTACCGGTTGGCTGACCAACACCGAGCCCAGCAGAAGACCTTGGAATCTCTGAAGCTGTCCCGCGAGCAGCTTCTGGAAGTCAGGAGGAGGATGACGGTAGAAATGGAGCGAGGTCTGAGCAAGGAGACTCATGCCATTGCCACTGTCAAGATACTGCCCACCTATGTGTGCGCCACCCCTGATGGCACAGAGAAAGGAGATTTCCTGGCTTTGGACCTTGGGGGTACCAATCTCCGGGTCCTGCTGGTGCGTGTGCGGAATGGGAAGCGGAGCGGAGTGGAGATGCACAACAAGATCTACGCCATCCCACAGGAGGTCATGCACGGCACAGGGGATGAGCTCTTTGACCATATAGTCCAGTGCATCGCTGACTTCCTCGAGTACATGGGCATGAAGGGCGTGTCCCTGTCCCTGGGCTTCACCTTCTCCTTCCCTTGCCAGCAGAAAAAACTGGATGAGAGTGTCCTCCTCAAATGCACTAAAGGCTTCAAGGCGTCTGGCTGTAAGGGTGAGGATGTGGTTACCCTGCTGAAGGAAGCCATCTACCGGAGAGAGGAGTTTGACCTGGCTGTGGTTGCTGTGGTGAATGACACAGTCGGGACCTGTGGCTATGAAGACCCTCACTGTGAAGTTGGTCTCATTGTTGGCACCGGCAGCAACATCTGCTACGTGGAGGAGATGCGGAACGTGAAGCTGGTGGATGGGGAAGAGGGGAGGATGTGTATCAACATGGAGTGGGGAGCCTTCAGTGACAATGGATGCCTAGATGACCTCCGCACAGAATTTGATGTGGCTGTGGATGAGCTTTCCCTTAACGCTGGGAAACAGAGGTTTGAGAAAATGATCAGTGGCATCTACTTGGACGAGATTGTCTGAAACACCCTTATCGATTTCACCAAGTGTGGGCTGCTCTTCTGTGGCCACATCTCAGAGAGGCTTAAGACAAGGGGAATCTTTGAAACCAAGTTCCTGTCTCAGATTGAGAGTGACTGCCTGGCCCTGCTGCAGGTACAAGCCATCCTGCGCCACTTGATGCTTGAGAGCACCTGTGACAACAGCACCATTGTCAAGGAAGTGTGCGCCGTGGTGGCACGGCGGGCAGCCCAGCTCTGTGGCCCTGGCATGGCTGCTGTGGTGGACAAAATACGAGAAAACCGTGGGCTGGACACTCTGAAAATGACAGTGGATGTGGATGGAACCCTCTACAATCTACATCCTCACTTTGCTAAAGTCATGCATGCCACAGTGAAGGACCTGGCTCCAAAATGTGACGTGTCCTTCCTAGAATCAGAGGATGGCAGTGGGAAGGGGATGGCTCTCATCACTGCTGTGGCCTGTCGCATCCATGAGGCTGGACAGCGATAGAGTCCCTGAAGTCGGAACAGACTTCCCCTGGTTTCCCCTCTTCCCTGCTTTAAATTATAAGATGTCATCCCCTGAGTCGGAGACAGACCCACTCAGCTCTTCCTCAGCAGAGAGGACCCTGCCAGACTGTGTTTTGTCTCTGTGTATCCTCACTGTAGATTTTGGTGCCCAAGCTTTGGCTCCCCTGAGATAAATTTGAAATAAGGATTCCTTCACACATGTCACAACCATTTCCCTTGATTCTCTTAAAACTTACAACAAATTATAACCTTTAGTAATCCCCTTGGCCGAATTCCATACCCAAATATAATCCTACAGGATGGGGACACTAATGAAAAGATACTGTTGCTTCACCTTGAACTCTGGCTGCTTCACCTTGGACCCTGAGTGCAGCATTTCTAGGTGGAGAGTACCCTCCAGCATGGGGGTCGATACTATTTCTCAGAGACCTGAGAGGTCTTCACTAACTTGAGCGTGATTCTTCCACATATAGAACACGGGGGCAGAGGAGGGGCGGCCATGGAGGTAAATCATGGATAGCCATGTGGCAGCCCCTCCTCAACCTCATCTACATGCATCACCTGGTGGGTTGCTGTTCCTGGAATTAAAGTACCCCGAGTCTGAGCATGCAACACCAAAGCCACGAACTGACACGTGCAAGTGGACTTGTCGCATCTCCTTATGGGTTCATGAGTCATCCATGAGCATTGGACCTTTAGGGGAAAGTGAGAGACTTTTTGGTCTGATTTAAAAAAATATTTTTTCCTGCAGAAGTATAAACCTGTATTTTCATTTTAACTTATGTTTGAAATTTATTTAGTTCATGAAGTACAGGTGCTCCTTCATCTGGATACTGTATGTAATAATCAGTTGTATGTATGTATGTATTTATATATTAGTTTGTTGTATGTATAGATACACAGGGGCTTCTTAGACCTGGCCTCACTGGTAGATTGGGTAAAGGATGGAAGGTGACTGGTTACTAGAAATACTTCATTTGCCTGTGGGAAGAAAAGGGAAACTTCTTCATGGTGAGTGAAATGGCCAAGCAGCTTCCTTCCAGGTCCTTCTTTCCCTGCAGACTCTGAAAGGTGGAGAGCAAGGGAGGGAGTGAAGGAGGCTGGGTCTGTGGGTTGAAGAAACCGCAGCCACTGGTTGCTCTGTGTAGAGACTTTCCTGGGGCAATTTTACCTGAGATGTTAACCAAAGGACTCAGACTCATTGCTTAGGAATCTGCATTCTTAAGGTGGTCAATATGATTTTAAAGCTCTCTAATGAGATAAAAGAAGACACCAAAAACATTTTTAAAAAGTTGTGTCTGACCATTGATAGCAAACCAAAACAATAAAACAAACAAAGGAATGAAGCCTCAGGGACAACACTTTTGGGGATTTGTGTGCTAGCAGAATTGGTTTTGTAAATGTTTTACAAGAAGCTTGCAGGGGAGCTCTTCTAGTCTGAGCTGTTTTTATACACAGTATTTATTTTAAATAGTTGGGGAGTAGGAGGTGGGAGGAGCAGCATAAAAATTTTCATACCCTTCTTTTCAGGAATTAAGTTAATTTTGAATGCTTAAGCCCATTTCATTCCTGGATACTAAAATATAAAGAAGGAATGGGCTTTGTAACATGATTGAGTAGTATACAAGGGTCAAAACTGAAAGATGTAAAGACATGATTCAATAGCACCCAATTTTTGCACAGTTATCAACTATGTACTGAGGACAGTGTCTAGACTGGTGTATAACTAAAGGATGCCCAAGAAATAGAGATGAATTTTAACTTTTAAACTTGACAGTTAAGTTCCATCTATGAAATGGCTAATTTTTTAAAAGTTATAGCTGTGTATGTGGCTGTGAAAGATATGTGGTTGGTTTCTAAAAAGGAACACTGGCACATACATTTAAAATGTTTGTGTCCCCACAATTAGGTGATAGTTCCTTGCTGATGCTGCTTTGCCTGATGTAAATACAGTGAATCTCAATCTTGAACTGGGATGTGCTGAATAGCAGATCTCAAGTCCTGGAGCTCTCAGTCTAGTGATGTTGTCATGTACAATAAAGAACTAGTTGAATTAGCTATGTGATGTTAACTATTAATAAATTTTAACATTTTTCAAAATTTAAAAAAAAAGAAAGTAATTGGTCATGCAGATGAAATGTGTACAAGTGAAACCTGAACTGCATTGGATATGTAGCTACTCATGGAGACATTTCATGGAAGGTCTAATGCGTAAAATCTCCAAACTGCCAAGAGACCTTGAAAATATTAATGGAAAAGACAGGATATGGGTACATCTGTCCGCCATAAAATTCACACACAGTCTTAACAGGGTAAGAAAATATTTACCTCAGTCTTCTGAAGTAATGCTTAATAAAAATTATGAAATCTGTGACAGATACCACTGTCACCATAGAGTAAGCAGAACTATTAGATATTATGTCATTACAATTAGTGATATTAATATTAAATTATAACTGACATATTATTTGTGCTGAAATAAGATGGTATCTAATGATAGAACATCAGATATACTGTAACTCTTAAAAAGATTTAAGGTGAACTCTCTTAATCATGAAGGAAATGTCACTTCATTTGTCAAGAACTGATTCCCTGAGATTTGAACTTGACATCAGATTTCCTCTATTAATTATGAACTTTGAAACAATGTAATCAATACAGTTTAGAAAATTGAGACAGATGTATGGATTTTGAATTTTTGCTATAAAAATTATAGCTTTGATGGTATATTGGGAATTATTTACAAATTGTTTATTAATCACCAATATCCTTTTCTGAGGAAATTAAGTAGATTACTATATCCTTTGACATTGGGGATTAGAGCTGGGTACTCCTTGTTTCCACTTTGGCTATCTGTCATCTTTACTAGTTCTTCCTGGCTATTAATATAAGAGTTGTTAAAAAACAAACAAACAAGGGGGTGGGCTGGGTGGGGGAGAGAAATTGGGGGAAAAGGGGATAACTGTAATTGAAAAACCAAAATAAAAAAAAAAAAACAAAAAAAACAAACAAACAAAAAAAAAAAACCTCAAACCTAAAGAACTCAGCTGCTGGGGACAGCACAAACACTTTTTCAGAGTGCACAGTTGAGAAGTGGCAGTACAAAGCTTGGTTAATGTTCTAAATAGTGCAGTTCAGTATGACTTACTTGATGGATTTTCCATTTACTCCTTAGAGACTGAAAAAAACTGACTGTCAGGAAACTTTTCTTGTGCTTATTCTTCAATTTTCCTTTTCATAATTTCCCATCACTATTCCTTGTTAACATCTCTGTATGTGTCACCTTAAGTGATTCTTCATTTTAATGGCATTTATTCTCTCTCTCTCTCTCTCTCTCTCATTTAATTTTCCTGGTTAGTTGCTATCCTGAAAAATAATATATTTTCTTAATTTCACTTATAGGTTAAGTCTTCCAACATTTCAATGCTCATCAGACATTTCTTTAAATATGCCCCTTTCTTTAAAATACCTCATATAGCTGTAGCAGTGCCATCAGCATTATCTAGAGTTCTAATTTTACAAAAACACTATTCAATACAATGATAAAATCTAGCATTCTATATGCAATTCACTATTGTATTTTCCCATGGATTTGTATTTTAGCTCTTTAGCATTTGTTCTTGAATAATTTTCTTCAATGGAATTCTTCCTAAGTACTTTGTTTTAACATTATTTAAGATAACTCATTTTCCTTGATTGAAGTTTGAATTGTTCATTTTACATTTTATTCAAAACAGCAGAGTAAATGCATATTGTTCCCTTAGAATTTTTGTCATATTTTATACAGTTGCAGGCACAGTATTTCTGGGATTTCCTCCTGATATATGTAGGGATAACCTGAGGTAGTTCTTTGGGAAGTACTTATTTTTCTTTACAGATGAAAGTTTCATATACCAGAGAAACCTCTGTTGGAGGAATATTTTGACTGTTTGCTTTAGTAGCTGATCTCTGATAAGAGTACAAATGTTCAATATATTAGATAACTTATCAGAGAAATATAGTTCTCCTAAAATAGCCAGAGACGAATCCCTTCAGTTATCAGTTATACTGAGACATATTGTAACTAACTCATTTTAAAAGGAGTTTGGCAATAGTAGTATCATGGACAAAGGGTCTGAACAAAACTTACAGATATACATGATCTCTTATCTTCTTATTCTAGTAAGAATAATCTCAGTTTTGTACTTCAGTATTTTAGGTTGATAGCCATTAGATTTGGGGAAGAATAAAAGGTTAGGACAAAACAGAATATATTCAATTCAGGAAGCATAGAGTTAGTTTTCATTGCAGGTATTTGTTATCCCTTTTCTCCGTAGCCCACTAATGTGGTTAATGAGCCTTGCAGCCAGGGCAAGGAAGGCATGATTGTCCTCTGTCACATGGGTGCCTTCCAGCTCTATGGCTAGCACAGTGGCTGCTGCTATCAACTGTAGGGGCTTGGAGACCCCACTGAAGATGTCACCTCGGATTTCTTGACCCTAAACATCTTTTGTGATCCTTTAAAAATGCTAACTCATTTGTTCTATAATTGGTGAGAACAAAGCATTATGACACCTAAGTTTTAACTCCAGAATTTACAGAACAAAATAAGGCAGCAAAGATTTTTTTTTTTTAAGACTAATGTGGTACTAATGGACTATTTACTGCATCTGAGAGGTCTACAAAATTAAGCTTTATTATCCTAAAGTAAAAAAAAAAAAAAAAAAGATCAAAGCCCCAAGGAAAGATGTCTTTGGCTTCTAAGCATTTTATAAATTCAAGGAATTTGTGTAAAAATTCACTTGCTTAATCATTGTTTTCCTGAGTGACTAGTGTTATCTCCCAATGGTCATTAATATTTCTCTCCAAAGGTTCCATCTGTCAGATATGGTGAAATGTAATCCAGTATAAATAGGATGAGGTATTTTCATCCAGGGCTTGCTGCTGCTCCCAAGGGGAGACAGAAGTTCTGTTTGACACAGTTGGAAAGTTTCTAGCCTCCAAGTGTCAAACCAGGAGCAGAGTTACAACAATTCTCAAAGGAAAACAAAACAAGTAACTGATAGCTCTATCTCCTTTTCTCTTCTAGCGCATATTCTACCATTTCCACCTTTAAATTTTACTCTCTCACCTTTGTTTGAACTGAAGCTTGTGTTCATTTTGAACCAATAAAAACTACAAAAAGGAAACATCTGTATTGTTAAGTCACCAATGTTTCTATGATAGTCCAGAAAAGTGAAAAACCAATTAAAGATTAAATGGGCAAACTTTCAGTGGCTGACATTTTTAAGGCAGGACAAAATTTTGTACTGCTACTATTAATGCTACACATATGAAAATAAATTTATGTCTAATTTGTATTTGTATTGTCATATTTAATAACATTTAAAAATATGTATTGTTTCATGACACTTGACCCTTGAAATAAATTAAAGGATAGGTATGTTGCATAATTTATTTTAAAACACATAAATAATTAGTAGAAGAGCCAATATAAAATCCTAGCAAATCCCTCACAAGAATTATCTGCCTGTGTTAGAAAACACTGTTGATTGTAATAAATAAATTATTTAGGAAATTCTCATTGATTTGCTGGTAGATATTTTAAATAATATACAAACTTTCTGGAAAGCAATTTTTAAAACTTTGACCCAGAAATTCTACTTCTAAGAATATATTCTAATTAAACAACTAGATATTTGCTCATAAACTTAGCTACAATAAACTCTTCCTAAGCATTGTTCATATACTTCTTTAGATTAAAAATAGCACTAATTGCTACAAAAATTTTCAAAAATTCTATGACTTAACCTACAGAAATACATATTTCTTGCTCATACAAGTTTCAAAATGGAAGTCTGTGGTGATTACACATCCATATGATTATTCAGAGACCCAAATCCCTTTCACCTTTTGATTCCACCATCTCCTGAGACTTAGAACTCCTCTGAAGGAGATTCTCTGCCCTTGGTTGATTTACAAATATGGAGGTAACATGGAAGGTGCATTACGCTGAGTCTGCAAGTGGCATAGATCACTTTCGCTCTTGTTTCATTGTCCAGGCACAGTCTATGGTTATGCAACACTATGGAAGGCTAAGAAATGTACTCCAGCTGTGTTCTTAGACAACAGAGAAAATGGATTTTGGTGAACAAGTCTCTCTGCAACTCATAATTGTGAATACACTTTAAAATAAATCACATCCATATAGTAGAATACTGAGCAGTTACAAAAAATTTTTGACAGTGAATGCAATGAGAAGATGTTCTTGTTTTGAGCAAAAAGTATTGATTACAATGTTCTGGGCAAAATCTTATCATTGTTCACATGGTCATCATGACTTATGATAACCTTTTAGTTATTAAAAGCTGACAAGGCAAAATTTATAAAATGATACCATCACAGTGATGTCATAATTCCTATGTTTCTTTTTTTTCCCTTCTAAACCCACATGTTTTTTGTAATGAGAACATAATAGGGTAGAAAGATTTCACATGTAGAAACTGATTGACATAATTTGAAGATGGATTTTGTCATTTCTTAGCTGGGTTAACTTAAACCAATTAATCAACTTATATGAGGTTTAATTTATTTTCTTTTTGAAAAACAAGGAAAATATTAATTCACTTTATATGTTTATATAAAGATCAAGTAAAATTTTATATGGAATACACTCAGCAGAGGGTACAGTAGATAGAAGGACCTTTAAAAACTCTACAAATAATGGAGTGATATCAATTGCTATTTTTGGTGTGATGCAGCAATCAGGTTATTCTAACCAGATACTAATTTGTTGAAAATATCATAATTAAATTGACTACACTTTTCCTGTCCCTTTCTTTAACTTCTAATAATTTTATATAATTTTAATGAAAGTTTTTTTATTTTAAAACCCAACATCTTATCATAAGCCTTCCAAAGTATACATCACGGCTCAGAGTACTTATTTCTAGACTTGGCATAAACATTTTATTTTAACTACATTTGACACTGGGGAGTTCTGTTCTTGACTCAATACTAGGAACTGCCTTCCCATGTTGAGGTAAAAGACTGTGCATTTTGGCAGACACTGTGTGTTGCCTACTAAACAGCCACTTTCTCTTTATCCCTTAACATTGGCAAAGTCTGCTGGTCACTATGGACCTGAAATTCTTAGACTCTGACTATCCCAGAGGAAAAATCTAGTGACGACGTTTTGGAGAGGTGTTCCTCCTGCTAGTAAATTGACTGTTGTTTCTGTTATCTTAACTTCCTTGTATCCATAATTTGTGCTTGGGGTTTCCCCCACCTGGAGGTGGAGTCTATTTAATTACTTTTTGAATTTAAGGCTGATCTCATGACCTAATTTTTAGAACAGAAAATAGGGAAGTAATTGTGCACCATTTTAAAGGCTAGTCCCAAGAAATCTGGAAAGGTGGGGCTTCCACTATAACAGAATAAGAAGTTTGGTGAACTCTTTCCCCAAAAAAACAACAATTTAACTGGTAAAAAAACAAAAACAAACAAACAAAAAAACAATTATTTAAAGTTTCTGGAAATTGTCCTAAGAGCATAACTCAAATGGAGAAATATTTATTTAATAAAATCTACTAAGTTAGTAAAAATAGTAAGAGTTTGTGGCATTACTGCAGAACATTTTGGACATAAGGGAAAACATTAGAAATACCCTGAAGAGAAGAATGGATCCTTGATAACATCATTGAATCCCTGAACTGGCTAACTTTTGAATTGTTTACTTATTAATTGGTATTTATATGAGAAAATTAATTTCTTATTGTTCAAGAAATTTTAGTCTAAATATTTTATTTTTGCAATGAATTGATATTTATATGATTCTTAGAATATAACTGGTCCATGGCAAAATCATTTACAGTGCAAAGTTGGTACTTGGTTGTGTCCTTTCAAAAGCACTGTTCCTTAATCATTTACTGACCTCACCTGCCTGCAAAGAGCTTTATTCTCCAAAGACTGCTTTTCCTGGACCAGTATGCCTGCATGCCTGCATGCTTTCACCATTGGCATTTATGACTCATTCAGATCCAAGGTGTTGGAAACAAGTGTTTGCTAATTCAAAAAGGATAACTTGTACTTAACATCCTCATTTTAGCTTTTGTATTCTGGACTCTATCAAATATAGTCAGTAATCATGAGACAAACAGCCTCATTAGAGATCCTTAGATAAACATTGAGTGCTTGCTTATTTTCACACCATGGGTGTGCACATGGTGAATATTTCTGCAAAAGACTCTTAAAAACATGGCATGACCTCTACAAAAGTGAATAATCTAATATAAGAATCCAAATTATCTGACTCCAAAGGGGTATTGCCCTCATAGGGTGCATGTATAGCCTGTATATCAGCCACTGGAGTCCATTTAGACTCTACCCTGGAAAAGAGGAATTCTAGAAAGCATTTTTAAATTCTTGCCTTTACACTGTCATAATTACTTCAAAGTTTATTGTTTTACTGTGTTTCTTCTTTGCAAGAGCAATCACCTTCAAAAGGTGGATGACAACAGATAAGTAAATATTTGGTAATTGTGTTTATACCTTTTGTTTTACAAATCTTATCAGTTTATTGTTTTGTATCTGAAATATAGATGAAGAGAAGCTATATATTGGGTTGGTCAAAAAGTTCATTTTCTTTTTTCCTGTAAGATGGCTCTAGTAGTGCTTATATATCATTAACTTCATTCAACACAATTTTGTAAGATTGCATTGTGACAGCTGTCATATGAGCATGCATTTAAAAAACTTATCAAAATAGGTGAATTTTTATAGCAATTTTAATATTGAAGATGGAAGAAAATACACAACATTTTTCACATATTATGCTTTATTATTTCAAGAAAAGTGAAAACATGACTGAAATGCAAATAAATTTTTGTGCAGTGTATGGAGAGGGTGCTGTGACTGATCAAATGTCAAACGTGTCAGAAATGGTTTGTGCAATTTTCTGCTGGAGATTTCTTGCTAGATGATGCTCCATGGTCGTGTAGACCAGTTGAAGCTGATAGTGATAAAATCAAGGCATTAATTGAGAAAAATAAGTGGTATACCATGCAGGAGATAACCGACATACTAAAAATATCCAAATCATAAAGTTATTGATGAAAATAAAAACATATCTTTTATTTTATGGAAAAAACTAAACAAACTTTTTGGACAACCCAATATATAAAATAAAACAGCTGTCTCAAAAAAAATAAACAAAAGAACACAATGATATGCCAGCTTCTCATTTTTAGTAGATTTAACTTTTGTAGGTGCCATTTCAGTTTGCTCTTCAATTAATAAGAAAAAACAATAAATAAACTTCATGATTATATGTCGTGGACCTCTGACCAGCAGAGTCCATGGCATTGTGAATGAAGGGAATAAATGCACAGTGACTGCAAGAATCCTGTGGAGAAGAGGGAATAGAACTGGCCACTTTCTAGAAAAGAAAGCACAGTTTGCCTCTGCCCTAAAAGGCTTTTACTGATTCTCTAGGTGGATTACATCCAAGAAAGTTGTGAATCATTGTGCAGATCATTGCCTTTGATGATTATTACTTTTATATAACAGAGAAAAGAATGTTACACATGCATAGATGATAAGGATAACTCGTCTAACCATATCCTGTTCTTAGAAATTGGCCCAGAATGGGCCCTAAAAACTGGTTCTAGCTTACACACTGAACATCTGTTGTTCTCAGCCCAGGATGAGGGGGTCCTTTAGCAGAAAGCAAGCTTTTTAGTTATTATAGAAATGCAGGCTGGGTTCCCCAGAGGAAAACTGGTGTGTGGAGTGGGTCTTGTGTGCCGCCACAATCCCAGTGGTTTTCCAATCTGAGGCTGAGCTACATTTGCCACCACCAAGCACCTGGCTTCCCATAATTATAGGTAGTACCAAGCCAGAGACTTGAAAGGAAATAGAGCTTCCTACTAATGTAGGTGAGTAGGCTTGAAAATTCATTACAATTAGTATTTCTTTCCTGGGCTGCTTGCTCATAGTTGATCACTTCTTTTGTGTTGATTCCTTTGAAGTATCTTGTTTCAGAAACTACCTTTTGAAAACCTTACCATTGTCTGCTGTCCTTTGCTCTCAGTGGCAAGCAATTTAAAAAGTTCACTGCTATTTATTCCTGGGGAAATTTGCTTTTCATGTGTTTTGTTTCACTAATAAAGGTATGCTGATAGCAAAACCTTTGCAGGGCAGGAGAAAACTAGGAGCCAGCAATTTCACAAGCAACTTACAAAACAAAATTAAGGGTTCTTTAGAGGTCAATGGGAGAGTTGTACTCAATAAAGAATTATTTTTCATGGTTTTTCTTTATGGCTTTGAAAAACAAACTATATTAAGTGAAAATTCACTATGCGAAGGACAACTGGTAAACTTATATTCAAAGGATTTGATTCATATTACTAAATTTGCTTTTGGAAAAGTAAGTTTATAACTTTGAATTGCACACTTGCATTTTCCCAACAATAAAAATAAAGTGCTAAGCTTATTCTTCTCACTTAAGTAAATATGCTTGACACCTAAAGTCTGTCCTTGACCTGAATAACCCATTGTTGTTTAGAATATAGCCTTATTGTGATAGTGTCATTTTCCAAGTAATGAGTGCCATCTATATCTAAGGAAGGATTTAATTTCACAGTATCTGGTCTTGTCACAGGGACAGAGGAAAACGTTAAAAAGAAGAGCAAGTTCCTGGTTATTCTTCGTATGGGAAGAAACAGCCTTCATTACAGCCAAAGCACAAGCTCTCTTGCTTTGAATAATTTCATGTATAAGCCAATTACCTATAACTTCATAAAGATTTAAATTTATGAGCTTACTAATTATTATTATAATTATAGAACAATATTAACTAAAGAAATTTGTTAGACAAAACAGAGCAGGCAAATATGAGTTAATAACTCTTGGATGGTTACAAACTTATGGTTTTTCAGGCCAATGAAAACAAAAATGAGATTTTGACCCAGTGATTCCACTGCTGGGAACATACCCTAAGAATTCCAAAACACCAGTTCAGAAAAATATATGCACCCCTATGTTCATAGTAGTACTATTAACAATAGCCAAGATTTAGAAACAGCCTAAGTGTCCACCAGTAGCTGAGTGGATAAAACTGCTGTGGTACATTTAAACAATGGAATACTCTGCAGCAGTAAAAAAGAAGAAATTTGTACCTTTTGTGACAGCATGGGTGGAATGGAACTGGAGACTATTATTAATGCTAAGTGAAATAAGCCAGTCAAGGAAAGACAAATACCGTAAGATCTCACTTATAACTGGAATCCAATGAACAAAATAAACTAATGGGTGAAACAGAACCAGAGACATAGAATCATGGAATGGACTGACATCTGTAAGAAGGAAGGAGGAATGTGGTGACTGGCTGAAGGAAAGTGAAGGAGTTAGTCAACAAATATATATGAATGACCCACGGACATGGACAACAGTGTGGGTATCAACTATGGGGGTAGGAGGTAGTCTAGGTGGAGGGGGCAAAGGGGGAAATTGGGACAACTGTAATAGCATAAATATAAAATATTTAACAAATTAAATTAAATTAAAAATGAGGTTTTTAGTCAGTGATAGATGGTAGAAGAGCAAAGAAAATAGCAAGCAATAGAGAAATGGATCTTTGATTAAAATCCAAGCAAAATGAACACAGGATTTTAAAGTGTTTATTCTGGTACTTCATTGAGTAACAAAATGATATAAGCTTTTGGAAGAGAAATATGATACAGTGATTTTTTTAAATGATCATGTCAGTCATTGTTTGTCTACCTGATAATGAGTTTCTTCTGTATCCCCACTCTGCCACCCTTATGCTTCCTTGTTATTAGAATCACAATTTTGCTCACATCATCAATTGCTTCTGAACTATTTCCTGCCTTGGGATTATACATCTTGATTAATCTAAATCAGAGACTGGTAACCAACTGCTTTCAGACTGGCTGCCTGTTTTATAAAAATTTACTGGAACATACCATGCCCTGTTATGTAGTAGGAATGCTTTCTTACTACAACTTAAAAC